>NW_027192717.1:0-600000 GCF_949987515.2 Delphinus delphis
CGTATGCGTTTTTTCCTGAATATATTCAGGAAAAAACGCATACGCCCTTTTTGGCCAACCAAGCAAGCTTGCAAAGGAAATCTGCACTACAATGAAGTCTCACTTCCCCCTGATCAAACGGGCCTTCTGAAAAAAGTGTAAAATCCAGAAAGGCAGGACAGGCCATGGAGAACTGGGAGCCTTGTTATGCTGATGGGCGGGATGTAAATTGCCAACAGACACTGGGGAGAAGTGTATGGTGTTTCCTGAAACATCTAAAAAACAAAGCAACAGAGCCTAGGGCACTTCCACTTATGGTCCTATAGCTTAGCGAAATTAAAATCAAAAAGACACAGCCACCCCAATGTTTGGGACGCCTCTGTTTACAAGAACCTCGTTTACTGTACAAGTTCAGTATCACAGAAAGTGAAAAATGGATAAAGAACTTGTGGTACTTACGTACAATGCAGTATCACTCAGCAATGAAATCTATGTCATCAGGCCCGTAGCAGCATAATGAGTGGATTCAGGTATGATGATTCTAACTGAAATAAGTCACACAGAAAAAGAAACATCATAAGATATCAGTAATACACAGAATGTAAACTTGGCTACACAGGAACTGAATTCTAAAACAGAACAGGGTCTCAAATTTAGAAAACCAACTTATGCTTGCTTAAGGGAAAAGTTGAGTTGGGGTGCTGCATAAAACCAGAGATTGAAATGAGCACAGATAAAGTTCCTTAAGCCAAATATGGAATAGACAACAGCTACTCCTTGCTCAACGAAATGGACTCAACACCCCATATTAAACGCCTAAGAATGTACCTGACTAGTAAGTATCTTAAAACCTATGGATTGCTATGTCTCCAAAAGTGAATCAAGCGTGTGTAGAGGGGCATAAACGCAGCAGTGATAGGATTGGAGAGGTTCGGTGAGCAAATGAAGACCCTTTGAAGTCATATTGCATGGTACCCATTCCACGGGTCTCAACTCTCCCTGTTTAAGGTATTCTTCCTTCAGCTAAAACATGCATGTGGAACCCAGAGTATGATCAACCGTGTGAACGGGAGACGTGTTCAAATATGTCTCAGTTTTCCTCCCCTGGTACTCGGGTGCAACATTCCAGACGCTTTACTAACACTCTCCCCACTAGGAGAGTCAGCGCCTTTAAGCAACTGTTTGACCCAGTTTGCAACTTCTGCGGAAGATGCACAGGAATAAGGAGAACCAATGAGAGACTAGCTGGAGGTGTCTGGACGGGCAAATTTAACTCTCATTTCCCACCAGGAAGAGGAAATAACCAAAGGCTCAGCGTGCCGTGCCGGAACCAAATTAGGGCCTGAAGCCATCCTGCGGTGTTGCGGCCAGCTCACAAGAAAGCGAGTTGAAGAAAGGAGCTCAGGGGCACTGTAATTCACAAACCTGCAGAGTTATAAATGACAGCTATCGTCCAAAAATATACTGAAGTAAGGCTGCCAAGAGGACTTGAAAGCGGGGCAGAATTGCAGGAAACTTATTTCAGAAGGTAGACTGGAATTGCATTGAAAGCATAGGAAAAGAGGCAGAACGTCCACAATGATGCACTTGGCCAAAAAGGGCGTATGCGTTTTTTCCTGAATATATTCAGGAAAAAACGCATACGACCTTGTTGGCCAACCAAGCAAGCTTGCAAAGGAAATCTGCACTACAATGAAGTCTCACTTCCCCCCGGTCAAAAGGGCCATCTGAAAAAAGTGTAAAATCCAGAAAGGCAGGACAGGCCATGGAGAACTGGGAGCCTTGTTATGCTGATGGGCGGGATGTAAATTGCCAACAGACACTCGGGAGAAGTGTATGGTGTTTCCTGAAACATCGAAGAAAATAAGCAACAGAGCCTAGGGCACTTCCACTTATGGTCCTATAGCTTAAGGAAATTAAAATCAAAAAGACACAGCCACCCCAAAGTATGGAACGTCTCTTTACAAGAACCTCGCTTACAGTACAAGTTCAACATCGCAGAAAGTGAAAAATGGATAAAGAAGTTGTGGTATTTACTTACAAAGCAATATCATTCAGCAATGAAATCTATGTCATCAGGCCCTTAGCAGCACAATGAGTGGATTCAGGTATGATGATTCTAACTGAAATAAGTCACACACAAAAAGAAACATCATAAGATATCACTAATACACGGAATGTAAACTTGGCTACACAGGAACTGAATTACAGAACAGAACAGGGTCTCAAATTTAGAAAACCAACTTATGCTTGCTTAAGGGGAAAGGTGAGTTGGGGTGCTGCATAAAACCAGAGATTGAAATGAGCACAGATAAAGTTCCTTAAGCCAAATATGGAATAGACAAGAGCTACTCCTTGCTCAACGAAATGGACTCAACACCGCATATTAAACGCCTAAGAATGTACCTGACTAGTAAGTATCTTAAAACCTATGGATTGCTATGTCTCCAAAAGAGAATCAAGCATGTGTACAGGAGCATAAACACAGCAATGATAGGATTGGAGAGGTTCGGTGAGCAAATGAAGACCCCTTGAAGTCATATTGCATGGTACCCATTCCACGGGTTTCAACTACCCAGGTTTAAGGTATTCTTCCTTCAGCTAAAACATGCATGTGGAACCTAGAGTATGATCAACCATGTGATCAGGAGACGTGTTCAAATATGTCTAAGTTTTCGTACCCTGGTACTCGGGTGCAACATTCCAGACGCTTTACTAACACTCTCCCGACTTGGAGACTCAGTCCCTTTAACCTCCTGTTTGGCCCAGTTTGCAATTTCTGCGGAAGATGAACAGGAATAGGGAGAACCAATGAGAGACTAGCTGCAGGTGTCTGGACGGGCAAATTTAACTCTCATTTCCCACCAGGAAGAGGGAATAACCAAAGGCTCAGCTTGCCATACCGGAACCAGATTAGGGCCTGAAGCCGTCCTGCGGTGTTGCGGCCAGCTCAAAAGAAAGCGAGTTGAAGAAAGGAGCTCAGGGGCACTGTAATTCACAAACCTGCAGAGTTATAAATGACAGCTATCGTCCAAAAATAGACTGAAGTAAGGCTGCCAAGAGGACTTGAAAGCGGGGCAGAATTGCAGGAAACCGATTTCAGGAGGTAGACTGGAATTGCATTGAAAGCATAGGAAAAGAGGCAGAACGTCCACAATGATGCACTTGGCCATAAAGGGCGTATGCGTTTTTTCCTGAATATATTCAGGAAAAAACGCATACGCCCTTTTTGGCCAACCAAGCAAGCTTGCAAAGGAAATCTGCACTACAATGAAGTCTCACTTCCCCCCGGTCAAAAGGGCCATCTGAAAAAAGTGTAAAATCCAGAAAGGCAGGACAGGCCATGGAGAACTGGGAGCCTTGTTATGCTGATGGGCGGGATGTAAATTGCCAACAGACACTGGGGAGAAGTGTATGGTGTTTCCTGAAACATCTGAAAAACAAAGCAACACAGCCTAGGGCACTTCCACTTATGGTCCTATAGCTTAGGGAAATTAAAATCAAAAAGACACAGCCACCCCAAAGTTTGGGACGCCTCTGTTTACAAGAACCTCTTTTACCGTACAAGTTCAATATCACAGAAAGTGAAAAATGGATAAAGAACTTGTGGTACTTACGTACAATGCACTATCACTCAGCAATGAAATCTATGTCATCAGGCCCGTAGCAGCATAATGAGTGGATTCAGGTACAATGATTCTAACTGAAATAAGTCACACAGAAAAAGAAACATCATAAGATATCAGTAATACACAGAATGTAAACTTGGCTACACAGGAACTGAATTCCAAAACAGAACAGGGTCTAAAATTTAGAAAAGCAACTTATGCTTGCTTAAGGGTAAAGGTGAGTTGGGGTGCTGCATAAAACCAGAGATTGAAATGAGCACAGATAAAGTTCCTTAAGCCAAATATGGAATAGACAAGAGCTACTCCTTGCTCAACGAAATGGACTCAACACCGCATATTAAACGCCTAAGAATGTACCTGACTAGTAAGTATCTTAAAACCTATGGATTGCTATGTCTCCGAAAGAGAAGCAAGCATGTGTACAGGGGCATAAACACAGCAGTGATAGGATTGGAGAGGTTCGGTGAGCAAATGAAGACCCTTTGAAGTCATATTGCATGGTACCCATTCCACGGGTTTCAACTACCAGGGTTTAAAGTATTCTTCCTTCAGCTAAAACATGCATGTGGAACCTAGAGTATGCTCAACCATGTGATCGGGAGACGTGTTCAAATATGTCTCAGTTTTCGTACCCTGGTACTCGGGTGCAACATTCCAGACGCTTTACTAACACTCTCCCGACTTGGAGAGTCAGTCCCTTTAACCTCCTGTTTGGCCCAGTTTGCAATTTCTGCGGAAGATGAACAGGAATAGCGAGAACCAATGAGAGACTAGCTGGAGGTGTCTGGACGGGCAAATTTAACTCTCATTTCCCACCAGGAAGAGGAATTAACCAAAGGCTCAGTGTGCCGTGCTGGAACCAGATTAGTGCCGGAAGCCATCCTGCGGTGTTGCGGGCAGGTCACAAGAAAGCGAGTTGAAGAAAGGAGCTCAGGGGCACTGTAATTCACAATCCTGCAGAGTTATAAATGACAGCTATCGTCCAAAAATATACTGAAGTAAGGCTGCCAAGAGGACTTGAAAGCGGGGCAGAATTGCAGGAAACCGATTTCAGGAGGTAGACTGGAATTGCATTGAAAGCATAGGAAAAGAGGCAGAACGTCCACAATGATGCACTTGGCCAAAAAGGGCGTATGCCTTTTTTCCTGAATATATTCAGGAAAAAACGCATACGCACTTTTTGGCCAACCAAGCAAGCTTGCAAAGGAAATCTGCAGTACAATGAAGTCTCACTTCCCCCCGGTCAAAAGGGCCATCTGAAAAAAGTGTAAAATCCAGAAAGGCAGGACAGGCCATGGAGAACTGGGAGCCCTGTTATGCTGATGGGCGGGATGTAAATTGCCAACAGACACTCGGGAGAAGTGTATGGTGTTTCCTGAAACATCTAAAAAACAAAGCAACAGAGCCTAGGGCACTTCCACTTATGGTCCTATAGCTTAGGGAAATTAAAATCAAAAAGACACAGCCACCCCAAAGTTTGGGACGCCTCTGTTTACAAGAACCTCGTTTACAGTACAAGTTCAACATCGCAGAAAGTGAAAAATGGATAAAGAACTTCTGGTACTTACGTAAAATGCAGTATCACTCAGCAATGAAATCTATGTCATCAGGCCCGTAGCAGCATAATGAGTGGATTCAAGTACAATGATTCTAACTGAAATAAGTCACACAGAAAAAGAAACATCATAAGATATCAGTAATACACAGAATGTAAACTTGGCTACACAGGAACTGAATTCCAAAACAGAAAAGGGTCTCAAATTTAGAAAAGCAACTTATGCTTGCTTAAGGGGAAAGGTGAGTTGGGGTGCTGCATAAAACCAGAGATTGAAATGAGCACAGATAAAGTTCCTTAAGCCAAATATGGAATAGACAAGAGCTACTCCTTGCTCAACGAAATGGACTCAACACCGCATATTAAACGCCTAAGAATGTACCTGACTAGTAAGTATCTTAAAACCTATGGATTGCTATGTCTCCAAAAGAGAATCAAGTTGTGTACAGGGGCATAAACGCAGCAGTGATAGGATTGGAGAGGTTCGGTGAGCAAATGAAGACCCTTTGAAGTCATATTGCATGGTACCCATTACACGGGTTTCAACTACCCAGGTTTAAGGTATTCTTCCTTCAGCTAAAACATGCATGTGGAACCCAGAGTATGATCAACCGTGTGAACGGGAGACGTGTTCAAATATGTCTCAGTTTTCCTCCCCTGGTACTCGGGTGCAACATTCCAGACGCTTTACTAACACTCTCCCCACTTGGAGAGTCAGCGCCTTTAAACTCTTGTTTGAACCAGTTTGCAATTTCTGCGGAAGATGAACAGGAATAGGGAGAACCAATGAGAGACTAGCTGGAGGTGTCTGGACGGGCAAATTTAACTCTCATTTCCCACCAGGAAGAGGAAATAACCAAAGTCTAAGCGTGCCTTGCCGGAACCAGATTAGGGCCGGAAGCCATCCTGCGGTGTTCCGGCCAGCTCAAAAGAAAGCGAGTTGAAGAAAGGAGCTCAGGGGCACTGTAATTCACAAACCTGCAGAGTTATAAATGACAGCTATCGTCCAAAAATATACTGAAGTAAGGCTGCCAAGAGGACTTGAAAGTGGGGCAGAATTGCAGGAAACCGATTTCAGGAGGTAGACTGGAATTGCATTGAAAGCATAGGAAAAGAGGCAGAATGTCCACAATGATGCACTTGGCCAAAAAGGGTGTATGCGTTTTTTCCTGAATATATTCAGGAAAAAACGCATACGCCCTTTTTGGCCAACCAAGCAAGCTTGCAAAGGAAATCTGCACTACAATGAAGTCTCACTTCCCCCCGGTCAAAAGGGCCATCTGAAAAAAGTGTAAAATCCAGAAAGGCTGGACAGGCCATGGAGAACTGGGAGCCTTGTTATGCTGATCGGCGGGATGTAAATTGCCAAGAGACACTTGGGAGAAGTATGGTGTTTCCTGAAACATCTAAAAAACAAAGCAACAGAGCCTAGGGCACTTCCACTTATGGTCCTATAGCTTAGGGAAATTAAAATCAAAAAGACACAGCCACCCCAAAGTTTGGGACACCTCTGTTTACAAGAACCTCGTTTACAGTACAAGTTCAACATCGCAGAAAGTGAAAAATGGATAAAGAAGTTGTGGTATTTACTTACAAAGCAATATCACTCAGCAATGAATTCTATGTCATCAGGCCCTTAGCAGCACAATGAGTGGATTCAGGTATGATGATTCTAACTGAAATAAGTCACACAGAAAAAGAAACATCATAAGATATCAGTAATACACGGAATGTAAACTTGGCTACACAGGAACTGAATTACAGAACAGAACAGGGTCTCAAATTTAGAAAACCAACTTATGCTTGCTTAAGGGGAAAGGTGAGTTGGGGTGCTGCATAAAACCAGAGATTGAAATGAGCACAGATAAAGTTCCTTAAGCCAAATATGGAATAGACAAGAGCTACTCCTTGCTCAACGAAATGGACTCAACACCGCATATTAAACGCCTAAGAATGTACCTGACTAGTAAGTATCTTAAAACCTATGGATTGCTATGTCTCCGAAAGAGAAGCAAGCATGTGTACAGGGGCATAAACACAGCAGTGATAGGACTGGAGAGGTTCGGTGAGCAAATGAAGACCCTTTGAAGTCATATTGCATGGTACCCATTCCACGGGTTTCAACTACCAGGGTTTAAAGTATTCTTCCTTCAGCTAAAACATGCATGTGGAACCTAGAGTATGCTCAACCATGTGATCGGGAGACGTGTTCAAATATGTCTCAGTTTCCGTACCCTCGTACTCGGGTGCAACATTCCAGACGCTTTACTAACACTCTCCCGACTTGGAGAGTCACTCCCTTTAACCTCCTGTTTGGCCCAGTTTGCAATTTCTGCGGAAGATGAACAGGAATAGCGAGAACCAATGAGAGACTACCTGGAGGTGTCTGGACGGGCAAATTTAACTCTCATTTCCCACCAGGAAGAGGAATTAACCAAAGGCTCAGTGTGCCGTGCCGGAACTAGATTAGGGCCGGAAGCCATCCTGCGGTGTTGCGGCCAGGTCACAAGAAAGCGAGTTGAATAAAGGAGCTCAGGGGCACTGTAATTCACAATCCTGCAGAGTTATAAATGACAGCTATCGTCCAAAAATATACTGAAGTAAGGCTGCCAAGAGGACTTGAAAGCGGGGCAGAATTGCAGGAAACCGATTTCAGGAGGTAGACTGGAATTGCATTGAAAGGATAGGAAAAGAGGCAGAACGTCCACAATGATGCACTTGGCCAAAAAGGGCGTATGCGTTTTTTCCTGAATATATTCAGGAAAAAACGCATACGCCCTTTTTGGCCAACCAAGCAAGCTTGCAAAGGAAATCTGCACTACAATGAAGTCTCACTTCCCCCCGGTCAAAAGGGCCATCTGAAAAAAGTGTAAAATCCAGAAAGGCAGGACAGGCCATGGAGAACTGGGAGCCTTGTTATGCTGATGGGCGGGATGTAAATTGCCAACAGACACTCGGGAGAAGTGTATGGTGTTTCCTGAAACATCTAAAAAACAAAGCAACAGAGCCTAGGGCACTTCCACTTATGGTCCTATAGCTTAGGGAAATTAAAATCAAAAAGACACAGCCACCCCAAAATTTGGGACGGCTCTTTTTACAGAAATCTCTTCTACGGCACAAGTTAAATATCCCAGAGAGCAAATAATGGATAAAGAAGTTGCGGTACTTATGTACAACAGAATACCACTCAGCAATGAAATCTATGTAACCAGGCCCGTACCAGCATAATGAGTGGATTGAGGCACGATGATTCTAAGTGAAATAAGTCACACAGAAAAAGAAGCATCATAAGGTATCACTAATACACGGAATGTGAACTTGGCTACACATGAACTGAATTACAAAACAGTACAGGGTCTCAAGTTTTGAAAACCAACTTATTCCTGCTTAAGGGGGAAGGTGAGTTGGGGTGCTGCATAAAAGCAGAGTTTGAAATTAGCACAGATACCGTTCCATAAGCCAAATATGTAATAGACAAGACCTACCCCTTGCTCAACGAAATGGATTCAACAATGAGGTATCACCTCACACCTGGTAGAACAGGCATCATAGAAAATCTACAAAAAAATAATGCTGGAAAGGGTGTGGAGAAAAGGAACCCTCTTCCATTATTGTTGGGAATATAAATTGATACAGTCATTATGGAGAACAATATGGAATTTCTTAAGAAACTAACAATAGAATTACCATATGATACAGCAATCCCAGTACTGGACATATACCCAGACAAAACCATAAATCAAAAAGAGTCATTCACCGCAATGTTCATTGCATCACTATTTACAATATCGAGGTAATGGAAGCAACCTAAATGCCCACAGACAGACGAATGCATAAAGCTGTGGTACATATATAAAATGGAATATTACTAAGCCATGAAAAGGAATGAAATTGGGTCATTTGTAGAGACGTCGATGGATCTAGAGACTGTCATACAGAGTGAAGTAAGTCAGAAAGAGAAAAACAAATCTTGTATATTCATGCATATATGTGGAACCTAGAAAAACTGTACAGATTAACCATTTTGCAAGGCATAAATAGAGCAACAGATGTAGACAACAAACGTATGGACAACAAGGGGGGAAAGCTGTTGGGGGGGTGGTGGTGGGAGGAGTTGAGAGACTGGGATTGGCATGTATACATTTATATGTATAAAATAGATAACCAATAAGAACCTGCTGTATAAAAATATAAAATAAAATTCAAAATTAAAAAGAAATAAAATTTAAAAAATAAAACAGAAAAAACAATTATTCCCTGCACATACATGTATTTATATGAATAAATTATTTCCATGCTTATATATGTAAATACAAAAAAGAGGAATAAAATCTACCTTGAACCAAAAACGAAAAAGAGAAAAAAAACACAGAACCCACCAGTTCCACAGAGGAAAACCGTATCAGGGCACTTGCTCCAGTTGTAAACAATTCTGAAGTTGGTCAGTGGTGGGGAATCGTCTCCCATTCAGCCAGCAGCCCCCACGCAACAAGCGTCCTCATTGCAAAGCTGGGGCACCGTGCCGAGGCATCTGTGAGTAAACGTGAGCTGAGCCCCAGGCCAGTTGCTGCTGAACTATTCCCACCCGTCCCAGGTAAAACACCTGAATATATACAAGGACTTGAAAGCCTAGAGGAAGGACCATAGAGCCACACGAGTGACAGCATGCCGGCCGACTTGCTGCCTGCAGGCCAGCCAGGATGGTCCTGGCCCTGGGTGCTCTTCTGGAAGATTTCCATTTCCCTGCCTGAGATACCCGTCCTGTCCCTGCCCCCACTGCTTTTTTCCTTCCTCACCTCTGCCCAGGGAGAAATTCCAGCAGCAGGTATGGGTGACACATCCTCTTCTTTAGCAGGTGGCAGCCTGGCAACTGCTGCAGAAAGTCCAGCAGAGCCCCACTCACACTGGGCCACCCACAAAGCCGTGGCCTCTCGCTCCCTCCCACCAGCCCAGCCCCGAGACTGCTGACAGGGCAGAGAAAATGGCGTCAGGCACGGCTGCAGGGGCTCTTGCTGCCTGGAGTGGTATTTATATTGATCTCAACCCAGGCACACCTGGGGAGGGCTGGCCGGCACGGTAAGGCTGCCCAGGTCAGCCAATCATCACCCCTCAGGGGCTCACAGTTGCAGAAAATGGAACTTGCTGAACCGGCCAGGTCCAAGGAACAGGTGTGGGCTCCTGAGAGTCAGGATAGACAAGGGGCTGCAGCTTTGGCTTGTTTTCTAATCATTTTATCTGGCCCATGAGTGGGAGACAACTTCAAGAAAACCCTCTCCTAATGAGAGGAACCCAGGAGTCAGGGAGAGGTGCCCCGGGTGCAGTGGAAGTCTCTGGAAGACCAGGTGGAGGGAGGCCTCACGGAGTGATGCCCAGGGTCACAGACCTGTCACAGCTGCTGTTTGTTAGTTCAAGTCCTGCTCTGAGGTGCTCTGTGTCAGCTCTGAGCGACAGGTGAGCTGGGGGTGCTCTGCAATGAGGGCTATGTGCACGGTTCCTGTGTGCCCAGCCCTGCCACGGTACCTGCAAGGGTAGCTCTGTATCCTGGGAGGGGCCTGACCACGAGAGCCCCGTGGGCTGGGGTGGGGGTGGGGTACCTGCCCAGGTGAGCTCCATATTCTGGGATTGGTCTGACCACGAGAGCCCCATGGGCTGCTGGGGACCTGGTAAAGGATGTCAGGACAGTCAGTGAAGCCACCGAGGATATACCTCCAGTTGCTCCTAATTCCTACACCCTGCTGGTCATTCTACCAACCACCAGGACATGGTATTCTGTATTAGTCTTCAATGATGCCTTCTTTTGTATTCCATTAGTCCCAGAGTCACAAGAAATTTTGGCTTGTGAGTGGCAGGACTCAACATACAACTAAAACAATACTTCCAGGCCGTCTGGCCCCAAGGGTGCAAAAATTCCCACACCATCTTTGGGGAAAGCTTAGCTAAAGACCTAAAAGTTCTACCTCTGGAAAAGGAAACCCTCCTTCAATATGCAGACGACATTCTGATCGCCAGCCCTACTAAGGAGGCCTCTGAACTACCAAGCCAATAAAGGATAGAAGTTGTCCAAGAAAAAGCTCAAATATCACAGACTGCGGTGACCTGCCTGGGCTTCATTCTCACAGAAGGTCAGAGAAGCCCATCCCAGGAAAGGGAAGAAACCATTTTCAGCCTTACCCCTTTCTAAAACTAGAAGACAGCTTAGGGGTTCCTGGGGAGGCCAGGGTTTGCTGCTTCTGGATCCCTAACTACAGTCTACTAGCTGGGCCTCTATATGAAACACTGAAAGGAAAAGATGATGATCCTTTTGAATAGAATCCAGAAGTGGCCTTTCAAGAATGGAAAGAGCAGTCAATTCAGACCCTTGCCCTGGAACTCCCTAATTTAGCTAAACCCTTTGACCTTTACATTCCCGGTGAAAGGTGAATCGCCATTGGAGAATTAGTGCAAAAACTGGGACCACTTGAAATGGAACAATGCAAGAATGCCATCCAGGTAGGATAAACTACGGTCACCAAGGGGCTTGGCCCACTGCCACATCTGGCCAAGATACTGGCGGTATCTAAAAACCTGGAAATCAGCAGCCCAAAAGGCCACCTCTCTCCTAAGGGAAAAGGACCCCACGTGGTGATCCTAACCACCAACCATGCCCTGAAGTTGCAGGGTTCGCTCCGTGGGCACACCGACCTCGAGTGAGGAGGCCCTCCAACTCCAACATCCAGAGAGATAACCGGGGGCAACAGGGCACCATGACGACTCGTGTGAACATCACTTGACCTGGAGTTTCTCTCATAAAACAACAAGAGTGTGTCCCAAAAGAGTAGACTACTGCTTGCAGGACTTACTGCACCCAGAGGGGAGCTAATAATCTTGGCGGGGGAACCGTATATCACACTGTCACCATAGAAAAGCCTACAGACACCGTGATGATGGTGGCCAATAAGACCGGCTGGACTCCTGTTTACTTCAAAAGGCTGTTGACTCAGTGGCCATCATGGTCCTTGATCACCACTGACCCTGGACTGTCTGGGAGTTGAGCGGGCAGGGCTCTGACACCTGGTGCTGTTTGTACGTTAATTCAGGGGCCTAATTGAAGAAAGCGCAGACTACTGGTCAGAGCATCTAGGCTGGCAGAAACGGTCAGCCTAAGGTGGCCAAACAAATGTGGGGCGGGGTGAAACCGGCCCCCACAGCGTCTCTGCACATCTCTTTCCTGGACCCTTAAAGGTCATTAGAATCTATAACACTTCCAATGCTGGTGCTCAGGTGGACGAGCAGGGAGGCAGGGGTCCTGGGGACAATCAACGTCACCGGGAGGCTGCTGGGGAGAAGCTCTGACCCTCGCCCCAGGGTATGAGGGCTCCCAACTCAGCACTCAGCAGTTACAGAAGAAGGGTCTGCACCCTCAGCACTCCAAGAATGAGGAACGGGACAAAAGGCAGAGGAGGGGTTTGTCCCCAGCAAAGCCCATTAAAAATCCCTGGGAGATAAAAATAGAATCTGGGCAATAAAGTCAAGTCTAACCTTTTTTATCCTTTGTGCTTTGTCTAATTTCACGTGCTCCTAGGTTCCCGCATGCAGAGGTTCCACACCCGGCACTTCAGACCAGATTTCCTAGTGCAGAATGGCTGGGTCGACACCTCAGCTCCTGGGGCCTAGTGCAGACTCCACGATATAGAGCCTGAGCTACAGCCAACCCGGCCCTCGAGAGCTCCGCCCCCTCCCTCCCACTGACTCTGACAGGATCTCTACACAGCAGCCCAGCCCACAGCCCACGGGGTAGTGCATGCTCTCACCTCTCCATTCTCTGATCAAAATATAAAGTTTCCTTTGCTTGTGAACCAAACTCAGTCTCGATCTGTTGACCCCAATGACACTGAGCAGGGGGACACTTGTTGGGGTCCACTCTGGAGGATCAGTAACAGAAATTGAGACTATTGTAACCTCAATGAACAGATGTGTGAGCCAAACTGTAGTTAACATAGAACAGTGTATAAGGCTCGGGTAAAATAAGATGTTTCTAACACTTCCATTTGATATTTCCATCACTTTATTATAAGCAAGTTCAGTGAAAAGGTTTGTCTTATTTGTCAGGTCAATATTAGAGAAATGAAGTGATTTCTTTCCAAGGATGTACATCTAATAATCTTGGTTAAACCTTCAATCTTGTTTTAAATGCTTTTCCATTGAAAATGATACCTCTCTTTCAGCTCCCCCATTTCTGAGAAGTATAAAATCTTATAATTTATTATTACCAAAGGGGAAAGGTGGGAGGAGGGATAAATTAACAGTTTGGGATTAACACATACACACTGCTATGTATAAAATAGATCATCAACAAGGAACTACTGTATAGCACAGGGAACTACACTCAACATTTTGCAATAACCTATAAGGGGAAATAATCTGAAAAAGAATAGATATTTTTATTGACATCATCGATCAATGACAGTTAAAGTGTAACCTAAGGGAAGCTGGTGGTGAGTGCTTCTGACCCTGAAGACTTCAATCATCTAAAGTTTGGACTCTGCCTACTTCCCAAGGCCCTTAATGAACATATGTGTAGCCGTAGCTTAAAAACTTCCCCAGTTTGGGTTTCGGGGAGACACTGATTTTGAAAAAGCCCTGGTGTTCTCCTTACATGAATGGGACTCTTCCTACTGCTAAAACATGTCTGTCACACCCAGAGGATGGTATACCATCTGATCGGGAAGAGTTTGGAAAAGGCATCTCATCTCCTCATCTCCTGGTGCTCGGGTTCACCCCTCCAGCGTCTTTACTAACAGTCTCCCCACTTGGAGATGTCAGCACTGTCAACATCCTGTTGCGTACAGTTTGGAATTTGTCCAGAGGATGAAGCGGAAGGATGAGGAACAATGAGAGACAAGTCCTAGGTGTTCAGACAGGCACATGTCACTCTAATTTCCAATCAGGAAGACGAATTGACCAAAGGCTAGGGTTGCCCATGGAAACAGTATAGGGCTTGAGGAAATCCCGCTGCTTTGTGGCCAGTTCCCATAAACACAAGTTGAACAATGGAACTCAGGGGCAGTAAAATTCACAAAACTGCAGAGTTGAAAATATCCATCACTGAAAAATGTCTTGAGGAAAGTCAGAGAAAAGGACTTGTAAGCAAGGGAGAATGGCAGGAAAGGGATTTGAGGAGGTAGAAAGGACTCGCCATTAAGCACAAGAAAAGGAGCTGAACATTGCCAACACTGCAGTTGGCCAAAAAGGGTGTATGCGTTTTTTTCTGTATATATTCAAGAAAAGGGCATACACTTTTTTAGCCAACCAAACAGGTGGGCACTGGAAGTCAATACTACAAAAGATATCACTTCGCATCAGTCAGAAGAGCCATCCTCATAAAGCGTAAACAACAGAAATGCAGGACAGGGCAACGAGAAGAGGGAGCCCTGTGAGACTTATAGTGGAAATGTATATTGCCAACGGCCATTCTGGAGAAGTGTATTGTGTTTACTAAAGCATCTAAAAAATGAGCTACAGAGCATAGGGCACTTGCACTCATGGGCGTATATCTTGGGAAAAACAAAAATCGAGAGGACACAGGCACCCCAATGTTTACCCCCTCTCTGTTTAAAAGATCCTCGACTAGGATATAACTTAAATGTCTCTGGAGGGGAAAAATGGATAGAGATGTGGTACTTAGGTAGAGTGGAATATTATTCAGCCTGGAAATCAATGAAATATGGCCAGTTGTAACAACTCCGGAGGAGTTACGTATGATCATTCTAAGTGACAGAATTCAAAAAGAAAAAGACACATATCATAAGATATCACTTAAAGGTGGAATCCAAAATGGCTACACATGAAATAAATTACAAAACAAAAACATAGTCAAATATGTAGAAAACACGCATAAGGCTGCTAAACGGGAAAGGTGGGGAGGGGTGAGGCATCATCCAGGAGGTTGAAATTAGCAAAGATACCATTCCAAATACCAAACTGATAATCAACAAGGCCTACACGGTAGCTAAAAGAACTGCACTCAGCACACTCAAGTCACCGGAAAAGAATATATACTACTGGTAAGAATCTGAAAAAGAATTTATTGATGTCTCTCTGTACGTGAATCAAGTGGATGTACAGCAGCAAGAAACAGAGCTTTGAAAATCAGCTGTAACCAATATAGTAATAAATTGAAAAAAATAAACGACAGAGAGACAGAGAAAACCTCTTACAACTTTTCCTCAGGGACGGTGATGCAACATGGATTGAACACATCTAGACCCACAGCAGGATGAGACATAAGGCTGGAAACTGTTTGCGCTAAGAGAAATGTGAGGTTGGGTGAGGAAATGCACACCCTTTAAAGTAATACTACCTGGTACCCATTCAATGGGTCCCAAATCTGCAGGTTCAAGGGATCTTCCTACAGCTAAAACATGCATGGAAAACCCAGAGGACTGTACACCATGTGATCGGGAGATGTGTCTAAAATGCACCTCATTTATCCTCTCCTGGTGCTCCTGTTCACCATTCCAGCCACGTTACTTAGAATCTCCCCACTTGGAGAATCAGCACATTTAAACTTCTGTTTCACACATTTTGCAAATTGTGAGGAGGATGAACGGGAAGAGGGGGAACCAATGAGAGAATAGTTGTAGGGGTTTGGACGGGCACATATCACTCTAATTTCCCATTAAGAATAAGAATTAAAGAAAGGCTCAGCCTGCCTCGCTGGAGCCAAAATAGGGCCTGAAGCAATCCTGCGGGTTTGAGGCCAGCTCACAAAAGAACAACTTAAAAAATGGAGCTCAGGGTCACTGCAATTCACAAACCTGCAGAGTTATAAATGAAAACTAACGTCCAAAAATATGTTGAGGTAAGGCAAAGAAGAGGATCTGAATGCAAGACAGAATTGCAAGAAACAGATTTCAAGAGATAGATTGGACTCGTCTTTAACGCACATGAAAAGCGGCAGAATTTCGACAATGATGCAGTTGGCCCAAAAGGGCGTATGCGTTTTTTCCTGATTATATCCAGGAAAAAACGCATACGCACTTTATGGGCAACGAAGCAAGTGAGCAATGCAAATGTGCACAACAAAGAAGTCTCACTTCCCACCGGTCAAAAGGGCCATCCTAAAAAATTGTAAAAACCAGAAATGCAGGACAGGCCATGGAGAACAGGGAGCCTTTATACGCTGATGGGCAGTGTGTGAACTGCCGAGAGCCACTCTGGAGAAGTGTATGGTGGTTCCTAAATCATCTAAAAAACAGAGCTACAGAGCATAGGACACTTCCAATCATGGGAGTATATCTAGGGAAGTCTAAAAATCAACAAGACACAAGCACACCACAGTTTAGGGCTACTCTGTTTACAAGAACCTCAACTTCAGTACACCTTAAATATCCCAGGAAAGAGAACAATGGATAAAGAAGATGTGGTACTTATGTACAATGGAATATCTCTTCACCATGAAATCAATGTAATAAGGCTAGTAGAAGGATAAAGAGTGGATTTAGGTCCGATAATACTACTTGAAATAAGTCAAACAGAAAAAGAAACATATCATAATATATCACTTATAGAGGGAGGGTAAATATGGCTGCACAAGAAATGAATTACAGAACAGAACAGTGTCTCACATTTAGAAAACACACTTATGTCAGCTTAAGGGGAAAGGAGAGGTGGGGTGATTCATAAAACCAGAGTTTGAAATTAGCACAGATACCGTTCAATAAACCAAATAGGTATTAGACAAGATCTACACCTTGCTCAATGAACTGGCCTCATCACACCCTATACACCGCAGAGAAATATATCTGAGTAATAAGAATCTTAAAACCCATGTATTGATATATCTCCATAAGGGAATCAAGTGTGTGCAGAGCGGCACAAACACAGCAGTGAAAATGAGCTAAACCTCATTATAGAAATAAATTTTAAAAACAAAACGCTGAAACAATGAAAGAGAGAAAAATTCTTACAAAATTCGCTCAGGGGCTGTGATGCAACCTGGATTGACCACATATAAACCCACCGCTGGATAAGACATAAGGCTGGACACTTGGGGCTGAGAGGATTGGTGAGCTTTGGTGAGCAACTGCCGAAAGTTTAATGCAATACTTCATGCTACTCATTCCAAGGGTCCCAACACTCCAGGTTGAAGGGAATCTTCCTACAGCTAAACCATGCCTGGAACACCCAGCGACTGGTATACCATATGATCAGGAAAGGTTTCTAAAACACACCTCATTTTTCCTCTCCTGGGGCTCCGGATCGACATTCCAGCCGCTTTACTAACAACATCCCCACATGGAGAGTCAATGCCTTTAAGTTCTGGTATCGCACAGTAACTGCAGTTAGTGCGGAGGATGAATGGGAATAGGGGGAACCAGTGAGAAATTAGCTGTAGCGGTTTCAATGGGCACCTGTCACTCTAATTTCACATCAGTAAGAAGAATTAACCAAAGGCACAGCAAGGTGCCCCAGAAAAAGAATAGAGCTTCAAGGAATCCTGTGGTTATGGGACAAGATCACAAAAATAAGAGCTGAAAAATGGAGCTAAGGGCCACTGCAATTCAAAAACCTGCAGAGTTATAAAGGCCAACTATTTTCAAAAAATATACTGAGGTAAGGCTATGAAGAAGCATTGAAAGCAAGGCAGAATTGCAGGAAACCGATTTCAGGAGGTAGACTGGAATTGCATTGAAAACATAGGAAAAGAGGCAGAACGTCCACAATGATGCACTTGGCCAAAAAGGGCGTATGCGTATTTTCCTGAATATATTCAGGAAAAAACGCATACGCCCTTTTTGGCCAACAAAGCAAGCTTGCAAAGGAAATCTGCACTACAATGAAGTCTCACTACCCCCCGATCAAAAGGGCCATCTGAAAAAAGTGTAAAATCCAGAAAGGCAGGACAGGCCATGGAGAACTGGGAGCCTTGTTATGCTGATGGGCGGGATGAAAATTGCCAACAGACACTCTGGAGAAGTGTATGGTGTTTCCTGAAACATCTAAAAAACAAAGCAACAGAGCCTAGGGCACTTCCACTTATGGTCCTATAGCTTAGGGAAATTAAAATCAAAAAGACACAGCCACCCCAAAGTTTGGGACGCCTCTGTTTACAAGAACCTCATTTACAGTACAAGTTCAACATCACAGAAAGTGAAAAATGGATAAAGAAGTTGTGGTATTTACTTACAAAGCAATATCACTCAGCAATGAAATCTATGTCACCAGGCCCTTAGCAGCACAATGAGTGGATTCAGGTATGATGATTCTAACTGAAGTAAGTCACACAGAAAAAGAAACATCATAAGATATCACTAATACACGGAATGTAAACTTGGCTACACAGGAACTGAATGACAGAACAGAACAGGGTCTCAAATTTAGAAAAGCAACTTATGCTTGCTTAAGGGGAAAGGTGAGTTGGGGTGCTGCATAAAACCAGAGATCGAAATGAGCACAGATAAACTTCGTTAAGCCAAATATGGAATAGACAAGAGTTACTCCTTGCTCAACGAAATGGACTCAACACCGCATATTAAATGCCTAAGAATGTACCTGACTAGTAAGTATCTTAAAACCTATGGATGGCTATGTCTCTGAAAGAGAATCAAGCATGTGTACAGGGGCATAAACGCAGCAGTGATAGGATTGGAGAGGTTCGGTGAGCAAATGAAGACCCTTTGAAGTCATATTGCATGGTACCCATTACACGGGTTTCAACTACCCAGGTTTAAGGTATTCTTCCTTCAGCTAAAACATGCATGTGGAACCTAGAGTATGATCAACCATGTGATCGGGAGACGTGTTCAAATATGTCTCAGTTTTCGTACCCTGGTACTCAGGTGCAACATTCCAGACGGTTTACTAACACTCTCCCAACTTGGAGAGTCAGTCCCTTTAACCTCCTGTTTGGCCCAGTTTGCAATTTCTGCGGAGGATGAACAGGAATAGTGAGAACCAATGAGAGACTAGCTGGAGGTGTCTGGACGGGCAAATTTAACTCTCATTTCCCACCAGGAAGAGGAAATAACCAAAGGCTCAGCGTGCCGTGCCAGAAACAGATTAGGGCCTGAAGCCATCCTGCGGTGTTGCGGCCAGCTCAAAATAAAGCGAGTTGAAGAAAGGAGCTCAGGGGCACTGTAATTCACAAACCTGCAGAGTTATAAATGACAGCTATCGTCCAAAAATATACTGAAGTAAGGCTGCCAAGAGGACTTGAATGCGGGGCAGAATTGCAGGGAACCGATTTCAGGAGGTAGACTGCAATTGCATTTCCAGCATAGGAAAAGAGGCAGAACGTCCACAATGATGCACTTGGCCAAAAAGGGCGTATGCGTTTTTTCCTGAATATATTCAGGAAAAAACGCATACGCCCTTTTTGGCCAACCAAGCAAGCTTGCAAAGGAAATCTGCACTACAATGAAGTCTCACTTCCTCCCGGTCAAAAGGGCCATCTGAAAAAAGTGTAAAATCCAGAAAGGCAGGACAGGCCATGGAGAACTGGGAGCCTTGTTATGCTGATGGGCGGGATGTAAATTGCCAACAGACACTCGGGAGAAGTGTATGGTGTTTCCTGAACCATCTAAAAATCAAAGCAACAGAGCCTAGGGCACTTCCACTTATGGTCCTATAGCTTAGGGAAATTAAAATCAAAAAGAGACAGCCTCCCGAAAGTTTGGGACGCCTCTGTTTACAAAACCTCATTTACCGTAAAAGTTCAATATCACAGAAAGTGAAAAATGGATAAAGAACTTGTGGTACTTACGTAAAATGCAGTATCACTCAGCAATGAAATCTATGTCATCAGGCCCGTAGCAGCATAATGAGTGGATTCAGGTACGATGATTCGAACTGAAATAAGTCACACAGAAAAAGAAACATCATAAGATATCACTAATACACGGAATGTAAACTTGGCTACACAGGAACTGAATTCCAAAACAGAACAGGGTCTCAAATTTAGAAAACCAACTTATGCTTGCTTAAGGGGAAAGATGAGTTGGGGTGCTGCATAAAACCAGAGATTGAAATGAGCACAGATAAAGTTCCTTAAGCCAAATATGGAATAGACAAGAGCTACTCCTTGCTCAACGAAATGGACTCAACACCCCATATTAAACGCCTAAGAATGTACCTGACTAGTAAGTATCTTAAAACCTATGGATTGCTATGTCTCCAAAAGAGAATCAAGCATGTGGAAGGGGGCATAAATGTAGCAGTGATAGGATTGGAGAGGTTCGGTGAGCAAATGAAGACCCTTTGAAGTCATACTGCATGGTACCCATTACACGGGTCTCAACTCTCCAGGTTTAAGGTATTCTTCCTTCAGCTAAAACATGCATGTGGAACCCAGAGTATGATCAACCGTGTGAACGGGAGATGTGTTCAAATATGTCTCAGTTTTCCTCACCTGGTACTCGGGTGCAACATTCCAGACGCTTTATTAACACTCTCCCCACTTGAGGAGTCAGCGCCTTTAACCTCCTGTTTGGCCCAGTTTGCAATTTCTGCGGAAGATGAACAGGAATAGCAAGAACCAATGAGAGACTAGCTGCTGGAGGTGTCTGGACGGGCAAATTTAACTCTCATTTCCCACCAGGAAGAGGAAATAACCAAAGGCTCAGCATGCCGTGCCAGAACCAGATTAGGGCCTGAAGCCATCCTACGGTGTTGCGGCCAGCTAAAAAGAAAGCGAGTTGAAGAAAGGAGTTCAGGGGCACTGTAATTCACAAACCTGCAGAGTTATAAATGACAGCTATCGTCCAAAAATATACGGAAGTAAGGCTGCCAAGAGGACTTGAATGCGGGGCAGAATTGCAGGAAACCGATTTCAGGAGGTAGACTGGAATTGCATTGAAAGCATAGGAAAAGAGGCAGAACGTCCACAATGATGCACTTGGCCAAAAAGGGCGTATGCGTTTTTTCCTGAATATATTCAGGAAAAAACGCATACGCCCTTTTTGGCCAACCAAGCTAACTTGCAAAGGAAATCTGCACTACAATGAAGTCTCACTTCCCCCCGGTCAAAAGGGCCATCTGAAAAAAGTGTAAAATCCAGAAAGGCAGGACAGGCCATGGAGAACTGGGAGCCTTGTTATGCTGATGGGCGGGATGTAAATTGCCAACAGACACTCGGGAGAAGTGTATGGTGTTTCCTGAAACATCTAAAAAACAAAGCAACAGAGCCTAGGGCACTTCCACTTATGGTCCTATAGCTTAGGGAAATTAAAATAAAAAGACACAGCCACCCCAAAGTTTGAAACGCCTCTGTTTACAAGAACCTCGTTTACCGTACAAGTTCAATATCACAGAAAGTGAAAAATGGATAAAGAACTTGTGGTACTTACGTACAATGCAGTATCACTCAGCAATGAAATCTATGTCATCAGGCCCTTAGCAGCACAATGAGTGGATTCAGGTATGATGATTCTAACTGAAATAAGTCACACAGAAAAAGAAACCTCATAAGATATCAGTAATACACGGAATGTAAACTTGGCTACACAGGAACTGAATTACAGAACAGAACAGGGTCTCAAATTTAGAAAACCAACTCATGCTTGCTTAAGGGGAAAGATGAGTTGGGGTGCTGCATAAAACCACAGATTGAAATGAGCACAGATAAAGTTCCTTAAGCCAAATATGGAATAGACAAGAGCTACTCCTTGCTCAACGAAATGAACTCAACACCCCATATTAAACGTCTAAGAATGTACCTGACTAGTAAGTATCTTAAAACCTATGGATTGCTATGTCTCCAAAAGAGAATCAAGCGTGTGTACAGGGGCATAAACGCAGCAGTGATAGGATTGGAGAGGTTCGGTGAGCAAATGAAGACCCTTTGAAGTCATATTGCATGGTACCCATTACACGGGTCTCAACTCTCCAGGTTTAAGGTATTCTTCCTTCAGCTAAAACATGCATGTGGAACCCAGAGTATGATCAACCGTGTGATCGGGAGACGTGTTCAAATATGTCTCAGTTTTCGTACGCTGGTACTCGGGTGCAAAATTCCAGACGCTTTACTAACACTCTCCCCACTTGGAGAGTCAGTCCCTTTAACCTCCTGTTTGTCCCAGTTTGCAATTTCTGCGGAAGATGAACAGGAATAGCGAGAAACGATGAGAGACTAGCTGGAGGTGTCTGGACGGGCAAATTTAACTCTCATTTCCCACCAGGAAGAGGAATTAACCAAAGGCTCAGCGTGCCGTGCCAGAACCAGATTAGGGCCTTAAGCCATCCTGCGGTGTTGCGGCCAGCTCAAAAGAAAGCGAGTTGAAGAAAGGAGCTCAGGGGCACTGTAATTCACAAACCAGCAGAGTTATAAATGACAGCTATCGTCGAAAAATATACTGAAGTAAGGCTGCCAAGAGGACTTGAAAGCGGGGCAGAATTGCAGGAAACCGATTTCAGGAGGTAGACTGGAATTGCACTGAAAGCATAGGAAAAGAGGCAGAACGTCCACAATGATGCACTTGGCCAAAAAGGGCGTATGCGTTTTTTCCTGAATATATTCAGGAAAAAACGTATACGTCCTTTTTGGCCAACCAAGCAAGCTTGCAAATGAAATCTGCACTACAATGAAGTCTCACTTCCCCCCAGTCAAAAGGGCCATCTGAAAAAAGTGTAAAATCCAGAAAGGTAGGACAGGCCATGGAGAACTGGGAGCCTTGTTATGCTGATGGGCGGGATCAAAATTGCCAACAGACAATCGGGAGAAGTGTATGGTGTTTCCTGAAACATCTAAAAAACAAAGCAACAGAGCCTAGGGCACTTCCACTTATGGTCCTATAGCTTAGGGAAATTAAAATCAAAAAGACACAGCCACCCCAAAGTTTGGAACGGCTCTGTTTACAAGAACCTCGTTTACAGTACAAGTTCAACATCGCAGAAAGTGAAAAATGGATAAAGAAGTTGTGGTATTTACTTACAAAGCAATATCACTCAGCAATGAAATCTATGTCACCAGGCCCTTAGCAGCACAATGAGTGGATTCAGGTATGATGATTCTAACTGAAATAAGTCACACAGAAAAAGAAACATCATAAGATATCACTAATACACGGAATGTAAACTTGGCTACACAGGAACTGAATTACAGAACAGAACAGGGTCTCAAATTTAGAAAACCAACTTATATTTGCTTAATGGGAAAGGTGAGTTGGGGTGCTGCATAAAACCAGAGATTAAAATGAGCACAGATAAAGTTCCTTAAGCCAAATATGGAATAGACAAGAGCTACTCCTTGCTCAACGAAATGGACTCAACACCCCATATTAAACGCCTAAGAATGTACCTGACTAGTAAGTATCTTAAAACCTATGGATTGCTATGTCTCCAAAAGAGAATCAAGCGTGTGTACAGGGGCATAAACGCAGCAGTGATAGGATTGGAGAGGTTCGGTGAGCAAATGAAGACCCTTTGAGGTCATATTGCATGGTACCCATTCCACAGGTCTCAACTCTCCTGGCTTAAGGTATTCTTCCTTCAGCTAAAACATGCATGTGGAACCTAGAGTATGATCAACCATGTGATCGGGAGACGTGTTCAAATATGTCTCAGTTTTCGTACCCTGGTACTCGGGTGCAACATTCCAGACGCTTTACTAACACTCTCCCGACTTGCAGAGTCACTCCCTTTAACCTCCTGTTTGGCCCAGTTTGCAATATCTGCGGAAGATGAACAGGAATAGCGAGAACCAATGAGAGACTAGCTGGAGGTGTCTGGACGGGCAAATTTAACTCTCATTTCCCACCAGGAAGAGGAATTAACCAAAGGCTCAGCGTGCCGTGCCGGAACCAGATTAGGGCCTGAAGCCATCCTGCGGTGTTGCGGCCAGGTCACAAGAAAGCGAGTTGAAGAAAGGAGCTCAGGGGAACTGTAATTCACAAACCTGCAGAGTTATAAATGACAGCTATCGTCCAAAAATATACTGAAGTAAGGCTGCCAAGAGGACTTGAAAGCGGGGCAGAATTGCAGGAAACCGATTTCAGGAGGTAGACTGGAATTGCATTGAAAGCATAGGAAAAGGGGCAGAACGTCCACAATGATGCACTTGGTCAAAAAGGGCGTATGCGTTTTTTCCTAAATATATTCAGGAAAAAACGCATACGCCCTTTTTGGCCAACCAAGGAAGCTTGCAAAGGAAATCTGCACTACAATGAAGTCTCACTTCCCCCCGGTCAAAAGGGCCATCTGAAAAAAGTGTAAAATCCAGAAAGGCAGGACAGGCCATGGAGAACTGGGAGCCTTGTTATGCTGATGGGCGGGATGTAAATTGCCAACAGACACTCGGGAGAAGTGTATGGTGTTTCCTGAAACATCTAAAAAACAAAGCAAAAGAGCCTAGGGCACTTCCACTTATGGTCCTATAGCTTAGGGAAATTAAAATAAAAAATACACAGCCACCCCAAAGTTTGGGACACCTCTGTTTACAAGAACCTCGTTTACAGTACAAGTTCAACATCGCAGAAAGTGAAAAATGGATAAAGAAGTTGTGGTATTTACTTACAAAGCAATATCACTCAGCAATGAAATCTATGTCATCAGGCCCTTAGCAGCACAATGAGTGGATTCAGGTACGATGATTCTAACTGAAATAAGTCACACAGAAAAAGAAACATCATAAGATATCAGTAATACACGGAATGTAAACTTGGCTACACAGGAACTGAATTACAGAACAGAACAGGGTCTCAAATTTAGAAAACCAACTTATGCTTGCTTAAGGAGAAAGGTGAGTTGGGGTGCTGCATAAAACCAGAGATTGAAATGAGCACAGATAAAGTTCCTTAAGCCAAATATGGAATAGACAAGAGCTATTCCTTGCTCAACGAAATGGACTCAACACCCCATATTAAACGCCTAAGAATATACCTGACTAGTAACTATCTTAAAACCTATGGATTGCTATGTCTCCAAAAGAGAATCAAGCGTGTGGACAGGGGCATAAACGGAGCAGTGATAGGATTGGAGAGGTTCGGTGAGCAAATGAAGACCCTTTGAAGTCATATTGCATGGTACCCATTACACGGGTTTCAACTACCCAGGTTTAAGGTATTCTTCCTTCAGCTAAAACATGCATGTGGAACCTAGAGTATGATCAACCATGTGATCGGGAGACGTGTTCAAATATGTCTCAGTTTTCGTACCCTGGTACTCGGGTGCAACATTCCAGACGCTTTACTAACACTCTCCCAACTTGGAGAGTCAGTCCCTTTAACCTCCTGTTTGGCCCAGTTTGCAATTTCTGCGGAGGATGAACAGGAATAGTGAGAACCAATGAGAGACTAGCTGGAGGTGTCTGGACGGGCAAATTTAACTCTCATTTCCCACCAGGAAGAGGAAATAACCAAAGGCTCAGCGTGCCGTGCCAGAAACAGATTAGGGCCTGAAGCCATCCTGCAGTGTTGCGGCCAGCTCAAAATAAAGCGAGTTGAAGAAAGGATCTCAGGGGCACTGTAATTCACAAACCTGCAGAGTTATAAATGACAGCTATCGTCCAAAAATAGACTGAAGTAAGGCTGCCAAGAGGACTTGAATGCGGGGCAGAATTGCAGGGAACCGATTTCAGGAGGTAGACTGCAATTGCATTTCCAGCATAGGAAAAGAGGCAGAACGTCCACAATGATGCACTTGGCCAAAAAGGGCGTATGCGTTTTTTCCTGAATATATTCAGGAAAAAACGCATACGCCCTTTTTGGCCAACCAAGCAAGCTTGCAAAGGAAATCTGCACTACAATGAAGTCTCACTTCCCCCCGGTCAAAAGGGCCATCTGAAAAAAGTGTAAAATCCAGAAAGGCAGGACAGGCCATGGAGAACTGGGAGCCTTGTTATGCTGATGGGCGGGATGTAAATTGCCAACAGACACTCGGGAGAAGTGTATGGTGTTTCCTGAACCATCTAAAACACAAAGCAACAGAGCCTAGGGCACTTCCACTTATGGTCCTATAGCTTAGGGAAATTAAAATCAAAAAGAGACAGCCTCCCGAAAGTTTGGGACGCCTCTGTTTACAAAACCTCATTTACCGTAAAAGTTCAATATCACAGAAAGTGAAAAATGGATAAAGAACTTGTGGTACTTACGTAAAATGCAGTATCACTCAGCAATGAAATCTATGTCATCAGGCCCGTAGCAGCATAATGAGTGGATTCAGGTACGATGATTCGAACTGAAATAAGTCACACAGAAAAAGAAACATCATAAGATATCACTAATACACGGAATGTAAACTTGGCTACACAGGAACTGAATTCCAAAACAGAACAGGGTCTCAAATTTAGAAAACCAACTTATGCTTGCTTAAGGGGAAAGATGAGTTGGGGTGCTGCATAAAACCAGAGATTGAAATGAGCACAGATAAAGTTCCTTAAGCCAAATATGGAATAGACAAGAGCTACTCCTTGCTCAACGAAATGGACTCAACACCCCATATTAAACGCCTAAGAATGTACCTGACTAGTAAGTATCTTAAAACCTATGGATTGCTATGTCTCCAAAAGAGAATCAAGCATGTGGAAGGGGGCATAAATGTAGCAGTGATAGGATTGGAGAGGTTCGGTGAGCAAATGAAGACCCTTTGAAGTCATACTGCATGGTACCCATTACACGGGTCTCAACTCTCCAGGTTTAAGGTATTCTTCCTTCAGCTAAAACATGCATGTGGAACCCAGAGTATGATCAACCGTGTGAACGGGAGATGTGTTCAAATATGTCTCAGTTTTCCTCACCTGGTACTCGGGTGCAACATTCCAGACGCTTTATTAACACTCTCCCCACTTGAGGAGTCAGCGCCTTTAACCTCCTGTTTGGCCCAGTTTGCAATTTCTGCGGAAGATGAACAGGAATAGCAAGAACCAATGAGAGACTAGCTGCTGGAGGTGTCTGGACGGGCAAATTTAACTCTCATTTCCCACCAGGAAGAGGAAATAACCAAAGGCTCAGCATGCCGTGCCAGAACCAGATTAGGGCCTGAAGCCATCCTACGGTGTTGCGGCCAGCTAAAAAGAAAGCGAGTTGAAGAAAGGAGTTCAGGGGCACTGTAATTCACAAACCTGCAGAGTTATAAATGACAGCTATCGTCCAAAAATATACGGAAGTAAGGCTGCCAAGAGGACTTGAATGCGGGGCAGAATTGCAGGAAACCGATTTCAGGAGGTAGACTGGAATTGCATTGAAAGCATAGGAAAAGAGGCAGAACGTCCACAATGATGCACTTGGCCAAAAAGGGCGTATGCGTTTTTTCCTGAATATATTCAGGAAAAAACGCATACGCCCTTTTTGGCCAACCAAGCTAACTTGCAAAGGAAATCTGCACTACAATGAAGTCTCACTTCCCCCCGGTCAAAAGGGCCATCTGAAAAAAGTGTAAAATCCAGAAAGGCAGGACAGGCCATGGAGAACTGGGAGCCTTGTTATGCTGATGGGCGGGATGTAAATTGCCAACAGACACTCGGGAGAAGTGTATGGTGTTTCCTGAAACATCTAAAAAACAAAGCAACAGAGCCTAGGGCACTTCCACTTATGGTCCTATAGCTTAGGGAAATTAAAATAAAAAGACACAGCCACCCCAAAGTTTGAAACGCCTCTGTTTACAAGAACCTCGTTTACCGTACAAGTTCAATATCACAGAAAGTGAAAAATGGATAAAGAACTTGTGGTACTTACGTACAATGCAGTATCACTCAGCAATGAAATCTATGTCATCAGGCCCTTAGCAGCACAATGAGTGGATTCAGGTATGATGATTCTAACTGAAATAAGTCACACAGAAAAAGAAACCTCATAAGATATCAGTAATACACGGAATGTAAACTTGGCTACACAGGAACTGAATTACAGAACAGAACAGGGTCTCAAATTTAGAAAACCAACTCATGCTTGCTTAAGGGGAAAGATGAGTTGGGGTGCTGCATAAAACCACAGATTGAAATGAGCACAGATAAAGTTCCTTAAGCCAAATATGGAATAGACAAGAGCTACTCCTTGCTCAACGAAATGAACTCAACACCCCATATTAAACGTCTAAGAATGTACCTGACTAGTAAGTATCTTAAAACCTATGGATTGCTATGTCTCCAAAAGAGAATCAAGCGTGTGTACAGGGGCATAAACGCAGCAGTGATAGGATTGGAGAGGTTCGGTGAGCAAATGAAGACCCTTTGAAGTCATATTGCATGGTACCCATTACACGGGTCTCAACTCTCCAGGTTTAAGGTATTCTTCCTTCAGCTAAAACATGCATGTGGAACCCAGAGTATGATCAACCGTGTGATCGGGAGACGTGTTCAAATATGTCTCAGTTTTCGTACGCTGGTACTCGGGTGCAAAATTCCAGACGCTTTACTAACACTCTCCCCACTTGGAGAGTCAGTCCCTTTAACCTCCTGTTTGTCCCAGTTTGCAATTTCTGCGGAAGATGAACAGGAATAGCGAGAAACGATGAGAGACTAGCTGGAGGTGTCTGGACGGGCAAATTTAACTCTCATTTCCCACCAGGAAGAGGAATTAACCAAAGGCTCAGCGTGCCGTGCCAGAACCAGATTAGGGCCTTAAGCCATCCTGCGGTGTTGCGGCCAGCTCAAAAGAAAGCGAGTTGAAGAAAGGAGCTCAGGGGCACTGTAATTCACAAACCAGCAGAGTTATAAATGACAGCTATCGTCGAAAAATATACTGAAGTAAGGCTGCCAAGAGGACTTGAAAGCGGGGCAGAATTGCAGGAAACCGATTTCAGGAGGTAGACTGGAATTGCACTGAAAGCATAGGAAAAGAGGCAGAACGTCCACAATGATGCACTTGGCCAAAAAGGGCGTATGCGTTTTTTCCTGAATATATTCAGGAAAAAACGTATACGTCCTTTTTGGCCAACCAAGCAAGCTTGCAAATGAAATCTGCACTACAATGAAGTCTCACTTCCCCCCAGTCAAAAGGGCCATCTGAAAAAAGTGTAAAATCCAGAAAGGTAGGACAGGCCATGGAGAACTGGGAGCCTTGTTATGCTGATGGGCGGGATCAAAATTGCCAACAGACAATCGGGAGAAGTGTATGGTGTTTCCTGAAACATCTAAAAAACAAAGCAACAGAGCCTAGGGCACTTCCACTTATGGTCCTATAGCTTAGGGAAATTAAAATCAAAAAGACACAGCCACCCCAAAGTTTGGAACGGCTCTGTTTACAAGAACCTCGTTTACAGTACAAGTTCAACATCGCAGAAAGTGAAAAATGGATAAAGAAGTTGTGGTATTTACTTACAAAGCAATATCACTCAGCAATGAAATCTATGTCACCAGGCCCTTAGCAGCACAATGAGTGGATTCAGGTATGATGATTCTAACTGAAATAAGTCACACAGAAAAAGAAACATCATAAGATATCACTAATACACGGAATGTAAACTTGGCTACACAGGAACTGAATTACAGAACAGAACAGGGTCTCAAATTTAGAAAACCAACTTATATTTGCTTAATGGGAAAGGTGAGTTGGGGTGCTGCATAAAACCAGAGATTAAAATGAGCACAGATAAAGTTCCTTAAGCCAAATATGGAATAGACAAGAGCTACTCCTTGCTCAACGAAATGGACTCAACACCCCATATTAAACGCCTAAGAATGTACCTGACTAGTAAGTATCTTAAAACCTATGGATTGCTATGTCTCCAAAAGAGAATCAAGCGTGTGTACAGGGGCATAAACGCAGCAGTGATAGGATTGGAGAGGTTCGGTGAGCAAATGAAGACCCTTTGAGGTCATATTGCATGGTACCCATTCCACAGGTCTCAACTCTCCTGGCTTAAGGTATTCTTCCTTCAGCTAAAACATGCATGTGGAACCTAGAGTATGATCAACCATGTGATCGGGAGACGTGTTCAAATATGTCTCAGTTTTCGTACCCTGGTACTCGGGTGCAACATTCCAGACGCTTTACTAACACTCTCCCGACTTGCAGAGTCACTCCCTTTAACCTCCTGTTTGGCCCAGTTTGCAATATCTGCGGAAGATGAACAGGAATAGCGAGAACCAATGAGAGACTAGCTGGAGGTGTCTGGACGGGCAAATTTAACTCTCATTTCCCACCAGGAAGAGGAATTAACCAAAGGCTCAGCGTGCCGTGCCGGAACCAGATTAGGGCCTGAAGCCATCCTGCGGTGTTGCGGCCAGGTCACAAGAAAGCGAGTTGAAGAAAGGAGCTCAGGGGAACTGTAATTCACAAACCTGCAGAGTTATAAATGACAGCTATCGTCCAAAAATATACTGAAGTAAGGCTGCCAAGAGGACTTGAAAGCGGGGCAGAATTGCAGGAAACCGATTTCAGGAGGTAGACTGGAATTGCATTGAAAGCATAGGAAAAGGGGCAGAACGTCCACAATGATGCACTTGGTCAAAAAGGGCGTATGCGTTTTTTCCTAAATATATTCAGGAAAAAACGCATACGCCCTTTTTGGCCAACCAAGGAAGCTTGCAAAGGAAATCTGCACTACAATGAAGTCTCACTTCCCCCCGGTCAAAAGGGCCATCTGAAAAAAGTGTAAAATCCAGAAAGGCAGGACAGGCCATGGAGAACTGGGAGCCTTGTTATGCTGATGGGCGGGATGTAAATTGCCAACAGACACTCGGGAGAAGTGTATGGTGTTTCCTGAAACATCTAAAAAACAAAGCAAAAGAGCCTAGGGCACTTCCACTTATGGTCCTATAGCTTAGGGAAATTAAAATAAAAAATACACAGCCACCCCAAAGTTTGGGACACCTCTGTTTACAAGAACCTCGTTTACAGTACAAGTTCAACATCGCAGAAAGTGAAAAATGGATAAAGAAGTTGTGGTATTTACTTACAAAGCAATATCACTCAGCAATGAAATCTATGTCATCAGGCCCTTAGCAGCACAATGAGTGGATTCAGGTACGATGATTCTAACTGAAATAAGTCACACAGAAAAAGAAACATCATAAGATATCAGTAATACACGGAATGTAAACTTGGCTACACAGGAACTGAATTACAGAACAGAACAGGGTCTCAAATTTAGAAAACCAACTTATGCTTGCTTAAGGAGAAAGGTGAGTTGGGGTGCTGCATAAAACCAGAGATTGAAATGAGCACAGATAAAGTTCCTTAAGCCAAATATGGAATAGACAAGAGCTATTCCTTGCTCAACGAAATGGACTCAACACCCCATATTAAACGCCTAAGAATATACCTGACTAGTAACTATCTTAAAACCTATGGATTGCTATGTCTCCAAAAGAGAATCAAGCGTGTGGACAGGGGCATAAACGGAGCAGTGATAGGATTGGAGAGGTTCGGTGAGCAAATGAAGACCCTTTGAAGTCATATTGCATGGTACCCATTACACGGGTTTCAACTACCCAGGTTTAAGGTATTCTTCCTTCAGCTAAAACATGCATGTGGAACCTAGAGTATGATCAACCATGTGATCGGGAGACGTGTTCAAATATGTCTCAGTTTTCGTACCCTGGTACTCGGGTGCAACATTCCAGACGCTTTACTAACACTCTCCCAACTTGGAGAGTCAGTCCCTTTAACCTCCTGTTTGGCCCAGTTTGCAATTTCTGCGGAGGATGAACAGGAATAGTGAGAACCAATGAGAGACTAGCTGGAGGTGTCTGGACGGGCAAATTTAACTCTCATTTCCCACCAGGAAGAGGAAATAACCAAAGGCTCAGCGTGCCGTGCCAGAAACAGATTAGGGCCTGAAGCCATCCTGCAGTGTTGCGGCCAGCTCAAAATAAAGCGAGTTGAAGAAAGGATCTCAGGGGCACTGTAATTCACAAACCTGCAGAGTTATAAATGACAGCTATCGTCCAAAAATAGACTGAAGTAAGGCTGCCAAGAGGACTTGAATGCGGGGCAGAATTGCAGGGAACCGATTTCAGGAGGTAGACTGCAATTGCATTTCCAGCATAGGAAAAGAGGCAGAACGTCCACAATGATGCACTTGGCCAAAAAGGGCGTATGCGTTTTTTCCTGAATATATTCAGGAAAAAACGCATACGCCCTTTTTGGCCAACCAAGCAAGCTTGCAAAGGAAATCTGCACTACAATGAAGTCTCACTTCCCCCCGGTCAAAAGGGCCATCTGAAAAAAGTGTAAAATCCAGAAAGGCAGGACAGGCCATGGAGAACTGGGAGCCTTGTTATGCTGATGGGCGGGATGTAAATTGCCAACAGACACTCGGGAGAAGTGTATGGTGTTTCCTGAACCATCTAAAACACAAAGCAACAGAGCCTAGGGCACTTCCACTTATGGTCCTATAGCTTAGGGAAATTAAAATCAAAAAGAGACAGCCTCCCGAAAGTTTGGGACGCCTCTGTTTACAAAACCTCATTTACCGTAAAAGTTCAATATCACAGAAAGTGAAAAATGGATAAAGAACTTGTGGTACTTACGTAAAATGCAGTATCACTCAGCAATGAAATCTATGTCATCAGGCCCGTAGCAGCATAATGAGTGGATTCAGGTACGATGATTCGAACTGAAATAAGTCACACAGAAAAAGAAACATCATAAGATATCACTAATACACGGAATGTAAACTTGGCTACACAGGAACTGAATTCCAAAACAGAACAGGGTCTCAAATTTAGAAAACCAACTTATGCTTGCTTAAGGGGAAAGATGAGTTGGGGTGCTGCATAAAACCAGAGATTGAAATGAGCACAGATAAAGTTCCTTAAGCCAAATATGGAATAGACAAGAGCTACTCCTTGCTCAACGAAATGGACTCAACACCCCATATTAAACGCCTAAGAATGTACCTGACTAGTAAGTATCTTAAAACCTATGGATTGCTATGTCTCCAAAAGAGAATCAAGCATGTGGACGGGGGCATAAATGTAGCAGTGATAGGATTGGAGAGGTTCGGTGAGCAAATGAAGACCCTTTGAAGTCATATTGCATGTTACCCATTACACGGGTCTCAACTCTCCAGGTTTAAGGTATTCTTCCTTCAGCTAAAACATGCATGTGGAACCCAGAGTATGATCAACCGTGTGAACGGGAGATGTGTTCAAATATGTCTCAGTTTTCCTCACCTGGTACTCGGGTGCAACATTCCAGACGCTTTACTAACACTCTCCCCAATTGGAGAGTCAGCGCCTTTAACCTCCTGTTTGGCCCAGTTTGCAATTTCTGCGGAAGATGAACAGGAATAGCAAGAACCAATGAGAGACTAGCTGCTGGAGGTGTCTGGACGGGCAAATTTAACTCTCATTTCCCACCAGGAAGAGGAATTAACCAAAGGACCAGCGTGCCATGCCGGAACCAGATTAGGGCCTGAAGCCATCCTGCGGTGTTGCGGCCAGGTCACAAGAAAGCGAGTTGAAGAAAGGAGCTCAGGGGCACTGTAATTCACAAACCTGCAGAGTTATAAATGACAGCTATCGTCCAAAAATATACTGAAGTAAGGCTGCCAAGAGGACTTGAAAGCGGGGCAGAATTGCAGGAAACCGATTTCAGGAGGTAGACAGGAATTGCATTGAAAGCATAGGAAAAGAGGCAGAACGTCCACAATGATGCACTTGGCCAAAAAGGGCGTATGCGTTTTTTCCTGAATATATTCAGGAAAAAACGCATACGCCCATTTTGGCCAACCAAGCAAGCTTGCAAAGGAAATCTGCACTACAATGAAGTCTCACTTCCCTCCGGTCAAAAGGGCCATCTGAAAAAAGTGTAAAATCCAGAAAGGCAGGACAGGCCATGGAGAACTGGGAGCCTTGTTATGCTGATGGGCGGGATGTAAATGGCCAACAGACACTTGGGAGAAGTGTATGGTGTTTCCTGAAACATCTAAAAAACAAAGCAACAGAGCCTAGGGCACTTCCACTTATGGTCCTATAGCTTAGGGAAATTAAAATCAAAAAGACACAGCCACCCCAAAGTTTGGAACGGCTCTGTTTACAAGAACCTCGTTTACCGTACAAGTTCAATATCACAGAAAGTGAAAAATGGATAAAGAACTTGTGGTACTTACGTACAATGCAGTATCACTCAGCAATGAAATCTATGTCATCAGGCCCGTAGCAGCATAATGAGTGGATTCAGGTATGATGATTCTAACTGAAATAAGTCACACAGAAAAAGAAACATCATAAGATATCACTAATACACGGAATGTAAACTTGGCTACACAGGAACTGAATTCCAAAACAGAACAGGGTCTCAAATTTAGAAAACCAACTTATGCTTGCTTAAGGGGAAAGGTGAGTTGGGGTGCTGCATAAAACCAGAGATTGAAATGAGCTTAGATAAAGTTCCTTAAGCCAAATATGGAATAGACAAGAGCTACTGCTTGCTCAACGAAATGGACTCAACACCCCATATTAAACGCCTAAGAATGTACCTGACTAGTAAGTATCTTAAAACCTATGGATTGTTATGTCTCCGAAAGAGAATCAAGCATGTGTAAAGGGGCATAAACGCAGCAGTGATAGGATTGGAGAGGGTCGGTGAGGAAATGAAGACCCTTTGAAGTCATATTGCATGGTACCCATTCCACGGTTTTCAACTACCCAGGTTTAAGGTATTCTTCCTTCAGCTAAAACATGCATGTGGAACCTAGAGTATGATCAACCATGTGATCGGGAGACGTGTTCAAATATGTCTCAGTTTTCGTACCCTGGTACTCGGGTGCAACATTCCAGACGCTTTACTAACACTCTCCCGACTTGGAGAGTCACTCCCTTTAACCTCCTGTTTGGCCCAGTTTGCAATTTCTGCGGAAGATGAACAGGAATAGCGAGAACCAATGAGAGACTAGCTGGGGGTGTCTGGACGGGCAAATTTAACTCTCATTTCCCACCAGGAAGAGGAATTAACCAAAGGCTCAGCATGCCGTGCCGGAACCAGATTAGGGCCTGAAACCATCCTGCGGTGTTGCAGGCAGGTCACAAGAAAGCGAGTTGAAGAAAGGAGCTCAGGGGCACTGTAATTCACAAACCTGCAGAGTTATAAATGACAGCTATCGTCCAAAAATAGACTGAAGTAAGGCTGCCAAGAGGACTTGAAAGCGGGGCAGAATTGCAGGAAACCGATTTCAGGAGGTAGACTGGAATTGCATTCAAAGCATAGGAAAAGAGGCAGAACGTCCACAATGATGCACTTGGCCAAAAAGGGCGTATGCGTTTTTTCCTGAATATATTCAGGAAAAAACGCATACGCCCTTTTTGGCCAACCAAGCAAGCTTGCAAAGGAAATCTGCACTACAATGAAGTCTCACTTCCCCCCGGTCAAAAGGGCCATCTGAAAAAAGTGTAAAATCCAGAAAGGCAGGACAGGCCATGGAGAACTGGGAGCCTTGTTATGCTGATGGGCGGGATGTAAATGGCCAACAGACACTTGGGAGAAGTGTATGGTGTTTCCTGAAACATCTAAAAAACAAAGCAACAGAGCCTAGGGCACTTCCACTTATGGTCCTATAGCTTAGGGAAATTAAAATCAAAAAGACACAGCCACCCCAAAGTTTGGAACGGCTCTGTTTACAAGAACCTCATTTACCGTACAAGTTCAATATCACAGAAAGTGAAAAATGGATAAAGAACTTGTGGTACTTACGTACAATGCAGTATCACTCAGCAATGAAATCTATGTCATCAGGCCCGTAGCAGCATAATGAGTGGATTCAGGTACGATGATTCTAACTGAAATAAGTCACACAGAAAAAGAAACATCATAAGATATCACTAATACACGGAATGTAAACTTGGCTACACAGGAACTGAATTCCAAAACAGAACAGGGTCTCAAATTTAGAAAACCAACTTATGCTTGCTTAAGGGGAAAGGTGAGTTGGGGTGCTGCATAAAACCAGAGATTGAAATGAGCTTAGATAAAGTTCCTTAAGCCAAATATGGAATAGACAAGAGCTACTGCTTGCTCAACGAAATGGACTCAACACCCCATATTAAACGCCTAAGAATGTACCTGACTAGTAAGTATCTTAAAACCTATGGATTGCTATGTCTCCGAAAGAGAATCAAGCATGTGTAAAGGGGCATAAACGCAGCAGTGATAGGATTGGAGAGGGTCGGTGAGGAAATGAAGACCCTTTGAAGTCATATTGCATGGTACCCATTCCACGGGTTTCAACTACCCAGGTTTAAGGTATTCTTCCTTCAGCTAAAACATGCATGTGGAACCTAGAGTATGATCAACCATGTGATCGGGAGACGTGTTCAAATATGTCTCAGTTTTCGTACCCTGGTACTCGGGTGCAACATTCCAGACGCTTTACTAACACTCTCCCGACTTGGAGAGTCACTCCCTTTAACCTCCTGTTTGGCCCAGTTTGCAATTTCTGCGGAAGATGAACAGGAATAGCGAGAACCAATGAGAGACTAGCTGGGGGTGTCTGGACGGGCAAATTTAACTCTCATTTCCCACCAGGAAGAGGAATTAACCAAAGGCTCAGCATGCCGTGCCGGAACCAGATTAGGGCCTGAAGCCATCCTGCGGTGTTGCAGGCAGGTCACAAGAAAGCGAGTTGAAGAAAGGAGCTCAGGGGCACTGTAATTCACAAACCTGCAGAGTTATAAATGACAGCTATCGTCCAAAAATATACTGAAGTAAGGCTGCCAAGAGGACTTGAAAGCGGGGCAGAATTGCAGGAAACCGATTTCAGGAGGTAGACTGGAATTGCATTCAAAGCATAGGAAAAGAGGCAGAACGTCCACAATGATGCACTTGGCCAAAAAGGGCGTATGCGTTTTTTCCTGAATATATTCAGGAAAAAACGCATACGCCCTTTTTGACCAACCAAGCAAGCTTGCAAAGGAAATCTGCACTACAATGAAGTCTCACTTCCCCCCGGTCAAAAGGGCCATCTGAAAAAAGTGTAAAATCCAGAAAGGCAGGACAGGCCATGGAGAACTGGGAGCCTTGTTATGCTGATGGGCGGGATGTAAATGGCCAACAGACACTTGGGAGAAGTGTATGGTGTTTCCTGAAACATCTAAAAAACAAAGCAACAGAGCCTAGGGCACTTCCACTTATGGTCCTATAGCTTAGGGAAATTAAAATCAAAAAGACACAGCCACCCCAAAGTTTGGAACGGCTCTGTTTACAAGAACCTCATTTACCGTACAAGTTCAATATCACAGAAAGTGAAAAATGGATAAAGAACTTGTGGTACTTACGTACAATGCAGTATCACTCAGCAATGAAATCTATGTCATCAGGCCCATAGCAGCATAATGAGTGGATTCAGGTACGATGATTCTAACTGAAATAAGTCACACAGAAAAAGAAACATCATAAGATATCAGTAATACACGGAATGTAAACTTGGCTACACAGGAACTGAATTCCAAAACAGAACAGGGTCTCAAATTTAGAAAACCAACTTATGCTTGCTTAAGGGGAAAGGTGAGTTGGGGTGCTGCATAAAACCAGAGATTGAAATGAGCACAGATAAAGTTCCTTAAGCCAAATATGGAATAGACAAGAGCTACTGCTTGCTCAACGAAATGGACTCAACACCCCATATTAAACGCCTAAGAATGTACCTGACTAGTAAGTATCTTAAAACCTATGGATTGCTATGTCTCCGAAAGAGAATCAAGCATGTGTACAGGGGCATAAACGCAGCAGTGATAGGATTGGAGAGGGTCGGTGAGGAAATGAAGACCCTTTGAAGTCATATTGCATGGTACCCATTCCACGGGTTTCAACTACCCAGGTTTAAGGTATTCTTCCTTCAGCTAAAACATGCATGTGGAACCTAGAGTATGATCAACCATGTGATCGGGAGACGTGTTCAAATATGTCTCAGTTTTCGTACCCTGGTACTCGGGTGCAACATTCCAGACGCTTTACTAACACTCTCCCGACTTGGAGAGTCACTCCCTTTAACCTCCTGTTTGGCCCAGTTTGCAATTTCTGCGGAAGATGAACAGGAATAGCGAGAACCAATGAGAGACTAGCTGGGGGTGTCTGGACGGGCAAATTTAACTCTCATTTCCCACCAGGAAGAGGAATTAACCAAAGGCTCAGCATGCCGTGCCGGAACCAGATTAGGGCCTGAAGCCATCCTGCGGTGTTGCAGGCAGGTCACAAGAAAGCGAGTTGAAGAAAGGAGCTCAGGGGCACTGTAATTCACAAACCTGCAGAGTTATAAATGACAGCTATCGTCCAAAAATATACTGAAGTAAGGCTGCCAAGAGGACTTGAAAGCGGGGCAGAATTGCAGGAAACCGATTTCAGGAGGTAGACTGGAATTGCATTCAAAGCATAGGAAAAGAGGCACAACGTCCACAATGATGCACTTGGCCAAAAAGGGCGTATGCGTTTTTTCCTGAATATATTCAGGAAAATACGCATACGCCCTTTTTGGCCAACCAAGCAAGCTTGCAAAGGAAATCTGCACTACAATGAAGTCTCACTTCCCCCCGGTCAAAAGGGCCATCTGAAAAAAGTGTAAAATCCAGAAAGGCAGGACAGGCCATGGAGAACTGGGAGCCTTGTTATGCTGATGGGCGGGATGTAAATTGCCAACAGACACTCGGGAGAAGTGTATGGTGTTTCCTGAAACATCTAAAAAACAAAGCAACAGAGCCTAGGGCACTTCCACTTATGGTCCTATAGCTTAGGGAAATTAAAATCAAAAAGACACAGCCACCCCAAAGTTTGGGACGCCTCTGTTTACAAGAACCTCGTTTACAGTACAAGTTCAACATCACAGAAAGTGAAAAATGGATAAAGAAGTTGTGGTATTTACTTACAAAGCAATATCACTCAGCAATGAAATCTATGTCATCAGGCCCTTAGCAGCACAATGAGTGGATTCAGGTATGATGATTCTAACTGAAATAAGTCACACAGAAAAAGAAACATCATAAGATATCAGTAATACACAGAATGTAAACTTGGCTACACAGGAACTGAATTACAGAACAGAACAGGGTCTCAAATTTAGAAAAGCAACTTATGCTTGCTTAAGGGTAAAGGTGAGTTGGGGTGCTGCATAAAACCAGAGATCGAAATGAGCACAGATAAAGTTCCTTAAGCCAAATATGGAATAGACAAGAGCTACTCCTTGCTCAACGAAATGGACTCAACACCGCATATTAAACGCCTAAGAATGTACCTAACTAGTAAGTATCTTAAAACCTATGGATTGCTATGTCTCCGAAAGAGAATCAAGCATGTGTACAGGGGCATAAACGCAGCAGTGATAGGATTGGAGAGGTTCGGTGAGCAAATGAAGACCCTTTGAATTCCTATTGCATGGTACCCATTCCACGGTATTAAACTACCCAGGTTTAAGGTATTCTTCCTTCAGCTAAAACATGCATGTGGAACCTAGAGTATGATCAACCATGTGATCGGGAGACGTGTTCAAATATGTCTCAGTTTTCGTACCTGGTACTCGGGTGCAACATTCCAGACGCTTTACTAACACTCTCCCGACTTGGAGAGTCACTCCCTTTAACCTCCTGTTTGGCCCAGTTTGCAATTTCTGCGGAAGATGAACAGGAATAGCGAGAACCAATGAGAGACTAGCTGGAGGTGTCTGGACGGGCAAATTTAACTCTCATTTCCCACCAGGAAGAGGAATTATCCAAAGGCTCAGCATGCTGTGCCGGAACCAGATTAGGGCCTGAAGCCATCCTGCGGTGTTGCAGGCAGGTCACAAGAAAGCGAGTTGAAGAAAGGAGCTCAGGGGCACTGTAATTCACAAACCTGCAGAGTTATAAATAACAGCTATCGTCCAAATATATACTGAAGTAAGGCTGCCAATAGGACATGAAAGCGGGGCAGAATTGCAGGAAACCGATTTCAGGAGGTAGACTGGAATTGCATTGAAAGCATAGGAAAAGAGGCAGAACGTCCACAATGATGCACTTGGCCAAAAAGGGCGTATGCGTTTTTTCCTGAATATATTCAGGAAAAAACGCATACGCCCTTTTTGGCCAACCAAGGAAACTTGCAAAGGAAATCTGCACTACAATGAAGTCTCACTTCCCTCCGGTCAAAAGGGCCATCTGTAAAATGTGTAAAATCCAGAAAGGCAGGACAGGCCATGGAGAACTGGGAGCCTTGTTATGCTGATGGGCGGGATGTAAATTGCCAACAGACACTTGGGAGAAGTGTATGGTGTTTCCTGAAACATCTAAAAAACAAAGCAACAGAGCCTAGGGCACTTCCACTTATGGTCCTATAGCTTAGGGAAATTAAAATCAAAAAGACACAGCCACCCCAAAGTTTGGGACGCCTCTGTTTACAAGAACCAAGTTTACCGTACAAGTTCAATATCACAGAAAGTGAAAAATGGATAAAGAACTTGTGGTACTTACGTACAATGCAGTATCACTCAGCAATGAAATCTATGTCATCAGGCCCGTAGCAGCATAATGAGTGGATTCAGGTACGATGATTCTAACTGAAATAAGCCACACAGAAAAAGAAACATCATAAGATATCACTAATACACGGAATGTAAACTTGGCTACACAGGAACTGAATTCCAAAACAGAACAGGGTCTCAAATTTAGAAAACCAACTTATGCTTGCTTAAGGGGAAAGGTGAGTTGGGGTGCTGCATAAAAGCAGAGTTTGAAATTAGCACAGATATCGTTCCATAAGCCAAATATGTAATAGACAAGACCTACCCCTTGCTCAACGAAATGGATTCAACAATGAGGTATCACCTCACACCTGGTAGAACAGGCATCATAGAAAATCTACAAAAATATAATGCTGGAAAGGGTGTGGAGAAAAGGAACCCTCTTCCACTATTGTTGGGAATATAAATTGATACAGTCATTATGGAGAACAATATGGAATTTCTTAAGAAACTAACAATAGAATTACCATATGATACAGCAATCCCAGTACTGGACATATACCCAGACAAAACCATAAATCAAAAAGAGTCATTCACCGCAATGTTCATTGCATCACTATTTACAATATCGAGGTAATGGAAGCAACCTAAATGCCCACAGACAGACGAATGCATAAAGCTGTGGTACATATATAAAATGGAATATTACTAAGCCATGAAAAGGAATGAAATTGGGTCATTTGTAGAGACGTCGATGGATCTAGAGACTGTCATACAGAGTGAAGTAAGTCAGAAAGAGAAAAACAAATCTTGTATATTCATGCATATATGTGGAACCTAGAAAAACTGTACAGATTAACCATTTTGCAAGGCATAAATAGAGCAACAGATGTAGACAACAAACGTATGGACAACAAGGGGGGAAAGCTGTTGGGGAGGTGGTGGTGGGAGGAGTTGAGAGACTGGGATTGGCATGTATACATTTATATGTATAAAATAGATAACCAATAAGAACCTGCTGTATAAAAATATAAAATAACATTCAAAATTAAAAAGAAATAAAATTTAAAAAATAAAACAGAAAAAACAATTATTCCCTGCACATACATGTATTTATATGAATAAATTATTTCCATGTTTATATATGTAAATACAAAAAAGAGGAATAAAATCTACCTTGAACCAAAAACGAAAAAGAGAAAAAAAACACAGAACCCACCAGTTCCACAGAGGAAAACCGTATCAGGGCACTTGCTCCAGTTGTAAACAATTCTGAAGTTGGTCAGTGGTGGGGAATCGTCTCCCATTCAGCCAGCAGCCCCCACGCAACAAGCGTCCTCATTGCAAAGCTGGGGCACCGTGCCGAGGCATCTGTGAGTAAACGTGAGCTGAGCCCCAGGCCAGTTGCTGCTGAACTATTCCCACCCGTCCCAGGTAAAACACCTGAATATATACAAGGACTTGAAAGCCTAGAGGAAGGACCATAGAGCCACACGAGTGACAGCATGCCGGCCGACTTGCTGCCTGCAGGCCAGCCAGGATGGTCCTGGCCCTGGGTGCTCTTCTGGAAGATTTCCATTTCCCTGCCTGAGATACCTGTCCTGTCCCTGCCCCCACTGCTTTTTTCCTTCCTCACCTCTGCCCAGGGAGAAATTCCAGCAGCAGGTATGGGTGACACATCCTCTTCTTTAGCAGGTGGCAGCCTGGCAACTGCTGCAGAAAGTCCAGCAGAGCCCCACTCACACTGGGCCACCCACAAAGCCGTGGCCTCTCACTCCCTCCCACCAGCCCAGCCCCGAGACTGCTGACAGGGCAGAGAAAATGGTGTCAGGCACGGCTGCAGGGGCTCTTGCTGCCTGGAGTGGTATTTATATTGATCTCAACCCAGGCACACCTGGGGAGGGCTGGCCGGCACGGTAAGGCTGCCCAGGTCAGCCAATCATCACCCCTCAGGGGCTCACAGTTGCAGAAAATGGAACTTGCTGAACCGGCCAGGTCCAAGGAACAGGTGTGGGCTCCTGAGAGTCAGGATAGACAAGGGGCTGCAGCTTTGGCTTGTTTTCTAATCATTTTATCTGGCCCATGAGTGGGAGACAACTTCAAGAAAACCCTCTCCTAATGAGAGGAACCCAGGAGTCAGGGAGAGGAGGGGTGGGTGGTGGTTGGAGACAGAGGCCTGGTGCCCCGGGTGCAGTGGAAGTCTCTGGAAGACCAGGTGGAGGGAGGCCTCACGGAGTGATGCCCAGGGTCACAGACCTGTCACAGCTGCTGTTTGTTAGTTCAAGTCCTGCTCTGAGGTGCTCTGTGTCAGCTCTGAGCGACAGGTGAGCTGGGGGTGCTCTGCAATGAGGGCTATGTGCACGGTTCCTGTGTGCCCAGCCCTGCCACGGTACCTGCAAGGGTAGCTCTGTATCCTGGGAGGGGCCTGACCACGAGAGCCCCGTGGGCTGGGGTGGGGGTGGGGTACCTGCCCAGGTGAGCTCCATATTCTGGGATTGGTCTGACCACGAGAGCCCCATGGGCTGCTGGGGACCTGGTAAAGGATGTCAGGACAGTCAGTGAAGCCACCGAGGATATACCTCCAGTTGCTCCTAATTCCTACACCCTGCTGGTCATTCTACCAACCACCAGGACATGGTATTCTGTATTAGTCTTCAATGATGCCTTCTTTTGTATTCCATTAGTCCCAGAGTCACAAGAAATTTTGGCTTGTGAGTGGCAGGACTCAACATACAACTAAAACAATACTTCCGGGCCGTCTGGCCCCAAGGGTGCAAAAATTCCCACACCATCTTTGGGGAAAGCTTAGCTAAAGACCTAAAAGTTCTACCTCTGGAAAAGGAAACCCTCCTTCAATATGCAGACGACATTCTGATCGCCAGCCCTACTAAGGAGGCCTCTGAACTACCAAGCCAATAAAGGATAGAAGTTGTCCAAGAAAAAGCTCAAATATCACAGACTGTGGTGACCTGCCTGGGCTTCATTCTCACAGAAGGTCAGAGAAGCCCATCCCAGGAAAGGGAAGAAACCATTTTCAGCCTTACCCCTTTCTAAAACTAGAAGACAGCTTAGGGGTTCCTGGGGAGGCCAGGGTTTGCTGCTTCTGGATCCCTAACTACAGTCTACTAGCTGGGCCTCTATATGAAACACTGAAAGGAAAAGATGATGATCCTTTTGAATAGAATCCAGAAGTGGCCTTTCAAGAATGGAAAGAGCAGTCAATTCAGACCCTTGCCCTGGAACTCCCTAATTTAGCTAAACCCTTTGACCTTTACATTCCCGGTGAAAGGTGAATCGCCATTGGAGAATTAGTGCAAAAACTGGGACCACTTGAAATGGAACAATGCAAGAATGCCATCCAGGTAGGATAAACTACGGTCACCAAGGGGCTTGGCCCACTGCCACATCTGGCCAAGATACTGGCGGTATCTAAAAACCTGGAAATCAGCAGCCCAAAAGGCCACCTCTCTCCTAAGGGAAAAGGACCCCACGTGGTGATCCTAACCACCAACCATGCCCTGAAGTTGCAGGGTTCGCTCCGTGGGCACACCGACCTCGAGTGAGGAGGCCCTCCAACTCCAACATCCAGAGAGATAACCGGGGGCAACAGGGCACCATGACGACTCGTGTGAACATCACTTGACCTGGAGTTTCTCTCATAAAACAACAAGAGTGTGTCCCAAAAGAGTAGACTACTGCTTGCAGGACTTACTGCACCCAGAGGGGAGCTAATAATCTTGGCGGGGGAACCGTATATCACACTGTCACCATAGAAAAGCCTACAGACACCGTGATGATGGTGGCCAATAAGACCGGCTGGACTCCTGTTTACTTCAAAAGGCTGTTGACTCAGTGGCCATCATGGTCCTTGATCACCACTGACCCTGGACTGTCTGGGAGTTGAGCGGGCAGGGCTCTGACACCTGGTGCTGTTTGTACGTTAATTCAGGGGCCTAATTGAAGAAAGCGCAGACTACTGGTCAGAGCATCTAGGCTGGCAGAAACGGTCAGCCTAAGGTGGCCAAACAAATGTGGGGCGGGGTGAAACCGGCCCCCACAGCGTCTCTGCACATCTCTTTCCTGGACCCTTAAAGGTCATTAGAATCTATAACACTTCCAATGCTGGTGCTCAGGTGGACGAGCAGGGAGGCAGGGGTCCTGGGGACAATCAACGTCACCGGGAGGCTGCTGGGGAGAAGCTCTGACCCTCGCCCCAGGGTATGAGGGCTCCCAACTCAGCACTCAGCAGTTACAGAAGAAGGGTCTGCACCCTCAGCACTCCAAGAATGAGGAACGGGACAAAAGGCAGAGGAGGGGTTTGTCCCCAGCAAAGCCCATTAAAAATCCCTGGGAGATAAAAATAGAATCTGGGCAATAAAGTCAAGTCTAACCTTTTTTATCCTTTGTGCTTTGTCTAATTTCACGTGCTCCTAGGTTCCCGCATGCAGAGGTTCCACACCCGGCACTTCAGACCAGATTTCCTAGTGCAGAATGGCTGGGTCGACACCTCAGCTCCTGGGGCCTAGTGCAGACTCCACGATATAGAGCCTGAGCTACAGCCAACCCGGCCCTCGAGAGCTCCGCCCCCTCCCTCCCACTGACTCTGACAGGATCTCTACACAGCAGCCCAGCCCACAGCCCACGGGGTAGTGCATGCTCTCACCTCTCCATTCTCTGATCAAAATATAAAGTTTCCTTTGCTTGTGAACCAAACTCAGTCTCGATCTGTTGGCCCCAATGACACTGAGCAGGGGGACACTTGTTGGGGTCCACTCTGGAGGATCAGTAACAGAAATTGAGACTATTGTAACCTCAATGAACAGATGTGTGAGCCAAACTGTAGTTAACATAGAACAGTGTATAAGGCTCGGGTAAAATAAGATGTTTCTAACACTTCCATTTGATATTTCCATCACTTTATTATAAGCAAGTTCAGTGAAAAGGTTTGTCTTATTTGTCAGGTCAATATTAGAGAAATGAAGTGATTTCTTTCCAAGGATGTACATCTAATAATCTTGGTTAAACCTTCAATCTTGTTTTAAATGCTTTTCCATTGAAAATGATACCTCTCTTTCAGCTCCCCCATTTCTGAGAAGTATAAAATCTTATAATTTATTATTACCAAAGGGGAAAGGTGGGAGGAGGGATAAATTAACAGTTTGGGATTAACACATACACACTGCTATGTATAAAATAGATCATCAACAAGGAACTACTGTATAGCACAGGGAACTACACTCAACATTTTGCAATAACCTATAAGGGGAAATAATCTGAAAAAGAATAGATATTTTTATTGACATCATCGATCAATGACAGTTAAAGTGTAACCTAAGGGAAGCTGGTGGTGAGTGCTTCTGACCCTGAAGACTTCAATCATCTAAAGTTTGGACTCTGCCTACTTCCCAAGGCCCTTAATGAACATATGTGTAGCCGTAGCTTAAAAACTTCCCCAGTTTGGGTTTCGGGGAGACACTGATTTTGAAAAAGCCCTGGTGTTCTCCTTACATGAATGGGACTCTTCCTACTGCTAAAACATGTCTGTCACACCCAGAGGATGGTATACCGTCTGATCGGGAAGAGTTTGGAAAAGGCATCTCATCTCCTCATCTCCTGGTGCTCGGGTTCACCCCTCCAGCGTCTTTACTAACAGTCTCCCCACTTGGAGATGTCAGCACTGTCAACATCCTGTTGCGTACAGTTTGGAATTTGTCCAGAGGATGAAGCGGAAGGATGAGGAACAATGAGAGACAAGTCCTAGGTGTTCAGACAGGCACATGTCACTCTAATTTCCAATCAGGAAGACGAATTGACCAAAGGCTAGGGTTGCCCATGGAAACAGTATAGGGCTTGAGGAAATCCCGCTGCTTTGTGGCCAGTTCCCATAAACACAAGTTGAACAATGGAACTCAGGGGCAGTAAAATTCACAAAACTGCAGAGTTGAAAATATCCATCACTGAAAAATGTCTTGAGGAAAGTCAGAGAAAAGGACTTGTAAGCAAGGGAGAATGGCAGGAAAGGGATTTGAGGAGGTAGAAAGGACTCGCCATTAAGCACAAGAAAAGGAGCTGAACATTGCCAACACTGCAGTTGGCCAAAAAGGGTGTATGCGTTTTTTTCTGTATATATTCAAGAAAAGGGCATACACTTTTTTAGCCAACCAAACAGGTGGGCACTGGAAGTCAATACTACAAAAGATATCACTTCGCATCAGTCAGAAGAGCCATCCTCATAAAGCGTAAACAACAGAAATGCAGGACAGGGCAACGAGAAGAGGGAGCCCTGTGAGACTTATAGTGGAAATGTATATTGCCAACGGCCATTCTGGAGAAGTGTATTGTGTTTACTAAAGCATCTAAAAAATGAGCTACAGAGCATAGGGCACTTGCACTCATGGGCGTATATCTTGGGAAAAACAAAAATCGAGAGGACACAGGCACCCCAATGTTTACCCCCTCTCTGTTTAAAAGATCCTCGACTAGGATATAACTTAAATGTCTCTGGAGGGAAAAAATGGATAGAGATGTGGTACTTAGGTAGAGTGGAATATTATTCAGCCTGGAAATCAATGAAATATGGCCAGTTGTAACAACTCCGGAGGAGTTACGTATGATCATTCTAAGTGACAGAATTCAAAAAGAAAAAGACACATATCATAAGATATCACTTAAAGGTGGAATCCAAAATGGCTACACATGAAATAAATTACAAAACAAAAACATAGTCAAATATGTAGAAAACACGCATAAGGCTGCTAAACGGGAAAGGTGGGGAGGGGTGAGGCATCATCCAGGAGGTTGAAATTAGCAAAGATACCATTCCAAATACCAAACTGATAATCAACAAGGCCTACACGGTAGCTAAAAGAACTGCACTCAGCACACTCAAGTCACCGGAAAAGAATATATACGACTGGTAAGAATCTGAAAAAGAATTTATTGATGTCTCTCTGTACGTGAATCAAGTGGATGTACAGCAGCAAGAAACAGAGCTTTGAAAATCAGCTGTAACCAATATAGTAATAAATTGAAAAAAATAAACGACAGAGAGACAGAGAAAACCTCTTACAACTTTTCCTCAGGGACGGTGATGCAACATGGATTGAACACATCTAGACCCACAGCAGGATGAGACATAAGGCTGGAAACTGTTTGCGCTAAGAGAAATGTGAGGTTGGGTGAGGAAATGCACACCCTTTAAAGTAATACTACCTGGTACCCATTCAATGGGTCCCAAATCTGCAGGTTCAAGGGATCTTCCTACAGCTAAAACATGCATGGAAAACCCAGAGGACTGTACACCATGTGATTGGGAGATGTGTCTAAAATGCACCTCATTTATCCTCTCCTGGTGCTCCTGTTCACCATTCCAGCCACGTTACTTAGAATCTCCCCACTTGGAGAATCAGCACATTTAAACTTCTGTTTCACACATTTTGCAAATTGTGAGGAGGATGAACGGGAAGAGGGGGAACCAATGAGAGAATAGTTGTAGGGGTTTGGACGGGCACATATCACTCTAATTTCCCATTAAGAATAAGAATTAAAGAAAGGCTCAGCCTGCCTCGCCGGAGCCAAAATAGGGCCTGAAGCAATCCTGCGGGTTTGAGGCCAGCTCACAAAAGAACAACTTAAAAAATGGAGCTCAGGGTCACTGCAATTCACAAACCTGCAGAGTTATAAATGAAAACTAACGTCCAAAAATATGTTGAGGTAAGGCAAAGAAGAGGATCTGAATGCAAGACAGAATTGCAAGAAACAGATTTCAAGAGATAGATTGGACTCATCTTTAACGCACATGAAAAGCGGCAGAATTTCGACAATGATGCAGTTGGCCCAAAAGGGCGTATGCGTTTTTTCCTGATTATATCCAGGAAAAAACGCATACGCACTTTATGGGCAACGAAGCAAGCAAGCAATGCAAATGTGCACAACAAAGAAGTCTCATTTCCCACCGGTCAAAAGGGTCATCCTAAAAAATTGTAAAAACCAGAAATGCAGGACAGGCCATGGAGAACAGGGAGCCTTTATACGCTGATGGGCAGTGTGTGAACTGCCGAGAGCCACTCTGGAGAAGTGTATGGTGGTTCCTAAATCATCTAAAAAACAGAGCTACAGAGCATAGGACACTTCCAATCATGGGAGTATATCTAGGGAAGTCTAAAAATCAACAAGACACAAGCACACCACAGTTTAGGGCTACTCTGTTTACAAGAACCTCAACTTCAGTACACCTTAAATATCCCAGGAAAGAGAACAATGGATAAAGAAGATGTGGTACTTATGTACAATGGAATATCTCTTCACCATGAAATCAATGTAATAAGGCTAGTAGAAGGATAAAGAGTGGATTTAGGTCCGATAATACTACTTGAAATAAGTCAAACAGAAAAAGAAACATATCATAATATATCACTTATAGAGGGAGGGTAAATATGGCTGCACAAGAAATGAATTACAGAACAGAACAGTGTCTCACATTTAGAAAACACACTTATGTCAGCTTAAGGGGAAAGGAGAGGTGGGGTGATTCATAAAACCAGAGTTTGAAATTAGCACAGATACCGTTCAATAAACCAAATAGGTATTAGACAAGATCTACACCTTGCTCAATGAACTGGCCTCATCACACCCTATACACCGCAGAGAAATATATCTGAGTAATAAGAATCTTAAAACCCATGTATTGATATATCTCCATAAGGGAATCAAGTGTGTGCAGAGCGGCACAAACACAGCAGTGAAAATGAGCTAAACCTCATTATAGAAATAAATTTTAAAAACAAAACGCTGAAACAATGAAAGAGAGAAAAATTCTTACAAAATTCGCTCAGGGGCTGTGATGCAACCTGGATTGACCACATATAAACCCACCGCTGGATAAGACATAAGGCTGGACACTTGGGGCTGAGAGGATTGGTGAGCTCTGGTGAGCAACTGCCGAAAGTTTAATGCAATACTTCATGCTACTCATTCCAAGGGTCCCAACACTCCAGGTTGAAGGGAATCTTCCTACAGCTAAACCATGCCTGGAACACCCAGCGACTGGTATACCATATGATCAGGAAAGGTTTCTAAAACACACCTCATTTTTCCTCTCCTGGGGCTCCGGATCGACATTCCAGCCGCTTTACTAACAACATCCCCACATGGAGAGTCAATGCCTTTAAGTTCTGGTATCGCACAGTAACTGCAGTTAGTGCGGAGGATGAATGGGAATAGGGGGAACCAGTGAGAAATTAGCTGTAGCGGTTTCAATGGGCACATGTCACTCTAATTTCACATCAGTAAGAAGAATTAACCAAAGGCACAGCAAGGTGCCCCAGAAAAAGAATAGAGCTTCAAGGAATCCTGTGGTTATGGGACAAGATCACAAAAATAAGAGCTGAAAAATGGAGCTAAGGGCCACTGCAATTCAAAAACCTGCAGAGTTATAAAGGCCAACTATTTTCAAAAAATATATTGAGGTAAGGCTATGAAGAAGCATTGAAAGCAAGGCAGAATTGCAGGAAACCGATTTCAGGAGGTAGACTGGAATTGCATTGAAAACATAGGAAAAGAGGCAGAACGTCCACAATGATGCACTTGGCCAAAAAGGGCGTATGCGTATTTTCCTGAATATATTCAGGAAAAAACGCATACGCCCTTTTTGGCCAACAAAGCAAGCTTGCAAAGGAAATCTGCACTACAATGAAGTCTCACTACCCCCCGATCAAAAGGGCCATCTGAAAAAAGTGTAAAATCCAGAAAGGCAGGACAGGCCATGGAGAACTGGGAGCCTTGTTATGCTGATGGGCGGGATGAAAATTGCCAACAGACACTCTGGAGAAGTGTATGGTGTTTCCTGAAACATCTAAAAAACAAAGCAACAGAGCCTAGGGCACTTCCACTTATGGTCCTATAGCTTAGGGAAATTAAAATCAAAAAGACACAGCCACCCCAAAGTTTGGGACGCCTCTGTTTACAAGAACCTCATTTACAGTACAAGTTCAACATCACAGAAAGTGAAAAATGGATAAAGAAGTTGTGGTATTTACTTACAAAGCAATATCACTCAGCAATGAAATCTATGTCACCAGGCCCTTAGCAGCACAATGAGTGGATTCAGGTATGATGATTCTAACTGAAATAAGTCACACAGAAAAAGAAACATCATAAGATATCAGTAATACACGGAATGTAAACTTGGCTACACAGGAACTGAATGACAGAACAGAACAAGGTCTCAAATTTAGAAAAGCAACTTATGCTTGCTTAAGGGGAAAGGTGAGTTGGGGTGCTGCATAAAACCAGAGATCGAAATGAGCACAGATAAACTTCCTTAAGCCAAATATGGAATAGACAAGAGTTACTCCTTGCTCAACGAAATGGACTCAACACCGCATATTAAACGCCTAAGAATGTACCTGACTAGTAAGTATCTTAAAACCTATGGATGGCTATGTCTCTGAAAGAGAATCAAGCATGTGTACAGGGGCATAAACGCAGCAGTGATAGGATTGGAGAGGTTCGGTGAGCAAATGAAGACCCTTTGAAGTCATATTGCATGGTACCCATTACACGGGTTTCAACTACCCAGGTTTAAGGTATTCTTCCTTCAGCTAAAACATACATGTGGAACCTAGAGTATGATCAACCATGTGATCGGGAGACGTGTTCAAATATGTCTCAGTTTTCGTACCCTGGTACTCGGGTGTAACATTCCAGACGCTTTACTAACACTCTCCCAACTTGGAGAGTCAGTCCCTTTAACCTCCTGTTTGGCCCAGTTTGCAATTTCTGCGGAGGATGAACAGGAATAGTGAGAACCAATGAGAGACTAGCTGGAGGTGTCTGGACGGGCAAATTTAACTCTCATTTCCCACCAGGAAGAGGAAATAACCAAAGGCTCAGCGTGCCGTGCCAGAAACAGATTAGGGCCTGAAGCCATCCTGCGGTGTTGCGGCCAGCTCAAAATAAAGCGAGTTGAAGAAAGGAGCTCAGGGGCACTGTAATTCACAAACCTGCAGAGTTATAAATGACAGCTATCGTCCAAAAATATACTGAAGTAAGTCTGCCAAGAGGACTTGAAAGCGGGGCAGAATTGCAGGAAACCGATTTCAGGAGGTAGACTGGAATTGCATTGAAAGCATAGGAAAAGGGGCAGAACGTCCACATTGATGCACTTGGCCAAAAAGGGCGTATGCGTTTTTTCCTGAATATATTCAGGAAAAAACGCATACGCCCTTTTTGGCCAACCAAGCAAGCTTGCAAAGGAAATCTGCACTACAATGAAGTCTCACTTCCCCCCGGTCAAAAGGGCCATCTGAAAAAAGTGTAAAATCCAGAAAGGCAGGACAGGCCATGGAGAACTGGGAGCCTTGTTATGCTGATGGGCGGGATGTAAATTGCCAACAGACACTCGGGAGAAGTGTATGGTGTTTCCTGAACCATCTAAAAAACAAAGCAACAGAGCCTAGGGCACTTCCACTTATGGTCCTATAGCTTAGGGAAATTAAAATCAAAAAGAGACAGCCTCCCGAAAGTTTGGGACGCCTCTGTTTACAAAACCTCATTTACCGTAAAAGTTCAATATCACAGAAAGTGAAAAATGGATAAAGAACTTGTGGTACTTAGGTAAAATGCACTATCACTCAGCAATGAAATCTATGTCATCAGGCCCTTAGCAGCACAATGAGTGGATTCAGGTATGATGATTCTAACTGAAATAAGTCACACAGAAAAAGAAACATCATAAGATATCAGTAATACACGGAATGTAAACTTGGCTACACAGGAACTGAATTACAGAACAGAACAGGGTCTCAAATTTAGAAAACCAACTTATGCTTGCTTAAGGGTAAAGGTGAGTTGGGGTGCTGCATAAAACCAGAGATCGAAATGAGCACAGATAAAGTTCCTTAAGCCAAATATGGAATAGACAAGAGCTACTCCTTGCTCAACGAAATGGACTCAACACCGCATATTAAACGCCTAAGAATGTACCTGACTAGTAAGTATCTTAAAACCTATGGATTGCTATGTCTCTGAAAGAGAATCAAGCATGTGTACAGGGGCATAAACACAGCAGTGATAGGATTGGAGAGGTTCGGTGAGCAAATGAAGACCCTTTGAAGTCTTATTGCATGGTACCCATTCCACGGGTTTCAACTACCCAGTTTTAAGGTATTCTTCCTTCAGCTAAAACATGCATGTGGAAACTAGAGTATGATCAACCATGTGATCGGGAGGCGTGTTCAAATATGTCTCAGTTTTCGTACCCTGGTACTCGGGTGCAACATTCCAGACGCTTTACTAACACTCTCCCGACTTGGAGAGTCAGTCCCTTTAACCTCCTGTTTGGCCCAGTTTGCAATTTCTGCGGAAGATGAACAGGAATAGCGAGAACCAATGAGAGACTAGCTGGAGGTGTCTGGACGGGCAAATTTAACTCTCATTTCCCACCAGGAAGAGGAATTAACCAAAGGCTCAGCGTGCCGTGCCAGAACCAGATTAGGGCCTTAAGCCATCCTGCGGTGTTGCGGCCAGCTCAAAAGAAAGCGAGTTGAAGAAAGGAGCTCAGGGGCACTGTAATTCACAAATCAGCAGAGTTATAAATGACAGCTATCGTCAAAAATATACTGAAGTAAGGCTGCCAAGAGGACTTGAAAGCGGGGCAGAATTGCAGGAAACCGATTTCAGGAGGTAGACTGGAATTGCATTGAAAGCATAGGAAAAGAGGCAGAACGTCCACAATGATGCACTTGGCCAAAAAGGGCGTATGCGTTTTTTCCTGAATATATTCAGGAAAAAACGCATACGCCCTTTTTGGCCAACCAAGCAAGCTTGCAAAGGAAATCTGCACTACAATGAAGTCTCACTTCCCCCCGGTCAAAAGGGCCATCTGAAAAAAGTGTAAAATCCAGAAAGGCAGGACAGGCCATGGAGAACTGGGAGCCTTATTATGCTGATGGGCGGGATGTAAATTGCCAACAGACACTCGGGAGAAGTGTATGGTGTTTCCTGAAACATCTAAAAAACAAAGCAACAGAGCCTAGGGCACTTCCACTTATGGTCCTATAGCTTAGGGAAATTAAAATAAAAAAGACACAGCCACCCCAAAGTTTGGGACGGCTCTGTTTACAAGAACCTCGTTTACAGTACAAGTTCAACATCGCAGAAAGTGAAAAATGGATAAAGAAGTTGTGGTATTTACTTACAAAGCAATATCACTCAGCAATGAAATCTGTCATCAGGCCCTTAGCAGCACAATGAGTGGATTCAGGTATGATGATTCTAACTGAAATAAGTCACACAGAAAAAGAAACATCATAAGATATCAGTAATACACGGAATGTAAACTTGGCTACACAGCAACTGAATTACAGAACAGAACAGGGTCTCAAATTTAGAAAACCAACTTATGCTTGCTTAAGGGGAAAGGTGAGTTGGGGTGCTGCATAAAACCAGAGATTGAAATGAGCACAGATAAAGTTCCTTAAGCCAAATATGGAATAGACAAGAGCTACTCCTTGCTCAACGAAATGGACTCAACACCGCATATTAAACGCCTAAGAATGTACCTGACTAGTAAGTATCTTAAAACCTATGGATTGCTATGTCTCCGAAAGAGAAGCAAGCATGTGTACAGGGGCATAAACGTAACAGTGATAGGATTGGAGAGGTTCGGTGAGCAAATGAAGACCCTTTGAAGTCATATTGCATGGTACCCATTCCACGGGTTTCAACTACCCAGGTTTAAAGTATTCTTCCTTCAGCTAAAACATGCATGTGGAACCTAGAGTATGATCAACCATGTGATCGGGAGACGTGTTCAAATATGTCTCAGTTTTCGTACCCTGGTACTCGGGTGCAACATTCCATACGCTTTACTAACACTCTCCCGACTTGGAGAGTCAGTCCCTTTAACCTCCTGTTTGGCCCAGTTTGCAATTTCTGGGGAAGATGAACAGGAATAGGGAGAACCAATGAGAGACTAGCTGGAGGTGTCTGGACGGGCAAATTTAAATCTCATTTCCCACCAGGAAGAGGAAATAACAAACGGCTCAGCGTGCCGTGCCGGAACCAGATTAGGGCCTGAAGCCATCCTGCGGTGTTGCGGCCAGCTCACAAGAAAGCGAGTTGAAGAAAGGAGCTCAGGGGCACTGTAATTCACAAACCTGCAGAGTTATAAATGAGAGCTATCGTCCAAAAATAGACTGAAGTAAGGCTGCCAAGAGGACTTGAAAGCGGGGCAGAATTGCAGGAAACCGATTTCAGGAGGTAGACTGGAATTGCATTGAAAGCATAGGAAAAGAGGCAGAACGTCCACAATGATGCACTTGGCCAAAAAGGGCGTATGCGTTTTTTCCTGAATATATTCAGGAAAAAACGCATACGCCCTTTTTGGCCAACCAAGCAAACTTGCAAAGGAAATCTGCACTACAATGAAGTCTCACTTCCCCCCGGTCAAAAGGACCATCTGAAAAATGTGTAAAATCCAGAAAGGCAGGACAGGCCATGGAGAACTGGGAGCCTTGTTATGCTGATGGGCGGGTTGTAAATTGCCAACAGACACTGGGGAGAAGTGTATGGTGTTTCCTGAAACATCTGAAAAACAAAGCAACAGAGCCTAGGGCACTTCCAGTTATGGTCCTATAGCTTAGGGAAATTAAAATCAAAAAGACACAGCCACCCCAAAGTTTGGGACGCCTCTGTTTACAAGAACCTCGTTTACCGTACAAGTTCAATATCACAGAAAGTGAAAAATGGATAAAGAACTTGTGGTACTTACGTACAATGCAGTATCACTCAGCAATGAAATCTATGTCATCAGGCCCGTAGCAGCATAGTGAGTGGATTCAGGTACAATGATTCTAACTGAAATAAGTCACACAGAAAAGGAAACATCATAAGATATCAGTAATACACAGAATGTAAACATGGCTACACAGGAACTGAATTCCAAAACAGAACAGGGTCTCAAATTTAGAAAAGCAACTTATGCTTGCTTAAGGGGAAAGGTGAGTTGGGGTGCTGCATAAAACCAGAGATTGAAATGAGCACAGATAAAGTTCCTTAAGCCAAATATGGAATAGACAAGAGCTACTCCTTGCCAACGAAATGGACTCAACACCCCATATTAAACGCCTAAGAATGTACCTGATTAGTAACTATCTTAAAACCTATGGATTGCTATGTCTCCAAAACATAATCAAGTTGTGTACAGGGGCATAAACGCAGCAGTGATGGGATTGGAGAGGTTCGGTGAGCAAATGAAGACCCTTTGAAGTAATATTGCATGGTACCCATTCCACGGGTCTCAACTCGCCAGGTTTAAGGTATTCTTCCTTCAGCTAAAACATGCATGTGGAACCCAGAGTATGATCAACCGTGTGAACGGGAGACGTGTTCAAATATGTCTCAGTTTTCTTACCCTGGTACTCGGGTGCAACATTCCAGACGCTTTACTAACACTCTCCCAACTTGGAGAGTCAGTCCCTTTAACCTCCTGTTTGGCCCAGTTTGCAATTTCTGCGGAAGATGAACAGGAATAGTGAGAACCAATGAGAGACTAGCTGGAGGTGTCTGGACGGGCAAATTTAACTCTCATTTCCCACCAGGAAGAGGAATTAACCAAAGGCTCAGCGTGCCGTGCCGGAACCAGATTAGGGCCTGAAACCATCCAGCGGTGTTGCGTCCAGCTCAAAAGTAAGCGAGTTGAAGAAAGGAGCTCAGGGGCACTGTAATTCACAATCCTGCAGAGTTATAAATGACAGCTATCGTCCAAAAATATACTGAAGTAAGGCTGCCAAGAGGACTTGAAAGCGGGGCAGAATTGCAGGAAACCGATTTCAGGAGGTAGACTGGAATTGCATTGAAAGCATAGGAAAAGAGGCAGAACGTCCACAATGATGCACTTGGCCAAAAAGGGCGTATGCGTTTTTTCCTGAATATGTTCAGGAAAAAACGCATACGCCCTTTTTGGCCAACCAAGCAAGCTTGCAAAGGAAATCTGCACTACAATGAAGTCTCACTTCCCCCCGGTCAAAAGGGCCATCTGAAAAAAGTGTAAAATCCAGAAAGGCTGGACAGGCCATGGAGAACTGGGAGCCTTGTTATGGTGATCGGCGGGATGTAAATTGCCAACAGACACTTGGGAGAAGTGTATGGTGTTTCCTGAAACATCTAAAAAACAAAGCAACAGAGCCTAGGGCACTTCCACTTATGGTCCTATAGCTTAGGGAAATTAAAATCAAAAAGACACAACCACCCACAAGTTTGGGACGCCTCTGTTTACAAGAACCTCATTTACAGTACAAGTTCAACATCGCAGAAAGTGAAAAATGGATAAAGAAGTTGTGGTACTTACTTACAAAGTAATATCACTCAGCAATGAATTCTATGTCATCAGGCCCTTAGCAGCACAATGAGTGGATTCAGGTATGATGATTCTAACTGAAATAAGTCACACAGAAAAAGAAACATCATAAGATATCAGTAATACACGGAATGTAAACTTGGCTACACAGCAACTTAATTACAGAACAGAACAAGGTCTCAAATTTAGAAAACCAACTTATGCTTGCTTAAGGGGAAAGGTGAGTTGGGGTGCTGCATAAAACCAGAGATTGAAATGAGCACAGATAAAGTTCCTTAAGCCAAATATGGAATAGACAAGAGCTACTCCTTGCTCAACGAAATGGACTCAACACCGCATATTAAAAGCCTAAGAATGTACCTGACTAGTAAGTATCTTAAAACCTATGGATTGCTATGTCTCCGAAAGAGAAGCAAGCATGTGTACAGGGGCATAAACGTAGCAGTGATAGGATTGGAGAGGTTCGGTGAGCAAATGAAGACCCTTTGAAGTCATATTGCATGGTACCCATTCCACGGGTTTCAACTACACAGGTTTAAAGTATTCTTCCTTCAGCTAAAACATGCATGTGGAACCTAGAGTATGATCAACCATGTGATCGGGAGACGTGTTCAAATATGTCTCAGTTTTCGTACCCTGCTACTCGGGTGCAACATTCCATACGCTTTACTAACACTCTCCCGACTTGGAGAGTCAGTCCCTTTAACCTCCTGTTTGGCCTAGTTTGCAATTTCTGCGGAAGATGAACAGGAATAGTGAGAACCAATGAGAGACTAGCTGGAGGTGTCTGGACGGGCAAATTTAACTCTCATTTCCCACCAGGAAGAGCAATTAACCAATGGCTCAGCGTGCCGTGCCAGGACCAGATTAGGGCCGGAAGCCATCCTGCGGTGTTGCGGCCAGGTCACAAGAAAGCGAGTTGAAGAAAGGAGCTCAGGGGCACTGTAATTCACAAACCTGCAGAGTTATAAATGACAGCTGTCGTCCAAAAATATACTGAAGTAAGGCTGCCAAGAGGACTTGAAAGCGGGGCAGAATTGCAGGAAACCGATTTCAGGAGGTAGACTGGAATTGCATTGAAAGCATAGGAAAAGAGGCAGAACGTCCACAATGATGCACTTGGCCAAAAAGTGCATATGCGTTTTTTCCTGAATATATTCAGGAAAAAACGCATACGCACTTTTTGGCCAACCAAGCAAACTTGCAAAGGAAATCTGCACTACAATGAAGTCTCACTTCCCCCCGGTCAAAAGGGCCATCTGAAAAAAGTGTAAAATCCAGAAAGGCTGGACAGGCCATGGAGAACTGGGAGCCTTGTTATGCTGATCGGCGGGATGTAAATTGCCAACAGACACTTGGGAGAAGTGTATGGTGTTTCCTGAAACATCTAAAAAACAAAGCAACAGAGCCTAGGGCACTTCCACTTATGGTCCTATAGCTTAGGGAAATTAAAATCAAAAAGACACAACCACCCCAAAGTTTGGGACGCCTCTGTTTACAAGAACCTCGTTTACAGTACAAGTTCAACATCGCAGAAAGTGAAAAATGGATAAAGAAGTTGTGGTACTTACTTACAAAGCAATATCACTCAGCAATGAATTCTATGTCATCAGGCCCTTAGCAGCACAATGAGTGGATTCAGGTATGATGATTCTAACTGAAATAAGTCACACAGAAAAAGAAACATCATAAGATATCAGTAATACACGGAATGTAAACTTGGCTACACAGCAACTGAATTACAGAACAGAACAGGGTCTCAAATTTAGAAAACCAACTTATGCTTGCTTAAGGGGAAAGGTGAGTTGGGGTGCTGCATAAAACCAGAGATTGAAATGAGCACAGATAAAGTTCCTTAAGCCAAATATGGAATAGACAAGAGCTACTCCTTGCTCAACGAAATGGACTCAACACCGCATATTAAACGCCTAAGAATGTACCTGACTAGTAAGTATCTTAAAACCTATGGATTGCTATGTCTCCGAAAGAGAAGCAAGCATGTGTACAGGGGCATAAACACAGCAGTGATAGGATTGGAGAGGTTCGGTGAGCAAATGAAGACCCTTTGAAGTCATATTGCATGGTACCCATTCCACGGGTTTCAACTACCCAGGTTTAAAGTATTCTTCCTTCAGCTAAAACATGCATGTGGAACCTAGAGTATGATCAACCATGTGATCGGGAGACGTGTTCAAATATGTCTCAGTTTTCGTACCCTGGTACTCGGGTGCAACATTCCAGACGCTTTACTAACACTCTCCCGACTTGGAGAGTCAGTCCCTTTAACCTCCTGTTTGGCCCAGTTTGCAATTTCTGCGGAAGATGAACAGGAATAGTGAGAACCAATGAGAGACTAGCTGGAGGTGTCTGGACGGGCAAATTTAACTCTCATTTCCCACCAGGAAGAGCAATTAACCAATGGCTCAGCGTGCCGTGCCAGGACCAGATTAGGGCCGGAAGCCATCCTGCGGTGTTGCGGCCAGGTCACAAGAAAGCGAGTTGAAGAAAGGAGCTCAGGGGCACTGTAATTCACAAACCTGCACAGTTATAAATGACAGCTATCGTCCAAAAATATACTGAAGTAAGGCTGCCAAGAGGACTTGAAAGCGGGGCAGAATTGCAGGAAACCGATTTCAGGAGGTAGACTGGAATTGCATTGAAAGCATAGGAAAAGAGGCAGAACGTCCACAATGATGCACTTGGCCAAAAAGTGCGTATGCGTTTTTTCCTGAATATATTCAGGAAAAAACGCATACGCACTTTTTGGCCAACCAAGCAAACTTGCAAAGGAAATCTGCACTACAATGAAGTCTCACTTCCCCCCGGTCAAAAGGGCCATCTGAAAAAAGTGTAAAATCCAGAAAGGCAGGACAGGCCATGGAGAACTGGGAGCCTGGTTATGCTGATGGGCGGGATGTAAATTGCCAACAGACACTCGGGAGAATTGTATGGTGTTTCCTGAAACATCTAAAAAAGAAGCAACAGAGCCTAGGGCACTTCCACTTATGGTCCTATAGCTTAGGGAAATTAAAATCAAAAATACACAGCCACCCCAAAGTTTGGGACACCTCTGTTTACAAGAACCTCGTTTACAGTACAAGTTCAACATCGCAGAAAGTGAAAAATGGATAAAGAAGTTGTGGTATTTACTTACAAAGCAATATCACTCAGCAATGAAATCTATGTCATCAGGCCCTTAGCAGCACAATGAGTGGATTCAGGTACGATGATTCTAACTGAAATAAGTCACACAGAAAAAGAAACATCATAAGATATCAGTAATACACGGAATGTAAACTTGGCTACACAGGAACTGAATTACAGAACAGAACAGGGTCTCAAATTTAGAAAACCAACTTATGCTTGCTTAAGGAGAAAGGTGAGTTGGGGTGCTGCATAAAACCAGAGATTGAAATGAGCACAGATAAAGTTCCTTAAGCCAAATATGGAATAGACAAGAGCTATTCCTTGCTCAACGAAATGGACTCAACACCCCATATTAAACGCCTAAGAATATACCTGACTAGTAACTATCTTAAAACCTATGGATTGCTATGTCTCCAAAAGAGAATCAAGCGTGTGTACAGGGGCATAAACGGAGCAGTGATAGGACTGGAGAGGTTCGGTGAGCAAATGAAGACCCTTTGAAGTCATATTGCATGGTACCCATTCCACGGGTTTCAACTACCCAGGTTTAAGGTATTCTTCCTTCAGCTAAAACATGCATGTGGAACCCAGAGTATGATCAACTGTGTGAACGGGAGACGTGTTCAAATATGTCTCAGTTTTCCTCCCCTGGTACTCGGGTGCAACATTCCAGATGCTTTACTAACACTCTCCCCACTTGGAGAGTCAGCGCCTTTAAACTCTTGTTTGAACCAGTTTGCAATTTCTGCGGAAGATGAACAGGAATAGGGAGAACCAATGAGAGACTAGCTGGAGGTGGCTGGACGGGCAAATTTAACTCTCATTTCCCACCAGGAAGAGGAAATAACCAAAGGCTCAGCGTGCCGCGCCGGCAACAGATTAGGGCCTGAAGCCATCCTGCGGTGTTGCGGCCAGGTCACAAGAAAGCGAGTTGAAGAAAGGAGCTCAGGGACACTGTAATTCACAAACCTGCAGAGTTATAAATGACAGCTATCGTCCAAAAATATACTGAAGTAAGGCTGCCAAGAGGACTTGAAAGCGGAGCAGAATTGCAGGAAACCGATTTCAGGAGGTAGACAGGAATTGCATTGAAAGCATAGGAAAAGAGGCAGAACGTCCACAATGATGCACTTGGCCAAAAAGGGCGTATGCGTTTTTTCCTGAATATATTCAGGAAAAAACGCATACGCCCTTTTTGGCCAACCAAGCAAGCTTGCAAAGGAAATCTGCAGTACAATGAAGTCTCACTTCCCCCCGGTCAAAAGGGCCATCTGAAAAAAGTGTAAAATCCAGAAAGGCAGGACAGGCCATGGAGAACTGGGAGCCTTGTTATGCTGATGGGCGGGATGTAAATTGCCAACAGACACTCCGGAGAAGTGTATGGTGTTTCCTGAAACATCTAAAAAACAAAGCAACAGAGCCTAGGGCACTTCCACTTATGGTCCTATAGCTTAGGGAAATTAAAATCAAAAAGACACAGCCACCCCAAAGTTTGGGACGCCTCTGTTTACAAGAACCTCGTTTACAGTACAAGTTCAACATCGCAGAAAGTGAAAAATGGATAAAGAAGTTGTGGTATTTCCGAACAAAGCAATATCACTCAGCAATGAAATCTATGTCATCAGGCCCTTAGCAGCACAATGAGTGGATTCAGGTATGATGATTCTAACTGAAATAAGTCACACAGAAAAAGAAACATCATAACATATCACTAGTACACGGAATGTAAACTTGGCTACACAGGAACTGAAATACAGAAGAGAACAGGGTCTCAAATTTAGAAAACCAACTTATGCTTGCTTAAGGGGAAAGGTGAGTTGGGGTGCTGCATAAAACTAGAGATTGAAATGAGCACAGATAAAGTTCCTTAAGCCAAATATGGAATAGACAAGAGCTACTCCTTGCTCAACGAAATGAACTCAACACCGCATATTAAAGGCCTAAGAATGTACCTGACTAGTAAGTATCTTAAAACCTATGGATTGCTATGTCTCCGAAAGAGAATCAAGCATGTGTACAGGGACATAAACGCAGCAGTGATAGGATTGGAGAGGTTTGGTGAGCAGATGAAGACTCTTTGAAGTCATATTGCATGGTACCCATTCCACGGGTCTCAACTCGCAAGGTTTAAGGTATTCTTCCTTCAGCTAAAACATGCATGTGGAACCCAGAGTATGATCAACCGTGTGAACGGGAGACGTGTCCAAATATGTCTCAGATTTCGTACCCTGGTACTCGGGTGCAACATTCCAGACGCTTTACTAACACTCTCCCGACTTGGAGAGTCAGTCCCTTTAACCTCCTGCTTGTCCCAATTTGCAATTTCTGCGGAAGATGAACAGGAATAGCGAGAACCAATGAGAGACTAGCTGGAGGTGTCTGGACGGGCAAATTTAACTCTCATTTCCCACCAGGAAGAGGAATTAACCAAATGCTCAGCGTGCCGTGCCGGAACCAGATTAGGGCCTGAAACCATCCTGCGGTGTTGCGTCCAGCTCAAAAGAAAGCGAGTTGAAGAAAGGAGCTCAGGGGCACTGTAATTCACAATCCTGCAGAGTTATAAATGACAGCTATCGTCCAAAAATATACCGAAGTAAGGCTGCCAATAGGACTTGAAAGCGGGGCAGAATTGCAGGAAACCGATTTCAGGAGGTAGACTGGAATTGCATTGAAAGCATAGGAAAAGAGGCAGAACGTCCACAATGATGCACTTGGCCAAAAAGGGCGTATGCGTTTTTTCCTGAATATATTCAGGAAAAAACGCATACGCCCTTTTTGGCCAACCAAGCAAGCTTACAAAGGAAATCTGCATTACAATGAAGTCTCACTTCCCCCCGGTCAAAAGGGCCATCTGAAAAAAGTGTAAAATCCAGAAAGGCAGGACAGGCCATGGAGAACTGGGAGCCTTGTTATGCTGATGGGCGGGATGTAAATTGCCAACAGACACTCGGGAGAAGTGTATGGTGTTTCCTGAAACATCTAAAAAACAAAGCAACAGAGCCTAGGGCACTTCCACTTATGGTCCTATAGCTTAGGGAAATTAAAATCAAAAAGACACAGTCACCCCAAAGTTTGGGACGCCTCTGTTTACAAGAACCTCGTTTACAGTACAAGTTCAACATCGCAGAAAGTGAAAAATGGATAAAGAAGTTGTGGTATTTACTTACAAAGCAATATCACTCAGCAATGAATTCTATGTCATCAGGCCCTTAGCAGCACAATGAGTGGATTCAGGTATGATGATTCTAACTGAAATAAGTCACACAGAAAAAGAAACATCATAAGATATCAGTAATACACGGAATGTAAACTTGGCTACACAGGAACTGAATTACAGAACAGAACAGGGTTTCAAATTTAGAAAAGCAACTTATGCTTGCTTAAGGGGAAAGGTGAGTTGGGGTGCTGCATAAAACCAGAGATTGAAATGAGCACAGATAAAGTTCCTTAAGCCAAATATGGAATAGACAAGAGCTACTCCTTGCTCAACGAAAGGGTCTCAACAGCGCATATTAAACGCCTAAGAATGTACCTGACTAGTAAGTATCTTAAAACCTATGGATTGCTATGTCTCCGAAAGAGAATCAAGCATGTGTACAGGGGCATAAACGTAGCAGTGATAGGACTGGAGAGGTTCGGTGAGCAAATGAAGACCGTTTGAAGTCATATTGCATGGTACCCATTCCACGGGTTTCAACTACCCAGGTTTAAAGTATTCTTCCTTCAGCTAAAACATGCATGTGGAACCTAGAGTATGATCAACCATGTGATCGGGAGACGTGTTCAAATATGTCTCAGTTTTCGTACCCTGGTACTCGGGTGCAACATTCCAGACGCTTTACTAACACTCCCCCCACTTGGAGAGTCAACGCCTTTAAACTCTTGTTTGAACCAGTTTGCAATTTCTGTGGACGATATACAGGAATAGGGAGAACCAATGAGAGACTAGCTGGAGGTGTCTGGACGGGCAAATTTAACTCTCATTTCCCACCAGGAAGAGGAATTAACCAAAGGCTCAGCGTGCCGTGCCGGAACCAGATTAGGGCTGAAGCCATCCTGCGGTGTTGCGTCAAGCTCAAAAGAAAGCGAGTTGAAGAAAGGAGCTCAGGGGCACTGTAATTCACAAACCTGCAGAGTTATAAATGACAGCTATCGTCAAAAATATACTGAAGTAAGGCTGCCAAGAGGACTTGAAAGCGGGGCAGAATTGCAGGAAACCGATTTCAGGAGGTAGACTGGAATTGCATTGAAAGCATAGGAAAAGAGGCAGAACGTCCACAATGATGCACTTGGCCAAAAAGGGCGTATGCGTTTTTTCCTGAATATATTCAGGAAAAAACGCATATGCCCTTTTTGGCCAACCAAGCAAGCTTGCAAAGGAAATCTGCACTACAATGAAGTCTCACTTCCCCCCGGTCAAAAGGGCCATCTGAAAAAAGTGTAAAATCCAGAAAGGCAGGACAGGCCATGGAGAACTGGGAGCCTTGTTATGCTGATGGGCGGGATGTAAATTGCCAACAGACACTCGGGAGAAGTGTATGGTGTTTCCTGAAACATCTAAAAAACAAAGCAACAGAGCCGAGGGCAATTCCACTTATGGTCCTATAGCTTAGGGAAATTAAAATAAAAAAGACACAGCCACCCCAAAGTTTGGGACGGCTCTGTTTACAAGAACCTCGTTTACAGTACAAGTTCAACATCGCAGAAAGTGAAAAATGGATAAAGAAGTTGTGGTATTTACTTACAAAGCAATATCACTCAGCAATGAAATCTGTCATCAGGCCCTTAGCAGCACAATGAGTGGATTCAGGTATGATGATTCTAACTGAAATAAGTCACACAGAAAAAGAAACATCATAAGATATCATTAATACACGGAATGTAAACTTGGCTACACAGGAACTGAATTACAGAACAGAACAGGGTCTCAAATTTAGAAAACCAACTTATGCTTGCTTAAGGGGAAAGGTGAGTTGGGGTGCTACATAAAACCAGAGATTGAAATGAGCACAGATAAAGTTCCTTAAGCCATATATGGAATAGACAAGAGCTACTCCTTGCTCAACGAAATGGACTCAACACCGCATATTAAACGCCTAAGAATGTACCTGACTAGTAAGTATCTTAAAACCTATGGATTGCTATGTCTCTGAAAGAGAATCAAGCATGTGTACAGGGGCATAAACGCAGCAGTGATAGGATTGGAGAGGTTCGGTGAGCAAATGAAGACCCTTTGAAGTCATATTGCATGGTACCCATTCCACGGGTTTCAACTACCCAGGTTTAAGGTATTCTTCCTTCAGCTAAAACATGCATGTGGAACCTAGGGTATGATCAACCATGTGATCGGAAGACGTGTTCAAATATGTCTCAGTTTTCGTACCCTGGTACTCGGGTGCAACATTCCAGACGCTTTACTAACACTCTCCCGACTTGGAGAGTCAGTCCCTTTAACCTCCTGTTTGGCCCAGTTTGCCATTTCTGCGGAAGATGAACAGGAATAGCGAGAACCAATGAGAGACTAGCTGGAGGTGTCTGGACGGGCAAATTTAACTCTCATTTCCCACCAGGAAGAGGAATTAACCAAAGGCTCAGTGTGCCGTGCCGGAACTAGATTAGGGCCGGAAGCCATCCTGCGGTGTTGCGGCCAGGTCACAAGAAAGCGAGTTGAATAAAGGAGCTCAGGGGCACTGTAATTCACAATCCTGCAGAGTTATAAATGACAGCTATCGTCCAAAAATATACTGAAGTAAGGCTGCCAAGAGGACTTGAAAGCGGGGCAGAATTGCAGGAAACCGATTTCAGGAGGTAGACTGGAATTGCATTGAAAGGATAGGAAAAGAGGCAGAACGTCCACAATGATGCACTTGGCCAAAAAGGGCGTATGCGTTTTTTCCTGAATATATTCAGGAAAAAACGCATACGCCCTTTTTGGCCAACCAAGCAAGCTTGCAAAGGAAATCTGCACTACAATGAAGTCTCACTTCCCCCCGGTCAAAAGGGCCATCTGAAAAAAGTGTAAAATCCAGAAAGGCAGGACAGGCCATGGAGAACTGGGAGCCTTGTTATGCTGATGGGCGGGATGTAAATTGCCAACAGACACTCGGGAGAAGTGTATGGTGTTTCCTGAAACATCTAAAAAACAAAGCAACAGAGCCTAGGGCACTTCCACTTATGGTCCTATAGCTTAGGGAAATTAAAATCAAAAAGACACAGCCACCCCAAAATTTGGGACGGCTCTTTTTACAGAAATCTCTTCTACGGCACAAGTTAAATATCCCAGAGAGCAAATAATGGATAAAGAAGTTGCGGTACTTATGTACAACAGAATACCACTCAGCAATGAAATCTATGTAACCAGGCCCGTACCAGCATAATGAGTGGATTGAGGCACGATGATTCTAAGTGAAATAAGTCACACAGAAAAAGAAGCATCATAAGGTATCACTAATACACGGAATGTGAACTTGGCTACACATGAACTGAATTACAAAACAGTACAGGGTCTCAAGTTTTGAAAACCAACTTATTCCTGCTTAAGGGGGAAGGTGAGTTGGGGTGCTGCATAAAAGCAGAGTTTGAAATTAGCACAGATACCGTTCCATAAGCCAAATATGTAATAGACAAGACCTACCCCTTGCTCAACGAAATGGATTCAACAATGAGGTATCACCTCACACCTGGTAGAACAGGCATCATAGAAAATCTACAAAAAAATAATGCTGGAAAGGGTGTGGAGAAAAGGAACCCTCTTCCATTATTGTTGGGAATATAAATTGATACAGTCATTATGGAGAACAATATGGAATTTCTTAAGAAACTAACAATAGAATTACCATATGATACAGCAATCCCAGTACTGGACATATACCCAGACAAAACCATAAATCAAAAAGAGTCATTCACCGCAATGTTCATTGCATCACTATTTACAATATCGAGGTAATGGAAGCAACCTAAATGCCCACAGACAGACGAATGCATAAAGCTGTGGTACATATATAAAATGGAATATTACTAAGCCATGAAAAGGAATGAAATTGGGTCATTTGTAGAGACGTCGATGGATCTAGAGACTGTCATACAGAGTGAAGTAAGTCAGAAAGAGAAAAACAAATCTTGTATATTCATGCATATATGTGGAACCTAGAAAAACTGTACAGATTAACCATTTTGCAAGGCATAAATAGAGCAACAGATGTAGACAACAAACGTATGGACAACAAGGGGGGAAAGCTGTTGGGGGGGTGGTGGTGGGAGGAGTTGAGAGACTGGGATTGGCATGTATACATTTATATGTATAAAATAGATAACCAATAAGAACCTGCTGTATAAAAATATAAAATAAAATTCAAAATTAAAAAGAAATAAAATTTAAAAAATAAAACAGAAAAAACAATTATTCCCTGCACATACATGTATTTATATGAATAAATTATTTCCATGCTTATATATGTAAATACAAAAAAAGAGGAATAAAATCTACCTTGAACCAAAAACGAAAAAGAGAAAAAAAACACAGAACCCACCAGTTCCACAGAGGAAAACCGTATCAGGGCACTTGCTCCAGTTGTAAACAATTCTGAAGTTGGTCAGTGGTGGGGAATCGTCTCCCATTCAGCCAGCAGCCCCCACGCAACAAGCGTCCTCATTGCAAAGCTGGGGCACCGTGCCGAGGCATCTGTGAGTAAACGTGAGCTGAGCCCCAGGCCAGTTGCTGCTGAACTATTCCCACCCGTCCCAGGTAAAACACCTGAATATATACAAGGACTTGAAAGCCTAGAGGAAGGACCATAGAGCCACACGAGTGACAGCATGCCGGCCGACTTGCTGCCTGCAGGCCAGCCAGGATGGTCCTGGCCCTGGGTGCTCTTCTGGAAGATTTCCATTTCCCTGCCTGAGATACCTGTCCTGTCCCTGCCCCCACTGCTTTTTTCCTTCCTCACCTCTGCCCAGGGAGAAATTCCAGCAGCAGGTATGGGTGACACATCCTCTTCTTTAGCAGGTGGCAGCCTGGCAACTGCTGCAGAAAGTCCAGCAGAGCCCCACTCACACTGGGCCACCCACAAAGCCGTGGCCTCTCACTCCCTCCCACCAGCCCAGCCCCGAGACTGCTGACAGGGCAGAGAAAATGGCGTCAGGCACGGCTGCAGGGGCTCTTGCTGCCTGGAGTGGTATTTATATTGATCTCAACCCAGGCACACCTGGGGAGGGCTGGCCGGCATGGTAAGGCTGCCCAGGTCAGCCAATCATCACCCCTCAGGGGCTCACAGTTGCAGAAAATGGAACTTGCTGAACCGGCCAGGTCCAAGGAACAGGTGTGGGCTCCTGAGAGTCAGGATAGACAAGGGGCTGCAGCTTTGGCTTGTTTTCTAATCATTTTATCTGGCCCATGAGTGGGAGACAACTTCAAGAAAACCCTCTCCTAATGAGAGGAACCCAGGAGTCAGGGAGAGGTGCCCCGGGTGCAGTGGAAGTCTCTGGAAGACCAGGTGGAGGGAGGCCTCACGGAGTGATGCCCAGGGTCACAGACCTGTCACAGCTGCTGTTTGTTAGTTCAAGTCCTGCTCTGAGGTGCTCTGTGTCAGCTCTGAGCGACAGGTGAGCTGGGGGTGCTCTGCAATGAGGGCTATGTGCACGGTTCCTGTGTGCCCAGCCCTGCCACGGTACCTGCAAGGGTAGCTCTGTATCCTGGGAGGGGCCTGACCACGAGAGCCCCGTGGGCTGGGGTGGGGGTGGGGTACCTGCCCAGGTGAGCTCCATATTCTGGGATTGGTCTGACCACGAGAGCCCCATGGGCTGCTGGGGACCTGGTAAAGGATGTCAGGACAGTCAGTGAAGCCACCGAGGATATACCTCCAGTTGCTCCTAATTCCTACACCCTGCTGGTCATTCTACCAACCACCAGGACATGGTATTCTGTATTAGTCTTCAATGATGCCTTCTTTTGTATTCCATTAGTCCCAGAGTCACAAGAAATTTTGGCTTGTGAGTGGCAGGACTCAACATACAACTAAAACAATACTTCCAGGCCGTCTGGCCCCAAGGGTGCAAAAATTCCCACACCATCTTTGGGGAAAGCTTAGCTAAAGACCTAAAAGTTCTACCTCTGGAAAAGGAAACCCTCCTTCAATATGCAGACGACATTCTGATCGCCAGCCCTACTAAGGAGGCCTCTGAACTACCAAGCCAATAAAGGATAGAAGTTGTCCAAGAAAAAGCTCAAATATCACAGACTGCGGTGACCTGCCTGGGCTTCATTCTCACAGAAGGTCAGAGAAGCCCATCCCAGGAAAGGGAAGAAACCATTTTCAGCCTTACCCCTTTCTAAAACTAGAAGACAGCTTAGGGGTTCCTGGGGAGGCCAGGGTTTGCTGCTTCTGGATCCCTAACTACAGTCTACTAGCTGGGCCTCTATATGAAACACTGAAAGGAAAAGATGATGATCCTTTTGAATAGAATCCAGAAGTGGCCTTTCAAGAATGGAAAGAGCAGTCAATTCAGACCCTTGCCCTGGAACTCCCTAATTTAGCTAAACCCTTTGACCTTTACATTCCCGGTGAAAGGTGAATCGCCATTGGAGAATTAGTGCAAAAACTGGGACCACTTGAAATGGAACAATGCAAGAATGCCATCCAGGTAGGATAAACTACGGTCACCAAGGGGCTTGGCCCACTGCCACATCTGGCCAAGATACTGGCGGTATCTAAAAACCTGGAAATCAGCAGCCCAAAAGGCCACCTCTCTCCTAAGGGAAAAGGACCCCACGTGGTGATCCTAACCACCAACCATGCCCTGAAGTTGCAGGGTTCGCTCCGTGGGCACACCGACCTCGAGTGAGGAGGCCCTCCAACTCCAACATCCAGAGAGATAACCGGGGGCAACAGGGCACCATGACGACTCGTGTGAACATCACTTGACCTGGAGTTTCTCTCATAAAACAACAAGAGTGTGTCCCAAAAGAGTAGACTACTGCTTGCAGGACTTACTGCACCCAGAGGGGAGCTAATAATCTTGGCGGGGGAACCGTATATCACACTGTCACCATAGAAAAGCCTACAGACACCGTGATGATGGTGGCCAATAAGACCGGCTGGACTCCTGTTTACTTCAAAAGGCTGTTGACTCAGTGGCCATCATGGTCCTTGATCACCACTGACCCTGGACTGTCTGGGAGTTGAGCGGGCAGGGCTCTGACACCTGGTGCTGTTTGTACGTTAATTCAGGGGCCTAATTGAAGAAAGCGCAGACTACTGGTCAGAGCATCTAGGCTGGCAGAAACGGTCAGCCTAAGGTGGCCAAACAAATGTGGGGCGGGGTGAAACCGGCCCCCACAGCGTCTCTGCACATCTCTTTCCTGGACCCTTAAAGGTCATTAGAATCTATAACACTTCCAATGCTGGTGCTCAGGTGGACGAGCAGGGAGGCAGGGGTCCTGGGGACAATCAACGTCACCGGGAGGCTGCTGGGGAGAAGCTCTGACCCTCGCCCCAGGGTATGAGGGCTCCCAACTCAGCACTCAGCAGTTACAGAAGAAGGGTCTGCACCCTCAGCACTCCAAGAATGAGGAACGGGACAAAAGGCAGAGGAGGGGTTTGTCCCCAGCAAAGCCCATTAAAAATCCCTGGGAGATAAAAATAGAATCTGGGCAATAAAGTCAAGTCTAACCTTTTTTATCCTTTGTGCTTTGTCTAATTTCACGTGCTCCTAGGTTCCCGCATGCAGAGGTTCCACACCCGGCACTTCAGACCAGATTTCCTAGTGCAGAATGGCTGGGTCGACACCTCAGCTCCTGGGGCCCAGTGCAGACTCCACGATATAGAGCCTGAGCTACAGCCAACCCGGCCCTCGAGAGCTCCGCCCCCTCCCTCCCACTGACTCTGACAGGATCTCTACACAGCAGCCCAGCCCACAGCCCACGGGGTAGTGCATGCTCTCACCTCTCCATTCTCTGATCAAAATATAAAGTTTCCTTTGCTTGTGAACCAAACTCAGTCTCGATCTGTTGGCCCCAATGACACTGAGCAGGGGGACACTTGTTGGGGTCCACTCTGGAGGATCAGTAACAGAAATTGAGACTATTGTAACCTCAATGAACAGATGTGTGAGCCAAACTGTAATTAACATAGAACAGTGTATAAGGCTCGGGTAAAATAAGATGTTTCTAACACTTCCATTTGATATTTCCATCACTTTATTATAAGCAAGTTCAGTGAAAAGGTTTGTCTTATTTGTCAGGTCAATATTAGAGAAATGAAGTGATTTCTTTCCAAGGATGTACATCTAATAATCTTGGTTAAACCTTCAATCTTGTTTTAAATGCTTTTCCATTGAAAATGATACCTCTCTTTCAGCTCCCCCATTTCTGAGAAGTATAAAATCTTATAATTTATTATTACCAAAGGGGAAAGGTGGGAGGAGGGATAAATTAACAGTTTGGGATTAACACATACACACTGCTATGTATAAAATAGATCATCAACAAGGAACTACTGTATAGCACAGGGAACTACACTCAACATTTTGCAATAACCTATAAGGGGAAATAATCTGAAAAAGAATAGATATTTTTATTGACATCATCGATCAATGACAGTTAAAGTGTAACCTAAGGGAAGCTGGTGGTGAGTGCTTCTGACCCTGAAGACTTCAATCATCTAAAGTTTGGACTCTGCCTACTTCCCAAGGCCCTTAATGAACATATGTGTAGCCGTAGCTTAAAAACTTCCCCAGTTTGGGTTTCGGGGAGACACTGATTTTGAAAAAGCCCTGGTGTTCTCCTTACATGAATGGGACTCTTCCTACTGCTAAAACATGTCTGTCACACCCAGAGGATGGTATACCGTCTGATCGGGAAGAGTTTGGAAAAGGCATCTCATCTCCTCATCTCCTGGTGCTCGGGTTCACCCCTCCAGCGTCTTTACTAACAGTCTCCCCACTTGGAGATGTCAGCACTGTCAACATCCTGTTGCGTACAGTTTGGAATTTGTCCAGAGGATGAAGCGGAAGGATGAGGAACAATGAGAGACAAGTCCTAGGTGTTCAGACAGGCACATGTCACTCTAATTTCCAATCAGGAAGACGAATTGACCAAAGGCTAGGGTTGCCCATGGAAACAGTATAGGGCTTGAGGAAATCCCGCTGCTTTGTGGCCAGTTCCCATAAACACGAGTTGAACAATGGAACTCAGGGGCAGTAAAATTCACAAAACTGCAGAGTTGAAAATATCCATCACTGAAAAATGTCTTGAGGAAAGTCAGAGAAAAGGACTTGTAAGCAAGGGAGAATGGCAGGAAAGGGATTTGAGGAGGTAGAAAGGACTCGCCATTAAGCACAAGAAAAGGAGCTGAACATTGCCAACACTGCAGTTGGCCAAAAAGGGTGTATGCGTTTTTTTCTGTATATATTCAAGAAAAGGGCATACACTTTTTTAGCCAACCAAACAGGTGGGCACTGGAAGTCAATACTACAAAAGATATCACTTCGCATCAGTCAGAAGAGCCATCCTCATAAAGCGTAAACAACAGAAATGCAGGACAGGGCAACGAGAAGAGGGAGCCCTGTGAGACTTATAGTGGAAATGTATATTGCCAACGGCCATTCTGGAGAAGTGTATTGTGTTTACTAAAGCATCTAAAAAATGAGCTACAGAGCATAGGGCACTTGCACTCATGGGCGTATATCTTGGGAAAAACAAAAATCGAGAGGACACAGGCACCCCAATGTTTACCCCCTCTCTGTTTAAAAGATCCTCGACTAGGATATAACTTAAATGTCTCTGGAGGGAAAAAATGGATAGAGATGTGGTACTTAGGTAGAGTGGAATATTATTCAGCCTGGAAATCAATGAAATATGGCCAGTTGTAACAACTCCGGAGGAGTTACGTATGATCATTCTAAGTGACAGAATTCAAAAAGAAAAAGACACATATCATAAGATATCACTTAAAGGTGGAATCCAAAATGGCTACACATGAAATAAATTACAAAACAAAAACATAGTCAAATATGTAGAAAACACGCATAAGGCTGCTAAACGGGAAAGGTGGGGAGGGGTGAGGCATCATCCAGGAGGTTGAAATTAGCAAAGATACCATTCCAAATACCAAACTGATAATCAACAAGGCCTACACGGTAGCTAAAAGAACTGCACTCAGCACACTCAAGTCACCGGAAAAGAATATATACGACTGGTAAGAATCTGAAAAAGAATTTATTGATGACTCTCTGTACGTGAATCAAGTGGATGTACAGCAGCAAGAAACAGAGCTTTGAAAATCAGCTGTAACCAATATAGTAATAAATTGAAAAAAATAAACGACAGAGAGACAGAGAAAACCTCTTACAACTTTTCCTCAGGGACGGTGATGCAACATGGATTGAACACATCTAGACCCACAGCAGGATGAGACATAAGGCTGGAAACTGTTTGCGCTAAGAGAAATGTGAGGTTGGGTGAGGAAATGCACACCCTTTAAAGTAATACTACCTGGTACCCATTCAATGGGTCCCAAATCTGCAGGTTCAAGGGATCTTCCTACAGCTAAAACATGCATGGAAAACCCAGAGGACTGTACACCATGTGATCGGGAGATGTGTCTAAAATGCACCTCATTTATCCTCTCCTGGTGCTCCTGTTCACCATTCCAGCCACGTTACTTAGAATCTCCCCACTTGGAGAATCAGCACATTTAAACTTCTGTTTCACACATTTTGCAAATTGTGAGGAAGATGAACGGGAAGAGGGGGAACCAATGAGAGAATAGTTGTAGGGGTTTGGACGGGCACATATCACTCTAATTTCCCATTAAGAATAAGAATTAAAGAAAGGCTCAGCCTGCCTCGCCGGAGCCAAAATAGGGCCTGAAGCAATCCTGCGGGTTTGAGGCCAGCTCACAAAAGAACAACTTAAAAAATGGAGCTCAGGGTCACTGCAATTCACAAACCTGCAGAGTTATAAATGAAAACTAACGTCCAAAAATATGTTGAGGTAAGGCAAAGAAGAGGATCTGAATGCAAGACAGAATTGCAAGAAACAGATTTCAAGAGATAGATTGGACTCGTCTTTAACGCACATGAAAAGCGGCAGAATTTCGACAATGATGCAGTTGGCCCAAAAGGGCGTATGCGTTTTTTCCTGATTATATCCAGGAAAAAACGCATACGCACTTTATGGGCAACGAAGCAAGCAAGCAATGCAAATGTGCACAACAAAGAAGTCTCACTTCCCACCAGTCAAAAGGGCCATCCTAAAAAATTGTAAAAACCAGAAATGCAGGACAGGCCATGGAGAACAGGGAGCCTTTATACGCTGATGGGCAGTGTGTGAACTGCCGAGAGCCACTCTGGAGAAGTGTATGGTGGTTCCTAAATCATCTAAAAAACAGAGCTACAGAGCATAGGACACTTCCAATCATGGGAGTATATCTAGGGAAGTCTAAAAATCAACAAGACACAAGCACACCACAGTTTAGGGCTACTCTGTTTACAAGAACCTCAACTTCAGTACACCTTAAATATCCCAGGAAAGAGAACAATGGATAAAGAAGATGTGGTACTTATGTACAATGGAATATCTCTTCACCATGAAATCAATGTAATAAGGCTAGTAGAAGGATAAAGAGTGGATTTAGGTCCGATAATACTACTTGAAATAAGTCAAACAGAAAAAGAAACATATCATAATATATCACTTATAGAGGGAGGGTAAATATGGCTGCACAAGAAATGAATTACAGAACAGAACAGTGTCTCACATTTAGAAAACACACTTATGTCAGCTTAAGGGGAAAGGAGAGGTGGGGTGATTCATAAAACCAGAGTTTGAAATTAGCACAGATACCGTTCAATAAACCAAATAGGTATTAGACAAGATCTACACCTTGCTCAATGAACTGGCCTCATCACACCCTATACACCGCAGAGAAATATATCTGAGTAATAAGAATCTTAAAACCCATGTATTGATATATCTCCATAAGGGAATCAAGTGTGTGCAGAGCGGCACAAACACAGCAGTGAAAATGAGCTAAACCTCATTATAGAAATAAATTTTAAAAACAAAACGCTGAAACAATGAAAGAGAGAAAAATTCTTACAAAATTCGCTCAGGGGCTGTGATGCAACCTGGATTGACCACATATAAACCCACCGCTGGATAAGACATAAGGCTGGACACTTGGGGCTGAGAGGATTGGTGAGCTTTGGTGAGCAACTGCCGAAAGTTTAATGCAATACTTCATGCTACTCATTCCAAGGGTCCCAACACTCCAGGTTGAAGGGAATCTTCCTACAGCTAAACCATGCCTGGAACACCCAGCGACTGGTATACCATATGATCAGGAAAGGTTTCTAAAACACACCTCATTTTTCCTCTCCTGGGGCTCCGGATCGACATTCCAGCCGCTTTACTAACAACATCCCCACATGGAGAGTCAATGCCTTTAAGTTCTGGTATCGCACAGTAACTGCAGTTAGTGCGGAGGATGAATGGGAATAGGGGGAACCAGTGAGAAATTAGCTGTAGCGGTTTCAATGGGCACATGTCACTCTAATTTCACATCAGTAAGAAGAATTAACCAAAGGCACAGCAAGGTGCCCCAGAAAAAGAATAGAGCTTCAAGGAATCCTGTGGTTATGGGACAAGATCACAAAAATAAGAGCTGAAAAATGGAGCTAAGGGCCACTGCAATTCAAAATCCTGCAGAGTTATAAAGGCCAACTATTTTCAAAAAATATATTGAGGTAAGGCTATGAAGAAGCATTGAAAGCAAGGCAGAATTGCAGGAAACCGATTTCAGGAGGTAGACTGGAATTGCATTGAAAACATAGGAAAAGAGGCAGAACGTCCACAATGATGCACTTGGCCAAAAAGGGCGTATGCGTATTTTCCTGAATATATTCAGGAAAAAACGCATACGCCCTTTTTGGCCAACAAAGCAAGCTTGCAAAGGAAATCTGCACTACAATGAAGTCTCACTACCCCCCGATCAAAAGGGCCATCTGAAAAAAGTGTAAAATCCAGAAAGGCAGGACAGGCCATGGAGAACTGGGAGCCTTGTTATGCTGATGGGCAGGATGAAAATTGCCAACAGACACTCTGGAGAAGTGTATGGTGTTTCCTGAAACATCTAAAAAACAAAGCAACAGAGCCTAGGGCACTTCCACTTATGGTCCTATAGCTTAGGGAAATTAAAATCAAAAAGACACAGCCACCCCAAAGTTTGGGACGCCTCTGTTTACAAGAACCTCATTTACAGTACAAGTTCAACATCACAGAAAGTGAAAAATGGATAAAGAAGTTGTGGTATTTACTTACAAAGCAATATCACTCAGCAATGAAATCTATGTCACCAGGCCCTTAGCAGCACAATGAGTGGATTCAGGTATGATGATTCTAACTGAAATAAGTCACACAGAAAAAGAAACATCATAAGATATCAGTAATACACGGAATGTAAACTTGGCTACACAGGAACTGAATGACAGAACAGAACAAGGTCTCAAATTTATAAAAGCAACTTATGCTTGCTTAAGGGGAAAGGTGAGTTGGGGTGCTGCATAAAACCAGAGATCGAAATGAGCACAGATAAAGTTCCTTAAGCCAAATATGGAATAGACAAGAGTTACTCCTTGCTCAACGAAATGGACTCAACACCGCATATTAAATGCCTAAGAATGTACCTGACTAGTAAGTATCTTAAAACCTATGGATGGCTATGTCTCTGAAAGAGAATCAAGCATGTGTACAGGGGCATAAACGCAGCAGTGATAGGATTGGAGAGGTTCGGTGAGCAAATGAAGACCCTTTGAAGTCATATTGCATGGTACCCATTACACGGGTCTCAACTCTCCAGGTTTAAGGTATTCTTCCTTCAGCTAAAACATGCATGTGGAACCCAGAGTATGATCAACCGTGTGAACGGGAGATGTGTTCAAATATGTCTCAGGTTTCCTCACCTGGTACTCGGGTGCAACATTCCAGACGCTTTACTAACACTCTCCCCACTTGGAGAGTCAGCGCCTTTAACCTCCTGTTTGGCCCAGTTTGCAATTTCTGCGGAAGATGAACAGGAATAGCAAGAACCAATGAGAGACTAGCTGCTGGACGTGTCTGGACGGGCAAATTTAACTCTCATTTCCCACCAGGAAGAGGAAATAACCAAAGGCTCAGCGTGCCGTGCCAGAACCAGATTAGGGCCTGAAGCCATCCTGCGGTGTTGCGGCCAGCTCTCAAGAAAGCGAGTTGAAGAAAGGAGCTCAGGGGCACTGTAATTCACAAACCTGCAGAGTTATAAATGACAGCTATCGTCCAAAAATATACTGAAGTAAGGCTGCCAAGAGGACTTGAAAGCGGGGCAGAATTGCAGGAAACCGATTTCAGGAGGTAGACTGGAATTGCATTGAAAGCATAGGAAAAGAGGCAGAACGTCCACAATGATGCACTTGGCCAAAAAGGGCGTATGCGTTTTTTCCTGAATATATTCAGGAAAAAACGCATACGCCCTTTTTGGCCAACCAAGCAAGCTTGCAAAGGAAATCTGCACTACAATGAAGTCTCACTTCCCCCTGGTCAAAAGGGCCATCTGAAAAAAGTGTAAAATCCAGAAAGGCAGGACAGGCCATGGAGAACTGGGAGCCTTGTTATGCTGATGGGCGGGATGTAAATTGCCAACAGACACTCGGGAGAAGTGTATGGTGTTTCCTGAAACATCTAAAAAACAAAGCAACAGAGCCTAGGGCACTTCCACTTATGGTCCTATAGCTTAGGGAAATTAAAATCAAAAAGACACAGCCACCCTAAAGTTTGGAACGGCTCTGTTTACAAGAACCTCGTTTACAGTACAAGTTCAACATCGCAGAAAGTGAAAAATGGATAAAGAAGTTGTGGTATTTACTTACAAAGCAATATCACTCAGCAATGAAATCTATGTCATCAGGCCCTTAGCAGCACAATGAGTGGATTCAGGTATGATGATTCTAACTGAAATAAGTCACACAGAAAAAGAAACATCATAAGATATCAGTAATACACGGAATGTAAACTTGGCTACACAGGAACTGAATTACAGAACAGAACAGGGTCTCAAATTTAGAAAACCAACTTATGCTTGCTTAAGGGTAAAGGTGAGTTGGGGTGCTGCATAAAACCAGAGATCGAAATGAGCACAGATAAAGTTCCTTAAGCCAAATATGGAATAGACAAGAGCTACTCCTTGCTCAACGAAATGGACTCAACACCGCATATTAAACGCCTAAGAATGTACCTGACTAGTAAGTATCTTAAAACCTATGGATTGCTATGTCTCTGAAAGAGAATCAAGCATGTGTACAGGGGCATAAACACAGCAGTGATAGGATTGGAGAGGTTCGGTGAGCAAATGAAGACCCTTTGAAGTCTTATTGCATGGTACCCATTCCACGGATTTCAACTACCCAGTTTTAAGGTATTCTTCCTTCAGCTAAAACATGCATGTGGAACCTAGAGTATGATCAACCATGTGATCGGGAGGCGTGTTCAAATATGTCTCAGTTTTCGTACCCTGGTACTCGGGTGCAACATTCCAGACGCTTTACTAACACTCTCCCGACTTGGAGAGTCAGTCCCTTTAACCTCCTGTTTGGCCCAGTTTGCAATTTCTGCGGAAGATGAACAGGAATAGCGAGAACCAATGAGAGACTAGCTGGAGGTGTCTGGACGGGCAAATTTAACTCTCATTTCCCACCAGGAAGAGGAATTAACCAAAGGCTCAGCGTGCCGTGCCGGAACCAGTTTAGGGCCTGAAGCCATCCTGCGGTGTTGCGGCCAGGTCACAAGAAAGCGAGTTGAAGAAAGGAGCTCAGGGGCACTGTAATTCACAAACCTGCATAGTTATAAATGACAGCTATCGTCCAAAAATAGACTGAAGTAAGGCTGCCAAGAGGACTTGAAAGCGGGGCAGAATTGCAGGAAACCGATTTCAGGAGGTAGACTGGAATTGCATTGAAAGCATAGGAAAAGAGGGAGAATGTCCACAATGATGCACTTGGCCAAAAAGGGCGTATGCGTTTTCTCCTGAATATATTCAGGAAAAAACGCATACGCCCTTTTTGGCCAACCAAGCAAACTTGCAAAGGAAATCTGCACTACAATGAAGTCTCACTTCCCCCTGGTCAAAAGGGCCATCTGAAAAAAGTGTAAAATCCAGAAAGGCAGGACAGGCCATGGAGAACTGGGAGCCTTGTTATGCTGATGGGCGGGATGTAAATTGCCAACAGACACTCGGAAGAAGTGTATGGTGTTTCCTGAAACATCTAAAAAACAAAGCAACAGAGCCAAGGGCACTTCCACTTATGGTCCTATAGCTTAGGGAAATTAAAATCAAAAAGACACAGCCACCCCAAAGTTTGGGACACCTCTGTTTACAAGAACCTCTTTTAAAGTACAAGTTCAATATCACAGAAATTGAAAAATGGATAAAGAACATGTGGTACTTACGTACAATGCAGTATCACTCAGCAATGAAATCTATGTCATCAGGCCCGTAGCAGCATAATGAGTGGATTCAGGTACGATGATTGTAACTGAAATAAGTTACAGAGAAAAAGAAACATCATAAGATATCAGTAATGCACGGAATGTAAACTTGGCTACACAGGGACTGAATTACAGAACAGAACAGGGTCTCAAATTTAGAAAACCAACTTATGCTTGCTTAAGGGGAAAGGTGAGTTGGGGTGCTGCATAAAACCAGAGATTGAAATGAGCACAGATAAAGTTCCTTAAGCCAAATATGGAATAGACAAGAGCTACTCCTTGCTCAACGAAATGGACTCAACACCCCATATTAAACGCCTAAGAAAGTACCTGACTAGTAAGTATCTTAAAAGCTATGGATTGCTATGTCTCCAAAAGAGAGTCAAGCATGTGTACAGGGGCTTAAACGCAGCAGTGATAGGATTGGAGAGGTTCGGTGAGCAAATGAAGACCCTTTGAAGTCATATTGCATGGTACCCATTCCACGGGTTTCAACTGTCCAGGTTTAAGGTATTCGTCCATCAGCTAAAACATGCATGTGGAACCCAGAGTACGATCAACTGTGTGAACGGGAAACGTGTTCACATATGTCTCAGTTTTCCTCCCCTGGTACTCGGGTGCAACATTCCAGACGCTTTACTAACACTCTCCCGAACTGGAGAGTCAGTCCCTTTAACCTCCTGTTTGGCCCAGTTTGCAATTTCTGCGGAAGATGAACAGGAATAGCGAGAACCAATGAGAGACTAGCTGGAGGTGTCTGGACGGGCAAATTTAACTCTCATTTCCCACCCGGAAGAGGAATTAACCACAGGCTCAGCGTGCCATGACGGAACCAGATTAGGGCCTGAAGCCATCCTGCGGTGTTGCGGCCAGCTCATAAGAAAGCGAGTTGAAGAAAGGAGCTCAGGGGCACTGTAATTCACAAACCTGCAGAGTTATAAATGACAGCTATCGTCCAAAAATATACTGAAGTAAGGCTGCCAAGAGGACTTGAAAGCGGGGCAGAATTGCAGGAAAAAGATTTCAGGAGGTAGACTGGAATTGCATTGAAAGCATAGGAAAAGAGGCAGAACGTCCACAATGATGCACTTGGCCAAAAAGTGCGTATGCGTTTTTTCCTGAATATATTCAGGAAAAAACGCATACGCCCTTTTTGGCCAACCAAGCAAGCTTGCAAAGGAAATCTGCACTACAATGAAGTCTCACTTCCCCCCGGTCAAAAGGGCCATCTGAAAAAAGTGTAAAATCCAGAAAGGCAGGACAGGCCATGGAGAACTGGGAGCCTTGTTATGCTGATGGGCGGGATGTAAATTGCCAACAGACACTCGGGAGAAGTGTATGGTGTTTCCTGAAACATCTAAAAAACAAAGCAACAGAGCCAAGGGCACTTCCACTTATGGTCCTATTGCTTAGGGAAATTAAAATCAAAAAGACACAGCCACCTCAACGTTTGGAACGGCTCTGTTTACAAGAACCTCGTTTACAGTACAAGTTCAACATCGCAGAAAGTGAAAAATGGATAAAGAAGTTGTGGTATTTACTTACAAAGCAATATCACTCAGCAATGAAATCTATGTCATCAGGCCCGTAGCAGCATAATGAGTGGATTCAGGTACGATGATGCTAACTGAAATAAGCTACACAGAAAAAGAAACATCATAAGATATCAGTAATGCACGGAATGTAAACTTCGCTACACAGGAACTGAATTACAGAACAGAACAGTGTCTCAAATTTAGAAAACCAACTTATGCTTGCTTAAGGGGAAAGGTGAGTTGGGGTGCTGCATAAAACCAGAGATTGAAATGAGCACAGATAAAGTTCCTTAAGCCAAATATGGAATAGACAAGAGCTACTCCTTGCTCAACGAAATGGACTCAACACCCCATATTAAACGCCTAAGAATGTACCTGACTTGTAAGTATCTTCAAACCTATGGATTGCTATGTCTCCAAAAGAGAATCAAGCGTGTGTACAGGGGCATAAACGCAGCAGTGATAGGATTGGAGAGGTTCGGTGAGCAAATGAAGACCCTTTGAAGTCATATTGCATGGTACCCATTCCACGGGTTTCAACTCTCCAGGTTTAAGGTATTCGTCCTTCAGCTAAAACATGCATGTGGAACCCAGAGTATGATCAACCGTGTGAACGGGAGACGTGTTCACATATGTCTCAGTTTCCTCCCCTGGTACTCGGGTGCAACATTCCAGACGCTTTACTAACACTCTCCCCACTTGGAGAGTCAGCGCCTTTAACCTGCTGTTTGGCCCAGTTTGCAGTTTCTGCGGAAGATGAACAGGAATAGGGAGAACCAATGAGAGACTAGCTGGAGGTGTCTGGACGGGCAAATTTAACTCTCATTTCCCACCAGGAAGAGGAAATAACCAAATGCTCAGCATGCCATGCTGGAACCAGATTAGGGCCTGAAGACATGCTGCGGTGTTGCAGCCAGCTCAAAAGAAAGCGAGTTGAAGAAAGGAGCTCAGGGACACTGTAATTCACAAACCTGCAGAGTTATAAATGACAGCTATCGTCCAAAAATATACTGAAGTAAGGCTGCCAAGAGGACTTGAAAGCGGGGCAGAATTGCAGGAAACCGATTTCAGGAGGTAGACTGGAATTGCATTGAAAGCGTAGGAAAAGAGGCAGAACGTCCACAATGATGCACTTGGCCAAAAAGGGCGTATGCGTTTTTTCCTGAATATATTCAGGAAAAAACGCATACGCCCTTTTTGGCCAACCAAGCAAGCTTGCAAAGGAAATCTGCACTACAATGAAGTCTCACTTCCCCCCGGTCAAAAGGGCCATCTGAAAAAAGTGTAAAATCCAGAAAGGCAGGACAGGCCATGGAGAACTGGGAGCCTTGTTATGCTGATGGGCGGGATGTAAATTGCCAACAGACACTCGGGAGAAGTGTATGGTGTTTCCTGAACCATCTAAAAAACAAAGCAACAGAGCCAAGGGCAATTCCACTTATGGTCCTATAGCTTAGGGAAATTAAAATCAAAAAGACACAGCCACCCCAAAGTTTGGGATGCCTCTGTTTACAAGAACCTCGTTTACCGTACAAGTTCAATATCACAGAAAGTGAAAAATGGATAAAGAAGTTGTGGTACTTATGTACAATGCAGTATCACTCAACAATGAAATCTATGTCATCAGGCCCGTAGCTGCATAATGAGTGGATTCAGGTATGATGATTCTAACTGAAATAAGTCACACAGAAAAAGAAACATCATAAGATATCAGTAATACACGGAATGTATACTTGGCTACACAGGAACTGAATTACAGAACAGAACAGGGTCTCAAATTTAGAAAACCAACTTATGCTTGCTTAAGGGGAAAGGTGAGTTGGGGTGCTGCATAAAACCAGAGATTGAAATGAGCACAGATAAAGTTCCTTAAGCCAAATATGGAATAGAAAAGAGCTACTCCTTGCTCAACGAAATGGACTCAACACCGCATATTAAACGCCTAAGAATGTACCTGACTAGTAAGTATCTTAAAACCTATGGATTCCTATATCTCCGAAAGAGAATCAAGCATGTGTACAGGGGCATAAACGCAGCAGTGATAGGATTGGAGAGGTTCGGTGAGCAAATGAAGACCCTTTGTAGTCATATTGCATGGTACCCATTCCACAGGTCTCAACTACCCAGGTATAAGGTATTCTTCCTTCAGCTAAAACATGCATGTGGAACCCAGAGTATGATCAATCGTGTGAACGGGAGACGTGTTCAAATATGTCTCAGTTTTCCTCCCCTGGTACTCGGGTGCAACATTCCAGACGCTTTACTAACACTCTCCCCACTTGGAGAGTCAGCGCCTTTAACCTCCTGTTTGGCCCAGTTTGCAATTTCTGCGGAAGATGAACAGGAATAGGGAGAAACAATGAGAGACTAGCTGGAGGTGTCTGGACGGGCAAATTTAACTCTCATTTCCCACCAGGAAGAGGAAATAACCAAAGGCTCAGCGTGCCGTGTCAGCAACAGTTTAGGGCCTGAAGCCATCCTGCGGTGTTGCGGGCAGGTCACAAGAAAGCGAGTTGAAGAAAGGAGCTCAGGGGCACTGTAATTCACAAACCTGCAGAGTTATAAATGACAGCTATCGTCCAGAAATATACTGAAGTAAGGCTGCCAAGAGGACTTGAAAGCGGGGCAGAATTGCAGGAAACCGATTTCAGGAGGTAGACTGGAATTGCATTGAAAGCATAGGAAAAGAGGCAGAACGTCCACAATGATGCACTTGGCCAAAAAGGGCGTATGCGTTTTTTCCTGAATATATTCAGGAAAAAACGCATACGCCCTTTTTGGCCAACCAAGCAAGCTTGCAAAGGAAATCTGCACTACAATGAAGTCTCACTTCCCCCCGGTCAAAAGGGCCATCTGAAAAAAGTGTAAAATCCAGAAAGGCAGGACAGGCCATGGAGAACTGGGAGCCTTGTTATGCTGATGGGCGGGATGTAAATTGCCAACAGACACTCGGGAGAAGTGTATGGTGTTTCCTGAAACATCTACAAAACAAAGCAACAGAGCCTAGGGCACTTCCACTTATGGTCCTATAGCTTAGGGAAATTAAAATCAAAAAGACACAGCCACCCCAAAGTTTGGGATGCCTCTGTTTACAAGAACCTCGTTTACAGTACAAGTTGAACATTGCAGAAAGTGAAAAATGGATAAAGAAGTTGTGGTATTTACTTACAAAGCAATATCACTCAGCAATGAAATCTGTGTCATCAGGCCCTTAGCAGCACAATGAGTGGATTCAGGTACGATGATTCTAACTGAAATAAGTCACACAGAAAAAGAAACATCATAAGATATCAGTAATACACGGAATGTATACTTGGCTACACAGGAACTGAATTACAGAACAGAACAGGGTCTCAAATTTAGAAAACCAACTTATGCTTGCTTAAGGGGAAAGGTGAGTTGGGGTGCTGCTTAAAACCAGAGATTGAAATGAGCACAGATAAAGTTCCTTAAGCCAAATATGGAATAGAAAAGAGCTACTCCTTGCTCAACGAAATGGACTCAACACCGCATATTAAACGCCTAAGAATGTACCTGACTAGTAAGTATCTTAAAACCTATGGATTCCTATGTCTCCGAAAGAGAATCAAGCATGTGTACAGAGGCATAAACGCAGCCGTGATAGGATTGGAGAGGTTCGGTGAGCAAATGAAGACCCTTTGTAGTCATATTGCATGGTACCCATTCCACAGGTCTCAACTACCCAGGTTTAAGGTATTCTTCCTTCAGCTAAAACATGCATGTGGAACCCAGAGTATGATCAATCGTGTGAACTGAGACGTGTTCAAATATGTCTCAGTTTTCCTCCCCTGGTACTCGGGTGCAACATTCCAGACGCTTTACTAACACTCTCCCCACTTGGAGAGTCAGCGCCTTTAACCTCCTGTTTGGCCCAGTTTGCAATTTCTGCGGAAGATGAACAGGAATAGGGAGAACCAATGAGAGACTAGCTGGAGGTGTCTGGACGGGCAAATTTAACTCTCATTTCCCACCAGGAAGAGGAAATAACCAAAGGCTCAGCGTGCCGTGTCAGCAACAGTTTAGGGTCTGAAGCCATCCTGCGGTGTTGCGGCCAGCTCACAAGAAAGCGAGTTGAAGAAAGGAGCTCAGGGGCACTGTAATTCACAAACCTGCAGAGTTATAAATGACAGCTATCGTCCAAAAATATACTGAAGTAAGGCTGCCAAGAGGACTTGAAAGCGGGGCAGAATTGCAGGAAACCGATTTCAGGAGGTAGACTGGAATTGCATTGAAAGCATAGGAAAAGAGGCAGAACGTCCACAATGATGCACTTGGCCAAAAAGGGCGTATGCGTTTTTTCCTGAATATATTCAGGAAAAAACGCATACGCCCTTTTTGGCCAACCAAGCAAGCTTGCAAAGGAAATCTGCACTACAATGAAGTCTCACTTCCCCCCGGTCAAAAGGGCCATCTGAAAAAAGTGTAAAATCCAGAAAGGCAGGACAGGCCATGGAGAACTGGGAGCCTTGTTATGCTGATGGGCGGGATGTAAATTGCCAACAGACACTCGGGAGAAGTGTATGGTGTTTCCTGAAACATCTAAAAAACAAAGCAACAGAGCCTAGGGCACTTCCACTTATGGTCCTATAGCTTAGGGAAATTAAAATCAAAAAGACACAGCCACCCCAAAGTTTGGGATGCCTCTGTTTACAAGAACCTCGTTTACAGTACAAGTTCAACATCGCAGAAAGTGAAAAATGGATAAAGAAGTTGTGGTATTTACTTACAAAGCAATATCACTCAGCAATGAAATCTATGTCATCAGGCCCTTAGCAGCACAATGAGTGGATTCAGGTATGATGATTCTAACTGAAATAAGTCACACAGAAAAAGAAACATCATAAGATATCAGTAATACACGGAATGTAAACTTGGCTACACAGGAACTGAATTACAGAACAGAACAGGGACTCAAATTTAGAAAACCAACTTATGCTTGCTTAAGGGGAAAGGTGAGTTGGGGTGCTGCATAAAACCAGAGATTGAAATGAGCACAGATAAAGTTCCTTAAGCCAAATATGGAATAGACAAGAGCTACTCCTTGCTCAACGAAATGGACTCAACACCGCATATTAAACGCCTAAGAATGTACCTGACTAGTAAGTATCTTAAAACCTATGGATTGCTATGTCTCCGAAAGAGAATCAAGCATGTGTACAGGGGCATAAACGCAGCAGTGATAGGATTGGAGAGGTTCGGTGAGCAAATGAAGACCCTTTGAAGTCATATTGCATGGTACCCATTCCATAGGTCTCAACTACCCAGGTTTAAGGTATTCTTCCTTCAGCTAAAACATGCATGTGGAACCCAGAGTATGATCAATCGTGTGAACGGGAGATGTGTTCAAATATGTCTCAGTTTTCCTCCCCTGGTACTCGGGTGCAACATTCCAGACGCTTTACTAACACTCTCCCCTCTTGGAGAGTCAGCGCCTTTAACCTCCTGTTTGGCCCAGTTTGCAATTTCTGCGGAAGATGAACAGGAATAGGGAGAACCAATGAGAGACTAGCTGGAGGTGTCTGGACGGGCAAATTTAACTCTCATTTCCCACCAGGAAGAGGAAATAACCAAAGGCTCAGCGTGCCATGCCGGAATGAGATTAGGGCCTGAAGCCATCCTGCAGTGTTGCGACCAGCTTAAAAGAAAGCGACTTGAAGAAAGGAGCTCAGGGGCACTGTAATTCACAAACCTGCAGAGTTATAAATGACAGCTATCGTCCAGAAATATACTGAAGTAAGGCTGCCAAGAGGACTTGAAAGCGGGGCAGAATTGCAGGAAACCGATTTCAGGAGGTAGACTGGAATTGCATTGAAAGCATAGGAAAAGAGGCAGAACGTCCACAATGATGCACTTGGCCAAAAAGGGCGTATGCGTTTTTTCCTGAATATATTCAGGAAAAAACGCATACGCCCTTTTTGGCCAACCAAGCAAGCTTGCAAAGGAAATCTGCACTACAATGAAGTCTCACTTCCCCCCGGTCAAAAGGGCCATCTGAAAAAAGTGTAAAATCCAGAAAGGCAGGACAGGCCATGGAGAACTGGGAGCCTTGTTATGCTGATGGGCGGGATGTAAATTGCCAACAGACACTCGGGAGAAGTGTATGGTGTTTCCTGAAACATCTAAAAAACAAAGCAACAGAGCCTAGGGCACTTCCACTTATGGTCCTATAGCTTAGGGAAATTAAAATCAAAAAGACACAGCCACTCCAAAGTTTGGGATGCCTCTGTTTACAAGAACCTCGTTTACAGTACAAGTTCAACATCGCAGAAAGTGAAAAATGGATAAAGAAGTTGTGGTATTTACTTACAAAGCAATATCACTCAGCAATGAAATCTATGTCATCAGGCCCTTAGCAGCACAATGAGTGGATTCAGGTATGATGATTCTAACTGAAATAAGTCACACAGAAAAAGAAACATCATAAGATATCAGTAATACACGGAATGTAAACTTGGCTACACAGGAACAGAATTACAGAACAGAACAGGGTCTCAAATTTAGAAAACCAACTTATGCTTGCTTAAGGGGAAAGGTGAGTTGGGGTGCTGCATAAAACCAGAGATTGAAATGAGCACAGATAAAGTTCCTTAAGCCAAATATGGAATAGACAAGAGCTACTCCTTGCTCAACGAAATGGACTCAACACCGCATATTAAACGCCTAAGAATGTACCTGACTAGTAAGTATCTTAAAACCTATGGATTGCTATGTCTCCAAAAGAGAATCAAGCGTGTGTACAGGGGCATAAACGCAGCAGTGATAGGATTGGAGAGGTTCGGTGAGCAAATGAAGACCCTTTGAAGTCATATTGCATGGTACCCATTCCACGGGTCTCAACTACCCAGGTTTAAGGTATTCTTCCTTCAGCTAAAACATGCATGTGGAACCCAGAGTATGATCAATCGTGTGAACGGGAGACATGTTCAAATATGTCTCAGTTTTCCTCCCCTGGTACTCGGGTGCAACATTCCAGACGCTTTACTAACACTCTCCCCACTTGGAGAGTCAGCGCCTTTAACCTCCTGTTTGGTCCAGTTTGCAATTTCTGCGGAAGATGAACAGGAATAGGGAGAACCAATGAGAGACTAGCTGGAGGTGTCTGGACGGGCAAATTTAACTCTCATTTCCCACCAGGAAGGGGAAATAACCAAAGGCTCAGCGTGCCATGCCAGCAACAGATTAGGGCCTGAAGCCATCCTGCGGTGTTGCGGGCAGGTCACAAGAAAGCGAGTTGAAGAAAGGAGCTCAGGGGCACTGTAATTCACAAACCTGCAGAGTTATAAATGACAGCTATCGTCCAAAAATATACTGAAGTAAGGCTGCCAAGAGGACTTGAAAGCGGGGCAGAATTGCAGGAAACCGATTTCAGGAGGTAGACTGGAATTGCATTGAAAGCATAGGAAAAGAGGCAGAACGTCCACAATGATGCACTTGGCCAAAAAGGGCGTATGCGTTTTTTCCTGAATATATTCAGGAAAAAACGCATACGCCCTTTTTGGCCAACCAAGCAAGCTTGCAAAGGAAATCTGCACTACAATGAAGTCTCACTTCCCCCCGGTCAAAAGGGCCATCTGAAAAAAGTGTAAAATCCAGAAAGGCAGGACAGGCCATGGAGAACTGGGAGCCTTGTTATGCTGATGGGCGGGATGTAAATTGCCAACAGACACTCGGGAGAAGTGTATGGTGTTTCCTGAAACATCTAAAAAACAAAGCAACAGAGCCTAGGGCACTTCCACTTATGGTCCTATAGCTTAGGGAAATTAAAATCAAAAAGACACAGCCACCCCAAAGTTTGAGACCCCTCTGTTTACAAGAACCTCGTTTACAGTACAAGTTCAACATCGCAGAAAGTGAAAAATGGATAAAGAAGTTGTGGTATTTACTTACAAAGCAATATCACTCAGCAATGAAATCTATGTCATCAGGCCCTTAGCAGCACAATGAGTGGATTCAGGTATGATGATTCTAACTGAAATAAGTCACACAGAAAAAGAAACATCATAAGATATCAGTAATACACGGAATGTAAACTTGGCTACACAGGAAATGAATTACAGAACAGAACAGGATCTCAAATTTAGAAAACCAACTTATGCTTGCTTAAGGGGAAAGGTGAGTTGGGGTGCTGCATAAAACCAGAGATTGAAATGAGCACAGATAAAGTTCCTTAAGCCAAACATGGAATAGAAAAGGTCTACTCCTTGCTCAACGAAATGGACTCAACACCGCATATTAAACGCCTAAGAATGTACCTGACTAGTAAGTATCTTAAAACCTATGGATTGCTATGTCTCCAAAAGAGAATCAAGCATGTGTACAGTTGCATAAACGCAGCAGTGATAGGATTGTAGAGGTTCGGTGAGCAAATGAAGACCCTTTGAAGTCATATTGCATGGTACCCATTCCACGGGTCTCAACTACCCAGGTTTAAGGTATTCTTCCTTCAGCTAAAACATGCATGTGGAACCCAGAGTATGATCAATCGTGTGAACGGGAGACGTGTTCAAATATGTCTCAGTTTTCCTCCCCTGGTACTCGGGTGCAACATTACAGACGCTTTACTAACACTCTCCCCACTTGGAGAGTCAGCGCCTTTAACCTCCTGTTTGGCCCAGTTTGCAATTTCTGCGGAAGATGAACAGGAATAGGGAGAACCAATGAGAGACTAGCTGGAGGTGTCTGGACGGGCAAATTTAACTCTCATTTCCCACCAGGAAGAGGAAATAACCAAAGGCTCAGCATGCCGTGCCGGCAACAGATTAGGGCCTGAAGCCATCCTGCGGTGTTGCGGGCAGGTCACAAGAAAGCGAGTTGAAGAAAGGAGCTCAGGGACACTGTAATTCACAAACCTGCAGAGTTATAAATGACAGCTATCGTCCAAAAATATACCGAAGTAAGGCTGCCAAGAGGACTTGAAAGCGGGGCAGAATTGCAGGAAACCAATTTCAGGAGGTAGACTGGAATTGCATTGAAAGCATAGGAAAAGAGGCAGAACGTCCACAATGATGCACTTGGCCAAAAAGGGCGTATGCGTTTTTTCCTGAATATATTCAGGAAAAAACGCATACGCCCTTTTTGGCCAACCAAGCAAGCTTGCAAAGGAAATCTGCACTACAATGAAGTCTCACTTCCCCCCGGTCAAAAGGGCCATCTGAAAAAAGTGTAAAATCCAGAAAGGCAGGACAGGCCATGGAGAACTGGGAGCCTCGTTATGCTGATGGGCGGGATGTAAATTGCCAACAGACACTCGGGAGAAGTGTATGGTGTTTCCTGAAACATCTAAAAAACAAAGCAACAGAGCCTAGGGCACTTCCACTTATGGTCCTATAGCTTAGGAAAATTAAAATCAAAAAGACACAGCCACCCCAAAGTTTGAGACCCCTCTGTTTACAAGAACCTCGTTTACAGTACAAGTTCAACATCGCAGAAAGTGAAAAATGGATAAAGAAGTTGTGGTATTTACTTACAAAGCAATATCACTCAGCAATGAAATCTATGTCATCAGGCCCTTAGCAGCACAATGAGTGGATTCAGGTATGATGATTCTAACTGAAATCAGTCACACAGAAAAAGAAACATCATAAGATATCAGTAATACATGGAATGTAAACTTGGCTACACAGGAACTGAATTACAGAACAGAACAGGGTCTCAAATTTAGAAAACCAACTTATGCTTGCTTAAGGGGAAAGGTGAGTTGGGGTGCTGCATAAAACCAGAGATTGAAATGAGCACAGATAAAGTTCCTTAAGCCAAATATGGAATAGACAAGAGCTACTCCTTGCTCAACGAAATGGACTCAACACCGCATATTAAACGCCTAAGAATGTACCTGACTAGTAAGTATCTTAAAACCAATGGATTGCTATGTCTCTGAAAGAGAATCAAGCGTGTGTACAGGGACATAAACGCAGCAGTGATAGGATTGGAGAGGTTCGGTGAGCAAATGAAGACCCTTTGAAGTCATATTGCATGGTACCCATTCCACGGGTCTCAACTACCCAGGTTTAAGGTATTCTTCCTTCAGCTAAAACATGCATGTGGAACCCAGAGTATGATCAACTGTGTGAACGGGAGACGTGTTCAAATATGTCTCAGTTTTCCTCCCCTGGTACTCGGGTGCAACATTCCAGACGCTTTACTAACACTCTCCCGACTTGGAGAGTCAGTCCCTTTAACCTCCTGTTTGGCCCAGTTTGCAATTTTTGTGGAAGATGAACAGGAATAGCGAGAACCAATGAGAGACTAGCTGGAGGTGTCTGGACGGGCAAATTTAACTCTCATTTCCCACCAGGAAGAGGAAATAACCAAAGGCTCAGCGTGCCATGCCGGAATGAGATTAGGGCCTGAAGCCATCCTGCAGTGTTGCGACCAGCTTAAAAGAAAGCGACTTGAAGAAAGGAGCTCAGGGGCACTGTAATTCACAAACCTGCAGAGTTATAAATGACAGCTATCGTCCAGAAATATACTGAAGTAAGGCTGCCAAGAGGACTTGAAAGCGGGGCAGAATTGCAGGAAACCGATTTCAGGAGGTAGACTGGAATTGCATTGAAAGCATAGGAAAAGAGGCAGAACGTCCACAATGATGCACTTGGCCAAAAAGGGCGTATGCGTTTTTTCCTGAATATATTCAGGAAAAAACGCATACGCCCTTTTTGGCCAACCAAGCAAGCTTGCAAAGGAAATCTGCACTACAATGAAGTCTCACTTCCCCCCGGTCAAAAGGGCCATCTGAAAAAAGTGTAAAATCCAGAAAGGCAGGACAGGCCATGGAGAACTGGGAGCCTTGTTATGCTGATGGGAGGGATGTAAATTGCCAACAGACACTCGGGAGAAGTGTATGGTGTTTCCTGAAACATCTAAAAAACAAAGCAACAGAGCCTAGGGCACTTCCACTTATGGTCCTATAGCTTAGGGAAATTAAAATCAAAAAGACACAGCCACTCCAAAGTTTGGGATGCCTCTGTTTACAAGAACCTCGTTTACAGTACAAGTTCAACATCGCAGAAAGTGAAAAATGGATAAAGAAGTTGTGGTATTTACTTACAAAGCAATATCACTCAGCAATGAAATCTATGTCATCAGGCCCTTAGCAGCACAATGAGTGGATTCAGGTATGATGATTCTAACTGAAATAAGTCACACAGAAAAAGAAACATCATAAGATATCAGTAATACACGGAATGTAAACTTGGCTACACAGGAAATGAATTACAGAACAGAACAGGATCTCAAATTTAGAAAACCAACTTATGCTTGCTTAAGGGGAAAGGTGAGTTGGGGTGCTGCATAAAACCAGAGATTGAAATGAGCACAGATAAAGTTCCTTAAGCCAAACATGGAATAGAAAAGGTCTACTCCTTGCTCAACGAAATGGACTCAACACCGCATATTAAACGCCTAAGAATGTACCTGACTAGTAAGTATCTTAAAACCTATGGATTGCTATGTCTCCAAAAGAGAATCAAGCATGTGTACAGTTGCATAAACGCAGCAGTGATAGGATTGTAGAGGTTCGGTGAGCAAATGAAGACCCTTTGAAGTCATATTGCATGGTACCCATTCCACGGGTCTCAACTACCCAGGTTTAAGGTATTCTTCCTTCAGCTAAAACATGCATGTGGAACCCAGAGTATGATCAATCGTGTGAACGGGAGACGTGTTCAAATATGTCTCAGTTTTCCTCCCCTGGTACTCGGGTGCAACATTACAGACGCTTTACTAACACTCTCCCCACTTGGAGAGTCAGCGCCTTTAACCTCCTGTTTGGCCCAGTTTGCAATTTCTGCGGAAGATGAACAGGAATAGGGAGAACCAATGAGAGACTAGCTGGAGGTGTCTGGACGGGCAAATTTAACTCTCATTTCCCACCAGGAAGAGGAAATAACCAAAGGCTCAGCATGCCGTGCCGGCAACAGATTAGGGCCTGAAGCCATCCTGCGGTGTTGCGGGCAGGTCACAAGAAAGCGAGTTGAAGAAAGGAGCTCAGGGACACTGTAATTCACAAACCTGCAGAGTTATAAATGACAGCTATCGTCCAAAAATATACCGAAGTAAGGCTGCCAAGAGGACTTGAAAGCGGGGCAGAATTGCAGGAAACCAATTTCAGGAGGTAGACTGGAATTGCATTGAAAGCATAGGAAAAGAGGCAGAACGTCCACAATGATGCACTTGGCCAAAAAGGGCGTATGCGTTTTTTCCTGAATATATTCAGGAAAAAACGCATACGCCCTTTTTGGCCAACCAAGCAAGCTTGCAAAGGAAATCTGCACTACAATGAAGTCTCACTTCCCCCCGGTCAAAAGGGCCATCTGAAAAAAGTGTAAAATCCAGAAAGGCAGGACAGGCCATGGAGAACTGGGAGCCTCGTTATGCTGATGGGCGGGATGTAAATTGCCAACAGACACTCGGGAGAAGTGTATGGTGTTTCCTGAAACATCTAAAAAACAAAGCAACAGAGCCTAGGGCACTTCCACTTATGGTCCTATAGCTTAGGAAAATTAAAATCAAAAAGACACAGCCACCCCAAAGTTTGAGACCCCTCTGTTTACAAGAACCTCGTTTACAGTACAAGTTCAACATCGCAGAAAGTGAAAAATGGATAAAGAAGTTGTGGTATTTACTTACAAAGCAATATCACTCAGCAATGAAATCTATGTCATCAGGCCCTTAGCAGCACAATGAGTGGATTCAGGTATGATGATTCTAACTGAAATCAGTCACACAGAAAAAGAAACATCATAAGATATCAGTAATACATGGAATGTAAACTTGGCTACACAGGAACTGAATTACAGAACAGAACAGGGTCTCAAATTTAGAAAACCAACTTATGCTTGCTTAAGGGGAAAGGTGAGTTGGGGTGCTGCATAAAACCAGAGATTGAAATGAGCACAGATAAAGTTCCTTAAGCCAAATATGGAATAGACAAGAGCTACTCCTTGCTCAACGAAATGGACTCAACACCGCATATTAAACGCCTAAGAATGTACCTGACTAGTAAGTATCTTAAAACCAATGGATTGCTATGTCTCCGAAAGAGAATCAAGCGTGTGTACAGGGACATAAACGCAGCAGTGATAGGATTGGAGAGGTTCGGTGAGCAAATGAAGACCCTTTGAAGTCATATTGCATGGTACCCATTCCACGGGTCTCAACTACCCAGGTTTAAGGTATTCTTCCTTCAGCTAAAACATGCATGTGGAACCCAGAGTATGATCAACTGTGTGAACGGGAGACGTGTTCAAATATGTCTCAGTTTTCCTCCCCTGGTACTCGGGTGCAACATTCCAGACGCTTTACTAACACTCTCCCGACTTGGAGAGTCAGTCGCTTTAACCTCCTGTTTGGCCCAGTTTGCAATTTTTGTGGAAGATGAACAGGAATAGCGAGAACCAATGAGAGACTAGCTGGAGGTGTCTGGACGGGCAAATTTAACTCTCATTTCCCACCAGGAAGAGGAATTAACCAAAGGCTCAGCGTGCCGTGCCGGAACCAGATTAGGGCCTGAAGCCATCCTGCGGTGTTGCGGCCAGGTCACAAGAAAGCGAGTTGAAGAAAGGAGCTCAGGGGCACTGTAATTCACAAACCTGCACAGTTATAAATGACAGCTATCGTCCAAAAATATACTGAAGTAAGGCTGCCAAGAGGACTTGAAAGCGGGGAAGAATTGCAGGAAACCGATTTCAGGAGGTAGACTGGAATTGCATTGAAAGCATAGGAAAAGGGGGAGAACGTCCACAATGATGCACTTGGCCAAAAAGGGCGTATGCGTTTTTTCCTGAATATATTCAGGAAAAAACGCATACGCCCTTTTTGGCCAACCAAGCAAGCTTGCAAAAGAAATCTGCACTTCAATGAAGTCTCACTTCCCCCCGGTCAAAAGGGCCATCTGAAAAAAGTGTAAAATCCAGAAAGGCAGGACAGGCCATGGAGAACTGGGAGCCTTGTTATGCTGATGGGCGGGATGTAAATTGCCAACAGACACTCGGGAGAAGTGTATGGTGTTTCCTGAAACATCTAAAAAACAAAGCAACAGAGCCAAGGACACTTCCACTTATGGTCCTATAGCTTAGGGAAATTAAAGTCAAAAAGACACAGCCACCCCAAAGTTTGGGACGACTCTGTTTACAAGAACCTCGTTTACCGTACAAGTTCAATATCACAGAAAGTGAAAAATGGATAAAGAACTTGTTCTACTTACGTACAATGCAGTATCACTCAGCAATGAAATCTATGTCATCAGGCCCGTAGCAGCATAATGAGTGGATTCAGGTACGATGATTCTAACTGAAATAAGTCACACAGAAAAAGAAACATCATAAGATATCACTAGTACACGGAATGTAAACTTGGCTACACAGGAACTGAATTCCAAAACAGAACAGGGTCTCAAATTTAGAAAACCAACTTATGCTTGCTTAAGGGGAAAGGTGAGTTGGGGTGCTGCATAAAACCAGAGATTGAAATGAGCACAGATAAAGTTCCTTAAGCCAAATATGGAATAGACAAGAGCTACTCCTTGCTCAACGAAATGGACTCAACACCCCATATTAAACGCCTAAGAATGTACCTGACTAGTAAGTATCTTAAAACCTATGGATTGCTATGTCTCCAAAAGAGAATCAAGCGTGTATACAGGGGCATAAACGCAGCAGTGATAGGATTGGAGAGGTTCGGTGAGCAAATGAAGACCCTTTGAAGTCATATTGCATGGTACCCATTCCACGGGTCTCAACTACCCAGGTTTAAGGTATTCTTCCTTCAGCTAAAACATGCATGTGGAACCCAGAGTATGATCAATCGTGTGAACGGGAGACGTGTTCAAATATGTCTCAGTTTTCCTCCCCTGGTACTCGGGTGCAACATTCCAGACGCTTTACTAACACTCTCCCCACTTGGAGAGTCAGCGCCTTTAACCTCCTGTTTGGCCCAGTTTGCAATTTCTGCGGAAGATGAACAGGAATAGGGAGAACCAATGAGAGACTAGCTGGAGGTGTCTGGACGGGCAAATTTAACTCTCATTTCCCACCAGGAAGAGGAAATAACCAAAGGCTCAGCGTGCCGTGCCGGCAACAGATTAGGGCCTGAAGCCATCCTGCCGTGTTGCGGGCAGTTCACAAGAAAGCGAGTTGAAGAAAGGAGCTCAGGGGCACTGTAATTCACAAACCTGCAGAGTTATAAATGACAGCTATCGTCCAAAAATATACTGAAGTAAGGCTGCCAAGAGGACTTGAAAGCGGGGCAGAATTGCAGGAAACCGATTTCAGGAGGTAGACTGGAATTGCATTGAAAGCATAGGAAAAGAGGCAGAACGTCCACAATGATGCACTTGGCCAAAAAGGGCGTATGCGTTTTTTCCTGAATATATTCAGGAAAAAACGCATACGCCCTTTTTGGCCAACCAAGCAAGCTTGCAAAGGAAATCTGCACTACAATGAAGTCTCACTTCCCCCCGGTCAAAAGGGCCATCTGAAAAAAGTGTAAAATCCAGAAAGGCAGGACAGGCCATGGAGAACTGGGAGCCTTGTTATGCTGATGGGCGGGATGTAAATTGCCAACAGACACTCGGGAGAAGTGTATGGTGTTTCCTGAAACATCTAAAAAACAAAGCAACAGAGCCTAGGGCACTTCCACTTATGGTCCTATAGCTTAGGGAAATTAAAATCAAAAAGACACAGCCACCCCAAAGTTTGAGACCCCTCTGTTTACAAGAACCTCGTTTACAGTACAAGTTCAACATCGCAGAAAGTGAAAAATGGATAAAGAAGTTGTGGTATTTACTTACAAAGCAATATCACTCAACAATGAAATCTATGTCATCAGGCCCTTAGCAGCACAATGAGTGGATTCAGGTATGATGATTCTAACTGAGATAAGTCACACAGAAAAAGAAACATCATAAGATATCAGTAATACACGGAATGTAAACTTGGCTACACAGGAACTGAATTACAGAACAGAACAGGGTCTCAAATTTAGAAAACCAACTTATGCTTGCTTAAGGGTAAAGGTGAGTTGGGGTGCTGCATAAAACCAGAGATTGAAATGAGCACAGATAAAGTTCCTTAAGCCAAATATGGAATAGACAAGAGCTACTCCTTGCTCAACGAAATGGACTCAACACCGCATATTAAACGCCTAAGAATGTACCTGACTAGTAAGTATCTTAAAACCTATGGATTGCTATGTCTCCAAAAGAGAATCAAGCATGTGTACAGGGGCATAAACGCAGCAGTGATAGGATTGGAGAGGTTCGGTGAGCAAATGAAGACCCTTTGAAGTCATATTGCATGGTACCCATTCCACGGGTCTCAACTACCCAGGTTTAAGGTATTCTTCCTTCAGCTAAAACATGCATGTGGAACCCAGAGTATGATCAATCGTGTGAACGGGAGACGTGTTCAAATATGTCTCAGTTTTCCTCCCCTCGTACTCGGGTGCAACATTCCAGACGCTTTACTAACACTCTCCCCACTTGGAGAGTCAGCGCCTTTAACCTCCTGTTTGGCCCAGTTTGCAATTTCTGCGGAAGATGAACAGGAATAGGGAGAACCAATGAGAGACTAGCTGGAGGTGTCTGGACGGGCAAATTTAACTCTCATTTCCCACCAGGAAGAGGAAATAACCAAAGGCTCAGCGTGCCGTGCCGGCAACAGATTAGGGCCTGAAGCCATCCTGCGGTGTTGCGGGCAGGTCACAAGAAAGCGAGTTGAAGAAAGGAGCTCAGGGGCACTGTAATTCACAAACCTGCAGAGTTATAAATGACAGCTATCGTCCAAAAATATACTGAAGTAAGGCTGCCAAGAGGACTTGAAAGCGGGGCAGAATTGCAGGAAACCGATTTCAGGAGGTAGACTGGAATTGCATTGAAAGCATAGGAAAAGAGGCAGAACGTCCACAATGATGCACTTGGCCAAAAAGGGCGTATGCGTTTTTTCCTGAATATATTCAGGAAAAAACGCATACGCCCTTTTTGGCCAACCAAGCAAGCTTGCAAAGGAAATCTGCACTACAATGAAGTCTCACTTCCCCCCGGTCAAAAGGGCCATCTGAAAAAAGTGTAAAATCCAGAAAGGCAGGACAGGCCATGGAGAACTGGGAGCCTTGTTATGCTGATGGGCGGGATGTAAATTGCCAACAGACACTCGGGAGAAGTGTATGGTGTTTCCTGAAACATCTAAAAAACAAAGCAACAGAGCCTAGGGCACTTCCACTTATGGTCCTATAGATTAGGGAAATTAAAATCAAAAAGACACAGCCACCCCAAAGTTTGAGACCCCTCTGTTTACAAGAACCTCGTTTACAGTACAAGTTCAACATTGCAGAAAGTGAAAAATGGATAAAGAAGTTGTGGTATTTACTTACAAAGCAATATCACTCAGCAATGAAATCTATGTCATCAGGCCCTTAGCAGCACAATGAGTGGATTCAGGTATGATGATTCTAACTGAGATAAGTCACACAGAAAAAGAAACATCATAAGATATCAGTAATACACGGAATGTAAACTTGGCTACACAGGAACTGAATTACAGAACAGAACAGGGTCTCAAATTTAGAAAACCAACTTATGCTTGCTTAAGGGGAAAGGTGAGTTGGGGTGCTGCATAACACCAGAGATTGAAATGAGCACAGATAAAGTTCCTTAAGCCAAATATGGAATAGACAAGAGCTACTCCTTGCTCAACGAAATGGACTCAACACCGCATATTAAACGCCTAAGAATGTACATGACTAGTAAGTATCTTAAAACCTATGGATTCCTATATCTCCGAAAGAGAATCAAGCATGTGTACAGGGGCATAAACGCAGCAGTGATAGGATTGGAGAGGTTCGGTGAGCAAATGAAGACCCTTTGAAGTCATATTGCATGGTACCCATTCCACAGGTCTCAACTACCCAGGTTTAAGGTATTCTTCCTTCAGCTAAAACATGCATGTGGAACCCAGAGTATGATCAATCGTGTGAACGGGAGACGTGTTCAAATATGTCTCAGTTTTCCTCCCCTGGTACTCGGGTGCAACATTCCAGACGCTTTACTAACACTCTCCCCACTTGGAGAGTCAGCACCTTTAACCTCCTGTTTGGCCCAGTTTGCAATTTCTGCGGAAGATGAACAGGAATAGGGAGAACCAATGAGAGACTAGCTGGAGGTGTCTGGACGGGCAAATTTAACTCTCATTTCCCACCAGGAAGAGGAAATAACCAAAGGCTCAGCATGCCGTTCCGGCAACAGATTAGGGCCTGAAGCCATCCTGCGGTGTTGCGGGCAGGTCACAAGAAAGCGAGTTGAAGAAAGGAGCTCAGGGACACTGTAATTCACAAACCTGCAGAGTTATAAATGACAGCTATCGTCCAAAAATATACTGAAGTAAGGCTGCCAAGAGGACTTGAAAGCGGGGCAGAATTGCAGGAAACCAATTTCAGGAGGTAGACTGGAATTGCATTGAAAGCATAGGAAAAGAGGCAGAACGTCCACAATGATGCACTTGGCCAAAAAGGGCATATGCGTTTTTTCCTGAATATATTCAGGAAAAAACGCATACGCCCTTTTTGGCCAACCAAGCAAGCTTGCAAAGGAAATCTGCACTACAATGAAGTCTCACTTCCCCCGGTCAAAAGGGCCATCTGAAAAAAGTGTAAAATCCAGAAAGGCAGGACAGGCCAAGGAGAACTGGGAGCCTCGTTATGCTGATGGGCGGGATGTAAATTGCCAACAGACACTGGGGAGAAGTGTATGGTGTTTCCTGAAACATCTAAAAAACAAAGCAACAGAGCCTAGGGCACTTCCACTTATGGTCCTATAGCTTAGGGAAATTAAAATCAAAAAGACACAGCCACCCCAAAGTTTGAGACCCCTCTGTTTACAAGAACCTCGTTTACAGTACAAGTTCAACATTGCAGAAAGTGAAAAATGGATAAAGAAGTTGTGGTATTTACTTACAAAGCAATATCACTCAGCAATGAAATCTATGTCATCAGGCCTTTAGCAGCACAATGAGTGGATTCAGGTATGATGATTCTAACTGAAATCAGTCACACAGAAAAAGAAATATCATAAGATATCAGTAATACATGGAATGTAAACTTGGCTACACAGGAACTGAATTACAGAACAGAACAGGGTCTCAAATTTAGAAAACCAACTTATGCTTGCTTAAGGGGAAAGGTGAGTTGGGGTGCTGCATAAAACCAGAGATTGAAATGAGCACAGATAAAGTTCCTTAAGCCAAATATGGAATAGACAAGAGCTACTCCTTGCTCAACGAACTGGACTCAACACCGCATATTAAACGCCTAAGAATGTACCTGACTAGTAAGTATCTTAAAACCTATGGATTGCTATGTCTCCAAAAGAGAATCAAGCGTGTGTACAGGGGCATAAATGCAGCAGTGATAGGATTGGAGAGGTTCGGTGAGCAAATGAAGACCCTTTGAAGTCATATTGCATGGTACCCATTCCACGGGTCTCAACTACCCAGGTTTAAGGTATTCTTCCTTCAGCTAAAACATGCATGTGGAACCCAGAGTATGATCAACTGTGTGAACGGGCGACGTGTTCAAATATGTCTCAATTTTCCTCCCCTGGTACTCGGGTGCAACATTCCAGACGCTTTACTAACACTCTCCCGACTTGGAGAGTCAGTCGCTTTAACCTCCTGTTTGGCCCAGTTTGCAATTTTTGTGGAAGATGAACAGGAATAGCGAGAACCAATGAGAGACTAGCTGGAGGTGTCTGGACGGGCAAATTTAACTCTCATTTCCCACCAGGAAGAGGAATTAACCAAAGGCTCAGCGTGCCGTGCCGGAACCAGATTAGGGCCTGAAGCCATCCTGCGGTGTTGCGGGCAGGTCACAAGAAAGCGAGTTGAAGAAAGGAGCTCAGGGGCACTGTAATTCACAAACCTGCAGAGTTATAAATGACAGCTATCGTCCAAAAATATACTGAAGTAAGGCTGCCAAGAGGACTTGAAAGCGGGGCAGAATTGCAGGAAACCGATTTCAGGAGGTAGACTGGAATTGCATTGAAAGCATAGGAAAAGGGGCAGAACGTCCACAATGATGCACTTGGCCAAAAAGGGCGTATGCGTTTTTTCCTGAATATATTCAGGAAAAAACGCATACGCCCTTTTTGGCCAACCAAGCAAGCTTGCAAAAGAAATCTGCACTTCAATGAAGTCTCACTTCCCCCCGGTCAAAAGGGCCATCTGAAAAAAGTGTAAAATCCAGAAAGGCAGGACAGGCCATGGAGAACTGGGAGCCTTGTTATGCTGATGGGCGGGATGTAAATTGCCAACAGACACTCGGGAGAAGTGTATGGTGTTTCCTGAAACATCTAAAAAACAAAGCAACAGAGCCTAGGGCACTTCCACTTATGGTCCTATAGCTTAGGGAAATTAAAATCAAAAAGACACAGCCACCCCAAAGTTTCGGACGCCTCTGTTTACAAGAACCTCGTTTACAGTACAAGTTCAACATCGCAGAAAGTGAAAAATGGATAAAGAAGTTGTGGTATTTACTTACAAAGCAATATCACTCAGCAATGAAATCTATGTCATCAGGCCCTTAGCAGCACAATGAGTGGATTCAGGTATGATGATTCTAACTGAAATAAGTCACACAGAAAAAGAAACATCATAAGATATCACTAATACACGGAATGTAAACTTGGCTACACAGGAACGGAATTACAGAACAGAACAGGGTCTCAAATTTAGAAAACCAACTTATGCTTGCTTAAGGGGAAAGGTGAGTTGGGGTGCTGCATAAAACCAGAGATTGAAATGAGCACAGATAAAGTTCCTTAAGCCAAATATGGAATAGACAAGAGCTACTCCTTGCTCAACGAAATGGACTCAACACCGCATATTAAACGCCTAAGAATGTACCTGACTAGTAAGTATCTTAAAACCTATGGATTGCTATGTCTCCGAAAGAGAATCAAGCATGTGTACAGGGGCATAAACGCAGCAGTGATAGGATTGGAGAGGTTCGGTGAGCAAATGAAGACCCTTTGAAGTCATATTGCATGGTACCCATTCCACGGGTTTCAACTACCCAGGTTAAAGGTATTCTTCCTTCAGCTAAAACATGCATGTGGAACCTAGAGTATGATCAACCATGTGATCAGGAGACGTGTTCAAATATGTCTCAGTTTTCCTCCCCTGGTACTCGGGTGCAACATTCCAGACGCTTTACTAACACTCTCCCGACTTGGAGAGTCAGTCCCTTTAACCTCCTGTTTGGCCCAGTTTGCAATTTCTGCGGAAGATGAACAGGAATAGGGAGAACCAATGAGAGACTAGCTGGAGGTGTCTGGACGGGCAAATTTAACTCTCATATCCCACCAGGAAGAGGAATTAACCAAAGGCTCAGCGTGCCGTGCCAGAAACAGATTAGGACCTGAAGCCATCCTGCGGTGTTGCGGCCAGGTCACAAGAAAGCGAGTTGAAGAAAGGAGCTCAGGGGCACTGTAATTCACAAACCTGCAGAGTTATAAATGACAGCTATTGTCCAAAAATATACTGAAGTAAGGCTGCCAAGAGGACTTGAAAGCGGGGCAGAATTGCAGGAAACCGATTTCAGGAGGTAGACTGGAATTGCATTGAAAGCATAGGAAAAGAGGCAGAACGTCCACAATGATGCACTTGGCCAAAAAGGGCATATGCATTTTTTCCTGAATATATTCAGGAAAAAACGCATACACCCTTTTTGGCCAACCAAGCAAACTTGCAAAGGAAATCTGCACTACAATGAAGTCTCACTTCCCCCCGGTCAAAAGGGCCATCTGAAAAAAGTGTAAAATCCAGAAAGGCAGGACAGGCCATGGATAACTGGGAGCCTTGTTATGCTGATGGGCGGGATGTAAATTGCCAACAGACACTCGGGAGAAGTGTATGGTGTTTCCTGAAACATCTAAAAAACAAAGCAACAGAGCCAAGGACACTTCCACTTATGGTCCTATAGCTTAGGGAAATTAAAGTCAAAAAGACACAGCCACCCCAAAGTTTGGGACGACTCTGTTTACAAGAACCTCGTTTACCGTACAAGTTCAATATCACAGAAAGTGAAAAATGGATAAAGAACTTGTTGTACTTACGTACAATGCAGTATCACTCAGCAATGAAATCTATGTCATCAGGCCCGTAGCAGCATAATGAGTGGATTCAGGTACGATGATTCTAACTGAAATAAGTCACACAGAAAAAGAAACATCATAAGATATCACTAATACACGGAATGTAAACTTGGCTACACAGGAACTGAATTCCAAAACAGAACAGGGTCTCAAATTTAGAAAACCAACTTATGCTTGCTTAAGGGGAAAGGTGAGTTGGGGTGCTGCATAAAACCAGAGATTGAAATGAGCACAGATAAAGTTCCTTAAGCCAAATATGGAATAGACAAGAGCTACTCCTTGCTCAACGAAATGGACTCAACACCCCATATTAAACGCCTAAGAATGTACCTGACTAGTAAGTATCTTAAAACCTATGGATTGCTATGTCTCCAAAAGAGAATCAAGCGTGTATACAGGGGCATAAACGCAGCAGTGATAGGATTGGAGAGGTTCGGTGAGCAAATGAAGACCCTTTGAAGTCATATTGCATGGTACCCATTCCACGGGTCTCAACTCTCCAGGTTTAAGGTATTTTTCCTTCAGCTAAGACATGCATGTGGAACCGAGAGTATGATCAACCATGTGAACGGGAGACGGGTTCAAATATGTCTCAGTTTTCCTCCCCTGGTACTCGGGTGCAACATTCCAGACGCTTTACTAACACTCTCCCGACTTGGAGAGTCAGTCCCTTTAACCTCCTGTTTGGCCCAGTTTGCAATTTCTGCGGAAGATGAACAGGAATAGCGAGAACCAATGAGAGACTAGCTGGAGGTGTCTGGACGGGCAAATTTAACTCTCTTTTCCCACCAGGAAGAGGAATTAACCAAAGGCTCAGTGTGCCGTGCCAGAACCAGATTAGGGCCTGAAGACATCCTGCGGTGTTGCGGCCAGGTCACAAGAAATCGAGTTGAAGAAAGGAGCTCAGGGGCACTGTAATTCACAAACCTGCAGAGTTATAAATGACAGCTATCGTCCAAAAATATACCGAAGTAAGGCTGCCAAGAGGACATGAAAGCGGGGCAGAATTGCAGGAAACCGATTTCAGGAGGTAGACTGGAATTGCATTGAAAGCATAGGAAAAGAGGCAGAACGTCCACAATGATGCACTTGGCCAAAAAGGGCGTATGCGTTTTTTCCTGAATATATTCAGGAAAAAACGCATACGCCCTTTTTGGCCAACCAAGCAAGCTTGCAAAGGAAATCTGCACTACAATGAAGTCTCACTTCCCCCCGGTCAAAAGGGCCATCTGAAAAAAGTGTAAAATCCAGAAAGGCAGGACAGGCCAAGGAGAACTGGGAGCCTCGTTATGCTGATGGGCGGGATGTAAATTGCCAACAGACACTGGGGAGAAGTGTATGGTGTTTCCTGAAACATCTAAAAAACAAAGCAACAGAGCCTAGGGCACTTCCACTTATGGTCCTATAGCTTAGGGAAATTAAAATCAAAAAGACACAGCCACCCCAAAGTTTGAGACCCCTCTGTTTACAAGAACCTCGTTTACAGTACAAGTTCAACATCGCAGAAAGTGAAAAATGGATAAAGAAGTTGTGGTATTTACTTACAAAGCAATATCACTCAGCAATGAAATCTATGTCATCAGGCCCTTAGCAGCACAATGAGTGGATTCAGGTATGATGATTCTAACTGAAATCAGTCACACAGAAAAAGAAATATCATAAGATATCAGTAATACATGGAATGTAAACTTGGCTACACAGGAACTGAATTACAGAACAGAACAGGGTCTCAAATTTAGAAAACCAACTTATGCTTGCTTAAGGGGAAAGGTGAGTTGGGGTGCTGCATAAAACCAGAGATTGAAATGAGCACAGATAAAGTTCCTTAAGCCAAATATGGAATAGACAAGAGCTACTCCTTGCTCAACGAACTGGACTCAACACCGCATATTAAACGCCTAAGAATGTACCTGACTAGTAAGTATCTTAAAACCTATGGATTGCTATGTCTCCAAAAGAGAATCAAGCGTGTGTACAGGGGCATAAATGCAGCAGTGATAGGATTGGAGAGGTTCGGTGAGCAAATGAAGACCCTTTGAAGTCATATTGCATGGTACCCATTCCACGGGTCTCAACTACCCAGGTTTAAGGTATTCTTCCTTCAGCTAAGACATGCATGTGGAACCCAGAGTATGATCAACTGTGTGAACGGGCGACGTGTTCAAATATGTCTCAGTTTTCCTCCCCTGGTACTCGGGTGCAACATTCCAGACGCTTTACTAGCACTCTCCCGACTTGGAGAGTCAGTCGCTTTAACCTCCTGTTTGGCCCAGTTTGCAATTTTTGTGGAAGATGAACAGGAATAGCGAGAACAAATGAGAGACTAGCTGGAGGTGTCTGGACGGGCAAATTTAACTCTCATTTCCCACCAGGAAGAGGAATTAACCAAAGGCTCAGCGTGCCGTGCCGGAACCAGATTAGGGCCTGAAGCCATCCTGCGGTGTTGCGGGCAGGTCACAAGAAAGCGAGTTGAAGAAAGGAGCTCAGGGGCACTGTAATTCACAAACCTGCAGAGTTATAAATGACAGCTATCGTTCAAAAATATACTGAAGTAAGTCTGCCAAGAGGACTTGAAAGCGGGGCAGAATTGCAGGAAACCGATTTCAGGAGGTAGACTGGAATTGCATTGAAAGCATAGGAAAAGGGGCAGAACGTCCACAATGATGCACTTGGCCAAAAAGGGCGTATGCGTTTTTTCCTGAATATATTCAGGAAAAAACGCATACGCCCTTTTTGGCCAACCAAGCAAGCTTGCAAAAGAAATCTGCACTTCAATGAAGTCTCACTTCCCCCCGGTCAAAAGGGCCATCTGAAAAAAGTGTAAAATCCAGAAAGGCAGGACAGGCCATGGAGAACTGGGAGCCTTGTTATGCTGATGGGCGGGATGTAAATTGCCAACAGACACTCGGGAGAAGTGTATGGTGTTTCCTGAAACATCTAAAAAACAAAGCAACAGAGCCTAGGGCACTTCCACTTATGGTCCTATAGCTTAGGGAAATTAAAATCAAAAAGACACAGCCACCCCAAAGTTTCGGACGCCTCTGTTTACAAGAACCTCGTTTACAGTACAAGTTCAACATCGCAGAAAGTGAAAAATGGATAAAGAAGTTGTGGTATTTACTTACAAAGCAATATCACTCAGCAATGAAATCTATGTCATCAGGCCCTTAGCAGCACAATGAGTGGATTCAGGTATGATGATTCTAACTGAAATAAGTCACACAGAAAAAGAAACATCATAAGATATCACTAATACACGGAATGTAAACTTGGCTACACAGGAACGGAATTACAGAACAGAACAGGGTCTCAAATTTAGAAAACCAACTTATGCTTGCTTAAGGGGAAAGGTGAGTTGGGGTGCTGCATAAAACCAGAGATTGAAATGAGCACAGATAAAGTTCCTTAAGCCAAATATGGAATAGACAAGAGCTACTCCTTGCTCAACGAAATGGACTCAACACCGCATATTAAACGCCTAAGAATGTACCTGACTAGTAAGTATCTTAAAACCTATGGATTGCTATGTCTCCGAAAGAGAATCAAGCATGTGTACAGGGGCATAAACGCAGCAGTGATAGGATTGGAGAGGTTCGGTGAGCAAATGAAGACCCTTTGAAGTCATATTGCATGGTACCCATTCCACGGGTTTCAACTACCCAGGTTAAAGGTATTCTTCCTTCAGCTAAAACATGCATGTGGAACCTAGAGTATGATCAACCATGTGATCAGGAGACGTGTTCTAATATGTCTCAGTTTTCCTCCCCTGGTACTCGGGTGCAACATTCTAGACGCTTTAATAACACTCTCCCGACTTGGAGAGTCAGTCCCTTTAACCTCCTGTTTGGCCCAGTTTGCAATTTCTGCGGAAGATGAACAGGAATAGGGAGAACCAATGAGAGACTAGCTGGAGGTGTCTGGACGGGCAAATTTAACTCTCATATCCCACCAGGAAGAGGAATTAACCAAAGGCTCAGCGTGCCGTGCCAGAAACAGATTAGGACCTGAAGCCATCCTGCGGTGTTGCGGCCAGGTCACAAGAAAGCGAGTTGAAGAAAGGAGCTCAGGGGCACTGTAATTCACAAACCTGCAGAGTTATAAATGACAGCTATTGTCCAAAAATATACTGAAGTAAGGCTGCCAAGAGGACTTGAAAGCGGGGCAGAATTGCAGGAAACCGATTTCAGGAGGTAGACTGGAATTGCATTGAAAGCATAGGAAAAGAGGCAGAACGTCCACAATGATGCACTTGGCCAAAAAGGGCATATGCATTTTTTCCTGAATATATTCAGGAAAAAACGCATACACCCTTTTTGGCCAACCAAGCAAACTTGCAAAGGAAATCTGCACTACAATGAAGTCTCACTTCCCCCCGGTCAAAAGGGCCATCTGAAAAAAGTGTAAAATCCAGAAAGGCAGGACAGACCATGGAGAACTGGGAGCCTTGTTATGCTGATGGGCGGGATGTAAATTGCCAACAGACACTCGGGAGAAGTGTATGGTGTTTCCTAAAACATCTAAAAAACAAAGCAACAGAGCCAAGGACACTTCCACTTATGGTCCTATAGCTTAGGGAAATTAAAGTCAAAAAGACACAGCCACCCCAAAGTTTGGGACGACTCTGTTTACAAGAACCTCGTTTACCGTACAAGTTCAATATCACAGAAAGTGAAAAATGGATAAAGAACTTGTTGTACTTACGTACAATGCAGTATCACTCAGCAATGAAATCTATGTCATCAGGCCCGTAGCAGCATAATGAGTGGATTCAGGTACGATGATTCTAACTGAAATAAGTCACACAGAAAAAGAAACATCATAAGATATCACTAATACACGGAATGTAAACTTGGCTACACAGGAACTGAATTCCAAAACAGAACAGGGTCTCAAATTTAGAAAACCAACTTATGCTTGCTTAAGGGGAAAGGTGAGTTGGGGTGCTGCATAAAACCAGAGATTGAAATGAGCACAGATAAAGTTCCTTAAGCCAAATATGGAATAGACAAGAGCTACTCCTTGCTCAACGAAATGGACTCAACACCCCATATTAAACGCCTAAGAATGTACCTGACTAGTAAGTATCTTAAAACCTATGGATTGCTATGTCTCCAAAAGAGAATCAAGCGTGTATACAGGGACATAAACGCAGCAGTGATAGGATTGGAGAGGTTCGGTGAGCAAATGAAGACCCTTTGAAGTCATATTGCATGGTACCCATTCCACGGGTCTCAACTCTCCAGGTTTAAGGTATTCTTCCTTCAGCTAAGACATGCATGTGGAACCGAGAGTATGATCAACCATGTGAACGGGAGACGTGTTCAAATATGTCTCAGTTTTCCTCCCCTGGTACTCGGGTGCAACATTCCAGATGCTTTACTAACACTCTCCCGACTTGGAGAGTCAGTCCCTTTAACCTCCTGTTTGGCCCAGTTTGCAATTTCTGCGGAAGATGAACAGGAATAGCGAGAACCAATGAGAGACTAGCTGGAGGTGTCTGGACGGGCAAATTTAACTCTCTTTTCCCACCAGGAAGAGGAATTAACCAAAGGCTCAGTGTGCCATGCCGGAACCAGATTAGGGCCTGAAGACATCCTGCGGTGTTGCGGCCAGGTCACAAGAAATCGAGTTGAAGAAAGGAGCTCAGGGGCACTGTAATTCACAAACCTGCAGAGTTATAAATGACAGCTATCGTCCAAAAATATACCGAAGTAAGGCTGCCAAGAGGACTTGAAAGTGGGGCAGAATTGCAGGAAACCGATTTCAGGAGGTAGACTGGAATTGCATTGAAAGCATAGGAAAAGAGGCAGAACGTCCACAATGATGCACTTGGCCAAAAAGGGCGTATGCGTTTTTTCCTGAATATATTCAGGAAAAAACGCATACGCCCTTTTTGGCCAACCAGGCAAACATGCAAAGGAAATCTGCACTACAATGAAGTCTCACTTCCCCCCGGTCAAAAGGGCCATCTGAAAAAAGTGTAAAATCCAGAAAGGCAGGACAGGCCAAGGAGAACTGGGAGCCTCGTTATGCTGATGGGCGGGATGTAAATTGCCAACAGACACTGGGGAGAAGTGTATGGTGTTTCCTGAAACATCTAAAAAACAAAGCAACAGAGCCTAGGGCACTTCCACTTATGGTCCTATAACTTAGGGAAATTAAAATCAAAAAGACACAGCCACCCCAAAGTTTGAGACCCCTCTGTTTACAAGAACCTCGTTTACAGTACAAGTTCAACATCGCAGAAAGTGAAAAATGGATAAAGAAGTTGTGGTATTTACTTACAAAGCAATATCACTCAGCAATGAAATCTATGTCATCAGGCCCTTAGCAGCACAATGAGTGGATTCAGGTATGATGATTCTAACTGAAATCAGTCACACAGAAAAAGAAATATCCTAAGATATCAGTAATACATGGAATGTAAACTTGGCTACACAGGAACTGAATTACAGAACAGAACAGGGTCACAAATTTAGAAAACCAACTTATGCTTGCTTAAGGGGAAAGGTGAGTTGGGGTGCTGCATAAAACCAGAGATTGAAATGAGCACAGATAAAGTTCCTTAAGCCAAATATGGAATAGACAAGAGCTACTCCTTGCTCAACGAACTGGACTCAACACCGCATATTAAACGCCTAAGAATGTACCTGACTAGTAAGTATCTTAAAACCTATGGATTGCTATGTCTCCGAAAGAGAATCAAGCGTGTGTACAGGGGCATAAATGCAGCAGTGATAGGATTGGAGAGGTTCGGTGAGCAAATGAAGACCCTTTGAAGTCATATTGCATGGTACCCATTCCACGGGTCTCAACTACCCAGGTTTAAGGTATTTTTCCTTCAGCTAAAACATGCATGTGGAACCCAGAGTATGATCAACTGTGTGAACGGGCGACGTGTTCAAATATGTCTCAGTTTTCCTCCCCTGGTACTCGGGTGCAACATTCCAGACGCTTTACTAACACTCTCCCGACTTGGAGAGTCAGTCGCTTTAACCTCCTGTTTGGCCCAGTTTGCAATTTTTGTGGAAGATGAACAGGAATAGCGAGAACCAATGAGAGACTAGCTGGAGGTGTCTGGACGGGCAAATTTAACTCTCATTTCCCACCAGGAAGAGGAATTAACCAAAGGCTCAGCATGCCGTGCCGGAACCAGATTAGGGCCTGAAGCCATCCTGCGGTGTTGCGGGCAGGTCACAAGAAAGCGAGTTGAAGAAAGGAGCTCAGGGGCACTGTAATTCACAAACCTGCAGAGTTATAAATGACAGCTATCGTCCAAAAATATACTGAAGTAAGTCTGCCAAGAGGACTTGAAAGCGGGGCAGAATTGCAGGAAACCGATTTCAGGAGGTAGACTGGAATTGCATTGAAAGCATAGGAAAAGGGGCAGAACGTCCACAATGATGCACTTGGCCAAAAAGGGCGTATGCGTTTTTTCCTGAATATATTCAGGAAAAAACGCATACGCCCTTTTTGGCCAACCAAGCAAGCTTGCAAAAGAAATCTGCACTTCAATGAAGTCTCACTTCCCCCCGGTCAAAAGGGCCATCTGAAAAAAGTGTAAAATCCAGAAAGGCAGGACAGGCCATGGAGAACTGGGAGCCTTGTTATGCTGATGGGCGGGATGCAAATTGCCAACAGACACTCGGGAGAAGTGTATGGTGTTTCCTGAAACATCTAAAAAACAAAGCAACAGAGCCTAGGGCACTTCCACTTATGGTCCTATAGCTTAGGGAAATTAAAATCAAAAAGACACAGCCACCCCAAAGTTTCGGACGCCTCTGTTTACAAGAACCTCGTTTACAGTACAAGTTCAACATCGCAGAAAGTGAAAAATGGATAAAGAAGTTGTGGTATTTACTTACAAAGCAATATCACTCAGCAATGAAATCTATGTCATCAGGCCCTTAGCAGCACAATGAGTGGATTCAGGTATGATGATTCTAACTGAAATAAGTCACACAGAAAAAGAAACATCATAAGATATCACTAATACACGGAATGTAAACTTGGCTACACAGGAACGGAATTACAGAACAGAACAGGGTCTCAAATTTAGAAAACCAACTTATGCTTGCTTAAGGGGAAAGGTGAGTTGGGGTGCTGCATAAAACCAGAGATTGAAATGAGCACAGATAAAGTTCCTTAAGCCAAATATGGAATAGACAAGAGCTACTCCTTGCTCAACGAAATGGACTCAACACCGCATATTAAACGCCTAAGAATGTACCTGACTAGTAAGTATCTTAAAACCTATGGATTGCTATGTCTCCGAAAGAGAATCAAGCATGTGTACAGGGGCATAAACGCAGCAGTGATAGGATTGGAGAGGTTCGGTGAGCAAATGAAGACCCTTTGAAGTCATATTGCATGGTACCCATTCCACGGGTTTCAACTACCCAGGTTAAAGGTATTCTTCCTTCAGCTAAAACATGCATGTGGAACCTAGAGTATGATCAACCATGTGATCAGGAGACGTGTTCAAATATGTCTCAGTTTTCCTCCCCTGGTACTCGGGTGCAACATTCCAGATGCTTTACTAACACTCTCCCGACTTGGAGAGTCAGTCCCTTTAACCTCCTGTTTGGCCCAGTTTGCAATTTCTGCGGAAGATGAACAGGAATAGGGAGAACCAATGAGAGACTAGCTGGAGGTGTCTGGACGGGCAAATTTAACTCTCATATCCCACCAGGAAGAGGAATTAACCAAAGGCTCAGCGTGCCGTGCCAGAAACAGATTAGGACCTGAAGCCATCCTGCGGTGTTGTGGCCAGGTCACAAGAAAGCGAGTTGAAGAAAGGAGCTCAGGGGAACTGTAATTCACAAACCTGCAGAGTTATAAATGACAGCTATTGTCCAAAAATATACTGAAGTAAGGCTGCCAAGAGGACTTGAAAGCGGGGCAGAATTGCAGGAAACCGATTTCAGGAGGTAGACTGGAATTGCATTGAAAGCATAGGAAAAGAGGCAGAACGTCCACAATGATGCACTTGGCCAAAAAGGGCATATGCATTTTTTCCTGAATATATTCAGGAAAAAACGCATACACCCTTTTTGGCCAACCAAGCAAACTTGCAAAGGAAATCTGCACTACAATGAAGTCTCACTTCCCCCCGGTCAAAAGGGCCATCTGAAAAAAGTGTAAAATCCAGAAAGGCAGGACAGGCCATGGATAACTGGGAGCCTTGTTATGCTGATGGGCGGGATGTAAATTGCCAACAGACACTCGGGAGAAGTGTATGGTGTTTCCTGAAACATCTAAAAAACAAAGCAACAGAGCCAAGGACACTTCCACTTATGGTCCTATAGCTTAGGGAAATTAAAGTCAAAAAGACCCAGCCACCCCAAAGTTTGGGACGACTCTGTTTACAAGAACCTCGTTTACCGTACAAGTTCAATATCACAGAAAGTGAAAAATGGATAAAGAACTTGTTGTACTTACGTACAATGCAGTATCACTCAGCAATGAAATCTATGTCATCAGGCCCGTAGCAGCATAATGAGTGGATTCAGGTACGATGATTCTAACTGAAATAAGTCACACAGAAAAAGAAACATCATAAGATATCACTAATACACGGAATGTAAACTTGGCTACACAGGAACTGAATTCCAAAACAGAACAGGGTCTCAAATTTAGAAAACCAACTTATGCTTGCTTAAGGGGAAAGGTGAGTTGGGGTGCTGCATAAAACCAGAGATTGAAATGAGCACAGATAAAGTTCCTTAAGCCAAATATGGAATAGACAAGAGCTACTCCTTGCTCAACGAAATGGACTCAACACCCCATATTAAACGCCTAAGAATGTACCTGACTAGTAAGTATCTTAAAACCTATGGATTGCTATGTCTCCAAAAGAGAATCAAGCGTGTATACAGGGGCATAAATGCAGCAGTGATAGGATTGGAGAGGTTCGGTGAGCAAATGAAGACCCTTTGAAGTCATATTGCATGGTACCCATTCCACGGGTCTCAACTCTCCAGGTTTAAGGTATTCTTCCTTCAGCTAAGACATGCATCTGGAACCGAGAGTATGATCAACCATGTGAACGGGAGACGTGTTCAAATATGTCTCAGTTTTCCTCCCCTGGTACTCGGGTGCAACATTCCAGACGCTTTACTAACACTCTCCCGACTTGGAGAGTCAGTCCCTTTAACCTCCTGTTTGGCCCAGTTTGCAATTTCTGCGGAAGATGAACAGGAATAGCGAGAACCAATGAGAGACTAGCTGGAGGTGTCTGGACGGGCAAATTTAACTCTCTTTTCCCACCAGGAAGAGGAATTAACCAAAGGCTCAGTGTGCCGTGCCGGAACCAGATTAGGGCCTGAAGACATCCTGCGGTGTTGCGGCCAGGTCACAAGAAATCGAGTTGAAGAAAGGAGCTCAGGGGCACTGTAATTCACAAACCTGCAGAGTTATAAATGACAGCTATCGTCCAAAAATATACCGAAGTAAGGCTGCCAAGAGGACTTGAAAGTGGGGCAGAATTGCAGGAAACCGATTTCAGGAGGTAGACTGGAATTGCATTGAAAGCATAGGAAAAGAGGCAGAACGTCCACAATGATGCACTTGGCCAAAAAGGGCGTATGCGTTTTTTCCTGAATATATTCAGGAAAAAACGCATACGCCCTTTTTGGCCAACCAAGCAAGCTTGCAAAGGAAATCTGCACTACAATGAAGTCTCACTTCCCCCCGGTCAAAAGGGCCATCTGAAAAAAGTGTAAAATCCAGAAAGGCAGGACAGGCCAAGGAGAACTGGGAGCCTCGTTATGCTGATGGGCGGGATGTAAATTGCCAACAGACACTGGGGAGAAGTGTATGGTGTTTCCTGAAACATCTAAAAAACAAAGCAACAGAGCCTAGGGCACTTCCACTTATGGTCCTATAGCTTAGGGAAATTAAAATCAAAAAGACACAGCCACCCCAAAGTTTGAGACCCCTCTGTTTACAAGAACCTCGTTTACAGTACAAGTTCAACATCGCAGAAAGTGAAAAATGGATAAAGAAGTTGTGGTATTTACTTACAAAGCAATATCACTCAGCAATGAAATCTATGTCATCAGGCCCTTAGCAGCACAATGAGTGGATTCAGGTATGATGATTCTAACTGAAATCAGTCACACAGAAAAAGAAATATCATAAGATATCAGTAATACATGGAATGTAAACTTGGCTACACAGGAACTGAATTACAGAACAGAACAGGGTCTCAAATTTAGAAAACCAACTTATGCTTGCTTAAGGGGAAAGGTGAGTTGGGGTGCTGCATAAAACCAGAGATTGAAATGAGCACAGATAAAGTTCCTTAAGCCAAATATGGAATAGACAAGAGCTACTCCTTGCTCAACGAACTGGACTCAACACCGCATATTAAACGCCTAAGAATGTACCTGACTAGTAAGTATCTTAAAACCTATGGATTGCTATGTCTCCGAAAGAGAATCAAGCGTGTGTACAGGGGCATAAATGCAGCAGTGATAGGATTGGAGAGGTTCGGTGAGCAAATGAAGACCCTTTGAAGTCATATTGCATGGTACCCATTCCACGGGTCTCAACTACCCAGGTTTAAGGTATTCTTCCTTCAGCTAAAACATGCATGTGGAACCCAGAGTATGATCAACTGTGTGAACGGGCGACGTGTTCAAATATGTCTCAGTTTTCCTCCCCTGGTACTCGGGTGCAACATTCCAGACGCTTTACTAACACTCTCCCGACTTGGAGAGTCAGTCCCTTTAACCTCCTGTTTGGCCCAGTTTGCAATTTCTGCGGAAGATGAACAGGAATAGGGAGAACCAATGAGAGACTAGCTGGAGGTGTCTGGACGGGCAAATTTAACTCTCAATTCCCACCAGGAAGAGGAAATAACCAAAGGCTCAGTGTACCGTGCCGGAACCAGATTAGGGCCTGAAGCCATGCTGCGGTGTTGCGGCCAGCTCACAAGAAAGCGAGTTGAAGAAAGGAGCTCAGGGGCACTGTAATTCACAAACCTGCAGAGTTATAAATGACAGCTATCGTCCAAAAATATACCGAAGTAAGGCTGCCAAGAGGACTTGAAAGCAGGGCAGAATTGCAGGAAACCGATTTCAGGAGGTAGACTGGAATTGCATTGAAAGCACAGGAAAAGAGGCAGAACGTCCACAATGATGCACTTGGCCAAAAAGGGCGTATGCGTTTTTTCCTGAATATATTCAGGAAAAAACGCATACGCACTTTTTGGCCAACCAGGCAAACATGCAAAGGAAATCTGCACTACAATGAAGTCTCACTTCCCCCCGGTCAAAAGGGCCATCTGAAAAAAGTGTAAAATCCAGAAAGGCAGGACAGGCCATGGAGAACTGGGAGCCTTGTTATGCTGATGGGCGGGATGTAAATTGCCAACAGACACTCGGGAGAAGTGTATGGTGTTTCCTGAAACATCTAAAAAACAAAGCAACAGAGCCTAGGGCACTTCCACTTATGGTCCTATAGCTTAGGGAAATTAAAATCAAAAAGACACAGCCACCCCAAAGTTTGGGACGCCTCTGTTTACAAGAACCTCGTTTAAAGTACAAGTTCAACATCGCAGAAAGTGAAAAATGGATAAAGAAGTTGTGATATTTACTTACAAAGCAATATCACTCAGCAATGAAATCTATGTCATCAGGCCCTTAGCAGCACAATGAGTGGATTCAGGTATGATGATTCTAACTGAAATAAGTCACACAGAAAAAGAAACATCATAAGATATCAGTAATACACGGAATGTAAACTTGGCTACACAGGAACTGAATTGCAGAACAGAACAGGGTCTCAAATTTAGAAAACCAATTTATGCTTGCTTAAGGGGAAAGGTGAGTTGGGGTGCTGCATAAAACCAGAGATTGAAATGAGCACAGATAAAGTTCCTTAAGCCAAATATGGAATAGACAAGAGCTACTCCTTGCTCAACGAAATGGACTCAACACCCCATATTAAACGCCTAAGAATGTACCTGACTAGTAAGTATCTTAAAACCTATGGATTGCTATGTCTCCAAAAGAGAATCAAGCATGTGTACAGGGGCATAAACGCAGCAGTGATAGGATTGGAGAGGTTCGGTGAGCAAATGAAGACCCTTTGAAGTCATATTGCATGGTACCCATTCCACGGATTTCATCTACCCAGGTTTAAGGTATTCTTCCTTCAGCTAAAACATGCATGTGGAACCTAGAGTATGATCAACCATGTGATCGGGAGACGTGTTCAAATATGTCTCAGTTTTCCTCCCCTGGTACTCGGGTGCAACATTCCAGACGCTTTACTAACACTCTCCCAACTTGCAGAGTCAGTCCCTTTAATCTCCTGTTTGGCGCAGTTTGCAATTTCTGCGGAAGATGAACAGGAATAGGGAGAACCAATGAGAGACTAGCTGGAGGTGTCTGGACGGGCAAATTTAACTCTCATTTCCCACCAGGAAGAGGAAATAACCAAAGGCTCAGCGTACCGTGCCGGAACCAGATTAGGGCCTGAAGCCATGCTGCGGTGTTGCGGCCAGCTCACAAGAAAGCGATTTGAAGAAAGGAGCTCAGGGGCACTGTAATTCACAAACCTGCAGAGTTATAAATGACAGCTATCGTCCAAAAATATACCGAAGTAAGGCTGCCAAGAGGACTTGAAAGCAGGGCAGAATTGCAGGAAACCGATTTCAGGAGGTAGACTGGAATTGCATTGAAAGCACAGGAAAAGAGGCAGAACGTCCACAATGATGCACTTGGCCAAAAAGGGCGTATGCGTTTTTTCCTGAATATATTCAGGAAAAAACGCATACGCACTTTTTGGCCAACCAAGCAAACTTGCAAAGGATATCTGCACTACAATGAAGTCTCACTTCCCCCCGGTCAAAAGGGCCATCTGAAAAAAGTGTAAAATCCAGAAAGGCAGGACAGGCCATGGAGAACTGGGAGCCTTGTTATGCTGATGGGCGGGATGTAAATTGCCAACAGACACTCGGGAGAAGTGTATGGTGTTTCCTGAAACATCTAAAATACAAAGCAACAGAGCCTAGGGCACTTCCACTTATGGTCCTATAGCTTAGGGAAATTAAAATCAAAAAGACACAGCCACCCCAAAGTTTGGGACGCCTCTGTTTACAAGAACCTCGTTTAAAGTGCAAGTTCAACATCGCAGAAAGTGAAAAATGGATAAAGAAGTTGTGATATTTACTTACAAAGCAATATCACTCAGCAATGAAATCTATGTCATCAGGCCCTTAGCAGCACAATGAGTGGATTCAGGTATGATGATTCTAACTGAAATAAGTCACACAGAAAAAGAAACATCATAAGATATCAGTAATACACGGAATGTAAACTTGGCTACACAGGAACTGAATTGCAAAACAGAACAGGGTCTCAAAATTAGAAAACCAACTTATGCTTGCTTAAGGGGAAAGGTGAGTTGGGGTGCTGCATAAAACCAGAGATTGAAATGAGCACAGATAAAGTTCCTTAAGCCAAATATGGAATAGACAAGAGCTACTCCTTGCTCAACGAAATGGACTCAACACCCCATATTAAACGCCTAAGAATGTACCTGACTAGTAAGTATCTTAAAACCTATGGATTGCTATGTCTCCAAAAGAGAATCAAGCATGTTTACAGGGGCATAAACGCAGCAGTGATAGGATTGGAGAGGTTCGGTGAGCAAATGAAGACCCTTTGAAGTCATATTGCATGGTACCCATTCCACGGGTTTCATCTACCCAGGTTTAAGGTATTCTTCCTTCAGCTAAAACATGCATGTGGAACCTAGAGTATGATCAACCATGTGATCGGGAGACGTGTTCAAATATGTCTCAGTTTTCCTCCCCAGTTACTCGGGTGCAACATTCCAGACGCTTTACTAACACTCTCCCAACTTGCAGAGTCAGTCCCTTTAATCTCCTGTTTGGCCCAGTTTGCAATTTCTGCAGAAGATGAACAGGAATAGGGAGAACCAATGAGAGACTAGCTGGAGGTGTCTGGACGGGCAAATTTAACTCTCATTTCCCACCAGGAAGAGGAAATAACCAAAGGCTCAGCGTGCCGAGCCAGAACCAGATTAGGGCCTGAAGCCATCCTGCGGTGTTGCGGCCAGCTCAAAAGAAAGCGAGTTGAAGAAAGGAGCTCAGGGGCACTGTAATTCACAAACCTGCAGAGTTATAAATGACAGCTATCGTCCAAAAATATACTGAAGTAAGGCTGCCAAGAGGACTTGAAAGCGGGGCAGAATTGCAGGAAACCGATTTCAGGAGGTAGACTGGAATTGCATTGAAAGCATAGGAAAAGAGGCAAAACGTCCACAATGATGCACTTGGCGAAAAAAGACATATGCGTTTTTTCCTGAATATATTCAGGAAAAAACTCATACGCCCTTTTTGGCCAACCAAGCAAGCTTGCAAAGGAAATCTGCACTACAATGAAGTCTCACTTCCCCCCGGTCAAAAGGGCCATCTGAAAAAAGTGTAAAATCCAGAAAGGCAGGACAGGCCATGGAGAACTGGGAGCCTTGTTATGCTGATGGGCGGGATGTAAATTGCCAACAGACACTCGGGAGAAGTGTATGGTGTTTCCTCAAACATCTAAAAAAAAAAGCAACAGAGCCTAGGGCACTTCCACTTATTGTCCTATAGCTTAGGGAAATTAAAATCAAAAAGACACAGCCACCACAAAGATTGGGATGCCTCTGTTTACAAGAACCTCTTTTACAGTACAAGTTCAACATCGCAGAAAGTGAAAAATGGATAAAGAAGTTGTGGTATTTACTTACAAAGCAATATCACTCAGCAATGAAATCTATGTCATCAGGCCCTTAGCAGCACAATGAGTGGATTCAGGTATGATGATTCTAACTGAAATAAGTCACACAGAAAAAGAAACATCATAAGATATCAGTGATATACGGAATGTAAACTTGGCTACACAGGAACTGAATTACAGAACAGAACAGTGTCTCAAATTTAGCAAACCAACTTATGCTTGCTTAAGGGGAAAGGTGAGTTGGGTTGCTGCATAAAACCAGAGATTGAAATGAGTACAGATAAAGTTCCTTAAGCCAAATATGGAATAGACAAGAGCTACTCCTTGCTCAACGAAATGGACTCAACACCCCATATTAAACGCCTAAGAATGTACCTGACTAGTAAGTATCTTAAAACCTATGGATTGCTATGTCTCCGAAAGAGAATCAAGCATGTGTACAGGGGCATAAACGCAGCAGTGATAGGATTGGAGAGGTTCGGTGAGCAAATGAAGACCCTTTGAAGTCATATTGCATGGTACCCATTCCACGGGTTTCAACTACCCAGCTTTAAGGTATTCTTCCTTCAGCTAAAACATGCATGTGGAACCCAGAATATGATCAACCATGTGAACGGGAGACGTGTTCAAATATGTCTATGTTTTCCTCCCCTGGTACTCGGGTGCAACATTCCAGACGCTTTACTAACACTCTCCCGACTTGGAGAGTCAGTCCCTTTAACGTCCTGTTTGGCCCAGTTTGCAATTTCTGCGGAAGATGAACAGGAATAGGGAGAACCAATGAGAGACTAGCTGCAGGTGTTTGGACGGGCAAATTTAACTCTCATTTCCCACCAGGAAGAGGAATTAACCAAAGACTCAGCGTGCCGTGCCGGAACCTGATTAGGGCCTGAAGCCATCCTGCGGTGTTGCGGCCAGCTCACAAGAAAGCGAGTTGAAGAAAGGAGCTCAGGGGCACTGTAATTCACAAACCTGCAGAGTTATAAATGACAGCTATCGTCCAAAAATATACTGAAGTAAGGCTACCAAGAGGACATGAAAGCGGGGCAGAATTGCAGGAAACCGATTTCAGGAGGAAGACTGGAATTGCATTGAAAGCATAGGAAAAGAGGCAGAACGTCCACAATGATGCACTTGGCCAAAAAGGGCATATGCGTTTTTTCCTGAATATATTCAGGAAAAAACGCATATGCCCTTTTTGGCCAACCAAGCAAGCTTGCAAAGGAAATCTGCACTACAATGAAGTCTCACTTCCCCCCAGTCAAAAGGGCCATCTGAAAAAAGTGTAAAATCCAGAAAGGCAGGACAGGCCATGGAGAACTGGGAGCCTTGTTATGCTGATGGGCGGGATGTAAATTGCCAACAGACACTCGGGAGAAGTGTATGGTGTTTCCTGAAACATCTAAAAAACAAAGCACCAGAGCCTAGGGCACTTCCACTTATGGTCCTATAGCTTAGGGAAATTAAAATCAAAAAGACACAGCCACCCCAAAGTTTGGGATGCCTCTGTTTACAAGAACCTCGTTTACAGTACAAGTTCAACATCGCAGAATGTGAAAAATGGATAAAGAAGTTGTGGTATTTACTTACAAAGCAATATCACTCAGCAATGAAATCTATGTCATCAGGCCCTTAGCAGCACAATGAGTGGATTCAGGTATGATGATTCTAACTGAAATAAGTCACACAGAAAAAGAAACATCATAAGATATCAGTAATACACGGAATGTAAACTTGGCTACACAGGAACTGAATTACAGAACAGAACAGGGTCTCAAATTTAGAAAACCAACTTATGCTTGCTTAAGGGGAAAGGTGAGTTGGGGTGCTGCATAAAACCAGAGATTGAAATGAACACAGATAAAGTTCCTTAAGCCAAATATGGAATAGACAAGAGCTACTCCTTGCTCAACGAAATGGACTCAACACCCCATATTAAACGCCTAAGAATGTACCTGACTAGTAAGTATCTTGAAACCTATGGATTGCTATGTCTCCAAAAGAGAATCAAGCGTGTGTACAGGGGCATAAACGCAGCAGTGATAGGATTGGAGAGGTTCGGTGAGCAAATGAAGACCCTTTGAAGTCATATTGCATGGTACCCATTACACGGGTCTCAACTCTCCAGGTTTAAGGTATTCTTCCTTCAGCTAAGACATGCATGTGGAACCCAGAGTATGATCAACCGTGTGAACGGGAGACGTGTTCAAATATGTCTCCGTTTTCGTACCCTGGTACTCGGGTGCAACATTCCAGACGCTTTACTAACACTCTCCCCACTTGGAGAGTCAGCGCCTTTAACCTCCTGTTTGGCCCAGTTTGCAATTTCTGCGGAAGATGAACAGGAATAGGGAGAACCAATGAGAGACAAGCTGGAGGTGTCTGGACGGGCAAATTTAACTCTCATTTCCCACCAGGAAGAGGAAATAACCAAAGGCTCAGCATGCCGTGCCGGAACCAGATTAGGGCCTGAAGCCATCCTGCGGTGTTGCGGCCAGCTCACAAGAAAGCGAGTTGAAGAAAGGAGCTCAGGGGCACTGTAATTCACAAACCTGCAGAGTTATAAATGACAGCTATCGTCCAAAAATATACTGAAGTAAGGCTGCCAAGAGGACTTGAAAGTGGGGCAGAATTGCAGGAAACCGATTTCGGGAGGTAGACTGGAATTGCATTGAAAGCATAGGAAAAGAGGCAGAACGTCCACAATGATGCACGTGGCCAAACAGGGTGTATGCGTTTTTTCCTGAATATATTCAGGAAAAAACGCATACGCCCTTTTTGGCCAACCAAGCAAGCTTGCAAAGGAAATCTGCACTACAATGAAGTCTCACTTCCCCCCGGTCAAAAGGGCCATCTGAAAAAAGTGTAAAATCCAGAAAGGCAGGACAGGCCATGGAGAACTGGGAGCCTTGTTATGCTGATGGGCGGGATGTAAATTGACAACAGACACTCGGGAGAAGTGTATGGTGTTTCCTCAAACATCTAAAAAAAAAAGCAACAGAGCCTAGGGCACTTCCACTTATTGTCCTATAGCTTAGGGAAATTAAAATCAAAAAGACACAGCCACCACAAAGATTGGGATGCCTCTGTTTACAAGAACCTCGTTTACAGTACAAGTTCAACATCGCAGAAAGTGAAAAATGGATAAAGAAGTTGTGGTATTTACTTACAAAGCAATATCACTCAGCAATGAAATCTATGTCATCAGGCCCTTAGCAGCACAATGAGTGGATTCAGGTATGATGATTCTAACTGAAATAAGTCACACAGAAAAAGAAACATCATAAGATATCAGTGATATACGGAATGTAAACTTGGCTACACAGGAACTGAATTACAGAACAGAACAGGGTCTCAAATTTAGAAAACCAACTTATGCTTGCTTAAGGGGAAAGGTGAGTTGGGTTGCTGCATAAAACCAGAGATTGAAATGAGTACAGATAAAGTTCCTTAAGCCAAATATGGAATAGACAAGAGCTACTCCTTGCTCAACGAAATGGACTCAACACCCCATATTAAACGCCTAAGAATGTACCTGACTAGTAAGTATCTTAAAACCTATGGATTGCTATGTCTCCGAAAGAGAATCAAGCATGTGTACAGGGGCATACACGCAGCAGTGATAGGATTGGAGAGGTTCGGTGAGCAAATGAAGACCCTTTGAAGTCATATTGCATGGTACCCATTCCACGGGTTTCAACTACCCAGCTTTAAGGTATTCTTCCTTCAGCTAAAACATGCATGTGGAACCCAGAATATGATCAACCGTGTGAACGGGAGACGTGTTCAAATATGTCTATGTTTTCCTCCCCTGGTACTCGGGTGCAACATTCCAGACGCTTTACTAACACTCTCCCGACTTGGAGAGTCAGTCCCTTTAACGTCCTGTTTGGCCCAGTTTGCAATTTCTGCGGAAGATGAACAGGAATAGGGAGAACCAATGAGAGACTAGCTGCAGGTGTTTGGACGGGCAAATTTAACTCTCATTTCCCACCAGGAAGAGGAATTAACCAAAGGCTCAGCGTGCCGTGCCGGAACCTGATTAGGGCCTGAAGCCATCCTGCGGTGTTGCGGCCAGCTCACAAGAAAGCGAGTTGAAGAAAGGAGCTCAGGGGCACTGTAATTCACAAACCTGCAGAGTTATAAATGACAGCTATCGTCCAAAAATATACTGAAGTAAGGCTACCAAGAGGACATGAAAGCGGGGCAGAATTGCAGGAAACCGATTTCAGGAGGAAGACTGGAATTGCATTGAAAGCATAGGAAAAGAGGCAGAACGTCCACAATGATGCACTTGGCCAAAAAGGGCATATGCGTTTTTTCCTGAATATATTCAGGAAAAAACGCATATGCCCTTTTTGGCCAACCAAGCAAGCTTGCAAAGGAAATCTGCACTACAATGAAGTCTCACTTCCCCCCAGTCAAAAGGGCCATCTGAAAAAAGTGTAAAATCCAGAAAGGCAGGACAGGCCATGGAGAACTGGGAGCCTTGTTATGCTGATGGGCGGGATGTAAATTGCCAACAGACACTCGGGAGAAGTGTATGGTGTTTCCTGAAACATCTAAAAAACAAAGCACCAGAGCCTAGGGCACTTCCACTTATGGTCCTATAGCTTAGGGAAATTAAAATCAAAAAGACACAGCCACCCCAAAGTTTGGGATGCCTCTGTTTACAAGAACCTCGTTTACAGTACAAGTTCAACATCGCAGAAAGTGAAAAATGGATAAAGAAGTTGTGGTATTTACTTACAAAGCAATATCACTCAGCAATGAAATCTATGTCATCAGGCCCTTAGCAGCACAATGAGTGGATTCAGGTATGATGATTCTAACTGAAATAAGTCACACAGAAAAAGAAACATCATAAGATATCAGTAATACACGGAATGGAAACTTGGCTACACAGGAACTGAATTACAGAACAGAACAGGGTCTCAAATTTAGAAAACCAACTTATGCTTGCTTAAGGGGAAAGGTGAGTTGGGGTGCTGCATAAAACCAGAGATTGAAATGAACACAGATAAAGTTCCTTAAGCCAAATATGGAATAGACAAGAGCTACTCCTTGCTCAACGAAATGGACTCAACACCCCATATTAAACGCCTAAGAATGTACCTGACTAGTAAGTATCTTGAAACCTATGGATTGCTATGTCTCCAAAAGAGAATCAAGCGTGTGTACAGGGGCATAAACGCAGCAGTGATAGGATTGGAGAGGTTCGGTGAGCAAATGAAGACCCTTTGAAGTCATATTGCATGGTACCCATTACACGGGTCTCAACTCTCCAGGTTTAAGGTATTCTTCCTTCAGCTAAGACATGCATGTGGAACCCAGAGTATGATCAACCGTGTGAACGGGAGACGTGTTCAAATATGTCTCCGTTTTCGTACCCTGGTACTCGGGTGCAACATTCCAGACGCTTTACTAACACTCTCCCCACTTGGAGAGTCAGCGCCTTTAACCTCCTGTTTGGCCCAGTTTGCAATTTCTGCGGAAGATGAACAGGAATAGGGAGAACCAATGAGAGACAAGCTGGAGGTGTCTGGACGGGCAAATTTAACTCTCATTTCCCACCAGGAAGAGGAAATAACCAAAGGCTCAGCATGCCGTGCCGGAACCAGATTAGGGCCTGAAGCCATCCTGCGGTGTTGCGGCCAGCTCACAAGAAAGCGAGTTGAAGAAAGGAGCTCAGGGGCACTGTAATTCACAAACCTGCAGAGTTATAAATGACAGCTATCGTCCAAAAATAGACTGAAGTAAGGCTGCCAAGAGGACTTGAAAGCGGGGCAAAATTGCAGGAAACCGATTTCGGGAGGTAGACTGGAATTGCATTGAAAGCATAGGAAAAGAGGCAGAACGTCCACAATGATGCACGTGGCCAAACAGGGCGTATGCGTTTTTTCCTGAATATATTCAGGAAAAAACGCATACGCCCTTTTTGGCCAACCAAGCAAGCTTGCAAAGGAAATCTGCACTACAATGAAGTCTCACTTCCCCCCGGTCAAAAGGGCCATCTGAAAAAAGTGTAAAATCCAGAAAGGCAGGACAGGCCATGGAGAACTGGGAGCCTTGTTATGCTGATGGGCGGGATGTAAATTGCCAACAGACACTCGGGAGAAGTGTATGGTGTTTCCTGAAACATCTAAAAAACAAAGCAAAAGAGCATAGGGCACTTCCACTTATGGTCCTATAGCTTAGGGAAATTAAAATCAAAAAGACACAGCCACCACAAAGATTGGGACGCCTCTGTTTACAAGAACCTCATTTACAGTACGGGTTCAACATCGCAGAAAGTGAAAAATGGATAAAGAAGTTGTGGTATTTACTTACAAAGCAATATCACGCAGCAATGAAATCTATGTCATCAGGCCCTTAGCAGCACAATGAGTGGATTCAGGTATGATGATTCTAACTGAAATAAGTCACACAGAAAAAGAAACATCATAAGATATCAGTAATACACGGAATGTAAACTTGGCTACACAGGAACGGAATTACGGAACAGAACAGGGTCTCAAATTTAGAAAACCAACTTATGCTTGCTTAAGGGGAAAGGTGAGTTGGGGTGCTGCATAAAACCAGAGATTGAAATGAGCACAGATAAAGTTCCTTAAGCCAAATATGGAATAGACAAGAGCTACTCCTTGCTCAACGAAATGGACTCAACACCGCATATTAAACGCCTAAGAATGTACCTGACTAGTAAGTATCTTAAAAGCTATGGATTGCTATGTCTCCAAAAGAGAATCAAGCGTGTGTACAGGGGCATAAACGCAGCAGTGATAGGATTGGAGAGGTTCGGTGAGCAAATGAAGACCCTTTGAAGTCATATTGCATGGTACCCATTACACGGGTCTCAACTCTCCAGGTTTAAGGTATTCTTCCTTCAGCTAAAACATGCATGTGGAACCCAGAGTATGATCAACCGTGTGAACGGGAGACGTGTTCAAATATGTCTCAGTTTTCGTACCCTGGTACTCGGGTGCAACATTCCAGACGCTTTACTAACACTCTCCCCACTTGGAGAGTCAGCGCCTTTAACCTCCTGTTTGGCCCAGTTTGCAATTTCTGCGGAAGATGAACAGGAATAGGGAGAACCAATGAGAGACAAGCTGGAGGTGTCTGGACGGGCAAATTTAACTCTCATTTCCCACCAGGAAGAGGAAATAACCAAAGGCTCAGCATGCCGTGCCGGAACCAGATTAGGGCCTGAAGCCATCCTGCGGTGTTGCGGCCAGCTCACAAGAAAGCGAGTTGAAGAAAGGAGCTCAGGGGCACTGTAATTCACAAACCTGCAGAGTTATAAATGACAGCTATCGTCCAAAAATATACTGAAGTAAGGCTGCCAAGAGGACTTGAAAGTGGGGCAGAATTGCAGGAAACCGATTTCGGGAGGTAGACTGGAATTGCATTGAAAGCATAGGAAAAGAGGCAGAACGTCCACAATGATGCACGTGGCCAAACAGGGTGTATGCGTTTTTTCCTGAATATATTCAGGAAAAAACGCATACGCCCTTTTTGGCCAACCAAGCAAGCTTGCAAAGGAAATCTGCACTACAATGAAGTCTCACTTCCCCCCAGTCAAAAGGGCCATCTGAAAAAAGTGTAAAATCCAGAAAGGCAGGACAGGCCATGGAGAACTGGGAGCCTTGTTATGCTGATGGGCGGGATGTAAATTGACAACAGACACTCGGGAGAAGTGTATGGTGTTTCCTCAAACATCTAAAAAAAAAAGCAACAGAGCCTAGGGCACTTCCACTTATTGTCCTATAGCTTAGGGAAATTAAAATCAAAAAGACACAGCCACCACAAAGATTGGGATGCCTCTGTTTACAAGAACCTCGTTTACAGTACAAGTTCAACATCGCAGAAAGTGAAAAATGGATAAAGAAGTTGTGGTATTTACTTACAAAGCAATATCACTCAGCAATGAAATCTATGTCATCAGGCCCTTAGCAGCACAATGAGTGGATTCAGGTATGATGATTCTAACTGAAATAAGTCACACAGAAAAAGAAACATCATAAGATATCAGTGATATACGGAATGTAAACTTGGCTACACAGGAACTGAATTACAGAACAGAACAGGGTCTCAAATTTAGAAAACCAACTTATGCTTGCTTAAGGGGAAAGGTGAGTTGGGTTGCTGCATAAAACCAGAGATTGAAATGAGTACAGATAAAGTTCCTTAAGCCAAATATGGAATAGACAAGAGCTACTCCTTGCTCAACGAAATGGACTCAACACCCCATATTAAACGCCTAAGAATGTACCTGACTAGTAAGTATCTTAAAACCTATGGATTGCTATGTCTCCGAAAGAGAATCAAGCATGTGTACAGGGGCATAAACGCAGCAGTGATAGGATTGGAGAGGTTCGGTGAGCAAATGAAGACCCTTTGAAGTCATATTGCATGGTACCCATTCCACGGGTTTCAACTACCCAGCTTTAAGATATTCTTCCTTCAGCTAAAACATGCATGTGGAACCCAGAATATGATCAACCATGTGAACGGGAGACGTGTTCAAATATGTCTATGTTTTCCTCCCCTGGTACTCGGGTGCAACATTCCAGACGCTTTACTAACACTCTCCCGACTTGGAGAGTCAGTCCCTTTAACGTCCTGTTTGGCCCAGTTTGCAATTTCTGCGGAAGATGAACAGGAATAGGGAGAACCAATGAGAGACTAGCTGCAGGTGTTTGGACGGGCAAATTTAACTCTCATTTCCCACCAGGAAGAGGAATTAACCAAAGACTCAGCGTGCCGTGCCGGAACCTGATTAGGGCCTGAAGCCATCCTGCGGTGTTGCGGCCAGCTCACAAGAAAGCGAGTTGAAGAAAGGAGCTCAGGGGCACTGTAATTCACAAACCTGCAGAGTTATAAATGACAGCTATCGTCCAAAAATATACTGAAGTAAGGCTACCAAGAGGACATGAAAGCGGGGCAGAATTGCAGGAAACCGATTTCAGGAGGAAGACTGGAATTGCATTGAAAGCATAGGAAAAGAGGCAGAACGTCCACAATGATGCACTTGGCCAAAAAGGGCATATGCGTTTTTTCCTGAATATATTCAGGAAAAAACGCATATGCCCTTTTTGGCCAACCAAGCAAGCTTGCAAAGGAAATCTGCACTACAATGAAGTCTCACTTCCCCCCAGTCAAAAGGGCCATCTGAAAAAAGTGTAAAATCCAGAAAGGCAGGACAGGCCATGGAGAACTGGGAGCCTTGTTATGCTGATGGGCGGGATGTAAATTGCCAACAGACACTCGGGAGAAGTGTATGGTGTTTCCTGAAACATCTAAAAAACAAAGCACCAGAGCCTAGGGCACTTCCACTTATGGTCCTATAGCTTAGGGAAATTAAAATCAAAAAGACACAGCCACCCCAAAGTTTGGGATGCCTCTGTTTACAAGAACCTCGTTTACAGTACAAGTTCAACATCGCAGAATGTGAAAAATGGATAAAGAAGTTGTGGTATTTACTTACAAAGCAATATCACTCAGCAATGAAATCTATGTCATCAGGCCCTTAGCAGCACAATGAGTGGATTCAGGTATGATGATTCTAACTGAAATAAGTCACACAGAAAAAGAAACATCATAAGATATCAGTAATACACGGAATGTAAACTTGGCTACACAGGAACTGAATTACAGAACAGAACAGGGTCTCAAATTTAGAAAACCAACTTATGCTTGCTTAAGGGGAAAGGTGAGTTGGGGTGCTGCATAAAACCAGAGATTGAAATGAACACAGATAAAGTTCCTTAAGCCAAATATGGAATAGACAAGAGCTACTCCTTGCTCAACGAAATGGACTCAACACCCCATATTAAACGCCTAAGAATGTACCTGACTAGTAAGTATCTTGAAACCTATGGATTGCTATGTCTCCAAAAGAGAATCAAGCGTGTGTACAGGGGCATAAACGCAGCAGTGATAGGATTGGAGAGGTTCGGTGAGCAAATGAAGACCCTTTGAAGTCATATTGCATGGTACCCATTACACGGGTCTCAACTCTCCAGGTTTAAGGTATTCTTCCTTCAGCTAAGACATGCATGTGGAACCCAGAGTATGATCAACCGTGTGAACGGGAGACGTGTTCAAATATGTCTCCATTTTCGTACCCTGGTACTCGGGTGCAACATTCCAGACGCTTTACTAACACTCTCCCCACTTGGAGAGTCAGCGCCTTTAACCTCCTGTTTGGCCCAGTTTGCAATTTCTGCGGAAGATGAACAGGAATAGGGAGAACCAATGAGAGACAAGCTGGAGGTGTCTGGACGGGCAAATTTAACTCTCATTTCCCACCAGGAAGAGGAAATAACCAAAGGCTCAGCATGCCGTGCCGGAACCAGATTAGGGCCTGAAGCCATCCTGCGGTGTTGCGGCCAGCTCACAAGAAAGCGAGTTGAAGAAAGGAGCTCAGGGGCACTGTAATTCACAAACCTGCAGAGTTATAAATGACAGCTATCGTCCAAAAATATACTGAAGTAAGGCTGCCAAGAGGACTTGAAAGTGGGGCAGAATTGCAGGAAACCGATTTCGGGAGGTAGACTGGAATTGCATTGAAAGCATAGGAAAAGAGGCAGAACGTCCACAATGATGCACGTGGCCAAACAGGGCGTATGCGTTTTTTCCTGAATATATTCAGGAAAAAACGCATACGCCCTTTTTGGCCAACCAAGCAAGCTTGCAAAGGAAATCTGCACTACAATGAAGTCTCACTTCCCCCCGGTCAAAAGGGCCATCTGAAAAAAGTGTAAAATCCAGAAAGGCAGGACAGGCCATGGAGAACTGGGAGCCTTGTTATGCTGATGGGCGGGATGTAAATTGACAACAGACACTCGGGAGAAGTGTATGGTGTTTCCTCAAACATCTAAAAAAAAAAGCAACAGAGCCTAGGGCACTTCCACTTATTGTCCTATAGCTTAGGGAAATTAAAATCAAAAAGACACAGCCACCACAAAGATTGGGATGCCTCTGTTTACAAGAACCTCGTTTACAGTACAAGTTCAACATCGCAGAAAGTGAAAAATGGATAAAGAAGTTGTGGTATTTACTTACAAAGCAATATCACTCAGCAATGAAATCTATGTCATCAGGCCCTTAGCAGCACAATGAGTGGATTCAGGTATGATGATTCTAACTGAAATAAGTCACACAGAAAAAGAAACATCATAAGATATCAGTGATATACGGAATGTAAACTTGGCTACACAGGAACTGAATTACAGAACAGAACAGGGTCTCAAATTTAGAAAACCAACTTATGCTTGCTTAAGGGGAAAGGTGAGTTGGGTTGCTGCATAAAACCAGAGATTGAAATGAGTACAGATAAAGTTCCTTAAGCCAAATATGGAATAGACAAGAGCTACTCCTTGCTCAACGAAATGGACTCAACACCCCATATTAAACGCCTAAGAATGTACCTGACTAGTAAGTATCTTAAAACCTATGGATTGCTATGTCTCCGAAAGAGAATCAAGCATGTGTACAGGGGCATAAACGCAGCAGTGATAGGATTGGAGAGGTTCGGTGAGCAAATGAAGACCCTTTGAAGTCATATTGCATGGTACCCATTCCACGGGTTTCAACTACCCAGCTTTAAGGTATTCTTCCTTCAGCTAAAACATGCATGTGGAACCCAGAATATGATCAACCGTGTAAACGGGAGACGTGTTCAAATATGTCTATGTTTTCCTCCCCTGGTACTCGGGTGCAACATTCCAGACGCTTTACTAACACTCTCCCGACTTGGAGAGTCAGTCCCTTTAACGTCCTGTTTGGCCAAGTTTGCAATTTCTGCGGAAGATGAACAGGAATAGGGAGAACCAATGAGAGACTAGCTGCAGGTGTTTGGACGGGCAAATTTAACTCTCATTTCCCACCAGGAAGAGGAATTAACCAAAGGCTCAGCGTGCCGTGCCGGAACCTGATTAGGGCCTGAAGCCATCCTGCGGTGTTGCGGCCAGCTCACAAGAAAGCGAGTTGAAGAAAGGAGCTCAGGGGCACTGTAATTCACAAACCTGCAGAGTTATAAATGACAGCTATCGTCCAAAAATATACTGAAGTAAGGCTACCAAGAGGACATGAAAGCGGGGCAGAATTGCAGGAAACCGATTTCAGGAGGAAGACTGGAATTGCATTGAAAGCATAGGAAAAGAGGCAGAACGTCCACAATGATGCACTTGGCCAAAAAGGGCATATGCGTTTTTTCCTGAATATATTCAGGAAAAAACGCATATGCCCTTTTTGGCCAACCAAGCAAGCTTGCAAAGGAAATCTGCACTACAATGAAGTCTCACTTCCCCCCAGTCAAAAGGGCCATCTGAAAAAAGTGTAAAATCCAGAAAGGCAGGACAGGCCATGGAGAACTGGGAGCCTTGTTATGCTGATGGGCGGGATGTAAATTGCCAACAGACACTCGGGAGAAGTGTATGGTGTTTCCTGAAACATCTAAAAAACAAAGCACCAGAGCCTAGGGCACTTCCACTTATGGTCCTATAGCTTAGGGAAATTAAAATCAAAAAGACACAGCCACCCCAAAGTTTGGGATGCCTCTGTTTACAAGAACCTCGTTTACAGTACAAGTTCAACATCGCAGAAAGTGAAAAATGGATAAAGAAGTTGTGGTATTTACTTACAAAGCAATATCACTCAGCAATGAAATCTATGTCATCAGGCCCTTAGCAGCACAATGAGTGGATTCAGGTATGATGATTCTAACTGAAATAAGTCACACAGAAAAAGAAACATCATAAGATATCAGTAATACACGGAATGGAAACTTGGCTACACAGGAACTGAATTACAGAACAGAACAGGGTCTCAAATTTAGAAAACCAACTTATGCTTGCTTAAGGGGAAAGGTGAGTTGGGGTGCTGCATAAAACCAGAGATTGAAATGAACACAGATAAAGTTCCTTAAGCCAAATATGGAATAGACAAGAGCTACTCCTTGCTCAACGAAATGGACTCAACACCCCATATTAAACGCCTAAGAATGTACCTGACTAGTAAGTATCTTGAAACCTATGGATTGCTATGTCTCCAAAAGAGAATCAAGCGTGTGTACAGGGGCATAAACGCAGCAGTGATAGGATTGGAGAGGTTCGGTGAGCAAATGAAGACCCTTTGAAGTCATATTGCATGGTACCCATTACACGGGTCTCAACTCTCCAGGTTTAAGGTATTCTTCCTTCAGCTAAGACATGCATGTGGAACCCAGAGTATGATCAACCGTGTGAACGGGAGACGTGTTCAAATATGTCTCCGTTTTCGTACCCTGGTACTCGGGTGCAACATTCCAGACGCTTTACTAACACTCTCCCCACTTGGAGAGTCAGCGCCTTTAACCTCCTGTTTGGCCCAGTTTGCAATTTCTGCGGAAGATGAACAGGAATAGGGAGAACCAATGAGAGACAAGCTGGAGGTGTCTGGACGGGCAAATTTAACTCTCATTTCCCACCAGGAAGAGGAAATAACCAAAGGCTCAGCATGCCGTGCCGGAACCAGATTAGGGCCTGAAGCCATCCTGCGGTGTTGCGGCCAGCTCACAAGAAAGCGAGTTGAAGAAAGGAGCTCAGGGGCACTGTAATTCACAAACCTGCAGAGTTATAAATGACAGCTATCGTCCAAAAATAGACTGAAGTAAGGCTGCCAAGAGGACTTGAAAGCGGGGCAAAATTGCAGGAAACCGATTTCGGGAGGTAGACTGGAATTGCATTGAAAGCATAGGAAAAGAGGCAGAACGTCCACAATGATGCACGTGGCCAAACAGGGCGTATGCGTTTTTTCCTGAATATATTCAGGAAAAAACGCATACGCCCTTTTTGGCCAACCAAGCAAGCTTGCAAAGGAAATCTGCACTACAATGAAGTCTCACTTCCCCCCGGTCAAAAGGGCCATCTGAAAAAAGTGTAAAATCCAGAAAGGCAGGACAGGCCATGGAGAACTGGGAGCCTTGTTATGCTGATGGGCGGGATGTAAATTGCCAACAGACACTCGGGAGAAGTGTATGGTGTTTCCTGAAACATCTAAAAAACAAAGCAAAAGAGCATAGGGCACTTCCACTTATGGTCCTATAGCTTAGGGAAATTAAAATCAAAAAGACACAGCCACCACAAAGATTGGGACGCCTCTGTTTACAAGAACCTCATTTACAGTACGGGTTCAACATCGCAGAAAGTGAAAAATGGATAAAGAAGTTGTGGTATTTACTTACAAAGCAATATCACGCAGCAATGAAATCTATGTCATCAGGCCCTTAGCAGCACAATGAGTGGATTCAGGTATGATGATTCTAACTGAAATAAGTCACACAGAAAAAGAAACATCATAAGATATCACTAATACACGGAATGTAAACTTGGCTACACAGGAACGGAATTATGGAACAGAACAGGGTCTCAAATTTAGAAAACCAACTTATGCTTGCTTAAGGGGAAAGGTGAGTTGGGGTGCTGCATAAAACCAGAGATTGAAATGAGCACAGATAAAGTTCCTTAAGCCAAATATGGAATAGACAAGAGCTACTCCTTGCTCAACGAAATGGACTCAACACCGCATATTAAACGCCTAAGAATGTACCTGACTAGTAAGTATCTTAAAAGCTATGGATTGCTATGTCTCCAAAAGAGAATCAAGCGTGTGTACAGGGGCATAAACGCAGCAGTGATAGGATTGGAGAGGTTCGGTGAGCAAATGAAGACCCTTTGAAGTCATATTGCATGGTACCCATTACACGGGTCTCAACTCTCCAGGTTTAAGGTATTCTTCCTTCAGCTAAAACATGCATGTGGAACCCAGAGTATGATCAACCGTGTGAACGGGAGACGTGTTCAAATATGTCTCAGTTTTCGTACCCTGGTACTCGGGTGCAACATTCCAGACGCTTTACTAACACTCTCCCCACTTGGAGAGTCAGCGCCTTTAACCTCCTGTTTGGCCCAGTTTGCAATTTCTGCGGAAGATGAACAGGAATAGGGAGAACCAATGAGAGACAAGCTGGAGGTGTCTGGACGGGCAAATTTAACTCTCATTTCCCACCAGGAAGAGGAAATAACCAAAGGCTCAGCATGCCGTGCCGGAACCAGATTAGGGCCTGAAGCCATCCTGCGGTGTTGCGGCCAGCTCACAAGAAAGCGAGTTGAAGAAAGGAGCTCAGGGGCACTGTAATTCACAAACCTGCAGAGTTATAAATGACAGCTATCGTCCAAAAATATACTGAAGTAAGGCTGCCAAGAGGACTTGAAAGTGGGGCAGAATTGCAGGAAACCGATTTCGGGAGGTAGACTGGAATTGCATTGAAAGCATAGGAAAAGAGGCAGAACGTCCACAATGATGCACGTGGCCAAACAGGGTGTATGCGTTTTTTCCTGAATATATTCAGGAAAAAACGCATACGCCCTTTTTGGCCAACCAAGCAAGCTTGCAAAGGAAATCTGCACTACAATGAAGTCTCACTTCCCCCCGGTCAAAAGGGCCATCTGAAAAAAGTGTAAAATCCAGAAAGGCAGGACAGGCCATGGAGAACTGGGAGCCTTGTTATGCTGATGGGCGGGATGTAAATTGACAACAGACACTCGGGAGAAGTGTATGGTGTTTCCTCAAACATCTAAAAAAAAAAGCAACAGAGCCTAGGGCACTTCCACTTATGGTCCTATAGCTTAGGGAAATTAAAATCAAAAAGACACAGCCACCACAAAGATTGGGATGCCTCTGTTTACAAGAACCTCGTTTACAGTACAAGTTCAACATCGCAGAAAGTGAAAAATGGATAAAGAAGTTGTGGTATTTACTTACAAAGCAATATCACTCAGCAATGAAATCTATGTCATCAGGCCCTTAGCAGCACAATGAGTGGATTCAGGTATGATGATTCTAACTGAAATAAGTCACACAGAAAAAGAAACATCATAAGATATCAGTGATATACGGAATGTAAACTTGGCTACACAGGAACTGAATTACAGAACAGAACAGGGTCTCAAATTTAGAAAACCAACTTATGCTTGCTTAAGGGGAAAGGTGAGTTGGGTTGCTGCATAAAACCAGAGATTGAAATGAGTACAGATAAAGTTCCTTAAGCCAAATATGGAATAGACAAGAGCTACTCCTTGCTCAACGAAATGGACTCAACACCCCATATTAAACGCCTAAGAATGTACCTGACTAGTAAGTATCTTAAAACCTATGGATTGCTATGTCTCCGAAAGAGAATCAAGCATGTGTACAGGGGCATAAACGCAGCAGTGATAGGATTGGAGAGGTTCGGTGAGCAAATGAAGACCCTTTGAAGTCATATTGCATGGTACCCATTCCACGGGTTTCAACTACCCAGCTTTAAGGTATTCTTCCTTCAGCTAAAACATGCATGTGGAACCCAGAATATGATCAACCGTGTGAACGGGAGACGTGTTCAAATATGTCTATGTTTTCCTCCCCTGGTACTCGGGTGCAACATTCCAGACGCTTTACTAACACTCTCCCGACTTGGAGAGTCAGTCCCTTTAACGTCCTGTTTGGCCCAGTTTGCAATTTCTGCGGAAGATGAACAGGAATAGGGAGAACCAATGAGAGACTAGCTGCAGGTGTTTGGACGGGCAAATTTAACTCTCATTTCCCACCAGGAAGAGGAATTAACCAAAGGCTCAGCGTGCCGTGCCGGAACCTGATTAGGGCGTGAAGCCATCCTGCGGTGTTGCGGCCAGCTCACAAGAAAGCGAGTTGAAGAAAGGAGCTCAGGGGCACTGTAATTCACAAACCTGCAGAGTTATAAATGACAGCTATCGTCCAAAAATATACTGAAGTAAGGCTACCAAGAGGACATGAAAGCGGGGCAGAATTGCAGGAAACCGATTTCAGGAGGAAGACTGGAATTGCATTGAAAGCATAGGAAAAGAGGCAGAACGTCCACAATGATGCACTTGGCCAAAAAGGGCATATGCGTTTTTTCCTGAATATATTCAGGAAAAAACGCATATGCCCTTTTTGGCCAACCAAGCAAGCTTGCAAAGGAAATCTGCACTACAATGAAGTCTCACTTCCCCCCAGTCAAAAGGGCCATCTGAAAAAAGTGTAAAATCCAGAAAGGCAGGACAGGCCATGGAGAACTGGGAGCCTTGTTATGCTGATGGGCGGGATGTAAATTGCCAACAGACACTCGGGAGAAGTGTATGGTGTTTCCTGAAACATCTAAAAAACAAAGCACCAGAGCCTAGGGCACTTCCACTTATGGTCCTATAGCTTAGGGAAATTAAAATCAAAAAGACACAGCCACCCCAAAGTTTGGGATGCCTCTGTTTACAAGAACCTCGTTTACAGTACAAGTTCAACATCGCAGAAAGTGAAAAATGGATAAAGAAGTTGTGGTATTTACTTACAAAGCAATATCACTCAGCAATGAAATCTATGTCATCAGGCCCTTAGCAGCACAATGAGTGGATTCAGGTATGATGATTCTAACTGAAATAAGTCACACAGAAAAAGAAACATCATAAGATATCAGTAATACACGGAATGGAAACTTGGCTACACAGGAACTGAATTACAGAACAGAACAGGGTCTCAAATTTAGAAAACCAACTTATGCTTGCTTAAGGGGAAAGGTGAGTTGGGGTGCTGCATAAAACCAGAGATTGAAATGAACACAGATAAAGTTCCTTAAGCCAAATATGGAATAGACAAGAGCTACTCCTTGCTCAACGAAATGGACTCAACACCCCATATTAAACGCCTAAGAATGTACCTGACTAGTAAGTATCTTGAAACCTATGGATTGCTATGTCTCCAAAAGAGAATCAAGCGTGTGTACAGGGGCATAAACGCAGCAGTGATAGGATTGGAGAGGTTCGGTGAGCAAATGAAGACCCTTTGAAGTCATATTGCATGGTACCCATTACACGGGTCTCAACTCTCCAGGTTTAAGGTATTCTTCCTTCAGCTAAAACATGCATGTGGAACCCAGAGTATGATCAACCGTGTGAACGGGAGACGTGTTCAAATATGTCTCAGTTTTCGTACCCTGGTACTCGGGTGCAACATTCCAGACGCTTTACTAACACTCTCCCCACTTGGAGAGTCAGCGCCTTTAACCTCCTGTTTGGCCCAGTTTGCAATTTCTGCGGAAGATGAACAGGAATAGGGAGAACCAATGAGAGACTAGCTGGAGGTGTCTGGACGGGCAAATTTAACTCTCATTTCCCACCAGGAAGAGGAAATAACCAAAGACTCAGCGTGCCATGCCGGAACCAGATTAGGGCCTGAAACCATCCTGCAGTGTTGCGGCCAGCTCAAAAGAAAGCGAGTTGAAGAAAGGAGCTCAGGGGCACTGTAATTCACAAACCTGCAGAGTTATAAATGACAGCTATCGTCCAAAAATACACTGAAGTAAGGCTGCCAAGAGGACTTGAAAGCGGGGCAGAATTGCAGGAAACCGATTTCAGGAGGTAGACTGGAATTGCATTGAAAGCATAGGAAAAGAGGCAGAACGTCCACAATGATGCACTTGGCCAAAAAGGGCGTATGCGTTTTTTCCTGAATATATTCAGGAAAAAACGCATACGCCCTTTTTGGCCAACCAAGCAAGCTTGCAAAGGAAATCTGCACTACAATGAAGTCTCACTTCCCCCCGGTCAAAAGGGCCATCTGAAAAAAGTGTAAAATCCAGAAAGGCAGGACAGGCCATGGAGAACTGGGAGCCTTGTTATGCTGATGGGCGGGATGTAAATTGCCAACAGACACTCCGGAGAAGTGTATGGTGTTTCCTGAAACATCTAAAAAACAAAGCAACAGAGCCTAGGGCACTTCCACTTATTGTCCTATAGCTTAGGGAAATTAAAATCAAAAAGACACAGCCACCACAAAGATTGGGATGCCTCTGTTTACAAGAACCTCGTTTACAGTACAAGTTCAACATCACAGAAAGTGAAAAATGGATAAAGAAGTTGTGGTATTTACTTACAAAGCAATATCACTCAGCAATGAAATCTATGTCATCAGGCCCTTAGCAGCACAATGAGTGGATTCAGGTATGATGATTCTAACTGAAATAAGTCACACAGAAAAAGAAACATCATAAGATATCAGTAATACACGGAATGTAAACTTGGCTACACAGGAACTGAATTCCAAAACAGAACAGGGTCTCAAATTTAGAAAACCAACTTATGCTTGCTTAAGGGGAAAGGTGAGTTGGGTTGCTGCATAAAACCAGAGATTGAAATGAGTACAGATAAAGTTCCTTAAGCCAAATATGGAATAGACAAGAGCTACTCCTTGCTCAACGAAATGGACTCAACACCCCATATTAAACGCCTAAGAATGTACCTGACTAGTAAGTATCTTAAAACCTATGGATTGCTATGTCTCCGAAAGAGAATCAAGCATGTGTACAGGGGCATAAACGCAGCAGTGATAGGATTGGAGAGGTTCGGTGAGCAAATGAAGACCCTTTGAAGTCATATTGCATGGTACCCATTCCACGGGTTTCAACTACCCAGCTTTAAGGTATTCTTCCTTCAGCTAAAACATGCATGTGGAACCCAGAATATGATCAACCGTGTGAACGGGAGACGTGTTCAAATATGTCTATGTTTTCCTCCCCTGGTACTCGGGTGCAACATTCCAGACGCTTTACTAACACTCTCCCGACTTGGAGAGTCAGTCCCTTTAACCTCCTGTTTGGCCCAGTTTGCAATTTCTGCGGAAGATGAACAGGAATAGGGAGAACCAATGAGAGACTAGCTGCAGGTGTTTGGACGGGCAAATTTAACTCTCATTTCCCACCAGGAAGAGGAATTAACCAAAGGCTCAGCGTGCCGTGCCGGAACCTGATTAGGGCCTGAAGCCATCCTGCGGTGTTGCGGCCAGCTCACAAGAAAGCGAGTTGAAGAAAGGAGCTCAGGGGCACTGTAATTCACAAACCTGCAGAGTTATAAATGACAGCTATCGTCCAAAAATATACTGAAGTAAGGCTGCCAAGAGGACATGAAAGCGGGGCAGAATTGCAGGAAACCGATTTCAGGAGGAAGATTGGAATTGGATTGAAAGCATAGGAAAAGAGGCAGAACGTCCATAATGATGCACTTGGCCAAAAAGGGCATATGCGTTTTTTCCTGAATATATTCAGGAAAAAACGCATATGCCCTTTTTGGCCAACCAAGCAAGCTTGCAAAGGAAATCTGCACTACAATGAAGTCTCACTTCCCCCCAGTCAAAAGGGCCATCTGAAAAAAGTGTAAAATCCAGAAAGGCAGGACAGGCCATGGAGAACTGGGAGCCTTGTTATGCTGATGGGCGGGATGTAAATTGCCAACAGACACTCGGGAGAAGTGTATGGTGTTTCCTGAAACATCTAAAAAACAAAGCACCAGAGCCTAGGGCACTTCCACTTATGGTCCTATAGCTTAGGGAAATTAAAATCAAAAAGACACAGCCACCCCAAAGTTTCGGATGCCTCTGTTTACAAGAACCTCGTTTACAGTACGGGTTCAACATCGCAGAAAGTGAAAACTGGATAAAGAAGTTGTGGTATTTACTTACAAAGCAATATCACTCAGCAATGAAATCTATGTCATCAGGCCCTTAGCAGCACAATGAGTGGATTCAGGTATGATGATTCTAACTGAAATAAGTCACACAGAAAAAGAAACATCATAAGATATCAGTAATACACGGAATGTAAACTTGGCTACACAGGAACGGAATTACAGAACAGAACAGGGTCTCAAATTTAGAAAACCAACTTATGCTTGCTTAAGGGGAAAGGTGAGTTTGGGTGCTGCATAAAACCAGAGATTGAAATGAGCACAGATAAAGTTCCTTAAGCCAAATATGGAATAGACAAGAGCTACTCCTTGCTCAACGAAATGGACTCAACACCGCATATTAAACGCCTAAGAATGTACCTGACTAGTAAGTATCTTAAAAGCTATGGATTGCTATGTCTCCAAAAGAGAATCAAGCGTGTGTACAGGGGCATAAACGCAGCAGTGATAGGATTGGAGAGGTTCGGTGAGCAAATGAAGACCCTTTGAAGTCATATTGCATGGTACCCATTACACGGGTCTCAACTCTCCAGGTTTAAGGTATTCTTCCTTCAGTTAAAACATGCATGTGGAACCCAGAGTATGATCAACCGTGTGAACGGGAGACGTGTTCAAATATGTCTCAGTTTTCGTACCCTGGTACTTGGGTGCAACATTCCAGACGCTTTACTAACACTCTCCCCACTTGGAGAGTCAGCGCCTTTAACCTCCTGTTTGGCCCAGTTTGCAATTTCTGCGGAAGATGAACAGGAATAGGGAGAACCAATGAGAGACTAGCTGGAGGTGTCTGGACGGGCAAATTTAACTCTCATTTCCCACCAGGAAGAGGAAATAACCAAAGACTCAGCGTGCCATGCCGGAACCAGATTAGGGCCTGAAGCCATCCTGCAGTGTTGCGGCCAGCTCAAAAGAAAGCGAGTTGAAGAAAGGAGCTCAGGGGCACTGTAATTCACAAACCTGCAGAGTTATAAATGACAGCTATCGTCCAAAAATAGACTGAAGTAAGGCTGCCAAGAGGACTTGAAAGCGGGGCAGAATTGCAGGAAACCGATTTCAGGAGGTAGACTGGAATTGCATTGAAAGCATAGGAAAAGAGGCAGAACGTCCACAATGATGCACTTGGCCAAAAAGGGCGTATGCGTTTTTTCCTGAATATATTCAGGAAAAAACGCATATGCCCTTTTTGGCCAACCAAGCAAGCTTGCAAAGGAAATCTGCACTACAATGAAGTCTCACTTCCCCCCGGTCAAAAGGGCCATCTGAAAAAAGTGTAGAATCCAGAAAGGCAGGACAGGCCATGGAGAACTGGGAGCCTTGTTATGCTGATGGGCAGGATGTAAATTGCCAACAGACACTCCGGAGAAGTGTATGGTGTTTCCTGAAACATCTAAAAAAAAAAGCAACAGAGCCTAGGGCACTTCCACTTATTGTCCTATAGCTTAGGGAAATTAAAATCAAAAAGACACAGCCACCACAAAGATTGGGATGCCTCTGTTTACAAGAACCTCGTTTACAGTACAAGTTCAACATCGCAGAAAGTGAAAAATGGATAAAGAAGTTGTGGTATTTACTTACAAAGCAATATCACTCAGCAATGAAATCTATGTCATCAGGCCCTTAGCAGCACAATGAGTGGATTCAGGTATGATGATTCTAACTGAAATAAGTCACACAGAAAAAGAAATATCATAAGATATCAGTAATACACGGAATGTAAACTTGGCTACACAGGAACTGAATTACAGAACAGAACAGGGTCTCAAATTTAGCAAACCAACTTATGCTTGCTTAAGGGGAAAGGTGAGTTGGGTTGCTGCATAAAACCAGAGATTGAAATGAGTACAGATAAAGTTCCTTAAGCCAAATATGGAATAGACAAGAGCTACTCCTTGCTCAACGAAATGGACTCAACACCCCATATTAAACGCCTAAGAATGTACCTGACTAGTAAGTATCTTAAAACCTATGGATTGCTATGTCTCCGAAAGAGAATCAAGCATGTGTACAGGGGCATAAACGCAGCAGTGATAGGATTGGAGAGGTTCGGTGAGCAAATGAAGACCCTTTGAAGTCATATTGCATGGTACCCATTCCACGGGTTTCAACTACCCAGCTTTAAGGTATTCTTCCTTCAGCTAAAACATGCATGTGGAACCCAGAATATGATCAACCGTGTGAACGGGAGACGTGTTCAAATATGTCTATGTTTTCCTCCCCTGGTACTCGGGTGCAACATTCCAGACGCTTTACTAACACTCTCCCGACTTGGAGAGTCAGTCCCTTTAACCTCCTGTTTGGCCCAGTTTGCAATTTCTGCGGAAGATGAACAGGAATAGGGAGAACCAATGAGAGACTAGCTGGAGGTGTTTGGACGGGCAAATTTAACTCTCATTTCCCACCAGGAAGAGGAATTAACCAAAGGCTCAGCGTGCCGTGCCGGAACCTGATTAGGGCCTGAAGCCATCCTGCGGTGTTGCGGCCAGCTCACAAGAAAGCGAGTTGAAGAAATGAGCTCACGGACACTGTAATTCACAAACCTGCAGAGTTATAAATGACAGCTATCGTCCAAAAATATACTGAAGTAAGGCTGCCAAGAGGACATGAAAGCGGGGAAGAATTGCAGGAAACCGATTTCAGGAGGAAGACTGGAATTGCATTGAAAGCATAGGAAAAGAGGCAGAACGTCCATAATGATGCACTTGGCCAAAAAGGGCATATGCGTTTTTTCCTGAATATATTCAGGAAAAAACGCATATGCCCTTTTTGGCCAACCAAGCAAGCTTGCAAAGGAAATCTGCACTACAATGAAGTCTCACTTCCCCCCGGTCAAAAGCGCCATCTGAAAAAAGTGTAAAATCCAGAAAGGCAGGACAGGCCATGGAGAACTGGGAGCCTTGTTATGCTGATGGGCGGTATGTAAATTGCCAACAGACACTCGGGAGAAGTGTATGGTGTTTCCTGAAACATCTAAAAAACAAAGCACCAGAGCCTAGGGCACTTCCACTTATGGTCCTATAGCTTAGGGAAATTAAAATCAAAAAGACACAGCCACCCCAAAGTTTCGGATGCTTCTGTTTACAAGAACCTCGTTTACAGTACAAGTTCAACATCGCAGAAAGTGAAAAATGGATAAAGAAGTTGTGGTATTTACTTACAAAGCAATATCACTCAGCAATGAAATCTGTGTCATCAGGCCCTTAGCAGCACAATGAGTGGATTCAGGTATGATGATTCTAACTGAAGTAAGTCACACAGAAAAAGAAACATCATAAGATATCAGTAATACACGGAATGTAAACTTGGCTACACAGGAACTGAATTACAGAACAGAACAGGGTCTCAAATTTAGAAAACCAACTTATGCTTGCTTAAGGGGAAAGGTGAGTTGGGGTGCTGCATAAAACCAGAGATTGAAATGAACACAGATAAAGTTCCTTAAGCCAAATATGGAATAGACAAGAGCTACTCCTTGCTCAACGAAATGGACTCAACACCCCATATTAAACGCCTAAGAATGTACCTGACTAGTAAGTATCTTGAAACCTATGGATTGCTATGTCTCCAAAAGAGAATCAAGCGTGTGTACAGGGGCATAAACGCAGCAGTGATAGGATTGGAGAGGTTCGGTGAGCAAATGAAGACCCTTTGAAGTCATATTGCATGGTACCCATTACACGGGTCTCAACTCTCCAGGTTTAAGGTATTCTTCCTTCAGCTAAAACATGCATGTGGAACCCAGAGTATGATCAACCGTGTGAACGGGAGACGTGTTCAAATATGTCTCAGTTTTCGTACCCTGGTACTCAGGTGCAACATTCCAGACGCTTTATTAACACTCTCCCCACTTGGAGAGTCAGCGCCTTTAACCTCCTGTTTGGCCCAGTTTGCAATTTCTGCGGAAGATGAACAGGAATAGTGAGAACCAATGAGAGACTAGCTGGAGGTGTCTGGACGGGCAAATTTAACTCTCATTTCCCACCAGGAAGAGGAAATAACCAAAGGCTCAGCATGCCGTGCCGGAACCAGATTAGGGCCTGAAGCCATCCTGCGGTGTTGCGGCCAGCTCACAAGAAAGCGAGTTGAAGAAAGGAGCTGAGGGGCACTGTAATTCACAAACCTGCAGAGTTATAAATGACAGCTATCGTCCAAAAATATACTGAAGTAAGGCTGCCAAGAGGACTTGAAAGCGGGGCAAAATTGCAGGAAACCGATTTCGGGAGGTAGACTGGAATTGCATTGAAAGCATAGGAAAAGAGGCAGAACGTCCACAATGATGCACTTGGCCAAACAGGGCGTATGCGTTTTTTCCTGAATATATTCAGGAAAAAACGCATACGCCCTTTTTGGCCAACCAAGCAAGCTTGCAAAGGAAATCTGCACTACAATGAAGTCTCACTTCCCCCCGGTCAAAAGCGCCATCTGAAAAAAGTGTAAAATCCAGAAAGGCAGGACAGGCCATGGAGAACTGGGAGCCTTGTTATGCTGATGGGCGGTATGTAAATTGCCAACAGACACTCGGGAGAAGTGTATGGTGTTTCCTGAAACATCTAAAAAACAAAGCACCAGAGCCTAGGGCACTTCCACTTATGGTCCTATAGCTTAGGGAAATTAAAATCAAAAAGACACAGCCACCCCAAAGTTTCGGATGCCTCTGTTTACAAGAACCTCGTTTACAGTACAAGTTCAACATCGCAGAAAGTGAAAAATGGATAAAGAAGTTGTGGTATTTACTTACAAAGCAATATCACTCAGCAATGAAATCTATGTCATCAGGCCCTTAGCAGCACAATGAGTGGATTCAGGTATGATGATTCTAACTGAAATAAGTCACACAGAAAAAGAAACATCATAAGATATCAGTAATACACGGAATGTAAACTTGGCTACACAGGAACTGAATTACAGAACAGAACAGGGTCTCAAATTTAGAAAACCAACTTATGCTTGCTTAAGGGGAAAGGTGAGTTGGGGTGCTGCATAAAACCAGAGATTGAAATGAACACAGATAAAGTTCCTTAAGCCAAATATGGAATAGACAAGAGCTACTCCTTGCTCAACGAAATGGACTCAACACCCCATATTAAACGCCTAAGAATGTACCTGACTAGTAAGTATCTTGAAACCTATGGATTGCTATGTCTCCAAAAGAGAATCAAGCGTGTGTACAGGGGCATAAACGCAGCAGTGATAGGATTGGAGAGGTTCGGTGAGCAAATGAAGACCCTTTGAAGTCATATTGCATGGTACCCATTACACGGGTCTCAACTCTCCAGGTTTAAGGTATTCTTCCTTCAGCTAAGACATGCATGTGGAACCCAGAGTATGATCAACCGTGTGAACGGGAGACGTGTTCAAATATGTCTCAGTTTTCGTACCCTGGTACTCAGGTGCAACATTCCAGACGCTTTATTAACACTCTCCCCACTTGGAGAGTCAGCGCCTTTAACCTCCTGTTTGGCCCAGTTTGCAATTTCTGCGGAAGATGAACAGGAATAGCGAGAACCAATGAGAGACTAGCTGGAGGTGTCTGGACGGGCAAATTTAACTCTCATTTCCCACCAGGAAGAGGAATTAACCAAAGGCTCAGCGTGCCGTGCCGGAACCAGATTAGGGCCTGAAGCCATCCTGCGGTGTTGCGGCCAGCTCACAAGAAAGCGAGTTGAAGAAAGGAGCTGAGGGGCACTGTAATTCACAAACCTGCAGAGTTATAAATGACAGCTATCGTCCAAAAATATACTGAAGTAAGGCTGCCAAGAGGACTTGAAAGCGGGGCAAAATTGCAGGAAAGCGATTTCGGGAGGTAGACTGGAATTGCATTGAAAGCATAGGAAAAGAGGCAGAACGTCCACAATGATGCACTTGGCCAAACAGGGCGTATGCGTTTTTTCCTGAATATATTCAGGAAAAAACGCATACGCCCTGTTTGGCCAACCAAGCAAGCTTGCAAAGGAAATCTGCACTACAATGAAGTCTCACTTCCCCCCGGTCAAAAGCGCCATCTGAAAAAAGTGTAAAATCCAGAAAGGCAGGACAGGCCATGGAGAACTGGGAGCCTTGTTATGCTGATGGGCGGTATGTAAATTGCCAACAGACACTCGGGAGAAGTGTATGGTGTTTCCTGAAACATCTAAAAAACAAAGCACCAGAGCCTAGGGCACTTCCACTTATGGTCCTATAGCTTAGGGAAATTAAAATCAAAAAGACACAGCCACCCCAAAGTTTCGGATGCCTCTGTTTACAAGAACCTCGTTTACAGTACAAGTTCAACATCGCAGAAAGTGAAAAATGGATAAAGAAGTTGTGGTATTTACTTACAAAGCAATATCACTCAGCAATGAAATCTATGTCATCAGGCCCTTAACAGCACAATGAGTGGATTCAGGTATGATGATTCTAACTGAAATAAGTCACACAGAAAAAGAAACATCATAAGATATCAGTAATACACGGAATGTAAACTTGGCTACACAGGAACTGAATTACAGAACAGAACAGGGTCTCAAATTTAGAAAACCAACTTATGCTTGCTTAAGGGGAAAGGTGAGTTGGGGTGCTGCATAAAACCAGAGATTGAAATGAACACAGATAAAGTTCCTTAAGCCAAATATGGAATAGACAAGAGCTACTCCTTGCTCAACGAAATGGACTCAACACCCCATATTAAACGCCTAAGAATGTACCTGACTAGTAAGTATCTTGAAACCTATGGATTGCTATGTCTCCAAAAGAGAATCAAGCGTGTGTACAGGGGCATAAACGCAGCAGTGATAGGATTGGAGAGGTTCGGTGAGCAAATGAAGACCCTTTGAAGTCATATTGCATGGTACCCATTACACGGGTCTCAACTCTCCAGGTTTAAGGTATTCTTCCTTCAGCTAAGACATGCATGTGGAACCCAGAGTATGATCAACCGTGTGAACGGGAGACGTGTTCAAATATGTCTCAGTTTTCGTACCCTGGTACTCAGGTGCAACATTCCAGACGCTTTATTAACACTCTCCCCACTTGGAGAGTCAGCGCCTTTAACCTCCTGTTTGGCCCAGTTTGCAATTTCTGCGGAAGATGAACAGGAATAGCGAGAACCAATGAGAGACTAGCTGGAGGTGTCTGGACGGGCAAATTTAACTCTCATTTCCCACCAGGAAGAAGAAATAACCAAAGGCTCAGCGTGCCGTGCCGGAACCAGATTAGGGCCTGAAGCCATCCTGCGGTGTTGCGGCCAGCTCACAAGAAAGCGAGTTGAAGAAAGGAGCTGAGGGGCACTGTAATTCACAAACCTGCAGAGTTATAAATGACAGCTATCGTCCAAAAATATACTGAAGTAAGGCTGCCAAGAGGACTTGAAAGCGGGGCAAAATTGCAGGAAACCGATTTCGGGAGGTAGACTGGAATTGCATTGAAAGCATAGGAAAAGAGGCAGAACGTCCACAATGATGCACTTGGCCAAACAGGGCGTATGCGTTTTTTCCTGAATATATTCAGGAAAAAACGCATACGCCCTTTTTGGCCAACCAAGCAAGCTTGCAAAGGAAATCTGCACTACAATGAAGTCTCACTTCCCCCCGGTCAAAAGGGCCATCTGAAAAAAGTGTAAAATCCAGAAAGGCAGGACAGGCCATGGAGAACTGGGAGCCTTGTTATGCTGATGGGCGGGATGTAAATTGCCAACAGACACTCGGGAGAAGTGGATGGTGTTTCCTGAAACATCTAAGAAACAAAGCACCAGAGCCTAGGGCACTTCCACTTATGGTCCTATAGCTTAGGGAAATTAAAATAAAAAAGACACAGCCACCCCAAAGTTTGGGACGCCTCTGTTTACAAGAACCTCATTTACCGTACAAGTTGAATATCACAGAAAGTGAAAAATGGATAAAGAACTTGTGGTACTTACGTACAATGCAGTATCACTCAGCAATGAAATCTATGTCATCAGGCCCATAGCAGCATAATGAGTGGATTCAGGTATGATGATTCTAACTGAAATAAGTCACACAGAAAAAGAAACATTATAAGATATCACTAATACACGGAATGTAAACGTGGCTACACAGGAACTGAATTCCAAAACAGAACAGGGTCTCAAATTTAGAAAAGCAACTTATGCTTGCTTAATGGGCAAGGTGAGTTGGGGTGCTGCATAAAACCAGAGATTGAAATGAGCACAGATAAAGTTCCTTAAGCCAAATATGGAATAGACAAGAGCTACTCCTTGCTCAACGAAATGGTCTCAACACCCCATATTAAACGCCTAAGAATGTACCTGACTAGTAAGTATCTTAAAACCTATGGATTGCTATGTCTCCAAAAGAGAATCAAGCGTTTGTACAGGGGCATAAACGCAGCAGTGATAGGGTTGGAGAGGTTCGGTGAGCAAATGAAGACCCTTTGAAGTCATATTGCACGGTACCCATTCCACGGGTCTCAACTCTCCAGGTTGAAGGTATTCTTCCTTCAGCTAAAACATGCATGTGGAACCCAGAGTATGATCAACCGTGTGATCGGGAGACGTGTTCAAATATGTCTCAGTTTTCGTACCCTGGTACTCGGGTGCAACATTCCAGACGCTTTACTAACACTCTCCCGACATGGAGAGTCAGTCCCTTTAACCTCCTGTTTGGCCCAGTTTGCAATTTCTGCGGAAGATGAACAGGAATAGGGAGAACCAATGAGAGACTAGCTGGAGGTGTTTGGATGGGCAAATTTAACTCTCATTTCCCACCAGGAAGAGGAATTAACCAAAGGCTCAGCGTGCCGTGCCGGAACCAGATTAGGGCCTGAAGCCATCCTGCGGTGTTGCGGCCAGCTCACAAGAAAGCGAGTTGAAGAAAGGAGCTCAGGGGCACTGTAATTCACAAACCTGCAGAGTTATAAATGACAGCTATCGTCCAAAAATATACTGAAGTAAGGCTGCCAAGAGGACTTGAAAGCAGGGCAGAATTGCAGGAAACCGATTTCAGGAGGTAGACTGGAATTGCACTGAAAGCATAGGAAAAGAGGCAGAACGTCCATAATGATGCACTTGGCCAAAAAGGGCATATGCGTTTTTTCCTGAATATATTCAGGAAAAAACGCATATGCCCTTTTTGGCCAACCAAGCAATCTTGCAAAGGAAATCTGCACTACAATGAAGTCTCACTTCCCCCCAGTCAAAAGCGCCATCTGAAAAAAGTGTAAAATCCAGAAAGGCAGGACAGGCCATGGAGAACTGGGAGCCTTGTTATGCTGATGGGCGGGATGTAAATTGCCAACAGACACTCGGGAGAAGTGTATGGTGTTTCCTGAAACATCTAAAAAACAAAGCAACAGAGCCTAGGGCACTTCCACTTATGGTCCTATAGCTTAGGGAAATTAAAATCAAAAAGACACAGCCACCCCAAAGTTTGGGACGCCTCTGTTTACAAGAACCTCGTTTACAGTACAAGTTCAACATCGCAGAAAGTGAAAAATGGATAAAGAAGTTGTGGTATTTACTTACAAAGCAATATCACTCAGCAATGAAATCTATGTCATCAGGCCCTTAGCAGCACAATGAGTGGATTCAGGTACGATGATTCTAACTGAAATAAGTCACACAGAAAAAGAAACATCATAAGATATCAGTAATACACGGAATGTAAACTTGTCTACACAGGAACTGATTTGCAGAACAGAAAAGGGTCTCAAATTTAGAAAACCAACTTATGCTTGCTTAAGGGGAAAGGTGAGTTGGGGTGCTGCATAAAACCAGAGATTGAAATGAGCACAGATAAAGTTCCTTAAGCCAAATATGGAATAGACAAGAGCTACTCCTTGCTCAACGAAATGGACTCAACACCCCATATTAAACGCCTAAGAATGTACCTGACTAGTAAGTATCTTGAAACCTATGGATTGCTATGTCTCCAAAAGAAAATCAAGCGTGTGTACAGGGGCATAAACGCAGCAGTGATAGGATTGGAGAGGTTCGGTGAGCAAATGAAGACCCTTTGAAGTCATATTGCATGGTACCCATTACACGGGTCTCAACTCTCCAGGTTTAAGGTATTCTTCCTTCAGCGAAGACATGCATGTGGAACCCAGAGTATGATCAACCGTGTGAACGGGAGACGTGTTCAAACATGTCTCAGTTTTCGTACCCTGGTACTCGGGTGCAACATTCCAGACGCTTTACTAACACTCTCCCCACTTGGAGAGTCAGAGCCTTTAACCTCCTATTTGGCCCAGTTTGCAATTTCTGCGGAAGATGAACAGGAATAGCGAGAACCAATGAGAGACTAGCTGGAGGTGTCTGGACGGGCAAATTTAACTCTCATTTCCCAACAGGAAGAGGAAATAACCAAAGGCTCAGCGTGCCGTGCCAGAACCAGATTAGGACCTGAAGCCATCCTGCGGTGTTGCGGCCAGCTCAAAAGAAAGCGAGTTGAAGAAAGGAGCTCAGGGGCACTGTAATTCACAAACCTGCAGAGTTATAAATGACAGCTATCGTCCAAAAATATACTGAAGTAAGGCTGCCAAGAGGACTTGAAAGCGGGGCAGAATTGCAGGAAACCGATTTCAGGAGGTAGACTGGAATTGCATTGAAAGCATAGGAAAAGAGGCAGAACGTCCACAATGATGCACTTGGCCAAAAAGGGCGTATGTGTTTTTTCCTGAATATATTCAGGAAAAAACGCATACGCCCTTTTTGGCCAACCAAGCAAGCTTGCAAAGGAAATCTGCACTACAATGAAGTCTCACTTCCCCCGGTCAAAAGAGTCATCTGAAAAAAGTGTAAAATCCAGAAAGGCAGGACAGGACATGGAGAACTGGGAGCCTTGTTATGCTGATGGGCGGGATGTAAATTGCCAACAGACACTCTGGAGAAGTGTATGGTGTTTCCTGAAACATCTAAAAAACAAAGCAACAGAGCCTAGGGCACTTCCACTTATGGTCCTATAGCTTAGGGAAATTAAAATCAAAAAGACACAGCCACCCCAAAGTTTGGGACACCTCTGTTTACAAGAACCTCGTTTACCGTACAAGTTCAATATCACAGAAAGTGAAAAATGGATAAAGAACTTGTGGTACTTACGTACAATGCAGTATCACTCAGCAATGCAATCTATGTCATCAGGCCCATTGCAGCATAATGAGTGGATTCAGGTATGATGATTCTAACTGAAATAAGTCACACAGAAAAAGAAACATTATAAGATATCACTAATACACGGAATGTAAACGTGGCTACACAGGAACTGAATTCCAAAACAGAACCGGGTCTCAAATTTAGAAAAGCAACTTATGCTTGCTTAAGGGGAAAGGTGAGTTGGGGTGCTGCATAAAACCAGAGATTGAAATGAGCACAGATAAAGTTCCTTAAGCCAAATATGGAATAGACAAGAGCTACTCCTTGCTCAACGAAATGGACTCAACACCCCATATTAAACGCCTAAGAATGTACCTGACTAGTAAGTATCTTAAAACCTATGGATTGCTATGTCTCCGAAAGAGAATCAAGCATGTGTACAGGGGAATAAACGCAGCAGTGATAGGATTGGAGAGGTTCGGTGAGCAAATGAAGACCCTTTGAAGTCATATTGCATGGTACCCATTCCACGGGTTTCAACTACCCAGGTTTAAGGTATTCTTCCTTCAGCTAAAACATGCATGTGGAACCTAGAGGATGATCAACCATGTGATCGGGAGATGTGTTCAAATATGTCTCAGTTTTCATACCCTGGTACTCGGGTGCAACATTCCAGACGCTTTACTAACACTCTCCCGACTTGGAGCGTCAGTCCCTTTAATCTCCTGTTTGGCCCAGTTTGCAATTTCTGCGGAAGATGAACAGGAATAGCGAGAACCAATGAGAGACTAGCTGGAGGTGTCTGGACGGTCAAATTTAACTCTCATTTCCCAACAGGAAGAGGAATTAACCAAAGGCTCAGCGTGCCGTGCCGGAACCAGATTAGGGCCTGAAGACATCCTGCGGTGTTGCGGCCAGCTCTCAAGAAAGCGAGTTGAAGAAAGGAGCTCAGAGACACTGTAATTCACAAACCTGCAGAGTTATAAATGACAGCTATCGTCCAAAAATATACTGAAGTAAGGCTGCCAAGAGGACATGAAAGCGGGGCAGAATTGCAGGAAACCGATTTCAGGAGGTAGACTGGAATTGCATTGAAAGCATAGGAAAAGAGGCAGAACGTCCACAATGATGCACTTGGCCAAAAAGGGCATATGCGTTTTTTCCTGAATATATTCAGGAAAAAACGCATACGCCCTTTTTGGCCAACCAAGCAAACTTGCAAAGGAAATCTGCACTACAATGAAGTCTCACTTCCCCCCGGTCAAAAGGGCCATCTGAAAAAAGTGTAAAATCCAGAAAGGCAGGACAGGCCATGGAGAACTGGGAGCCTTGTTATGCTGATGGGCGGGATGTAAATTGCCAACAGACAGTCTGGAGAAGTGTATGGTGTTTCCTGAAACATCTAAAAAACAAAGCAACAGAGCCTAGGGCACTTCCACTTATGGTCCTATAGCTTAGGGAAATTAAAATCAAAAAGACACAGCCACCCCAAAGTTTGGGACGCCTCTGTTTAAAAGAACCTCGTTTACAGTACAAGTTCAACATCGCAGAAAGTGAAAAATGGATAAAGAAGTTGTGGTATTTACTTACAAAGCAATATCACTCAGCAATGAAATCTATGTCATCAGGCCCTTAGCAGCACAATGAGTGGATTCAGGTATGATGATTCTAACTGATAGAAGTCACACAGAAAAAGAAACATCATAAGATATCACTAATACACGGAATGTAAACTTGGCTACACAGGAACGAAATTACAGAACAGAACAGGGTCTCAAATTTAGAAAACCAACTTATGCTTGCTTAAGGGGAAAGGTGAGTTGGGGTGCTGCATAAAACCAGAGATTGAAATGAGCACAGATAAAGTTCCTTAAGCCAAATATGGAATAGACAAGAGCTACACCTTGCTCAACGAAATGGACTCAACACCGCATATTAAACGCCTAAGAATGTACCTGACTAGTAAGTATCTTAAAACCTATGAATTGCTATGTCTCCGAAAGAGAATCAAGCATGTGTACAGGGGCATAAACACAGCAGTAATAGGATTGGAGAGGTTTGGTGAGCAAATGAAGACCCTTTGAAGTCATATTGCATGGTACCCATTCCACGGGTTTCAACTACCCAGGTTTAAGGTATTCTTCCTTCAGCTAAAACATGCATGTGGAACCTAGAGTATGATCAACCATGTGAGCGGGAGACGTGTTCAAATATGTCTCAGTTTTCATACCCTGGTACTCAGGTGCAACATTCCAGACGCTTTACTAACACTCTCCCGACTTGGAGAGTCACTCCCTTTAACCTCCTGTTTGGCCCAGTTTGCAATTTCTGCGGAAGATGAACAGGAATAGCGAGAACCAATGAGAGACTAGCTGGAGGTGTCTGGACCGGCAAATTTAACTCTCATTTCCCACCAGGAAGAGGAAATAACCAAAGGCTCAGCGTGCCATGCGGGAACCAGATTAGGGCCTGAAGCCATCCTACTGTGTTGCGCCCAGCTAAAAAGAAAGTGAGTTTAAGAAAGGAGCTCAGGGGCACTGTAATTCACAAACCTGCAGAGTTATAAATGACAGCTATCGTCCAAAAATATACTGAAGTAAGGCTGCCAAGAGGACTTGAAAGTGGGACAGAATTGCAGGAAACCGATTTCAGGAGGTAGACTGGAATTGCATTGAAAACATAGGAAAAGAGGCAGAACGTCCACAATGATGCACTTGGCCAAAAAGGGCGTATGCGTTTTTTCCTGAATATATTCAGGAAAAAACGCATACGCCCTTTTTGGCCAACCAAGCAAACTTGCAAAGGATATCTGCACTACAATGAAGTCTCACTTCCCCCCGGTCAAAAGGGCCATCTGAAAAAAGTGTAAAATCCAGAAAGGCAGGACAGGCCATGGAGAACTGGGAGCCTTGTTATGCTGATGGGCGGGATGTAAATTGCCAAGAGACACTTGGGAGAAGTGTATGGTGTTTCCTGAAACATCAAAAAAACAAAGCAACAGAGCCTAGGGCACTTCCACTTATGGTCCTATAGCTTAGGGAAATTAAAATCAAAAAGACACAGCCACCCCAAAGTTTGGGATTCCTCTGTTTACAAGAACCTCGTTTACCGTACAAGTTCAATATCACAGAAAGTGAAAAAAGGATAAAGAACTTGTGATACCTACGTACAATGCAGTATCACTCAGCAATGAAATCTATGTCATCACGCCCTTAGCAGCACAATGAGTGGATTCAGGTATGATGATTCTAACTGAAATAAGTCACACAGAAAAAGAAACATCATAAGATATCAGTAATACACGGAATGTAAACTTGGCTACACAGGAACTGAATTCGAAAAGAGAACAGGGTCTCAAATTTAGAAAACCAACTTATGCTTGCTTAAGGGGAAAGGTGAGTTGGGGTGCTGCATGAAACCAGAGATTGAAATGAGCACAGATAAAGTTCCTTAAGCCAAATATGGAATAGACAAGAGCTACTCCTTGCTCAACGAAATGGACTCAACACACCATATTAAACGCCTAAGAATGTACCTGACTAGTAAGTATCTTAAAACCTATGGATTGCTATGTCTCCGAAAGAGAATCAAGCATGTGTACAGGGGCATTAACGCAGCAGTGATAGGATTGGAGAGGTTCGGTGAGCAAATGAAGACCCTTTGAAGTCATATTGCATGGTACCCATTCCACGGGTTTCAACTACCCAGGTTTAAGGTATTCTTCCTTCAGCTAAAACATGCATGTGGAATCTAGAGTATGATCAACCATGTGATCGGGAGACGTGTTCAAATATGTCTCAGTTTTCCTCCCCTGGTACTTGGGTGCAACATTCCAGACGCTTTACTAACACTCTCCCGACTTGGAGAGTCAGTCCCTTTAATGTCCTGTTTGGCCCAGTTTGCAATTTCTGCGGAAGATGAACAGGAATAGCGAGAACCAATGAGAGACTAGCTGGAGGTGTCTGGACGGGCAAATTTAACTCTCATTTCCCACCAGGAAGAGGAAATAACCAAAGGCTCAGCGTGCCGTGCCGGAACCAGATTAGGGCCTGAAGCCATCCTGCGGTGTTGCGGCCAGCTCTCAAGAAAGCGAGTTGAAGAAAGGAGCTCAGGGGCACTGTAATTCACAAACCTGCAGAGTTATAAATGACAGCTATCGTCCAAAAATATACTGAAGTAAGGCTGCCAAGAGGACTTGAAAGCGGGGCAGAATTGCAGGAAACCGATTTCAGGAGGTAGACTGGAATTGCATTGAAAGCATAGGAAAAGAGGCAGAACGTCCACAATGATGCACTTGGCCAAAAAGGGCGTATGCGTTTTTTCCTGAATATATTCAGGAAAAAATGCAAACGCCCTTTTTGGCCAACCAGGCAAACATGCAAAGGAAATCTGCACTACAATGAAGTCTCACTTCCCCCCGGTCAAAAGGGCCATCTGAAAAAAGTGTAAAATCCAGAAAGGCAGGACAGGCCATGGAGAACTGGGAGCCTTGTTATGCTGATGGGCGGGATGTAAATTGCCAACAGACACTCGGGAGAAGTGTATGGTGTTTCCTGAAACATCTAAAAAACAAAGCAACAGAGCCTAGGGCACTTCCACTTATGGTCCTATAGCTTAGGGAAATTAAAATCAAAAAGACACAGCCACCCCAAAGTTTGGGACGCCTCTGTTTACAAGAACCTCGTTTAAAGTACAAGTTCAACATCGCAGAAAGTGAAAAATGGATAAAGAAGTTGTGGTATTTACTTACAAAGCAATATCACTCAGCAATGAAATCTATGTCATCAGGCCCTTAGCAGCACAATGAGTGGATTCAGGTATGATGATTCTAACTGAAATAAGTCACACAGAAAAAGAAACATCATAAGATATCAGTAATACATGGAATGTAAACTTGGCTACACAGGAACGGAATTACAGAACAGAACAGGGTCTCAAATTTAGAAAAGCAACTTATGCTTGCTTAAGGGGAAAGGTGAGTTGGGGTGCTGCATAAAACCAGAGATTGAAATGAGCACAGATAAAGTTCCTTAAGCCAAATATGGAATAGACAAGAGCTACTCCTTGCTCAACGAAATGGACTCAACACCGCATATTAAACGCCTAAGAATGTACCTGACTAGTAAGTATCTTAAAACCTATGGATTGCTATGTCTCCGAAAGAGAATCAATCATGTGTACAGGGGCATAAACGCAGCAATAATAGGATTGGAGAGGTTTGGTGAGCAAATGAAGACCCTTTGAAGTCATATTGCATGGTACCCATTCCACGGGTTTCAACTACCCAGGTTTAAGGTATTCTTCCTTCAGCTAAAACATGCATGTGGAACCTAGAGTATGATCAACCATGTGATCGGGAGACGTGTTCAATATGTCTCAGTTTTCATACCCTGGTACTCAGGTGCAACATTCCAGATGCTTTACTAACACTCTCCCGACTTGGAGAGTCCGTCCCTTTAACCTCCTGTTTGGCCCAGTTTGCAATTTCTGCGGAAGATGAACAGGAATAGGGAGAACCAATGAGAGACTAGCTGGAGGTGTCTGGACGGGCAAATTTAACTCTCATTTCCCACCAGGAAGAGGAATTAACCAAAGGCTCAGTGTGTCGTGCCAGAACCGGATTAGGGCCTGAAGCCATCCTGCGGTGTTTTGGCCAGGTCACAAGCAAGCGAGTTGAAGAAAGGAGCTCAGGGGCACTGTAATTCACAAACCTGCAGAGTTATAAATGACAGCTATCGTCCAAAAATATACTGAAGTAAGGCTGCCAAGAGGACTTGAAAGCAGGGCAGAATTGCAGGAAACCGATTTCAGGAGGTAGCCTGGAATTGCACTGAAAGCATAGGAAAAGAGGCAGAACGTCCACATTGATGCACTTGGCCAAAAAGGGCGTATGCGTTTATTCCTGAATATATTCAGGAAAAAACGCATACGCCCTTTTTGGCCAACCAAGCAAGGTTGCAAAGGAAATCTGCACTACAATGAAGTCTCACTTCCCCCCGGTCAAAAGGACCATCTGAAAAAAGTGTAAAATCCAGAAAGGCAGGACAGGCCATGGAGAACTGGGAGCCTTGTTATGCTGATGGGCGGGATGTAAATTGCCAACAGACACTCGGGAGAAGTGTATGGTGTTTCCTGAAACATCTAAAAAACAAAGCAACAGAGCCTAGGGCACTTCCACTTATGGTCTTAAAGCTTAGGGAAATTAAAATCAAAAAGACACAGCCACCACAAAGATTGGGACGCCTCTGTTTACAAGAACCTCGTTTACAGTAAGGGTTCAACATCGCAGAAAGTGAAAAATGGATAAAGAAGTTGTGGTATTTACTTACAAAGCAATATCACTCAGCAATGAAATCTATGTCATCAGGCCCTTAGCAGCACAATGAGTGGATTCAGGTATGATGATTCTAACTGAAGTAAGTCACACAGAAAAAGAAATATCATAAGATATCACTAATACACGGAATGAAACTTGGCTACACAGAAACTGAATTCCAAAACAGAACAGGGTCTCAACTTTAGAAAACCAACTTATGCTTGCTTAAGGGGAAAGGTGAGTTGGGGTGCTGCATAAAACCAGAGATTGAAATGAGCACAGATAAAGTTCCTTAAGCCAAATATGGAATAGACAAGAGCTACTCCTTGCTCAACGAAATGGACTCAACACCCCATATTAAACGCCTAAGAATGTACCTGACTAGTAAGTATCTTGAAACCTATGGATTGGTATGTCTCCAAAAGAGAATCAAGCGTGTGTACAGGGGCATAAACGCAGCAGTGATAGGATTGGAGAGGTTCGGTGAGCAAATGAAGACCCTTTGAAGTCCTATTGCACGGGACCCATTCCACGGGTCTCAACTCTCCAGGTTTAAGGTATTCTTCCTTCAGCTAATACATGCATGTGGAACCCAGAGTATGATCAACCGTGTGAACGGGAGACGTGTTCAAATATGTCTCAGTTTTCGTACCCTGGTACTCGGGTGCAACATTCCAGACGCTTTACTAACACTCTCCCCACTTGGAGAGTCAGCGCCTTTAACCTCCTGTTTGGCCCAGTTTGCAATTTCTGCGGAAGATGAACAGGAATAGCGAGAACCAATGAGAGACTAGCTGGAGGTGTCTGGACGGGCAAATTTAACTCTCATTTCCCACCAGGAAGAGGAAATAACCAAAGGCTCAGCGTGCCGTGCCGGAACCAGATTAGGACCTGAAGCCATCCTGCGGTGTTGCGGCCAGCTCAAAAGAAAGCGAGTTGAAGAAAGGAGCTCAGGGGCACTGTAATTCACAAACCTGCAGAGTTATAAATGACAGCTATCATCCAAAAATATACTGAAGTAAGGCTGCCAAGAGGACTTGAAAGCGGGGCAGAATTGCAGGAAACCGATTTCAGGAGGTAGACTGGAATTGCATTGAAAGCATAGGAAAAGAGGCAGAACGTCCACAATGATGCACTTGGCCAAAAAGGGCGTATGCGTTTTTTCCTGAATATATTCAGGAAAAAACGCATACGCCCTTTTTGGCCAACCAAGCAAGCTTGCAAAGGAAATCTGCACTACAATGAAGTCTCACTTCCCCCTGGTCAAAAGGGCCATCTGAAAAAAGTGTAAAATCCAGAAAGGCAGGACAGGCCATGGAGAACTGGGAGCCTTGTTATGCTGATGGGCGGGATGTAAATTGCCAACAGACAGTCTGGAGAAGTGTATGGTGTTTCCTGAAACATCTAAAAAACAAAGCAACAGAGCCTAGGGCACTTCCACTTATGGTCCTATAGCTTAGGGAAATTAAAATCAAAAAGGCAGCCACCCCAAAGTTTGGGACGCCTCTGTTTACAAGAACCTCGTTTACAGTACAATTCAACATCACAGAAAGTGAAAAATGGATAAAGAAGTTGTGGTATTTACTTACAAAGCAATATCACTCAGCAATGAAATCTATGTCATCAGGCCCTTAGCAGCACAATGAGTGGATTCAGGTATGATGATTCTAACTGATAGAAGTCACACAGAAAAAGAAACATCATAAGATATCATTAATACACGGAATGTAAACTTGGCTACACAGGAACTGAATTCCAAAACAAAACAGGGTCTCAAATTTAGAAAACCAACTTATGCTTGCTTAAGGGGAAAGGTGAGTTGGGGTGCTGCATACAACCAGAGATTGAAATGAGCACAGATAAAGTTCCTTAAGCCAAATATGGAATAGACAAGAGGTACTCCTTGCTCAACGAAATGGACTCAACACCCCATATTAAACGCCTAAGAATGTACCTGACTAGTAAGTATCTTAAAACCTATGGATTGCTATGTCTCCAAAAGAGAATCAAGCGTGTGTACAGGGGCATAAACGCAGCAGTGATAGGATTGGAGAGGTTCGGTGAGCAAATGAAGACCCTTTGAAGTCATATTGCATGGTACCCATTCCACGGGTTTCAACTACCCAGGTTTAAGGTATTCTTCCTTCAGCTAAAACATGCATGTGGACCCCAGAGTATGATCAACCGTGTGAACGGGAGACGTGTTCAGATATGTCTCACTTTTCCTCCCCTGGTACTCGGGTGCAACATTCCAGACGCTTTACTAACACTCTCCCCACTTGGAGAGTCAGAGCCTTTAACCTCCTGTTTGGCCCAGTTTGCAATTTCTGTGGAATATGAACAGGAATAGGGAGAACCAATGAGAGACTAGCTGGAGGTGTCTGGACGGGCAAATTTAACTCTCATTTCACACCAGGAATAGGAAATAACGAAAGGCTCAGTGTGCCGTGCCGGAACCAGATTAGGGCCTGAAGCCATCCTGCGGTGTTGCGGCCAGCTCACAATAAAGTGAGTTGAAGAAAGGAGCTGAGGGGCACTGTAATTCACAAACCTGCAGAGTTATAAATGACAGCTATCGTCCAAAAATATACTGAAGTAAGGCTGCCAAGAGGACTTGAAAGCGGGGCAGAATTGCAGGAAACCGATTTCAGGAGGTAGACTGGAATTGCATTGAAAGCATAGGAAAAGAGGCAGAACGTCCACAATGATGCACTTGGCCAAAAAGGGCATATGCCTTTTTTCCTGAATATGTTCAGGAAAAAACGCATACGCCCTTTTTGGCCAACCAAGCAAGCTTGCAAAGGAAATCTGCACTACAATGAAGTCTCACTTCCCCCCGGTCTATAGGGCCATCTGAAAAAAGTGTAAAATCCAGAAAGGCAGGACAGGCCATGGAGAACTGGGAGCCTTGTTATGCTGATGGGCGGGATGTAAATTGCCAACAGACACTCAGGAGAAGTGTATGGTGTTTCCTGAAACATCTAAAAAACAAAGCAACAGAGCCTAGGGCACTTCCACTTATGGTCCTATAGCTTAGGGAAATTAAAATCAAAAAGACACAGCCACCCCAAAGTTTGGGACGCCTCTGTTTACAAGAACCTCATTTACCGTACAAGTTCAATATCACAGAAGGTGAAAAATGGATAAAGAACTTGTGGTACTTACGTACAATGCAGTATCACTCAGCAATGAAATCTATGTCATCAGGCCCATAGCAGCATAATGAGTGTATTCAGGTACGATGATTCTAACTGAAATAAGTCACACAGAAAAAGAAACATCATAAGATATCACTAATACACGGAATGTAAACTTGGCTAGACAGGAACTGAATTACAGAACAGAACAGGGTCTCAAATTTAGAAAACCAACTTATGCTTGCTTAAGGGGAAAGGTGAGTTGGGGTGCTGCATAAAACCAGAGATTGCAATGAACACAGATAAAGTTCCTTAAGCCAAATATGGAATAGACAAGAGCTACTCCTTGCTCAACGAAATGGACTCAAAACCCCATATTAAACCCCTAAGAATGTACCTGACTAGTAAGTATCTTAAAACCTATGGATTGCTATGTCTCCGAAAGAGAATCAAGCGTGTGTACAGGGGAATAAACGCAGCAGTGATAGGATTGGAGAGGTTCGGTGAGCAAATGAAGACCCTTTGAAGTCATATTGCATGGTACCCATTCCACGGGTTTCAACTACCCAGGTTTAAGGTATTCTTCCTTCAGCTAAAACATGCATGTGGAACCTAGAGGATGATCAACCATGTGATCGGGAGACGTGTTCAAATATGTCTCAGTTTTCATACCCTGGTACTCGGGTGCAACATTCCAGACGCTTTACTAACACTCTCCCGACTTGGAGAGTCAGTCCCTTTAACGTCCTGTTTGGCCCAGTTTGCAATTTCTGCAGAAGATGAACAGGAATAGCGAGAACCAATGAGAGACTAGCTGGAGGTGTTTGGACGGGCAAATTTAACTCTCATTTCCCACCAGGAAGAGGAATTAACCAAAGGCTCAGCGTGCCGTGCCGGAACCAGATTAGGGCCTGAAGCCATCCTGCGGTGTTGCGGCCAGCTCACAAGAAAGCGATTTGAAGAAAGGAGCTCAGGGGCACTGTAATTCACAAACCTGCAGAGTTATAAATGACAGCTATCGTCCAAAAATATACTGAAGTAAGGCTGCCAAGAGGACATGAAAGCGGGGCAGAATTGCAGGAAACCGATTTCAGGAGGTAGACTGGAATTGCATTGAAAGCATAGGAAAAGAGGCAGAACGTCCACAATGATGCACTTGGCCAAAAAGGGCGTATGCGTTTTTTCCTGAATATATTCAGGAAAAAACGCATACGCCCTTTTTGGCCAACCAAGCAAGCTTGCAAAGGAAATCTGCACTACAATGAAGTCTCACTTCCCCCCGGTCAAAAGGGCCATCTGAAAATAGTGTAAAATCCAGAAAGGCAGGACAGGCCATGGAGAACTGGGAGCCTTGTTATGCTGATGGGCGGGATGTAAATTGCCAACAGACACTGGGGAGAAGTGTATGGTGTTTCCAGAAACATCTAAAAAACAAAGCAACAGAGCCTAGGGCACTTCCACTTATGGTCCTATAGCTTAGGGAAATTAAAATCAAAAAGACACAGCCACCCCAAAGTTTGGGACGCCTCTGTTTACAAGAACCTCGTTTACAGTACAAGTTCAACATCGCAGAAAGTGAAAAATGGATAAAGAAGTTGTGGTATTTACTTACAAAGCAATATCACTCAGCAATGAAATCTATGTCATCAGGCCCTTAGCAGCACAATGAGTGGATTCAGGTACGATGATTCTAACTGAAATAAGTCACACAGAAAAAGAAACATCATAAGATATCAGTAATACACGGAATGTAAACTTGTCTACACAGGAACTGATTTGCAGAACAGAACAGGGTCTCAAATTTAGAAAAGCAACTTATGCTTGCTTAAGGGGAAAGGTGAGTTGGGGTGCTGCATAAAACCAGAGATTGAAATGAGCACAGATAAAGTTCCTTAAGCCAAATATGGAATAGACAAGAGCTACTCCTTGCTCAACGAAATGGACTCAACACCCCATATTAAACGCCTAAGAATGTACCTGACTAGTAAGTATCTTGAAACCTATGGATTGCTATGTCTCCAAAAGAGAATCAAGCGTGTGTACAGGGGCATAAACGCAGCAGTGATAGGATTGGAGAGGTTCGGTGAGCAAATGAAGACCCTTTGAAGTCATATTACATGGTACCCATTACACGGGTCTCAAATCTCCAGGTTTAAGGTATTCTTCCTTCAGCTAAGACATGCATGTGGAACCCAGAGTATGATCAACCGTGTGAACGGGAGACGTGTTCAAATGTGTCTCAGTTTTCGTACCCTGGTACTCGGGTGCAACATTCCAGACGCTTTACTAACACTCTCCCCACTTGGAGAGTCAGCGCCTTTAACCTCCTGTTTGGCCCAGTTTGCAATTTCTGCGGAAGATGAACAGGAATAGCGAGAACCAATGAGAGACTAGCTGGAGGTGTCTGGACGGGCAAATTTAACTCTCATTTCCCACCAGGAAGAGGAAATAACCAAAGGCTCAGCGTGCCGTGCCGGAACCAGATTAGGGCCTGAAGCCATCCTGCGGTGTTGCGGCCAGCTCAAAAGAAAGCGAGTTGAAGAAAGGAGCTCAGGGGCACTGTAATTCACAAACCTGCAGAGTTATAAATGACAGCTATCGTCCAAAAATATACTGAAGTAAGGCTGCCAAGAGGACTTGAAAGCGGGGCAGAATTGCAGGAAACCGATTTCAGGAGGTAGACTGGAATTGCATTGAAAGCATAGGAAAAGAGGCAGAACGTCCACAATGATGCACTTGGCCAAAAAGGGCGTATGCGTTTTTTCCTGAATATATTCAGGAAAAAACGCATACGCCCTTTTTGGCCAACCAAGCAAGCTTGCAAAGGAAATCTGCACTACAATGAAGTCTCACTTCCCCCTGGTCAAAAGGGCCATCTGAAAAAAGTGTAAAATCCAGAAAGGCAGGACAGGCCATGGAGAACTGGGAGCCTTGTTATGATGATGGGCAGTATGTAAATTGCCAACAGACACTCTGGAGAAGTGTATGGTGTTTCCTGAAACATCTAAAAAACAAAGCAACAGAGCCTAGGGCACTTCCACTTATGGTCCTATAGCTTAGGGAAATTAAAATCAAAAAGACAGCCACCCCAAAGTTTGGAACGGCTCTGTTTACAAGAACCTCGTTTACAGTACAAGTTCAACATCACAGAAAGTGAAAAATGGATAAAGAAGTTGTGGTATTTACTTACAAAGCAATATCACTCAGCAATGAAATCTATGTCATCAGGCCCTTAGCAGCACAATGAGTGGATTCAGGTATGATGATTCTAACTGGTAGAAGTCACACAGAAAAAGAAACATCATTAGATATCATTAATACACGGAATGTAAACTTGGCTACACAGGAACTGAATTCCAAAACAAAACAGGGTCTCAAAATTAGAAAACCAACTTATGCTTGCTTAAGGGGAAAGGTGAGTTGGGGTGCTGCATACAACCAGAGATTGAAATGAGCACAGATAAAGTTCCTTAAGCCAAATATGGAATAGACAAGAGGTACTCCTTGCTCAACGAAATGGACTCAACACCCCATATTAAACGCCTAAGAATGTACCTGACTAGTAAGTATCTTAAAACCTATGGATTGCTATGTCTCCAAAAGAGAATCAAGCGTGTGTACAGGGGCATAAACGCAGCAGTGATAGGATTGGAGACGTTCGGTGAGCAAATGAAGACCCTTTGAAGTCATATTGCATGGTACCCATTACACGGGTCTCAACTCTCCAGATTTAAGGTATTCCTCCTTCAGCTAAAACATGCATGTAGACCCCAGAGTATGATCAACCGTGTGAACGGGAGACGTGTTCAGATATGTCTCACTTTTCCTCCCCTGGTACTCGGGTGCAACATTCCAGACGCTTTACTAACACTCTCCCCACTTGGAGAGTCAGCGCCTTTAACCTCCTGTTTGGCCCAGTTTGCAATTTCTGTGGAATATGAACAGGAATAGGGAGAACCAATGAGAGACTAGCTGGAGGTGTCTGGACGGGCAAATTTAACTCTCATTTCCCACCAGGAATAGGAAATAACCAAAGGCTCAGCGTGCCGTGCCGGAACCAGATTAGGGCCTGAAGCCATCCTGCGGTGTTGCGGCCAGCTCTCAAGAAAGCGAGTTGAAGAAAGGAGCTGAGGGGCACTGTAATTCAGAAGCCTGCAGAGTTATAAATGACAGCTATCGTCCAAAAATATACTGAAGTAAGGCTGCCAAGAGGACTTGAAAGCGGGGCAGAATTGCAGGAAACCGATTTCAGGAGGTAGACTGGAATTGCATTGAAAGCATAGGAAAAGAGGCAGAACGTCCACAATGATGCACTTGTCCAAAAAAGGCGTATGCGTTTTTTCCTCAATATATTCAGGAAAAAACGCATACGCCCATTTTGGCCAACCAAGCAAGCTTGCAAAGGAAATCTGCACTACATTGAAGTCTCACTTCCCCCCTGTCTATAGGGCCATCTGAAAAAAGTGTAAAATCCAGAAAGGCAGGACAGGCCATGGAGAACTGGGAGCCTTGTTATGCTGATGGGCGGGATGTAAATTGCCAACAGACACTCGGGAGAAGTGTATGGTGTTTCCTGAAACATCTAAAAATCAAAGCAACAGAGCCTAGGGCACTTCCACTTATGGTCCTATAGCTTAGGGAAATTAAAATCAAAAAGACACAGCCACCCCAAAGTTTGGGACGCCTCTGTTTACAAGAACCTCATTTACCGTACAAGTTCAATATCACAGAAAGTGAAAAATGGATAAAGAACTTGTGGTACTTATGTACAATGCAGTATCACTCAGCAATGAAATCTATGTCATCAGGCCCATAGCAGCATAATGAGTGGATTCAGGTACGATGATTCTAACTGAAATAAGTCACACAGAAAAAGAAACATCATAAGATATCACTAATACACGGAATGTAAACTTGGCTACACAGGAACTGAATTACAGACCAGAACAGGGTCTCAAATTTAGAAAACCAACTTATGCTTGCTTAAGGGGAAAGGTGAGTTGGGGTGCTGCATAAAACCAGAGATTGCAATGAACACAGATAAAGTTCCTTAAGCCAAATATGGAATAGACAAGAGCTACTCCTTGCTCAACGAAATGGACTCAACACCCCATATTAAACGCCTAAGAATGTACCTGACTAGTAAGTATCTTAAAACCTATGGATTGCTATGTCTCCAAAAGAGAATCAAGCATGTGTACAGGGGCATAAACGCAGTAGTGATAGGATTGGAGAGGTTCGGTGAGCAAATGAAGACCCTTTGAAGTCATATTGCATGGTACCCATTCCACGGGTTTCAACTACCCAGGTTTAAGGTATTCTTCCTTCAGATAAGACATGCATGTGGAAATCAGAGTATGATCAACCGTGTGAACGGGAGACGTGTTCAAATATGTCTCAGTTTTCGTACCCTGGTACTCGGGTGCAACATTCCAGACGCTTTACTAACACTCTCCCCACTTGTAGAGTCAGCGCCTTTAACCTCCTGTTTGACCCAGTTTGCAATTTCTGCGGAAGATGAACAGGAATAGCGAGAACCAATGAGAGACTAGCTGGAGGTGTCTGGACGGGCAAATTTAACTCTCATTTCCCACCAGGAAGAGGAAATAACCAAAGGCTCAGCGTGCCGTGCCGGAAACAGATTAGGACCTGAAGCCATCCTGCGGTGTTGCGGCCAGCTCAAAAGAAAGCGAGTTGAAGAAAGGAGCTCAGGGGCACTGTAATTCACAAACCTGCAGAGTTATAAATGACAGCTATCATCCAAAAATATACTGAAGTAAGGCTGCCAAGAGGACTTCAAAGCGGGGCAGAATTGCAGGAAACCGATTTCAGGAGGTAGACTGGAATTGCATTGAAAGCATAGGAAAAGAGGCAGAACGTCCACAATGATGCACTTGGCCAAAAAGTGCGTATGCGTTTTTTCCTGAATATCAGGAAAAAACGCATACTCCCTTTTTGGCCAACCAAGCAAGCTTGCAAAGGAAATCTGCACTACAATGAAGTCTCACTCCCCCCGGTCAAAAGGGCCATCTGAAAAAAGTGTAAAATACAGAAAGGCAGGCCAGGCCATGGAGAACTGGGAGCCTTGTTATGCTGATGGGCGGGATGTAAATTGCCAACAACCACTCGGGAGAAGTGTATGGTGTTTCCTGAAACATCTAAAAAACAAAGCAACAGAGCCTAGGGCACTTCCACTTATGGTCCTATAGCTTAGGGAAATTAAAATAAAAAAGACAGCCACCCCAAAGTTTGGAACGGCTCTGTTTACAAGAACCTCGTTTACAGTACAAGTTCAACATCACAGAAAGTGAAAAATGGATAAAGAAGTTGTGGTATTTACTTACAAAGCAATATCACTCAGCAATGAAATCTATGTCATCAGGCCCATAGCAGCATAATGAGTGGATTCAGGTACGATGATTCTAACTGAAATAAGTCACACAGAAAAAGAAAGATCATAAGATATCACTAATACACGGAATGTAAACTTGGCTACACAGGAACTGAATTACAGAACAGAACAGGGTCTCAAATTTAGAAAACCAACTTATGCTTGCTTAAGGGGAAAGGTGAGTTGGGGTGCTGCATAAAACCAGAGATTGCAATGAACACAGATAAAGTTCCTTAAGCCAAATATGGAATAGACAAGAGCTACTCCTTGCTCAACGAAATGGACTCAACACCGCATATTAAACCGCTAAGAATGTACCTGACTAGTAAGTATCTTAAAACCTATGGATTGCTATGTCTCCAAAAGAGAATCAAGCATGTGTACAGGGGCATAAACGCAGTAGTGATAGGATTGGAGAGGTTCGGTGAGCAAATGAAGACCCTTTGAAGTCATATTGCATGGTACCCATTCCACGGGTTTCAACTACCCAGGTTTAAGGTATTCTTCCTTCAGCTAAAACATGCATGTGGAACCTAGAGGATGATCAACCATGTGATCGGGAGATGTGTTCAAATATGTCTCAGTTTTCATACCCTGGTACCCGGGTGCAACATTCCAGACGCTTTACTAACACTCTCCCGACTTGGAGAGTCAGTCCCTTTAATCTCCTGTATGGCCCAGTTTGCAATTTCTGCGGAAGATGAACAGGAATAGCGAGAACCAATGAGAGACGAGCTGGAGGTATCTGGACGGGCAAATTTAACTCTCATTTCCCACCAGGAAGAGGAATTAACCAAAGGCTCAGCGTGCCGTGCCGGAACCAGATTAGGGCCTGAAGCCATCCTGCGGTGTTGCGCCCAGCTCACAAGAAAGCGAGTTGAAGAAAGGAGCTCAGGGGCACTGTAATGCACAAACCTGCAGAGTTATAAATGACAGCTATCGTCCAAAAATATACTGAAGTAAGGCTGCCAAGAGGACTTGAAAGCGGGGCAGAATTGCAGGAAACCGATTTCAGGAGGTAGACTGGAATTGCATTGAAAGCATAGGAAAAGAGGCAGAACGTCCACAATGATGCACTTGGCCAAAAAGGGCGTATGCGTTTTTTCCTGAATATATTCAGGAAAAAACGCATACGCCCTTTTTGGCCAAACAAGCAAGCTTGCAAAGGAAACCTGCACTACAATGAAGTCTCACTTCCCCCCGGTCAAAAGGGCCATCTGAAAAAAGTGTAAAATCCAGAAAGGCAGGACAGGCCATGGAGAACTGGGAGCCTTGTTATGCTGATGGGCGGGATGTAAATTGCCAACAGACACTCGGGAGAAGTGTATGGTGTTTCCTGAAACATCTAAAAAACAAAGCAACAGAGCCTAGGGCACTTCCACTTATGGTCCTATAGCTTAGGGAAATTAAAATCAAAAAGACAAAGCCACCCCAAAGTTTGGGACGCCTCTGTTTACAAGAACCTCGTTTACAGTACAAGTTCAACATCGCAGAAAGTGAAAAATGGATAAAGAAGTTGTGGTATTTACTTACAAAGCAATATCACTCAGCAATGAAATCTATGTCATCAGGCCCTTAGCAGCACAATGAGTGGATTCAGGTACGATGATTCTAACTGAAATAAGTCACACAGAAAAAGAAACATCATAAGATATCAGTAATACACGGAATGTAAACTTGGCTACACAGGAACTGATTTGCAGAACAGAAAAGGGTCTCAAATTTAGAAAAGCAACTTATGCTTCCTTAAGGGAAAAGGTGAGTTGGGGTGCTGCATAAAACCAGAGATTGAAATGAGCACAGATAAAGTTCCTTAAGCCAAATATGGAATAGACAAGAGCTACTCCTTGCTCAACGAAATGGACTCAACACCCCATATTAAACGCCTAAGAATGTACCTGACTAGTAAGTATCTTAAAACCTATGGATTGCTATGTCTCCAAAAGAGAATCAAGCGTGTGTACAGGGGCATAAACGCAGCAGTGATAGGATTGGAGAGGTTCGGTGAGCAAATGAAGACCCTTTGAAGTCATATTGCATGGTACCCATTACACGGGTCTCAACTCTCCAGGTTTAAGGTATTCTTCCTTCAGCTAAGACATGCATGTGGAACCCAGAGTATGATCAACCGTGTGAACGGGAGACGTGTTCAAACGTGTCTTAGTTTTCGTACCCTTTTACTCGGGTGCAACATTCCAGACGCTTTACTAACACTCTCCCCACTTGGAGAGTCAGCGCCTTTAACCTCCTGTATGGCCCAGTTTGCAATTTCTGCGGAAGATGAACAGGAATAGCGAGAACCAATGAGAGACTAGCTGGAGGTTTCTGGACGGGCAAATTTAACTCTCATTTCCCAACAGGAAGAGGAAATAACCAAAGGCTCAGCGTGCCGTGCCGGAACCAGATTAGGACCTGAAGCCATCCTGCGGTGTTGCGGCCAGCTCAAAAGAAAGCGAGTTGAAGAAAGGAGCTCAGGGGCACTGTAATTCACAAACCTGCAGAGTTATAAATGACAGCTATCGTCCAAAAATAGACTGAAGTAAGGCTGCCAAGAGGACTTGAAAGCGGGGCAGAATTGCAGGAAACCGATTTCAGGAGGTAGACTGGAATTGCATTGAAAGCATAGGAAAAGAGGCAGAACGTCCACAATGATGCACTTGGCCAAAAAGGGCGTATGCGTTTTTTCCTGAATATATTCAGGAAAAAACGCATACGCTCTTTTTGGCCAACCAAGCAAGCTTGCAAAGGAAATCTGCACTACAATGAAGTCTCACTTCCCCCCGGTCAAAAGGGCCATCTGAAAAAAGTGTAAAATCCAGAAAGGCAGGACAGGCCATGGAGAACTGGGAGCCTTGTTATGCTGATGGGCGGGATGTAAATTGCCAACAGACACTCTGGAGAAGTGTATGGTGTTTCCTGAAACATCTAAAAAACAAAGCAACAGAGCCTAGGGCACTTCAACTTATGGTCCTATAGCTTAGGGAAATTAAAATCAAAAAGACACAGCCACCCCAAAGTTTGGGACGCCTCTGTTTACAAGAACCTCATTTACCGTACAAGTTCAACATCACAGAAAGTGAAAAATGGATAAAGAAGTTGTGGTATTTACTTACAAAGCAATATCACTCAGCAATGAAATCTATGTCATCAGGCCCTTAGCAGCACAATGAGTGGATTCAGGTATGATGATTCTAACTGATAGAAGTCACACAGAAAAAGAAACATCATAAGATATCATTAATACACGGAATGTAAACTTGGCTACACAGGAACTGAATTCCAAAACAAAACAGGGTCTCAAATTTAGAAAACCAACTTATGCTTGCTTAAGGGGAAAGGTGAGTTGGGGTGCTGCATACAACCAGAGATTGAAATGAGCACAGATAAAGTTCCTTAAGCCAAATATGGAATAGACAAGAGCTACTCCTTGCTCAACGAAATGGACTCAACACCACATATTAAATGCCTAAAAATGTACCTGACTAGTAAGTATCTTAAAACCTATGGATTGCTATGTCTCCAAAAGAGAATCAAGCGTGTGTACAGGGGCATAAACGCAGCAGTGATAGGATTGGAGAGGTTCGGTGAGCAAATGAAGACCCTTTGAAGTCATATTGCATGGTACCCATTACACGGGTCTCAACTCTCCAGGTTTAAGGTATTCTTCCTTCAGCTAAAACATGCATGTGGAACCCAGAGTATGATCAACCGTGTGAACGGGAGACGTGTTCAAATATGTCTCAGTTTTCGTACCCTGGTACTCGGGTGCAACATTCCAGACGCTTTACTAACACTCTCCCCACTTGGAGAGTCAGCGCCTTTAACCTCCTGTTTGGCCCAGTTTGCAATTTCTGCGGAAGATGAACAGGAATAGCGAGAACCAATGAGAGACTAGCTGGAGGTGTCTGGACGGGCAAATTTAACTCTCATTTCCCACCAGGAAGAGGAAATAACCAAAGACTCAGCGTGCCATGCCGGAACCAGATTAGGGCCTGAAGCCATCCTGCAGTGTTGCGGCCAGCTCAAAAGAAAGCGAGTTGAAGAAAGGAGCTCAGGGGCACTGTACTTCACAAACCTGCAGAATTATAAATGACAGCTATCGTCCAAAAATATACTGAAGTAAGGCTGCCAAGAGGACTTGAAAGCGGGGCAGAATTGCAGGAAACCGATTTCAGGAGGTAGACTGGAATTGCATTGAAAGCATAGGAAAAGAGGCAGAACGTCCACAATGATGCACTTGGCCAAAAAGGGCGTATGCCTTTTTTCCTGAATATATTCAGGAAAAAACGCATACGCCCTTTTTGGCCAACCAAGCAAGCTTCCAAAGGAAATCTGCACTACAATGAAGTCTCACTTCCCCCCGGTCAAAAGGGCCATCTGAAAAAAGTGTAAAATCCAGAAAGACAGGACAGGCCATGGAGAACTGGGAGCCTTGTTATGCTGATGGGCGGGATGTAAATTGCCAACAGACACTCGGGAGAAGTGTATGGTGTTTCCTGAAACATCTAAAAAACAAAGCAACAGAGCCTAGGGCACTTCCACTTATGGTCCTATAGCTTAGGGAAATTAAAATGAAAAAGACACAGCCACCCCAAACTTTGGGACGCCTCTGTTTACAAGAACCTCGTTTACAGTACAAGTTCAACATCGCAGAAAGTGAAAAATGGATAAAGAAGTTGTGGTATTTACTTACAAAGCAATATCACTCAGCAATGAAATCTATGTCATCAGGCCCTTAGCAGCACAATGAGTGGATTCAGGTATGATGATTCTAAGTGAAATAAGTCACACAGAAAAAGAAACATCATAAGATATCAGTAATACACGGAATGTAAACTTGGCTACACAGGAACTGATTTGCAGAACAGAACAGGGTCTCAAATTTAGAAAACCAACTTATGCTTGCTTAAGGGGAAAGGTGAGTTGGGGTGCTGCATAAAACCAGAGATTGAAATGAGCACAGATAAAGTTCCTTAAGCCAAATATGGAATAGACAAGAGCTACTCCTTGCTCAATGAAATGGACTCAACACCGCATATTAAACGCCTAAGAATGTACCTGACTAGTAAGTATCTTAAAACCTATGGATTGCTATGTCTCCGAAAGAGAATCAAGCATGTGTACAGGGGCATAAACGCAGCAGTGATAGGATTGGAGAGGTTCGGTGAGCAAATGAAGACCGTTTGAAGTCATATTGCATGGTACCCATTCCACGGGTTTCAACTACCCAGGTTTAAGGTATTCTTCCTTCAGCTAAAACATGCATGTGGAACCTAGAGTATGATCAACCATGTGATCGGGAGACGTGTTCAAATATGTCTCAGTTTCCCCCCCCTGGTACTCGTGTGCAACATTCCAGACGCTTTACTAACACTCTCCCGACTTGGAGAGTCAGTCCCTTTAACCTCCTGTTTGGCCCAGTTTGCAATTTCTGCGGAAGATGAACAGGAATAGGGAGAACCAATGAGAGACTAGCTGGAGGTGTCTGGACGGGCAAATTTAACTCTCATTTCCCACCAGGAAGAGGAATTAACCAAAGGCTCAGCGTGCCGTGCCGGAACCAGATTAGGGCCTGAAGCCATCCTGCGGTGTTGCGGCCAGGTCACAAGAAAGCAAGTTGAAGAAAGGAGCTCAGGGGCACTGTAATTCACAAACCTGCAGAGTTATAAATGACAGCTATCGTCCAAAAATATACTGAAGTAAGGCTGCCAAGAGGACTTGAAAGCGGGGCAGAATTGCAGGAAACCGATTTCAGGAGGTAGACTGGAATTGCATTGAAAGCATAGGAAAAGAGGCAGAACGTCCACAATGATGCACTTGTCCAAAAAGGGCATATGCGTTTTTTCCCGAATATATTCAGGAAAAAACGCATATGCCCTTTTTGGCCAACCAAGCAATCTTGCAAAGGAAATCTGCACTACAATGAAGTCTCACTTCCCCCCGGTCAAAAGGGCCATCTGAAAAAAGTGTAAAATCCAGAAAGGCAGGACAGGCCATGGAGAACTGGGAGCCTTGTTATGCTGATGGGCAGGATGTAAATTGCCAACAGACACTCGGGAGAAGTGTATGGTGTTTCCTGAAACATCTAAGAAACAAAGCACCAGAGCCTAGGGCACTTCCACTTATGGTCCTATAGCTTAGGGAAATTAAAATCAAAAAGACACAGCCACCCCAAAGTTTGGGACGCCTCTGTTTACAGGAACCTCGTTTACTGTACAAGTTCAATATCACAGAAAGTGAAAAATGGATAAAGAACTTGTGGTACTTACGTACAATGCAGTATCACTCAGCAATGAAATCTATGTCATGAGGCCCATAGCAGCATAAAGAGTGGATTCAGGTACGATGATTGTAACTGAAATAAGTCACACAGAAAAAGAAACATCATAAGATATCACTAATACACGGAATGTAAACTTGGCTACACAGGAACTGAATTACAGAACAGAACAGGGTCTCAAATTTAGAAAACCAACTTATGCTTGCTTAAGGGGAAAGGTGAGTTGGGGTGCTGCATAAAACCAGAGATTGAAATGAGCACAGATAAAGTTCCTTAAGCCAAATATGGAATAGACAAGAGCTACTCCTTGCTCAACGAAATGGTCTCAACACCCCATATTAAACGCCTAAGAATGTACCTGACTAGTAAGTATCTTAAAACCTATGGAATGCTATGTCTCCAAAAGAGAATCAAGCATGTGTACAGGGGCATAAACGCAGCAGTGATAGGATTGGAGAGGTTCGGTGAGCAAATGAAGACCCTTTGAAGTCATATTGCACGGTACCCATTCCACGGGTCTCAACTCTCCAGGTTTAAGGTATTCTTCCTTCAGCTAAGACATGCATGTGGAACCCAGAGTATGATCAACCGTGTGAACGGGAGACGTGTTCAAATATGTCTCAGTTTTCCTCCCCTGGTACTCGGGTGCAACATTCCAGACACTTTAGTAACACTCTCCCCACTTGGAGAGTCAGCGCCTTTAACCTCCTGTTTGGCCCAGTTTGCAATTTCTGTGGAAGTTGAACAGGAATAGGGAGAACCAATGAGAGACTAGCTGGAGGTGTCTGGACGGGCAAATTTAACTCTCATTTCCCACCAGGAAGAGGAAATAACCAAAGGCTCAGCGTGCCGTGCCGGAACCAGATTAGGGCCTTAAGCCATCTTGCGGTGTTGCGGCCAAGTCACAAGAAAGCGAGTTGAAGAAAGGAGCTCAGGGGCACTGTAATTCACAAACCTGCAGAGTTATAAATGACAGCTATCGTCCAGAAATATACTGAAGTAAGGCTGCCAAGAGGACTTGAAAGCGGGGCAGAATTGCAGGAAACCGATTTCAGGAGGTAGACTGGAATTGCATTGAAAGCATAGGAAAAGAGGCAGAACGTCCACAATGATGCACTTGGCCAAAAAGGGCGTATGCGTTTTTTCCTGAATATATTCAGGAAAAAACGCATACGCCCTTTTTGGCCAACCAAGCAAGCTTGCAAAGGAAATCTGCACTACAATGAAGTCTCACTTCCCCCCGGTCAAAAGGGCCATCTGAAAAAAGTGTAAAATCCAGAAAGGCAGGACAGGCCATGGAGAACTGGGAGCCTTGTTATGCTGATGGGCGGGATGTAAATTGCCAAAAGACACTCCGGAGAAGTGTATGGTGTTTCCTGAAACATCTAAAAAACAAAGCACCAGAGCCTAGGGCACTTCCACTTATGGTCCTATAGCTTAGGGAAATTAAAATCAAAAAGACACAGCCACCCCAAAGTTTGGGACGCCTCTGTTTACAGGAACCTCGTTTACCGTACAAGTTCAATATCACAGAAAGTGAAAAATGGATAAAGAACTTGTGGTACTTACGTACAATGTAGTATCACTCAGCAATGAAATCTATGTCATCAGGCCCATAGCAGCATAATGAGTGGATTCAGGTACGATGATTCTAACTGAAATAAGTCACACAGAAAAAGAAACATCATAAGATATCACTAATACACGGAATGTAAACTTGGCTACACAGGAACTGAATTCCAAAACAGAACCGGGTCTCAAATTTAGAAAACCAACTTATGCTTGCTTAAGGGGAAAGGTGAGTTGGGGTGCTGCATAAAACCAGAGATTGAAATGAGCACAGATAAAGTTCCTTAAGCCAAATATGGAATAGACAAGAGCTACTCCTTGCTCAACGAAATGGACTCAACACCACATATTAAACGCCTAAAAATGTACCTGACTAGTAAGTATGTTGAAACCTATGGATTGCTATGTCTCCAAAAGAGAATCAAGCGTGTGTACAGGGGCATAAACGCAGCAGTGATAGGATTGGAGAGGTTCGGTGAGCAAATGAAGACCCTTTGAAGTCATATTGCACGGTACCCATTCCACGGGTCTCAACTCTCCAGGTTGAAGGTATTCTTCCTTCAGCTAAAACATGCATGTGGAACCCAGAGTATGATCAACCGTGTGAACGGGATACGTGTTCAAATATGTCTCAGTTTTCGTACCCTGGTACTCGGGTGCAACATTCCAGACGCTTTACTAACACTCTCCCCACTTGGAGAGTCAGTGCCTTTAACCTCCTGTTTGGCCCAGTTTGCAATTTCTGCGGAAGATGAACAGGAATAGCGAGAACCAATGAGAGACTAGCTGGAGGTGTCTGGACGGGCAAATTTAACTCTCATTTCCCACCAGGAAGAGGAAATAAACAAAGGCTCAGCGTGCCGTGCCAGAACCAGATTAGGTCCTGAAGCCATCCTGCGGTGTTGCGGCCAGCTCAAAAGAAAGCGAGTTGAAGAAAGGAGCTCAGGGGCACTGTAATTCACAAACCTGCAGAGTTATAAATGACAGCTATCGTCCAAAAATATACTGAAGTAACGCTGCCAAGAGGACTTGAAAGCGTGTAGAATTGCAGGAAACCGATTTCAGGAGGTAGACTGGAATTGCATTGAAAGCATAGGAAAAGAGGCAGAACGTCCACAATGATGCACTTGGCCAAAAAGGGCGTATGTGTTTTTTCCTGAATATATTCAGGAAAAAACTGATACGCCCTTTTTGGCCAACCAAGCAAGCTTGCAAAGGAAATCTGCACTACAATGAAGTCTCACTTCCCCCTGGTCAAAAGGGCCATCTGAAAAAAGTGTAAAATCCAGAAAGGCAGGACAGGCCATGGAGAAGTGGGAGCCTTGTTATGCTGATGGGCGGGATGTAAATTGCCAACAGACACTCGGGAGAAGTGGATGGTGTTTCCTGAAACATCTAAGAAACAAAGCAACAGAGCCTAGGGCACTTCCACTTATGGTCCTATAGCTTAGGGAAATTAAAATCAAAAAGACACAGCCACCCCAAAGTTTGGAACGGCTCTGTTTACAAGAACCTCGTTTACAGTACAAGTTCAACATCACAGAAAGTGAAAAATGGATAAAGAAGTTGTGGTATTTACTTACAAGCAATATCACTCAGCAATGAAATCTATGTCATCAGGCCCTTAGCAGCACAATGAGTGGATTCAGGTATGATGATTCTAACTGAAATAAGTCACACAGAAAAAGAAACATCATAAGATATCAGTAATACGCAGAATGTAAACTTGGCTACACAGGAACTGAATTCCAAAACAGAACAGGGTCTCAAATTTAGAAAACCAACTTATGCTTGCTTAAGGGGAAAGGTGAGTTGGGGTGCTGCATAAAACCAGAGATTGAAATGAGCACAGATAAAGTTCCTTAAGCCAAATATGGAATAGACAAGAGCTACTCCTTGCTCAACGAAATGGTCACAACACCGCATATTAAACGCCTAAGAATGTACCTGACTAGTAAGTATCTTAAAACCTATGGATTGCTATGTCTCCAAAAGAGAATCAAGCATGTGTACAGAGGCATAAACGCAGCAGTGATAGGATTGGAGAGGTTCGGTGAGCAAATGAAGACCCTTAGAAGTCATATTGCATGGTACCCATTCCACGGGTCTCAACTCTCCAGGTTTAAGGTATTCTTCCTTCAGCTAAGACATGCATGTGGAACCCAGAGTATGATCAACCGTGTGAACGGGAGACGTGTTCAGATATGTCTCAGTTTTCCTCCCCTGGTACTCGGGTGCAACATTCCAGACGCTTTACTAACACTCTCCCCACTTGGAGAGACAGCGCCTTTAACCTCCTGTTTGGCCCAGTTTGCAATTTCTGTGGAAGTTGAACAGGAATAGGGAGAACCAATGAGAGACTAGCTGGAGGTGTCTGGACGGGCAAATTTAACTCTCATTTCCCACCAGGAAGAGGAAATAACCAAAGGCTCAGCGTGCCGTGCCGGAACCAGATTAGGGCCTGAAGCCATCCTGCGGTGTTGCGGCCAGGTCACAAGAAAGCGAGTTGAAGAAAGGAGCTGAGGGGCACTGTAATTCACAAAACTGCAGAGTTATAAATGACAGCTATCGTCCAAAAATATACTGAAGTAAGGCTGCCAAGAGGACTTGAAAGCGGGGCAGAATTGCAGGAAACCGATTTCAGGAGGTAGACTGGAATTGCATTGAAAGCATAGGAAAAGAGGCAGAACTTCCACAATGATGCACTTGTCCAAAAAAGGCGTATGCGTTTTTTCCTCAATATATTCAGGAAAAAACGCATACGCCCTTTTTGGCCAACCAAGCAAGCTTGCAAAGGAAATCTGCACTACATTGAAGTCTCACTTCCCCCCGGTCAAAAGGGCCATCTGAAAAAAGTGTAAAATCCAGAAAGGCAGGACAGGCCATGGAGAACTGGGAGCCTTGTTATGCTGATGGGCGGGATGTAAATTGCCAACAGACACTCAGGAGAAGTGTATGGTGTTTCCTGAAACATCTAAAAAACAAAGCAACAGAGCCTAGGGCACTTCCACTTATGGTCCTATAGCTTAGGGAAATTAAAATCAAAAAGACACAGCCACCCCAAAGTTTCGGACGCCTCTGTTTACAAGAACCTCATTTACCGTACAAGTTCAATATCACAGAAAGTGAAAAATGGATAAAGAACTTGTGGTACTTACGTACAATGCAGTATCACTCAGCAATGAAATCTATGTCATGAGGCCCATAGCAGCATAATGAGTGGATTCAGGTACGATGATTGTAACTGAAATAAGTCACACAGAAAAAGAAACATCATAAGATATCAGTAATACACGGAATGGAAACTTGGCTACACAGGAACTGAATTACAGAACAGAACAGGGTCTCAAATTTAGAAAACCAACTTATGCTTGCTTAAGGGGAAAGGTGAGTTGGGGTGCTGCATAAAACCAGAGATTGAAATGAGCACAGATAAAGTTCCTTAAGCCAAATATGGAATAGACAAGAGCTACTCCTTGCTCAACGAAATGGTCTCAACACCCCATATTAAACGCCTAAGAATGTACCTGACTAGTAAGTATCTTAAAACCTATGGAATGCTATGTCTCCAAAAGAGAATCAAGCATGTGTACAGGGGCATAAACGCAGCAGTGATAGGATTGGAGAGGTTCGGTGAGCAAATGAAGACCCTTTGAAGTCATATTGCACGGTACCCATTCCACGGGTCTCAACTCTCCAGGTTTAAGGTATTCTTCCTTCAGCTAAGACATGCATGTGGAACCCAGAGTATGATCAACCGTGTGAACGGGAGACGTGTTCAAATATGTCTCAGTTTTCCTCCCCTGGTACTCGGGTGCAACATTCCAGACACTTTAGTAACACTCTCCCCACTTGGAGAGTCAGCGCCTTTAACCTCCTGTTTGGCCCAGTTTGCAATTTCTGTGGAAGTTGAACAGGAATAGGGAGAACCAATGAGAGACTAGCTGGAGGTGTCTGGACGGGCAAATTTAACTCTCATTTCCCACCAGGAAGAGGAAATAACCAAAGGCTCAGCGTGCCGTGCCGGAACCAGATTAGGGCCTTAAGCCATCTTGCGGTGTTGCGGCCAAGTCACAAGAAAGCGAGTTGAAGAAAGGAGCTCAGGGGCACTGTAATTCACAAACCTGCAGAGTTATAAATGACAGCTATCGTCCAGAAATATACTGAAGTAAGGCTGCCAAGAGGACTTGAAAGCGGGGCAGAATTGCAGGAAACCGATTTCAGGAGGTAGACTGGAATTGCATTGAAAGCATAGGAAAAGAGGCAGAACGTCCACAATGATGCACTTGGCCAAAAAGGGCGTATGCGTTTTTTCCTGAATATATTCAGGAAAAAACGCATACGCCCTTTTTGGCCAACCAAGCAAGCTTGCAAAGGAAATCTGCACTACAATGAAGTCTCACTTCCCCCCGGTCAAAAGGGCCATCTGAAAAAAGTGTAAAATCCAGAAAGGCAGGACAGGCCATGGAGAACTGGGAGCCTTGTTATGCTGATGGGCGGGATGTAAATTGCCAAAAGACACTCCGGAGAAGTGTATGGTGTTTCCTGAAACATCTAAAAAACAAAGCACCAGAGCCTAGGGCACTTCCACTTATGGTCCTATAGCTTAGGGAAATTAAAATCAAAAAGACACAGCCACCCCAAAGTTTGGGACGCCTCTGTTTACAGGAACCTCGTTTACCGTACAAGTTCAATATCACAGAAAGTGAAAAATGGATAAAGAACTTGTGGTACTTACGTACAATGTAGTATCACTCAGCAATGAAATCTATGTCATCAGGCCCATAGCAGCATAATGAGTGGATTCAGGTACGATGATTCTAACTGAAATAAGTCACACAGAAAAAGAAACATCATAAGATATCACTAATACACGGAATGTAAACTTGGCTACACAGGAACTGAATTCCAAAACAGAACCGGGTCTCAAATTTAGAAAACCAACTTATGCTTGCTTAAGGGGAAAGGTGAGTTGGGGTGCTGCATAAAACCAGAGATTGAAATGAGCACAGATAAAGTTCCTTAAGCCAAATATGGAATAGACAAGAGCTACTCCTTGCTCAACGAAATGGACTCAACACCACATATTAAACGCCTAAAAATGTACCTGACTAGTAAGTATGTTGAAACCTATGGATTGCTATGTCTCCAAAAGAGAATCAAGCGTGTGTACAGGGGCATAAACGCAGCAGTGATAGGATTGGAGAGGTTCGGTGAGCAAATGAAGACCCTTTGAAGTCATATTGCACGGTACCCATTCCACGGGTCTCAACTCTCCAGGTTGAAGGTATTCTTCCTTCAGCTAAAACATGCATGTGGAACCCAGAGTATGATCAACCGTGTGAACGGGATACGTGTTCAAATATGTCTCAGTTTTCGTACCCTGGTACTCGGGTGCAACATTCCAGACGCTTTACTAACACTCTCCCCACTTGGAGAGTCAGTGCCTTTAACCTCCTGTTTGGCCCAGTTTGCAATTTCTGCGGAAGATGAACAGGAATAGCGAGAACCAATGAGAGACTAGCTGGAGGTGTCTGGACGGGCAAATTTAACTCTCATTTCCCACCAGGAAGAGGAAATAAACAAAGGCTCAGCGTGCCGTGCCAGAACCAGATTAGGTCCTGAAGCCATCCTGCGGTGTTGCGGCCAGCTCAAAAGAAAGCGAGTTGAAGAAAGGAGCTCAGGGGCACTGTAATTCACAAACCTGCAGAGTTATAAATGACAGCTATCGTCCAAAAATATACTGAAGTAACGCTGCCAAGAGGACTTGAAAGCGTGTAGAATTGCAGGAAACCGATTTCAGGAGGTAGACTGGAATTGCATTGAAAGCATAGGAAAAGAGGCAGAACGTCCACAATGATGCACTTGGCCAAAAAGGGCGTATGTGTTTTTTCCTGAATATATTCAGGAAAAAACTGATACGCCCTTTTTGGCCAACCAAGCAAGCTTGCAAAGGAAATCTGCACTACAATGAAGTCTCACTTCCCCCTGGTCAAAAGGGCCATCTGAAAAAAGTGTAAAATCCAGAAAGGCAGGACAGGCCATGGAGAAGTGGGAGCCTTGTTATGCTGATGGGCGGGATGTAAATTGCCAACAGACACTCGGGAGAAGTGGATGGTGTTTCCTGAAACATCTAAGAAACAAAGCAACAGAGCCTAGGGCACTTCCACTTATGGTCCTATAGCTTAGGGAAATTAAAATCAAAAAGACACAGCCACCCCAAAGTTTGGAACGGCTCTGTTTACAAGAACCTCGTTTACAGTACAAGTTCAACATCACAGAAAGTGAAAAATGGATAAAGAAGTTGTGGTATTTACTTACAAGCAATATCACTCAGCAATGAAATCTATGTCATCAGGCCCTTAGCAGCACAATGAGTGGATTCAGGTATGATGATTCTAACTGAAATAAGTCACACAGAAAAAGAAACATCATAAGATATCAGTAATACGCAGAATGTAAACTTGGCTACACAGGAACTGAATTCCAAAACAGAACAGGGTCTCAAATTTAGAAAACCAACTTATGCTTGCTTAAGGGGAAAGGTGAGTTGGGGTGCTGCATAAAACCAGAGATTGAAATGAGCACAGATAAAGTTCCTTAAGCCAAATATGGAATAGACAAGAGCTACTCCTTGCTCAACGAAATGGTCACAACACCGCATATTAAACGCCTAAGAATGTACCTGACTAGTAAGTATCTTAAAACCTATGGATTGCTATGTCTCCAAAAGAGAATCAAGCATGTGTACAGAGGCATAAACGCAGCAGTGATAGGATTGGAGAGGTTCGGTGAGCAAATGAAGACCCTTAGAAGTCATATTGCATGGTACCCATTCCACGGGTTTCAACTACCCAGGTTTAAGGTATTCTTCCTTCAGCTAAAACATGCATGTGGACCCCAGAGTATGATCAACCGTGTGAACGGGAGACGTGTTCAGATATGTCTCACTTTTCCTCCCCTGGTACTCGGGTGCAACATTCCAGACGCTTTACTAACACTCTCCCCACTTGGAGAGACAGCGCCTTTAACCTCCTGTTTGACCCAGTTTGCAATTTCTGTGGAATATGTACAGGAATAGGGAGAACCAATGAGAGACTAGCTGGAGTTGTCTGGACGGGCAAATTTAACTCTCATTTCCCACCAGGAAGAGGAAATAACCAAAGGCTCAGCGTGCCGTGCCGGAACCAGATTAGGGCCTGAAGCCATCCTGCGGTGTTGCGGCCAGGTCACAAGAAAGCGAGTTGAAGAAAGGAGCTGAGGGGCACTGTAATTCACAAAACTGCAGAGTTATAAATGACAGCTATCGTCCAAAAATATACTGAAGTAAGGCTGCCAAGAGGACTTGAAAGCGGGGCAGAATTGCAGGAAACCGATTTCAGGAGGTAGACTGGAATTGCATTGAAAGCATAGGAAAAGAGGCAGAACTTCCACAATGATGCACTTGTCCAAAAAAGGCGTATGCGTTTTTTCCTCAATATATTCAGGAAAAAACGCATACGCCCTTTTTGGCCAACCAAGCAAGCTTGCAAAGGAAATCTGCACTACATTGAAGTCTCACTTCCCCCCGGTCAAAAGGGCCATCTGAAAAAAGTGTAAAATCCAGAAAGGCAGGACAGGCCATGGAGAACTGGGAGCCTTGTTATGCTGATGGGCGGGATGTAAATTGCCAACAGACACTCAGGAGAAGTGTATGGTGTTTCCTGAAACATCTAAAAAACAAAGCAACAGAGCCTAGGGCACTTCCACTTATGGTCCTATAGCTTAGGGAAATTAAAATCAAAAAGACACAGCCACCCCAAAGTTTCGGACGCCTCTGTTTACAAGAACCTCATTTACCGTACAAGTTCAATATCACAGAAAGTGAAAAATGGATAAAGAACTTGTGGTACTTACGTACAATGCAGTATCACTCAGCAATGAAATCTATGTCATGAGGCCCATAGCAGCATAATGAGTGGATTCAGGTACGATGATTGTAACTGAAATAAGTCACACAGAAAAAGAAACATCATAAGATATCAGTAATACACGGAATGGAAACTTGGCTACACAGGAACTGAATTACAGAACAGAACAGGGTCTCAAATTTAGAAAACCAACTTATGCTTGCTTAAGGGGAAAGGTGAGTTGGGGTGCTGCATAAAACCAGAGATTGAAATGAGCACAGATAAAGTTCCTTAAGCCAAATATGGAATAGACAAGAGCTACTCCTTGCTCAACGAAATGGTCTCAACACCACATATTAAACGCCTAAGAATGTACCTGACTAGTAAGTATCTTAAAACCTATGGAATGCTATGTCTCCAAAAGAGAATCAAGCATGTGTACAGGGGCATAAACGCAGCAGTGATAGGATTGGAGAGGTTCGGTGAGCAAATGAAGACCCTTTGAAGTCATATTGCACGGTACCCGTTCCACGGGTCTCAACTCTCCAGGTTTAAGGTATTCTTCCTTCAGCTAAGACATGCATGTGGAACCCAGAGTATGATCAACCGTGTGAACGGGAGACGTGTTCAAATATGTCTCAGTTTTCCTCCCCTGGTACTCGGGTGCAACATTCCAGACACTTTAGTAACACTCTCCCCACTTGGAGAGTCAGCGCCTTTAAACTCCTGTTTGGCCCAGTTTGCAATTTCTGCGGAAGATGTACAGGAATAGGGAGAACCAATGAGAGACTAGCTGGAGGTGTCTGGACGGGCAAATTTAACTCTCATTTCCCACCAGGAAGAGGAAATAACCAAAGGCTCAGCATGCCGTGCCAGAACCAGATTAGGGCCTTAAGCCATCTTGCGGTGTTGCGGCCAAGTCACAAGAAAGCGAGTTGAAGAAAGGAGCTCAGGGGCACTGTAATTCACAAACCTGTAGAGTTATAAATGACAGCTATCGTCCAAAAATATACTGAAGTAAGGCTGCCAAGAGGACTTGAAAGCGGGGCAGAATTGCAGGAAACCGATTTCAGGAGGTAGACTGGAATTGCATTGAAAGCATAGGAAAAGAGGCAGAACGTCCACAATGATGCACTTGTCCAAAAAAGGCGTATGCGTTTTTTCCTGAATATATTCAGGAAAAAACGCATACGCCCTTTTTGGCCAACCAAGCAAGCTTGCAAAGGAAATCTGCACTACAATGAAGTCTCACTTCCCCCTGGTCAAAAGGGCCATCTGAAAAAAGTGTAAAATCCAGAAAGGCAGGACAGGCCATGGAGAACTGGGAGCCTTGTTATGCTGATGGGCGGGATGTAAATTGCCAAAAGACACTCGGGAGAAGTGTATGGTGTTTCCTGAAACATCTAAAAAACAAAGCAACAGAGCCTAGGGCACTTCCACTTATGGTCCTATAGCTTAGGGAAATTAAAATCAAAAAGACACAGCCACCCGAAAGTTTGAGACCCCTCTGTTTACAAGAACCTCGTTTACCGTACAAGTTCAATACCACAGAAAGTGAAAATGGATAAAGAACTTGTGGTACTTACGTACAATGCAGTATCACTCAGCAATGAAATCTATGTCATCAGGCCCGTAGCAGCATAATGAGTGGATTCAGGTACGATGATTCTAACTGAAATAAGTCACACAGAAAAAGAAACATCATAAGATATCAGTAATACACGGAATGTAAACTTGGCTACACAGGAACTGAATTCCAAAACAGAACAGGGTCTCAAATTTAGAAAACCAACTTATGCTTGTTTAAGGGGAAAGGTGAGTTGGGGTGCTGCATAAAACCAGAGATTGAAATGAGCACAGATAAAGTTCCTTAAGCCAAATATGGAATAGACAAGAGCTACTCCTTGCTCAACGAAATGGAATCAACACCCCATATTAAACGCCTAAGAATGTACCTTACTAGTAAGTATCTTAAAACCTATGGATTGCTATGTCTCCAAAAGAGAATCAAGCATGTGTACAGGGGCATAAACGCAGCAGTGATAGGATTGGAGAGGTTCGGTGAACAAATGAAGACCCTTTGAAGTCATATTGCATGGTACCCATTCCACGGGTCTCAACTCTCCAGGTTTAAGGTATTCTTCCTTCAGCTAAAACATGCATATGGAACCCAGAGTATGATCAACCGTGTGAACAGGAGACGTGTTCAAATATGTCTCGGTTTTCCTCCCCTGGTACTCGGGTGAAACATTCCAGACGCTTTACTAACACTCTCCCCACTTGGAGAGTCAGCGCCTTTAACCTCCTGTTTGGCCCAGTTTGCAATTTCTGCGGAAGATGAACAGGATTAGCAAGAACCAATGAGAGACTAGCTGGAGGTGTCTGGACGGGCAAATTTAACTCTCATTTCCCACGAGGAAGAGGAATTAACCAAAGGCTCAGCGTGCCATGCCGGAACAAGATTAGGGCCTGAAGCCATCCTGCAGTGTTGCAGCCAGCTCACAAGAAAGCGAGTTGAAGAAAGGAGCTCAGGGGCACTGTAATTCACAAACCTGCAGAGTTATAAATGACAGCTATCGTCCAAAAATATACTGAAATAACGCTGCCAAGAGGACTTGAAAGCGTGTAGACTTGCAGGAAACCGATTTCAGGAGGTAGACTGGAATTGCATTGAAAGCATAGGAAAAGAGGCAGAACGTCCACAATGATGCACTTGGCCAAAAAGGGCGTATGTGTTTTTTCCTGAATATATTCAGGAAAAAACTGATACGCCCTTTTTGGCCAACCAAGCAAGCTTGCAAAGGAAATCTGCACTACAATGAAGTCTCACTTCCCCCGGTCAAAAGGGCCATCTGAAAAAAGTGTAAAATCCAGAAAGGCAGGACAGGCCATGGAGAAGTGGGAGCCTTGTTATGCTGATGGGCGGGATGTAAATTGCCAACAGACACTCGGGAGAAGTGGATGGTGTTTCCTGAAACATCTAAGAAACAAAGCAACAGAGCCTAGAGCACTTCCACTTATGGTCCTATAGCTTAGGGAAATTAAAATCAAAAAGACACAGCCACCCCAAAGTTTGGAACGGCTCTGTTTACAAGAACCTCGTTTACAGTACAAGTTCAACATCACAGAAAGTGAAAAATGGATAAAGAAGTTGTGGTATTTACTTACAAAGCAATATCACTCAGCAATGAAATCTATGTCATCAGGCCCTTAGCAGCACAATGAGTGGATTCAGGTATGATGATTATAACTGATAGAAGTCACACAGAAAAAGAAACATCATAAGATATCATTAATACACGGAATGTAAACTTGGCTACACAGGAACTGAATTCCAAAACAGAACAGGGTCTCAAATTTAGAAAAGCAACTTATGCTTGCTTAAGGGGAAAGGTGAGTTGGGGTGCTGCATAAAACCAGAGATTGAAATGAGCACAGATAAAGTTCCTTAAGCCAAATATGGAATAGACAAGAGCTACTCCTTGCTCAACGAAATGGTCACAACACCGCATATTAAACGCCTAAGAATGTACCTGACTAGTAAGTATCTTAAAACCTATGGATTGCTATGTCTCCAAAAGAGAATCAAGCATGTGTACAGAGGCATAAACGCAGCAGTGATAGGATTGGAGAGGTTCGGTGAGCAAATGAAGACCCTTAGAAGTCATATTGCATGGTACCCATTCCACGGGTTTCAACTACCCAGGTTTAAGGTATTCTTCCTTCAGCTAAAACATGCATGTGGACCCCAGAGTATGATCAACCGTGTGAACGGGAGACGTGTTCAGATATGTCTCACTTTTCCTCCCCTGGTACTCGGGTGCAACATTCCAGACGCTTTACTAACACTCTCCCCACTTGGAGAGTCAGCGCCTTTAACCTCCTGTTTGGCCCAGTTTGCAATTTCTGTGGAATATGAACAGGAATAGGGAGAACCAATGAGAGACTAGCTGGAGGTGTCTGGACGGGCAAATTTAACTCTCATTTCCCACCAGGAAGAGGAAATAACCAAAGGCTCAGCGTGCCGTGCCAGAACCAGATTAGGGCCTGAAGCCATCCTGCGGTGTTGCGGCCAGGTCACAAGAAAGCGAGTTGAAGAAAGGAGCTGAGGGGCACTGTAATTTACAAACCTGCAGAGTTATAAATGACAGCTATCGTCCAAAAATATACTGAAGTAAGGCTGCCAAGAGGACTTGAAAGCGGGGCAGAATTGCAGGAAACCGATTTCAGGAGGTAGACTGGAATTGCATTGAAAGCATAGGAAAAGAGGCAGAACGTCCACAATGATGCACTTGTCCAAAAAACGCGTATGCGTTTTTTCCTCAATATATTCAGGAAAAAACGCATACGCACTTTTTGACCAACCAAGCAAGCTTGCAAAGGAAATCTGCACTACATTGAAGTCTCACTTCCCCCCGGTCAAAAGGGCCATCTGAAAAAAGTGTAAAATCCAGAAAGGCAGGACAGGCCATGGAGAACTGGGAGCCTTGTTATGCTGATGGGCGGGATGTAAATTGCCAACAGACACTCAGGAGAAGTGTATGGTGTTTCCTGAAACATCTAAAAAACAAAGCAACAGAGCCTAGGGCACTTCCACTTATGGTCCTATAGCTTAGGGAAATTAAAATCAAAAAGACACAGCCACCCCAAAGTTTCGGACGCCTCTGTTTACAAGAACCTCATTTACCGTACAAGTTCAATATCACAGAAAGTGAAAAATGGATAAAGAACTTGTGGTACTTACGTACAATGCAGTATCACTCAGCAATGAAATCTATGTCATCAGGCCCATAGCAGCATAATGAGTGGATTCAGGTACGATGATTGTAACTGAAATAAGTCACACAGAAAAAGAAACATCATAAGATATCACTAATACACGGAATGTAAACTTGGCTACACAGGAACTGAATTACAGAACAGAACAGGGTCTCAAATTTAGAAAACCAACTTATGCTTGCTTAAGGGGAAAGGTGAGTTGGGGTGCTGCATAAAACCAGAGATTGAAATGAGCACAGATAAAGTTCCTTAAGCCAAATATGGAATAGACAAGAGCTACTCCTTGCTCAACGAAATGGTCTCAACACCACATATTAAACGCCTAAGAATGTACCTGACTAGTAAGTATCTTAAAACCTATGGAATGCTATGTCTCCAAAAGAGAATCAAGCATGTGTACAGGGGCATAAACGCAGCAGTGATAGGATTGGAGAGGTTCGGTGAGCCAATGAAGACCCTTTGAAGTCATATTGCACGGTACCCGTTCCACGGGTCTCAACTCTCCAGGTTTAAGGTATTCTTCCTTCAGCTAAGACATGCATGTGGAACCCAGAGTATGATCAACCGTGTGAACGGGAGACGTGTTCAAATATGTCTCAGTTTTCCTCCCCTGGTACTCGGGTGCAACATTCCAGACACTTTAGTAACACTCTCCCCACTTGGAGAGTCAGCGCCTTTAAACTCCTGTTTGGCCCAGTTTGCAATTTCTGCGGAAGATGAACAGGAATAGTGAGAACCAATGAGAGACTAGCTGGAGGTGTCTGGACGGGCAAATTTAACTCTCATTTCCCACCAGGAAGAGGAAATAACCAAAGGCTCAGCGTGCTGTGTCAGCAACAGATTACGGCCTGAAGCCATCCTGCGGTGTTGCGGCCAGCTCAAAAGAAAGCGAGTTGAAGAAAGGAGCTCAGGGGCACTGTAATTCACAAACCTGCAGAGTTATAAATGACAGCTATCGTCCAAAAATATACTGAAGTAAGGCTGCCAAGAGGACTTGAAAGCGGGGCAGAATTGCAGGAAACCGATTTCAGGAGGTAGACTGGAATTGCATTGAAAGCATAGGAAAAGAGGCAGAACGTCCACAATGATGCACTTGGCCAAAAAAAGGCGTATGCGTTCTTTCCTGAATATATTCAGGAAAAAACGCAAACGCCCTTTTTGGCCAACCAGGCAAACATGCAAAGGAAATCTGCACTACAATGAAGTCTCACTTCCCCCCGGTCAAAAGGGCCATCTGAAAAAAGTGTAAAATCCAGAAAGGCAGGACAGGCCATGGAGAAGTGGGAGCCTTGTTATGCTGATGGGCGGGATGTAAATTGCCAACAGACACTCGGGAGAAGTGTATGGTGTTTCCTGAAACATCTAAAAAACAAAGCAACAGAGCCTAGGGCACTGCCACTTATGGTCCTATAGCTTAGGGAAATTAAAATCAGAAAGACACAGCCACCCCAATGTTTGGAACGGCTCTGTTTACAAGAACCTCCTTTACAGTACAAGTTCAACATCGCAGAAAGTGAAAAATGGATAAAGAATTTGTGGTATTTACTTACAAAGCAATATCACTCAGCAATGAAATCTATGTCATCAGGCCCTTAGCAGCACAATGAGTGGATTCAGGTATGATGATTCTAACTGAAATAAGTCACACAGAAAAAGAAACATCATAAGATATCAGTAATACACGGAATGTAAACTTAGCTACACAGGAACTGAATTACAGAACAGAACAGGGTCTCAAATTTAGAAAACCAACTTATGCTTGCTTAAGGGTAAAGGTGAGTTGGGGTGCTGCATAAAACCAGAGATTGAAATGAGCACAGATAAAGTTCCTTAAGCCAAATATGGAATAGACAAGAGCTACTCCTTGCTCAACGAAATGGACTCAACACCGCATATTAAACGCCTAAGAATGTACCTGACTAGTAAGTATCTTAAAACCTATGGATTGCTATATCTCCGAAAGAGAATCAAGCATGTGTACAGGGGCATAAACGCAGCAGTAATAGGATTGGAGAGGTTTGGTGAGCAAATGAAGACCCTTTGAAGTCATATTGCATGGTACCCATTCCACGGGTTTCAACTACCCAGGTTTAAGGTATTCTTCCTTCAGCTAAAACATGCATGTGGAACCTAGAGTATGATCAACCATGTGATCGGGAGACGTGTTCAAATATGTCTCAGTTTTCATACCCTGGTACTCAGGTGCAACATTCCAGACGCTTTACTAACACTCTCCCCACTTGGAGAGTCAGTCCCTTTAACCTCCTGTTTGGCCCAGTTTGCCATTTCTGCGGAAGATGAACAGGAATAGCGAGAACAAATGAGAGACTAGCTGGAGGTGTCTGGACGGGCAAATTTAACTCTCATTTCCCACCAGGAAGAGGAATTAACCAAAGGCTCAGTGTGCCGTGCCAGAAACGGATTAGGGCCTGAAGCCATCCTGCGGTGTTTTGGCCAGGTCACAAGAAAGCGAGTTGAAGAATGGAGCTCAGAGGCACTGTAATTCACAAACTTGCAGAGTTATAAATGAGGGCTATCGTCCAAAAATATACTGAAGTAAGGCTGCCAAGAGGACTTGAAAGCGGGGCAGAATTGCAGGAAATCGATTTCAGGAGGTAGACTGGAATTGCATTGAAAGCATAGGAAAAGAGGCAGAACGTCCACATTGATGCACTTGGCCAAAAAGGGCGTATGCGTTTATTCCTGAATATATTCAGGAAAAAACGCATACGCCCTTTTTGGCCAACCAAGCAAGCTTGCAAAGGAAATCTGCACTACAATGAAGTCTCACTTCCCCCCGGTCAAAAGGGCCATCTGAAAAAAGTGTAAAATCCAGAAAGGCAGGACAGGCCATGGAGAACTGGGAGCCTTGTTATGCTGATGGGCGGGATGTAAATTGCCAACAGACACTCGGGAGAAGTGTATGGTGTTTCCTGAAACATCTAAAAAACAAAGCAACAGAGCCAAGGGCACTTCCACTTATGGTCCTATAGCTTAGGGAAATTAAAATCAAAAAGACACAGCCACCCCAAGTTTGGGACGCCTCTGTTTACAAGAACCTCGTTTACCATACAAGTTCAATATCAGAGAAAGTGAAAAATGGATAAAGAACTTGTGGTACTTACGAACAATGTAGTATCACTCAGCAATGAAATCTATGTCATCAGGCCCATAGCAGCATAATGAGTGGATTCAGGTACGATGATTCTAACTGAAATAAGTCACACAGAAAAAGAAACATCATAAGATATAACTAATAAACGGAATGTAAACTTGGCTACACAGGAACTGAATTCCAAAACAGAACAGGGTCTCAAATTTAGAAAGCCAACTTATGCTTGCTTAAGGGGAAAGGTGAGTTGGGGTGCTGCATAAAACCAGAGATTGAAATGAGCACAGATAAAGTTCCTTAAGCCAAATATGGAATAGACAAGAGCTACTCCTTGCTCAACGAAATGGACTCAACACCCCATATTAAACGCCTAAGAATGTACCTGACTAGTAAGTATCTTAAAACCTATGGATTACTATGTCTCCAAAAGAGAATCAAGCATGTGTACAGGGGCATAAACGCAGCAGTGAAAGGATTGGAGAGGTTCGGTGAGCAAATGAAGCCCCTTTGAAGTCATATTGCATGGTACCCATTCCACGGGTCTCAACTCTCCAGGTTTAAGGTATTCTTCCTTCAGCTAAAACATGCATGTGGAACCTAGAGTATGATCAACCATGTGATCGGGAGACGTGTTCAAATATGTCTCAGTTTTCGTACCCTGGTACTCGGGTGCAACATTCCAGACGCTTTACTAACACTCTCCCGACTTGGAGAGTCAGTCCCTTTAACCTCCTGTTTGGCCCAGTTTGCAATTTCTGCGGAAGATGAACAGGAATAGGGAGAACCAATGAGAGACTAGCTGGAGGTGTCTGGACGGGCAAAATTAACTCTCATTTCCCAACAGGAAGAGGAAATACCCAAAGGCTCATCGTGCCGTGCCGGAACCAGATTAGGGCCTGAAGCCATCCTGCGGTGTTTCGGGCAGGTCACAAGAAAGCGAGTTGAAGAAAGGAGCTCAGGGGCACTGTAATTCAAAAACCTGCAGAGTTATAAATGACAGCTATCGTCCAAAAATATACTGAAGTAAGGCTGCCAAGAGGACTTGAAAGCGGGGCAGAATTGCAGGAAACCGATTTCAGGAGGTAGACTGGAATTGCATTGAAAGCATAGGAAAAGAGACAGAACGTCCACAATGATGCACTTGGCCAAAAAGGGCGTATGCGTTTTTTCCTGAATATATTCAGGAAAAAACGCATACGCACTTTTTGGCCAACCAAGCAAGCTTGCAAAGGAAATCTGCACTACAATGAAGTCTCACTTCCCCCCGGTCAAAAGGGCCGTCTGAAAAAAGTGTAAAATCCAGAAAGGCAGGACAGGCCATGGAGAACTGGGAGCCTTGTTATGCTGATGGGCGGGATGTAAATTGCCAACAGACACTCGGGAGAAGTGTATGATGTTTCCAGAAACATCTAAGAAACAAAGCAACATAGTCTAGGGCAATTCCACTTATGGTCCTATAGCTTAGGGAAATTAAAATCAGAAAGACACAGCCACCCCAAAGTTTGGAACGGCTCTGTTTACAAGAACCTCGTTTACAGTACAAGTTCAACATCACAGAAAGTGAAAAATGGATAAAGAAGTTGTGGTATTTACTTACAAAGCAATATCACTCAGCAATGAAATCTATGTCATCAGGCCCTTAGCAGCACAATGAGTGGATTCAGGTATGATGATTCTAACTGAAATAAGTCACACAGAAAAAGAAACATCATAAGATATCAGTAATACAGGGAATGTAAACTTGGCTACACAGGAACTGAATTACAGAACAGAACAGGGTCTCAAATTTAGAAAACCAACTCATGCTTGCTTAAGGGGAAAGGTGAGTTGGGGTGCTGCATAAAACCAGAGATTGAAATGAGCACAGATAAAGTTCCTTAAGCCAAATATGGAATAGACAAGAGCTACTCCTTGCTCAACAAAATGGACTCAACACCCCATATTAAACGCCTAAGAATGTACCTGACTAGTAAGTATCTTAAAACCTATGGATTGCTATGTCTCCAAAAGAGAATCAAACGTGTGTACAGGGATATAAACCCAGCAGTGGTAGGATAGGAGAGGTTCGGTGAGCAAATGAAGACCCTTTGAAGTCATATTGCATGGTACCCATTCCACGGGTCTCAACTCTCCAGGTTTAAGGTATTCTTCCTTCAGCTAAAACATGCATGTGGAACCCAGAATATAATCAACCGTGTGAACGGGAGACGTGTTCAAATATGTCTCAGTTTTCGTACCCTGGTACTCGGGTGCAACATTCCAGACGCTTTACTAACACTCTCCCACTTGGAGAGTCAGCGCCTTTAACCTCCTGTTTGGCCCAGTTTGCAATTTCTGCGGAAGATGAACAGGAATAGGGAGAACCAATGAGAGACTAGCTGGAGGTGTCTGGACGGGCAAATTTAACTCTCATTTCCCACCAGGAAGAGGAAATAACCAAAGGCTCAGCGTGCCGTGCCAGAACCAGATTAGGACCTGAAGCCATCGTGCGGTGTTGCGGCTAGCTCAAAAGAAAGCGAGTTGAAGAAAGGAGCTGAGGGGCACTGTAATTCACAAACCTGCAGAGTTATAAATGACAGCTATCGTCCAAAAATATACTGAAGTAAGGCTGCCAAGAGGACTTGAAAGCGGGGCAGAATTGCAGGAAACTGATTTCAGTAGGTAGACTGGAATTGCATTGAAAGCATAGGAAAAGAGGCAGAACGTCCACAATGATGCACTTGGCCAAAAAGGGCGTATGCGTTTTTTCCTGAATATATTCAGGAAAAAACGCATACGCCCTTTTTGGCCAACCAAGCAAGCTTGCAAAGGAAATCTGCACTACAATGAAGTCTCACTTCCCCCCGGTCAAAAGGGCCATCTGAAAAAAGTGTAAAATCCAGAAAGGCAGGACAGGCCATGGAGAACTGGGAGCCTTGTTATGCTGATGGGCGGGATGTAAATTGCCAACAGACACTCTGGAGAAGTGTATGGTGTTTCCTGAAACATCTAAAAAACAAAGCAACAGAGCCTAGGGCACTTCCACTTATGGTCCTATAGCTTAGGGAAATTAAAATCAAAAAGACAGCCACCCCAAAGTTTGGAACGGCTCTGTTTACAAGAACCTCGTTTACAGTACAAGTTCAACATCACAGAAAGTGAAAAATGGATAAAGAAGTTGTGGTATTTACTTACAAAGCAATATCACTCAGCAATGAAATCTATGTCATCAGGACCTTAGCAGCACAATGAGTGGATTCAGGTATGATGATTCTAACTGAAATAAGTCACACAGAAAAAGAAACATCATAAGATATCAGTAATACACGGAATGTAAACTTGGCTACACAGGAACTGAATTACAGAACAGAACAGGGTCTCAAATTTAGAAAACCAACTTATGTTTGCTTAAGGGGAAAGGTGAGTTGGGGTGCTGCATAAGACCAGAGATTGAAATGAGTACAGATAAAGTTCCTTAAGCCAAATATGGAATAGACAAGAGCTACTCCTTGCTCAACGAAATGGACTCAACACCGCATATTAAACGCCTAAGAATGTACCTGACTAGTAAGTATCTTAAAACGTATGGATTGCTATGTCTCCGAAAGAGAATCAAGCATGTGTACAGGGGCATAAACGCAGCAGTGAAAGGATTGGAGAGGTTCGGTGAGCAAATGAAGACCCTGTGAAGTCATATTGCATGGTACACATTCCACGGGTTTCAACTACCCAGCTTTAAGGTATTCTTCCTTCACCTAAAACATGCATGTGGAACCCAGAATATGATCAACCGTGTGAACGGGAGACGTGTTCAAATATGTCCCAGTTTTCCTCCCCTGGTACTCGGGTGCAACATTCCAGACACTTTACTAACACTCTCCCCACTTGGAGAGTCAGCGCCTTTAACCTCCTGTTTGGCCCAGTTTGCAATTTCTGCGGAAGATGAACAGGAATAGGGAGAACCAATGAGAGACTAGCTGGAGGTGTCTGGACGGGCAAATTTAACTCTCATTTCCCACCAGGAAGAGGAAATAACCAAAGGCTCAGCGTGCCGTGCCGGAACCAGATTAGGGCCTAAAGCCATCCTGCGGTGTTGCGGCCTGCTCAAAAGAAAGCGAGTTGAAGAAAGGAGCTCAGGGGCACTGTAATTCACAAATCTGCAGAGTTACAAATGACAGCTATCGTCCAAAAATATACTGAAGTAAGGCTGCCAAGAGGACTTGAAAGCGGGGCAGAATTGCAGGAAACCGATTTCAGGAGGTAGACTGGAATTGCATTGAAAGCATAGGAAAAGAGGCAGAACGTCCACAATGATGCACTTGGCCAAAAAGGGCGTATGCGTTTTTTCCTGAATATATTCAGGAAAAAACGCATACGCACTTTTTGGCCAACCAAGCAAGCTTGCAAAGGAAATCTGCACTACAATGAAGTCTCACTTCCCCCCGGTCAAAAGGGCCATCTGAAAAAAGTGTAAAATCCAGAAAGGCAGGACAGGCCATGGAGAACTGGGAGCCTTGTTATGCTGATGGGCGGGATGTAAATTGCCAACAGACACTCTGGAGAAGTGTATGGTGTTTCCTGAAACATCTAAAAAACAAAGCAACAGAGCCTAGGGCACTTCCACTTATGGTCCTATAGCTTAGGGAAATTAAAATCAAAAAGACAGCCACCCCAAAGTTTGGAACGGCTCTGTTTACAAGAACCTCGTTTACAGTACAAGTTCAACATCACAGAAAGTGAAAAATGGATAAAGAAGTTGTGGTATTTACTTACAAAGCAATATCACTCAGCAATGAAATCTATGTCATCAGGACCTTAGCAGCACAATGAGTGGATTCAGGTATGATGATTCTAACTGAAATAAGTCACACAGAAAAAGAAACATCATAAGATATCAGTAATACACGGAATGTAAACTTGGCTACACAGGAACTGAATTACAGAACAGAACAGGGTCTCAAATTTAGAAAACCAACTTATGTTTGCTTAAGGGGAAAGGTGAGTTGGGGTGCTGCATAAGACCAGAGATTGAAATGAGTACAGATAAAGTTCCTTAAGCCAAATATGGAATAGACAAGAGCTACTCCTTGCTCAACGAAATGGACTCAACACCCCATATTAAACGCCTAAGAATGTACCTGACTAGTAAGTATCTTAAAACCTATGGATTGCTATGTCTCCGAAAGAGAATCAAGCATGTGTACAGGGGCATAAACGCAGCAGTGAAAGGATTGGAGAGGTTCGGTGAGCAAATGAAGACCCTGTGAAGTCATATTGCATGGTACACATTCCACGGGTTTCAACTACCCAGCTTTAAGGTATTCTTCCTTCACCTAAAACATGCATGTGGAACCCAGAATATGATCAACCGCGTGAACGGGAGACGTGTTCAAATATGTCCCAGTTTTCCTCCCCTGGTACTCGGGTGCAACATTCCAGACACTTTACTAACACTCTCCCCACTTGGAGAGTCAGCGCCTTTAACCTCCTGTTTGGCCCAGTTTGCAATTTCTGCGGAAGATGAACAGGAATAGGGAGAACCAATGAGAGACTAGCTGGAGGTGTCTGGACGGGCAAATTTAACTCTCATTTCCCACCAGGAAGAGGAAATAACCAAAGGCTCAGCGTGCCGTGCCGGAACCAGATTAGGGCCTAAAGCCATCCTGCGGTGTTGCGGCCTGCTCAAAAGAAAGCGAGTTGAAGAAAGGAGCTCAGGGGCACTGTAATTCACAAATCTGCAGAGTTACAAATGACAGCTATCGTCCAAAAATATACTGAAGTAAGGCTGCCAAGAGGACTTGAAAGCGGGGCAGAATTGCAGGAAACCGATTTCAGGAGGTAGACTGGAATTGCATTGAAAGCATAGGAAAAGAGGCAGAACGTCCACAATGATGCACTTGGCCAAAAAGGGCGTATGCGTTTTTTCCTGAATATATTCAGGAAAAAACGCATACGCACTTTTTGGCCAACCAAGCAAGCTTGCAAAGGAAATCTGCACTACAATGAAGTCTCACTTCCCCCCGGTCAAAAGGGCCATCTGAAAAAAGTGTAAAATCCAGAAAGGCAGGACAGGCCATGGAGAACTGGGAGCCTTGTTATGCTGATGGGCGGTTTGTAAATTGCCAACAGACACTCGGGAGAAGTGTATGGTGTTTCCTGAAACATCTAAGAAACAAAGCAACAGAGCCTAGGGCAATTCCACTTATGGTCCTATAGCTTAGGGAAATTAAAATCAAAAAGACACAGCCACCCCAAAGTTTGGAACAGCTCTGTTTACAAGAACCACGTTTACAGTACACGTTCAACATCACAGAAAGTGAAAAATGGTTAAAGAAGTTGTGGTATTTACTTACAAAGCAATATCACTCAGCAATGAAATCTATGTCATCAGGCCCGCAGCAGCACAATGAGTGGATTCAGGTACGATGATTCTAACTGAAATAAGTCACACAGAAAAAGAAACATCATAAGATATCAGTAATACACGGAATGTAAACTTGGCTACACAGGAACTGAATTCCAAAACAGAACAGGGTCTCAAATTTAGAAAAGCAACTTATGCTTGCTTAAGGGGAAAGGTGAGTTGGGGTGCTGCATAAAACCAGAGATTGAAATGAGCACAGATAAAGTTCCTTAAGCAAAATATGCAATAGACAAGAGCTACTCCTTGCTCAACAAAATGGACGCAACACCCCATATTAAACGCCTAAGAATGTACCTGACTAGTAAGTATCTTAAAACCTATGGATTGCTATGTCTCTGAAAGAGAATCAAACGTGTGTACAGGGATATAAACCCAGCAGTGGTAGGATTGGAGAGGTTCGGTGAGCAAATGAAGACCCTTTGAAGTCATATTGCATGGTACCCATTCCACGGGTTTCAACTAGCCAGGTTTAAGGTATATTCCTTCAGCTAAAACATGCATGTGGAACCCAGAATATGATCAACCATGTGAACGGGAGACGTGTTCAAATATGTCTCAGTTTTCCTCCCCTGGTACTCGGGTGCAACATTCCAGACGCTTTACTAACACTCTCCCGACTTGGAGAGTCAGCCCCTTTAACCTCCTGTTTGGCCCAGTTTGCAATTTCTGCAGAGGATGAACAGGAATAGCGAGAACCAATGAGAGACTAGCTGGAGGTGTCTGGACGGGCAAATTTAACTCTCATTTCCCACCAGGAAGAGGAATTAACCAAAGGCTCAGCGTGCCGTGCCGGAACCAGATTAGGGCCTGAAGCCATCCTGCGGTGTTGCGGCCAGCTCAAAAGAAAGCGAGTTGAAGAAAGGAGCTCAGGGTCTCTGTAATTCACAAACCTGCAGCGTTATAAATGACAGCTATCGTCCAAAAATAGACTGAAGTAAGGCTGCCAAGAGGACTTGAAAGCGGGGCAGAATTGCAGGAAACCGATTTCAGGAGGTAGACTAGAATTGCATTGAAAGCATAGGAAAAGAGGCAGAACGTCCACAATGATGCACTTGGCCAAAAAGGGCGTATGCGTTTTTTCCTCAATATATTCAGGAAAAAACGCATATGCCCTTTTTGGCCAACCAAGCAAGCTTGCAAAGGAAATCTGCACTACAATGAAGTCTCACTTCCCCCCGGTCAAAAGGGCCATCTGAAAAAAGTGTAAAATCCAGAAAGGCAGGACAGGCCATGGAGAACTGGGAGCCTTGTTATGCTGATGGGCGGGATGTAAATTGCCAACAGACACTCGGCAGAAGTGTATGGTGTTTCCTGAAACATCTAAAAAACAAAGCAACAGAGCCTAGGGCACTGCCACTTATGGTCCTATAGCTTAGGGAAATTAAAATCAAAAAGACACAGCCACCCCAAAGTTTGGGACGCCTCTGTTTACAAGAACCTCGTTTACAGTACAAGTTCAACATCGCAGAAAGTGAAAAATGGATAAAGAATTTGTGGTACCTACGTACAATGCAGTATCACTCAGCAATGAAATCTATGTCATCAGGCCCGTAGCAGCATAATTAGTGGATTCAGGTACGATGATTCTAACTGAAATAAGTCACACAGAAAAAGAAACATCATAAGATATCACTAATACACGGAATGTAAACTTGGCTACACAGGAACTGCATTCCAAAACAGAACAGGGTCTCAAATTTAGAAAACCAACTTATGCTTGCTTAAGGGGAAAGGTGAGTTGGGGTGCTGCATAAAACCAGAGATTGAAATGAGCACAGATAAAGTTCCTTAAGCCAAATATGGAATAGACAAGAGCTACTCCTTGCTCAACGAAATGGACTCAAAACCCCATATTAAACCCCTAAGAATGTACCTGACTAGTAAGTATCTTAAAACCTATGGATTGCTATGTCTCCAAAAGAGAATCAAACGTGTGTACAGGGGAATAAACGCAGCAGTGATAGGATTGGAGAGGTTCGGTGAGCAAATGAAGACCCTTTGAAGTCATATTGCATGGTACCCATTACACGGGTCTCAACTCTCCAGGTTTAAGGTATTCTTCCTTCAGCTAAAACATGCATGTGGAACCCAGAGTATGATCAACCATGTGAACGGGAGACGTGTTCAAATATGTCTCAGTTTTCCTCCCCTGGTACTCGGGTGCAACATTCCAGACGCTTTACTAACACTCTCCCGACTTGGAGAGTCAGTCCCTTTAACCTCCTGTTTGGCCCAGTTTGCAATTTCTGCGGAAGATGAACAGGAATAGCGAGAACCAATGAGAGGCTAGCTGGAGGTGTCTGGACGGGCAAATTTAACTCTCATTTCCCACCAGGAAGAGGAATTAACCAAAGGCTCAGCATGCCGGGCCGGAACCAGATTAGGGCTTGAAGCCATCCTGCGGTGTTGCGGCCAGGTCACAAAAAGCGAGTTGAAGAAAGGAGCTCAGGGGCACTGTAATTCACAAACCTGCAGAGTTATAAATGACAGCTATTGTCCAAAAATAGACTGAAGTAAGCCTGCCAAGAGGACTTGAAAGCGGGGCAGAATTGCAGGAAACCAATTTCAGGAGGTAGACTGGAATTGCATTGAAAGCATAGGAAAAGAGGCAGAACGTCCACAATGATGCACTTGGCCAAAAAGGGCGTATGCGTTTTTTCCTGAATATATTCAGGAAAAAACGCATACGCCCTTTTTGGCCAACCAAGCAAGCTTGCAAAGGAAATCTGCACTACAATGAAGTCTCACTTCCCCTCGGTCAAAAGGGCCATCTGAAAAAAGTGTAAAATCCAGAAAGGCAACAGGCCATTGAGAACTGGGAGCCTTGTTATGCTGAGGGGCGGGATGTAAATTGCCAACAGACACTTGGGAGAAGTGTATGGTGTTTCCTGAAACATCTAAAAAACAAAGCAACAGAGCCTAGGGCACTTCCACTTATGGTCCTATAGCTTAGGGAAATTAAAATCAAAAACACACAGCCACCTCAAAGTTTGGAACGGCTCTGTTTACAAGAACCTCGTTTACAGTACAAGTTCAACATCGCAGAAAGTGAAAAATGGATAAAGAAGTTGTGGTATTTACTTACAAAGCAATATCACTCAGCAATGAAATCTGTGTCATCAGGCCCTTAGCAGCACAATGAGTGGATTCAGGTATGATGATTCTAACTGAAGTAAGTCACACAGAAAAAGAAACATCATAAGATATCAGTAATACACGGAATGTAAACTTGGCTACAAAGGAAATGAATTACAGAACAGAACAGGGTCTCAAATTTAGAAAACCAACTTATGCTTGCTTAAGGGTAAAGGTGAGTTGGGGTGCTGCATAAAACCAGAGATTGAAATGAGCACAGATAAAGTTCCTTAAGTCAAATATGGAATAGACAAGAGCTACTCCTTGCTCAACGAAATGGACTCAACATCGCATATTAAACGCCTAAGAATGTACCTGACTAGTAAGTATCTTAAAACCTATGGATTGCTATGTCTCCGAAAGAGAATCAAGCATGTGTACAGGGGCATAAACGCAGCAGTGATAGGATTGGAGAGGTTCGGTGAGCAAATGAAGACCCTTTGAAGTCATATTGCATGGTACCCATTACACGGGTCTTAACTCTCCAGGTTTAAGGTATTCTTCCTTCAGCTAAAACATGCATGTGGAACCCAAGTATGATCAACCATGTGAACGGGAGACGTGTTCAAATATGTCTCAGTTTTCCTCCCCTGGTACTCGGGTGCAACATTCCAGACGCTTTACTAACACTCTCCCCACTTGGAGACTCAGTGCCTTTAACCTCCTGTTTGGCCCAGTTTCCAATTTCTGCGGAAGATGAACAGGAATAGCGAGAACCAATGAGAGACTAGCTGGAGGTGTCTGGACGGGCAAATTTAACTCTCATTTCCCACCAGGAAGAGGAAATAACCAAAGGCTCAGCGTGCCGTGCCGGAACCAGATTAGGGCCTGAAGCCATCCTGCGGTGTTGCGGCCAGCTCAAAAGAAAGCGAGTTGAAGAAAGGAGCTCAGGGGCACTGTAATTCACAAACCTGCAGAGTTATAAATGACAGCTATCGTCCAAAAATAGACTGAAGTAAGGCTGCCAAGAGGACTTGAAAGCGGGGCAGAATTGCAGGAAACCGATTTCAGGAGGTAGACTGGAATTGCATTGAAAGCATAGGAAAAGAGGCAGAACGTCCACAATGATGCACTTGGCCAAAAAGGGCGTATGCGTTTTTTCCTGAATATATTCAGGAAAAAACGCATACGCCCTTTTTGGCCAACCAAGCAAGCTTGCAAAGAAAATCAGCACTACAATGAAGTCTCACTTCCCCCCGGTCAAAAGGGCCATCTGAAAAAAGTGTAAAATCCAGAAAGGCAGGACAGGCCATGGAGAACTGGGAGCCTTGTTATGCTGATGGGCGGGATGTAAATTTCCAACAGACACTCAGGAGAAGTGTATGGTGTTTCCTGAAACATCTAAAAAACAAAGCAACAGAGCCTAGGGCACTTCCACTTATGGTCCTATAGCTTAGGGAAATTAAAATCAAAAAGACACAGCCACCCCAACGTTTGGGACGCCTCTGTTTACAAGAACCTCGTTTACCGTACAAGTTCAATATCACAGAAAGTGATAAATGGATAAAGAACTTGTGGTACTTACGTACAATGCAGTATCACTCAGCAATGAAATCTATGTCATCAGGCCCGTAGCAGCATAATGAGTGGATTCAGGTACGATGATTCTAACTGAAATAAGTCACACAGAAAAAGAAACATCATAAGATATCACTAATACACGGAATGTAAACTTGGCTACACAGGAACTGCATTCCAAAACAGAACAGGGTCTCAAATTTAGAAAACCAACTTATGTTTGCTTAAGGGGAAAGGTGAGTTGGGGTGCTGCATAAAACCAGAGATTGAAATGAGCACAGATAAAGTTCCTTAAGCCAAATATGGAATAGACAAGAGCTACTCCTTGCTCAACGAAATGGACTCAACACCGCATATTAAACGCCTAAGAATGTACCTGACTAGTAAGTATCTTAAAACCTATGGATTGCTATGTCTCCGAAAGAGAATCTAGCATGTGTACAGGGGCAAAAACGCAGCAGTGATAGGATTGGAGAGGTTCGGTGAGCAAATGAAGACCCTTTGAAGTTATATTGCATGGTACCCATTCCACGGGTTTCAACTACCCAGGTTTTAGGTATTCTTCCTTCAGCTAAAATATGCATGTGGAACCCAGAGTATGATCAACCATGTGATCGGGAGACGTGTTCAAATATGTCTCAGTTTTCCTCCCCTGGTACTCGGGTGCAACATTCCAGACGCTTTACTAACACTCTCCCCAGTTGGAGAGTCAGTCCCTTTAACCTCCTGTTTGGCCCAGTTTGCAATTTCTGCGGAAGATGAACAGGAATAGCGAGAACCAATGAGAGGCTTGCTGGAGGTGTCTGGACGGGCAAATTTAACTCTCATTTCCCACCAGGAAGAGGAAATAACCAAAGGCTCAGTGTGCCGTACCGGAACCAGATTAGGGCCTGAAGACATCCTGCGGTGTTGCGGCCAGCTCAAAAGAAAGCGAGTTGAAGAAAGGAGCTCAGGGGCACTGTAATTCACAAACCTGCAGAGTTATAAATGACAGCTATCGTCCAAAAATATACCGAAGTAAGGCTGCCAAGAGGACTTGAAAGTGGGGCAGAATTGCAGGAAACCGATTTCAGGAGGTAGGCTGGAATTGCATTGAAAGCATAGGAAAAGAGGCAGAACGTCCACAATGATGCACTTGGCCAAAAAGGGCGTATGCGTTTTTTCCTGAATATATTCAGGAAAAAACGCATACGCCCTTTTTGGCCAACCAAGCAAGCTTGCAAAGGAAATCTGCACTACAATGAAGTCTCACTTCCCCCCGGTCAAAAGGGCCATCTGAAAAATGTGTAAAATCCAGAAAGGCAGGACAGGCCATGGAGAACTGGGAGCCTTGTTATGCTGATGGGCGGGATGTAAATTGCCAACAACCACTTGGGAGAAGTGTATGGTGTTTCCTGAAACATCTAAAACACAAAGCAACAGAGCCTAGGGCACTGCCACTTATGGTCCTATAACTTACGGAAATTAAAATCATAAATACACAGCCACCCCAAAGTTTGGGACGCCTCTGTTTACAAGAACCTCATTTACAGTACAAGTTCAACATCGCAGAAAGTGAAAAATGGATAAAGAAGTTGTGGTATTTACTTACAAAGCAATATCACTCAGCAATGAAATCTATGTCATCAGGCCCTTAGCAGCACAATGAGTGGATTCAGGTATGATGATTCTAACTGAAATAAGTCACACAGAAAAAGAAACATCATAAGATATCAGTAATACACGGAATGTAAACTTGGCTACACAGGAACTGAATTACAGAACAGAACAGGGTCTCAAATTTAGAAAACCAACTTATGCTTGCTTAAGGGTAAAGGTGAGGTGGGGTGCTGCATAAAACCAGAGATTGAAATGATCACAGATAAAGTTCCTTAAGTCAAATATGGAATAGACAAGAGCTACTCCTTGCTCAACGAAATGGACTCAACACCGCATATTAAACGCCTAAGAATGTACCTGACTAGTAAGTATCGTAAAACCTATGGATTGCTATGTCTCCAAAAGAGAATCAAGCATGTGTACAGGGGCATAAACGCAGCAGTGATAGGATTGGAGAGGTTCGGTGAGCAAATGAAGACCCTTTGAAGTCATATTGCATGGTACCCATTCCACGGGTTTCAACTACCCAGGTTTTAGGTATTCTTCCTTCAGCTAAAACATGCATGTGGAACCCAGAGTATGATCAACCATGTGAACGGGAGACGTGTTCAAATATGTCTCAGTTTTCCTCCCCTGGTACTCGGGTGCAACATTCCAGACGCTTTACTAACACTCTCCCCACTTGGAGAGTCAGCGCCTTTAACCTCCTGTTTGGCCCAGTTTGCAATTTCTGCGGAAGATGAACAGGAATAGCGAGAACCAATGAGAGACTAGCTGGAGGTGTCTGGACGGGCAAATTTAACTCTCATTTCCCACCAGGAAAGGAATTAACCAAAGGCTCAGCGTGCCATGCCGGAACCAGATTAGGGCCTGAAGACATCCTGAGGTGTTGCGGCCAGCTCACAAGAAAGCGAGTTGAAGAAAGGAGCTCAGGGGCACTGTAATTCACAAACCTGCAGAGTTATAAATGACAGCTATCGTCCAAAAATATACTGAAGTAAGGCTGCCAAGAGGACTTGAAAGTGGGGCAGAATTGCAGGAAACCGATTTCAGGAGGTAGACTGGAATTGCATTGAAAGCATAGGAAAAGAGGCAGAACGTCCACAATGATGCACTTGGCCAAAAAGGGCGTATGCGTTTTTTTCCTGAATATATTCAGGAAAAAACGCATACACCCTTTTTGGCCAACCAAGCAAGCTTGCAAAGGAAATCTGCACTACAATGAAGTTCACTTCCCCCCGGTCAAAAGGGCCATCAGAATAAAGTGTAAAATCCAGAAAGGCAGGACAGGCCATGGAGAACTGGGAGCCTTGTTATGCTGATGGGCGGGATGTAAATTGCCAACAGACACTCGGGAGAAGTGTATGGTGTTTCCTGAAACATCTAAAAAACAAAGCAACAGAGCCTAGGGCACTTCCACTTATGGTCCTATAGCTTAGGGAAATTAATATCAAAAAGACACAGCAACCCCAAAATTTGGGACGGCTCTTTTTACAGGAATCTCTTCTACGGCACAAGTTAAATATCCCAGAGAGCAAATAATGGATAAAGAAGTTGCGGTACTTATGTACAACAGAATACCACTCAGCAATGAAATCTATGTCACCAGGCCCGTACCAGCATAATGAGTGGATTGAGGCACGATGATTCTAAGTGAAATAAGTCACACAGAAAAAGAAACATCATAAGGTATCACTAATACACGGAATGTGAACTTGGCTACACATGAACTGAATTACAAAACAGAACAGGGTCTCAAGTTTAGAAAACCAACTTATGCCTGCTTAAGGGGGAAGGTGAGTTGGGGTGCTGCATAAAAGCAGAGTTTGAAATTAGCACAGATACCGTTCCATAAGCCAAATATGTAATAGACAAGAGCTACCCCTTGCTCAACGAAATGGATTCAACAATGTGGTATCACCTCACACCTGGTAGAATAGGCATCATTGAAAATCTACAAACAAAAAATGCTGGAAAGGGTGTGGAGAAAAGGAACCCTCTTCCACTATTGTTGGGAATATAAATTGATACAGTCATTATGGAGAACAATATGGAATTTCTTAAGAAACTAACAATAGAATTACCATATGATACAGCAATCCCAGTACTGGACATATACCCAGACAAAACCATAAATCAAAAAGAGTCATTCACCGCAATGTTCATTGCATCACTATTTACAATATCGAGGTAATGGAAGCAACCTAAATGCCCACAGACAGACGAATGCATAAAGCTGTGGTACATATATAAAATGGAATATTACTAAGCCATGAAAAGGAATGAAATTGGGTCATTTGTAGAGACGTCGATGGATCTAGAGACTGTCATACAGAGTGAAGTAAGTCAGAAAGAGAAAAACAAATCTTGTATATTCATGCATATATGTGGAACCTAGAAAAACTGTACAGATTAACCATTTTGCAAGGCATAAACAGAGCAACAGATGTACACAACAAACGTATGGACAACAAGGGGGGAAAGCTGTTGGGGGGGTGGTGGTGGGAGGAGTTGAGAGACTGGGATTGGCATGTATACATTTATATGTATAAAATAGATAACCAATAAGAACCTGCTGTATAAAAATATAAAATAAAATTCAAAATTAAAAAGAAGTAAAATTTAAAAAATAAAACAGAAAAAACAATTATTCCCTGCACATACATGTATTTATATGAATAAATTATTTCCATGCTTATATCTGTAAATACAAAAAAGAGGAATAAAATCTACCTTGAACCAAAAACGAAAAAGAGAAAAAAAACACAGAACCCACCAGTTACACAGAGGAAAACCGTATCAGGGCACTTGCTCCAGTTGTAAACAATTCTGAAGTTGGTCAGTGGTGGGGAATCGTCTCCCATTCAGCCAGCAGCCCCCACGCAACAAGCGTCCTCATTGCAAAGCTGGGGCACCGTGCCGAGGCATCTGTGAGTAAACGTGAGCTGAGCCCCAGGCCAGTTGCTGCTGAACTATTCCCACCCGTCCCAGGTAAAACACCTGAATATATACAAGGACTTGAAAGCCTAGAGGAAGGGCCATAGAGCCACACGAGTGACAGCATGCCGGCCGACTTGGTGCCTGCAGGCCAGCCAGGATGGTCCTGGCCCTGGGTGCTCTTCTGGAAGATTTCCATTTCCCTGCCTGAGATACCCGTCCTGTCCCTGCCCCCACTGCTTTTTTCCTTCCTCACCTCTGCCCAGGGAGAAATTCCAGCAGCAGGTATGGGTGACACATCCTCTTCTTTAGCAGGTGGCAGCCTGGCAACTGCTGCAGAAAGTCCAGCAGAGCCCCACTCACACTGGGCCACCCACAAAGCCGTGGCCTCTCACTCCCTCCCACCAGCCCAGCCCCGAGACTGCTGACAGGGCAGAGAAAATGGCGTCAGGCACGGCTGCAGGGGCTCTTGCTGCCTGGAGTGGTATTTATATTGATCTCAACCCAGGCACACCTGGGGAGGGCTGGCCGGCACGGTAAGGCTGCCCAGGTCAGCCAATCATCACCCCTCAGGGGCTCACAGTTGCAGAAAATGGAACTTGCTGAACCGGCCAGGTCCAAGGAACAGGTGTGGGCTCCTGAGAGTCAGGATAGACAAGGGGCTGCAGCTTTGGCTTGTTTTCTAATCATTTTATCTGGCCCATGAGTGGGAGACAACTTCAAGAAAACCCTCTCCTAATGAGAGGAACCCAGGAGTCAGGCAGAGGAGGGGTGGGTGGTGGTTGGAGACAGAGGCCTGGTGCCCCGGGTGCAGTGGAAGTCTCTGGAAGACCAGGTGGAGGGAGGCCTCACGGAGTGATGCCCAGGGTCACAGACCTGTCGCAGCTGCTGTTTGTTAGTTCAAGTCCTGCTCTGAGGTGCTCTGTGTCAGCTCTGAGCGACAGGTGAGCTGGGGGTGCTCTGCAATGAGGGCTATGTGCACGGTTCCTGTGTGCCCAGCCCTGCCACGGTACCTGCAAGGGTAGCTCTGTATCCTGGGAGGGGCCTGACCACGAGAGCCCCGTGGGCTGGGGTGGGGGTGGGGTACCTGCCCAGGTGAGCTCCATATTCTGGGATTGGTCTGACCACGAGAGCCCCATGGGCTGCTGGGGACCTGGTAAAGGATGTCAGGACAGTCAGTGAAGCCACCGAGGATATACCTCCAGTTGCTCCTAATTCCTACACCCTGCTGGTCATTCTACCAACCACCAGGACATGGTATTCTGTATTAGTCTTCAATGATGCCTTCTTTTGTATTCCATTAGTCCCAGAGTCACAAGAAATTTTGGCTTGTGAGTGGCAGGACTCAACATACAACTAAAACAATACTTCCGGGCCGTCTGGCCCCAAGGGTGCAAAAATTCCCACACCATCTTTGGGGAAAGCTTAGCTAAAGACCTAAAAGTTCTACCTCTGGAAAAGGAAACCCTCCTTCAATATGCAGACGATATTCTGATCACCAGCCCTACTAAGGAGGCCTCTGAACTACCAAGCCAATAAAGGATAGAAGTTGTCCAAGAAAAAGCTCAAATATCACAGACTGCGGTGACCTGCCTGGGCTTCATTCTCACAGAAGGTCAGAGAAGCCCATCCCAGGAAAGGGAAGAAACCATTTTCAGCCTTACCCCTTTCTAAAACTAGAAGACAGCTTAGGGGTTCCTGGGGAGGCCAGGGTTTGCTGCTTCTGGATCCCTAGCTACAGTCTACTAGCTGGGCCTCTATATGAAACACTGAAAGGAAAAGATGATGATCCTTTTGAATAGAATCCAGAAGTGGCCTTTCAAGAATGGAAAGAGCAGTCAATTCAGACCCTTGCCCTGGAACTCCCTAATTTAGCTAAACCCTTTGACCTTTACATTCCCGGTGAAAGGTGAATCGCCACTGGAGAATTAGTGCAAAAACTGGGACCACTTGAAATGGAACAATGCAAGAATGCCATCCAGGTAGGATAAACTACGGTCACTAAGGGGCTTGGCCCACTGCCACATCTGGCCAAGATACTGGCGGTATCTAAAAACCTGGAAATCAGCAGCCCAAAAGGCCACCTCCCTCCTAAGGGAAAAGGACCCCACGTGGTGATCCTAACCACCAACCATGCCCTGAAGTTGCAGGGTTCACTCCGTGGGCACACCGACCTCGAGTGAGGAGGCCCTCCAACTCCAACATCCAGAGAGATAACCGGGGGCAACAGGGCACCATGACGACTCATGTGAACATCACTTGACCTGGAGTTTCTCTCATAAAACAACAAGAGTGTGTCCCAAAAGAGTAGACTACTGCTTGCAGGACTTACTGCACCCAGAGGGGAGCTAATAATCTTGGCAGGGGAACAGTATACCACACTGTCACCATAGAAAAGCCTACAGACACCGTGATGATGGTGGCCAATAAGACCGGCTGGACTCCTGTTTACTTCAAAAGGCTGTTGACTCAGTAGCCATCATGGTCCTTGGTCACCACTGACCCTGGACTGTCTGGGAGTTGAGCGGGCAGGGCTCTGACACCTGGTGCTGTTTGTACGTTAATTCAGGGGCCTAATTGAAGAAAGCGCAGACTACTGGTCAGAGCATCTAGGCTGGCAGAGACGGTCAGCCTAAGGTGGCCGAACAAATGTGGGGCGGGGTGAAACCGGTCCCCACAGCGTCTCTGCACATCTCTTTCCTGGACCCTTAAAGGTCATTAGAATCTATAACACTTCCAATGCTGGTGCTCAGGTGGACGAGCAGGGAGGCAGGGGTCCTGGGGACAATCAACGTCACCGGGAGGCTGCTGGGGAGAAGCTCTGACCCTCGCCCCAGGGTATGAGGGCTCCCAACTCAGCACTCAGCAGTTACAGAAGAAGGGTCTGCACCCTCAGCACTCCAAGAATGAGGAACGGGACAAAAGGCAGAGGAGGGGTTTGTCCCCAGCAAAGCCCATTAAAAATCCCTGGGAGATAAAAATAGAATCTGGGCAATAAAGTCAAGTCTAACCTTTTTTATCCTTTGTGCTTTGTCTAATTTCACGTGCTCCTAGGGTCCCGCATGCAGAGGTTCCACACCCGGCACTTCAGACCAGATTTCCTAGTGCAGAATGGCTGGGTCGACACCTCAGCTCCTGGGGCCCAGTGCAGACTCCACGATATAGAGCCTGAGCTACAGCCAACCCGGCCCTCGAGAGCTCCGCCGCCTCCCTCCCTCCCACTGACTCTGACAGGATCTCTACACAGCAGCCCAGCCCACAGCCCACGGGGTAGTGCATGCTCTCACCTCTCCATCCTCTGATCAAAATATAAAGTTTCCTTTGCTTGTGAACCAAACTCAGTCTCGATCTGTTGGCCCCAATGACACTGGGCAGGGGGACACTTGTTGGGGTCCACTCTGGAGGATCAGTAACAGAAATTGAGACTATTGTAACCTCAATGAACAGATGTGTGAGCCAAACTGTAGTTAACATAGAACAGTGTATAAGGCTCGGGTAAAATAAGATGTTTCTAACACTTCCATTTGATATTTCCATCACTTTTTATAAGCAAGTTCAGTGAAAAGGTTTGTCTTATTTGTCAGGTCAATATTAGAGAAACGAAGTGATTTCTTTCCAAGGATGTACATCTAATAATCTTGGTTAAACCTTCAATCTTGTTTTAAATGCTTTTCCATTGAAAATGATACCTCTCTTTCAGCTCCCCCATTTCTGAGAAGTATAAAATCTTATAATTTATTATTACCAAAGGGGAAAGGTGGGAGGAGGGATAAATTAACAGTTTGGAATGAACACATACACACTGCTATGTATAAAATAGATCATCAACAAGGAACTACTGTATAGCACAGGGAACTACACTCAACATTTTGCAATAACCTATAAGGGGAAATAATCTGAAAAAGAATAGATATTTTTATTGACATCATCTATCAATGATAGTTAAAGTGTAGCCTAAGGGAAGCTGGTGGTGAGTGCTTCTGACCCTGAAGACTTCAATCATCTAAAGTTTGGACTCTGCCTACTTCCCAAGGCCCTTAATGAACATATGTGTAGCCGTAGCTTAAAAACTTCCCCAGTTTGGGTTTCGGGGAGACACTGATTTTGAAAAAGCCCTGGTGTTCTCCTTACATGAATGGGACTCTTCCTACTGCTAAAACATGTCTGTCACACCCAGAGGATGGTATACCGTCTGATCGGGAAGAGTTTGGAAAAGGCATCTCATCTCCTCATCTCCTGGTGCTCGGGTTCACCCCTCCAGCGTCTTTACTAACAGTCTCCCCACTTGGAGATGTCAGCACTGTCAACATCCTGTTGCGTAGAGTTTGGAATTTGTCCAGAGGATGAAGCGGAAGGATGAGGAACAATGAGAGACAAGTCCTAGGTGTTCAGACAGGCACATGTCACTCTAATTTCCAATCAGGAAGACGAATTGACCAAAGGCTAGGGTTGCCCATGGAAACAGTATAGGGCTTGAGGAAATCCCGCTGCTTTGTGGCCAGTTCCCATAAACACAAGTTGAACAATGGAACTCAGGGGCAGTAAAATTCACAAAACTGCAGAGTTGAAAATATCCATCACTGAAAAGTGTCTTGAGGAAAGTCAGAGAAAAGGACTTGTAAGCAAGGGAGAATGGCAGGAAAGGGATTTGAGGAGGTAGAAAGGACTCGCCATTAAGCACAAGAAAAGGAGCTGAACATTGCCAACACTGCAGTTGGCCAAAAAGGGTGTATGTGTTTTTTTCTGTATATATTCAAGAAAAGGGCATACACTTTTTTAGCCAACCAAACAGGTGGGCACTGGAAGTCAATACTACAAAAGATATCACTTCGCATCAGTCAGAAGAGCCATCCTCATAAAGCGTAAACAACAGAAACGCAGGACAGGGCAACGAGAAGAGGGAGCCCTGTGAGACTTATAGTGGAAATGTATATTGCCAACGGCCATTCTGGAGAAGTGTATTGTGTTTACTAAAGCATCTAAAAAAATGAGCTACAGAGCATAGGGCACTTGCACTCATGGGCGTATATCTTGGGAAAAACAAAAATCGAGAGGACACAGGCACCCCAATATTTACCCCCTCTCTGTTTAAAAGATCCTCGACTAGGATATAACTTAAATGTCTCTGGAGGGAAAAAATGGATAGAGATGTGGTACTTAGGTAGAGTGGAATATTATTCAGCCTGGAAATCAATGAAATATGGCCAGTTGTAACAACTCTGGAGGAGTTACGTATGATCATTCTAAGTGACAGAATTCAAAAAGAAAAAGACACATATCATAAGATATCACTTAAAGGTGGAATCCAAAATGGCTACACATGAAATAAATTACAAAACAAAAACATAGTCAAATATGTAGAAAACACGCATAAGGCTGCTAAACGGGAAAGGTGGGGAGGGGTGAGGCATCATCCAGGAGGTTGAAATTAGCAAAGATACCATTCCAAATACCAAACTGATAATCAACAAGGCCTACACGGTAGCTAAAAGAACTGCACTCAGCACACTCAAGTCACCGGAAAAGAATATATACGACTGGTAAGAATCTGAAAAAGAATTTATTGATGACTCTCTGTACGTGAATCAAGTGGATGTACAGCAGCAAGAAACAGAGCTTTGAAAATCAGCTGTAACCAATATAGTAATAAATTGAAAAAAATAAACGACAGAGAGACAGAGAAAACCTCTTACAACTTTTCCTCAGGGACGGTGATGCAACATGGATTGAACACATCTAGACCCACAGCAGGATGAGACATAAGGCTGGAAACTGTTTGCACTAAGAGAAATGTGAGGTTGGGTGAGGAAATGCACACCCTTTAAAGTAATACTACCTGGTACCCATTCAATGGGTCCCAAATCTGCAGGTTCAAGGGATCTTCCTACAGCTAAAACATGCATGGAAAACCCAGAGGACTGTACACCATGTGATCGGGAGATGTGTCTAAAATGCACCTCATTTATCCTCTCCTGGTGCTCCTGTTCACCATTCCAGCCACGCTACTTAGAATCTCCCCACTTGGAGAATCAGCACATTTAAACTTCTGTTTCACACATTTTGCAAATTGTGAGGAGGATGAACGGGAAGAGGGGGAACCAATGAGAGAATAGTTGTAGGGGTTTGGACGAGCACATATCACTCTAATTTCCCATTAAGAATAAGAATTAAAGAAAGGCTCAGCCTGCCTCGCTGGAGCCAAAATAGGGCCTGAAGCAATCCTGCGGGTTTGAGGCCAGCTCACAAAAGAGCAACTTAAAAAATGGAGCTCAGGGTCACTGCAATTCACAAACCTGCAGAGTTATAAATGAAAACTAACGTCCAAAAATATGTTGAGGTAAGGCAAAGAAGAGGATCTGAATGCAAGACAGAATTGCAAGAAACAGATTTCAAGAGATAGATTGGACTCGTCTTTAACGCACATGAAAAGTGGCAGAATTTCGACAATGATGCAGTTGGCCCAAAAGGGCGTATGCGTTTTTTCCTGATTATATCCAGGAAAAAACGCATATGCACTTTATGGGCAACGAAGCAAGCAAGCAATGCAAATGTGCACAACAAAGAAGTCTCACTTCCCACCGGTCAAAAGGGCCATCCTAAAAAAGTGTAAAATCCAGAAAGGCAGGACAGGCCATGGAGAACAGGGAGCCTTTATACGCTGATGGGCAGTGTGTGAACTGCCGAGAGCCACTCTGGAGAAGTGTATGGTGGTTCCTAAATCATCTAGAAAACAGAGCTACAGAGCATAGGACACTTCCAATCATGGGAGTATATCTAGGGAAGTCTAAAAATCAACAAGACACAAGCACACCACAGTTTAGGGCTACTCTGTTTACAAGAACCTCAACTTCAGTATACCTTAAATATCCCAGGAAAGAGAACAATGGATAAAGAAGATGTGGTACTTATGTACAATGGAATATCTCTTCACCATGAAATCAATGTAATAAGGCTAGTAGAAGGATAAAGAGTGGATTTAGGTCCGATAATACTACTTGAAATAAGTCAAACAGAAAAAGAAACATATCATAAGATATCACTTATAGAGGGAGGGTAAATATGGCTGCACAAGAAATGAATTACAGAACAGAACAGTGTCTCACATTTAGAAAACACACTTATGTCAGCTTAAGGGGAAAGGAGAGGTGGGGTGATGCATAAAACCAGAGTTTGAAATTAGCACAGATACCGTTCAATAAACCAAATAGGTATTAGACAAGATCTACACCTTGCTCAATGAACTGGCCTCAACACACCCTATACACCGCAGAGAAATATATCTGAGTAATAAGAATCTTAAAACCCATGTATTGATATATCTCCATAAGGGAATCAAGTGTGTGCAGAGCGGCACAAACACAGCAGTGAAAATGAGCTAAACCCCATTATAGAAATAAATTTTAAAAACAAAACGCTGAAACAATGAAAGAGAGAAAAATTCTTACAAAATTCGCTCAGGGGCTGTGATGCAACCTGGATTGACCACATATAAACCCACAGCTGGATAAGACATAAGGCTGGACACTTGGGGCTGAGAGGATTGGTGAGCTTTGGTGAGCAACTGCCGAAAGTTTAATGCAATACTTCATGCTACTCAGTCCAAGGGTCCCAACACTCCAGGTTGAAGGGAATCTTCCTACAGCTAAACCATGCTTGGGAAACCCAGCGACTGGTATACCATATGATCGGGAAAGGTTTCTAAAACGCACCTCATTTTTGCTCTCCTGGGGCTCCGGATCGACATTCCAGCCACTTTACTAACAACATCCCCACATGGAGTCAATGCCTTTAAGTTCTGGTATCGCACAGTCTGCAGTTAGTGCAGAGGATGAATGGGAATAGGGGGAACCAGTGAGAAACTAGCTGTAGCGGTTTCAATGGGCACATGTCACTCTAATGTCACATCAGTAAGAAGAATTAACCAAAGGCACAGCAAGGTGCCCCAGAAGAAAAATAGGGCTTCAAGGAATCCTGTGGTTATGGGGCAAGACCACAAAAATAAGAGCTGAAAAATGGGGCTAAGGGCCACTGCAATTCAAAAATCTGCAGAGTTATAAAGGCCAACTATTTTCAAAAAATATATTGAGGTAATGCTATGAAGAGACATTGAAAGCAAGGCAGAATTGCAGGAAACCAATTTCAGGAGGTAGACTGGAATTGCATTGAAAACATATGAAGAGAGTCAGAACCTCGACAATGATGCACTTGGCCAAAAAGGGCGTATGTGTTTTTTCCTGAATATATTCAGGAAAAAACGCATACGCACTTTTTGGCCAACCAAGCAAGCTTGCAAAGGAAATCTGCACTATAATGAAGTCTCATTTCCACCTGGTCAAAAGGGCCATCTGAAAAAATTGTAAAATCCATAAAGGCACGACAGCCCATGGAGAACTGGGAGCCTTGCTACGCTAATGGGCGGGATGTAAATTGGCAACAGACACTCGGGAGAAGTGTATGGTGTTTCCTGAAACATCTAAAAAACAAAGCAACAGAGCCTAGGGCACTTCCACTTATGGTCCTATAGATTAGGGAAATTAAAATCAAAAAGACACAGCCACCCCAAAGTTTGGGACGGCTCTGTTTACAAGAACCTCGTTTACGGTACAAGTTCAATATCGCAGAAAGTGAAAAATGGATAAAGAACTCGTGGTACTTACGTACAAAGCAATATCACTCAGCAATGAAATCTATGTCATCAGGCCCTTAGCAGCACAATGAGTGGATTCAGGTATGATGATTCGAACTGAAATAAGTCACACAGAAAAAGAAACATCATAAGATATCAGTAATACACGGAATGTAAACTTGGCTACACAGGAACTGAATTACAGAACAGAACAGGGTCTCAAATTTAGAAAACCAACTTATGCTTGCTTAAGGGGAAAGGTGAGTTGGGGTGCTGCATACAACCAGAGATTGAAATGAGCACAGATAAAGTTCCTTAAGCCAAATATGGAATAGACAAGAGCTACTCCTTGCTCAACGAAATGGACTCAACACCGCATATTAAACGCCTAAGAATGTACCTGACTAGTAAGTATCTTAAAACCTATGGATTGCTATGTCTCCAAAAGAGAATCAAGCATGTGTACAGGGGCATAAACGCAACAGTGATAGGATTGGAGAGGTTCGGTGAGCAAATGAAGACCCTTTGAAGTCATATTGCATGGTACCCTTTCCACGGGTTTCAACTACCCAGGTTTAAGGTATTCTTCCTTCAGCTAAAACATGCATGTGGAACCCAGAGTATGATCAACTATGTGATTGGGAGACGTGTTCAAATATGTCTCAGTTTTCGTACCCTGGTACTCGGGTGCAACATTCCAGACGCTTTACTAACACTCTCCCGACTTGGAGAGTCAGTCCCTTTAACCTCCTGTTTGGCCCAGTTTGCAATTTCTGCGGAAGATGAACAGGAATAGTGAGAACCAATGAGAGACTAGCTGGAGGTGTCTGGACGGGCAAATTTAACTCTCATTTCCCACCAGGAAGAGGAAATAACCAAAGGCTCAGCGTGCAGTGCCGGAACCAGATTAGGGCCTGAAGCCATCCTGCGGTGTTGTGGCCAGCTCACAAGAAAGCGAGTTGAAGAAAGGAGCTCAGGGGCACTGTCCTTCACAAACCTGCAGAGTTATAAATGACAGCTATCGTCCAAAAATATACTGAAGTAAGGCTGCCAAGAGGACTTGAAAGCGGGGCAGAATTGCAGGAAACCGATTTCAGGAGGTAGACTGGAATTGCATTGAAAGCATAGGAAAAGAGGCAGAACGTCCACAATGATGCACTTGGCCAAAAAGGGCGTATGCGTTTTTTCCTGAATATATTCAGGAAAAAACACATACGCCCTTTTTGGCCAACCAAGCAAGCTTGCAAAGGAAATCTGCACTACAATGAAGTCTCACTTACCCCAGTCAAAAGGGCCATCTGAAAAAAGTGTAAAATGCAGAAAGGCAGGACAGGCCATGGAGAACTGGGAGCCTTGTTATGCTGATGAGCGGGATGTAAATTGCCAACAGACACTCGGGAGAAGTGTATGGTGTTTCCTGAAACATCTAAAAAACAAAGCAACAGAGCCTAGGGCACTTCCACTTATGGTCCTATAGCTTAGGGAAATTAAAATCAAAAAGACACAGCCACCCCAAAGTTTGGGACGCCTCTGTTTACAAGAACCTCATTTACCGTACAAGTTCAATATCACAGAAAGTGAAAAATGGATAAAGAAGTTGTGGTATTTACTTACAAAGCAATATCACTCAGCAATGAAATCTATGTCATCAGGCCCTTAGCAGCACAATGAGTGGATTCAGGTATGATGATTCAAACTGAAATAAGTCACACAGAAAAAGAAACATCATAAGATATCACTAATACACGGAATGTAAACTTGGCTACACAGGAACTGAATTACAGAACAGAACAGGGTCTCAAATTTAGAAGACCAACTAATGCTTGCTTAAGGGGAAAGGTGAGTTGGGGTGCTGCATAAAACCAGAGATTGAAATGAGCACAGATAAAGTTCCTTAAGCCAAATATGGAATAGACAAGAGCTACTCCTTGCTCAACGAAATGGACTCAATACCCCATATTAAACGCCTAAGAATGTACCTGACTAGTAAGTATCTTAAAACCTATGGATTGCTATGTCTCCAAAAGAGAATCAAGCGTGTGTACAGGGACACTAACGCAGCAGTGATAGGATTGGAGAGGTTCGGTGGGCAAATGAAGACCCTTTGAAGTCATATTGCATGGTACCCATTCCACGGGCTTCAACTAACCAGGTTTAAGGTATTCTTCCTTCAACTAAAACATGCATGTGGAACCTAGAGTATGATGAACCCTGTGATCGGGAGACGTGTTCAAATATGTCTCAGTTTTCGTACCCTGGTACTCGGGTGCAACATTCCAGATGCTTTACTAACACTCTCCCGACTTGGAGAGTCAGTCCCTTTAACCTCCTGTTTGGCCCAGTTTGCAATTTCTGCGGAAGATGAACAGGAATAGCGAGAACCAATGAGAGACTAGCTGGAGGTGTCTGGACGGGCAAATTTAACTCTCATTTCCCACCAGGAAGAGGAATTAACCAAAGGCTCAGCGTACCATGCCGGAACCAGATTAGGGCCTGAAGCCATCCTGCCGTGTTGCGGCCATCTCACAAGAAAGCGAGTTGAAGAAAGGAGCTCAGGGGCACTGTAATTCACAAACCTGCAGTGTTATAAATGACAGCTATCGTCCAAAAATATACTGAAGTAAGGCTGCCAAGAGGACTTGAAAGCGGGGCAGAATTGCAGGAAACCGATTTCAGGAGGTAGACTGGAATTGCATTGAAAGCATAGGAAAAGAGGCAGAACGTCCACAATGATGCACTTGGCCAAAAAGGGCGTATGCGTTTTTTCCTGAATATATTCAGGAAAAAACGCATACGCCCTTCTTGGCTAACCAACCAAGCTTGCAAAGGAAATCTGCACTACAATGAAGTCTCACTTCCCCCCGGTCAAAAGGGCCATCTGAAAAAAGTGTAAAATCCAGAAAGGCAGGACAGGCCATGGAGAACTGGGAGCCTTGTTATGCTGATGGGCGGGATGTAAATTGCCAACAGACACTGGGGAGAAGTGTATGGTGTTTCCTGAAACATCTAAAAAACAAAGCAACAGAGCCTAGGGCACTTCCACTTATGGTCCTATAGCTTAGGGAAATTAAAATCAAAAAGACACAGCCACCCCAAAGTTTGGGACGCCTCTGTTTACAAGAACTTCATTTACCGTACAAGTTCAATATCACAGAAAGTGAAAAATGGATAAAGAACTTGTGGTACTTACGTACAATGCAGTATCACTCAGCAATGAAATCTATGTCATCAGGCCCGTAGCAGCATAATGCGTGGATTGAGGTACGATGATTCTAACTGAAATAAGTCACACAGAAAAAGAAACATCATAAGATATCACTAATACACGGAATGTAAACTTGGCTACACAGGAACTGAGTTACAGAACAGAACAGGTTCTCAAATTTAGAAAACCAACTTATGCTTGCTTAAGGGTAAAGGTGAGTTGCGGTGCTGCATAAAACCAGAGATTGAAATGAGCACAGATAAAGTTCCTTAAGCCAAATATGGAATAGACAAGAGCTACTCCTTGCTCAACGAAATGGACTCAACACTGCATATTCAACGCCTAAGAATGTACCTGACTAGTAAGTATCTTAAAACCTATGGATTGCTATGTCTCCGAAAGAGAATCAAGCATGTGTACAGGGGCATAAACGCAACAGTGATAGGATTGGAGAGGTTCGGTGAGCAAATGAAGACCCTTTGAAGTCATATTGCATGGTACCCTTTCCACGGGTTTCAACTACCCAGGTTTAAGGTATTCTTCCTTCAGCTAAAACATGCATGTGGAACCTACAGTATGATCAGCCATGTGATCTGGAGACGTGTTCAAATATGTCTCAGTTTTCGTACCCTGGTACTCGGGTGCAACATTCCAGATGCTTTACTAACACTCTCCCCACTTGGAGAGTCAGCGCCTTTAACCTCCTGTTTGGCCCAGTTTGCAATTTCTGCGGAAGATGAACAGGAATACCGAGAACCAATGAGAGACTAGCTGGAGGTGTCTGGACGGGCAAATTTAACTCTCATTTCCCACCAGGAAGAGGAAATAACCAAAGCCTCAGCGTGCCATGCCGGAACCAGATTAGGGCCTGAAGCCATCCTGGGGTGTTGCGGCCAGGTCACAAGAAAGCGAGTTGAAGAAAGGAGCACAGGGGCACTGTAATGCACAAACCTGCAGAGTTATAAATGACAGCTATCGTCCAAAAATATAGTGAACTAAGGCTGCCAAGAGGACTTTAAAGCGGGGCCGAATTGCAGGAAACCGATTTCAGGAGGTAGACTGGTATTGCATTGAAAGCATAGGAAAAGAGGCAGAACGTCCACAATGATGCACTTGGCCAAAAAGGGCGTATGCGTTTTTTCCTGAATATATTCAGGAAAAAACGCATACGCCCTTTTTGGCCAACCAAGCAAGCTTGCAAAGGAAATTTGCACTACAATGAAGTCTCACTTCCCCCTGGTCAAAAGGGCCATCTGAAAAAAGTGTAAAATCCAGAAAGGAAGGACAGGCCATGGAGAACTGGGAGCCTTGTTATGCTGATGGGCGGGATGTAAATTGCCAACAGCCATTTGGGAGAAGTGTATGGTGTTTCCTGAAACATCTAAAAAACAAAGCAACAGAGCCTAGGGCACTTCCACTTATGGTCCTATAGCTTAGGGAAATTAAAATCCAAATGACACAGCCACCCCAAAGTTTGGGACGCCTCTGTTTACAAGAACCTCGTTTACAGTACAAGTTCAACATTGCAGAAAGTGAAAAATGGATAAAGAAGTTGTGGTATTTACTTACAAAGCAATATCACTCAGCAATGAAATCTATGTCATCAGGCCCGAAGCAGCATAATGAGTGGACTCAGGTACGATGATTCTAACTGAAATAAGTCACACAGAAAAAGTAATATCATAAGATATCACTAATACACGGAATGTAAACTTGGTTACACAGGAACTGAATTCCAAAACAGAACAGGGTCTCAAATTTAGAAAACCAACTTATGCTTGCTTAAGGTGAAAGGTGAGTTGGGGTGCTGCATAAAACCAGAGATTGAAATGAGCACAGATAAATTTCCTTAAGCCAAATATGGAATAGACAAGAGCTACTCCTTGCTCAACGAAATGGACTCAACACCGCATATTAAACGCCTAAGAATGTACCTGACTAGTAAGTATCTTAAAACCTATGGATTGCTATGTCTCCGAAAGAGAATCAAGCATGTGTACAGGGGAATAAACTCAGCAGTGATAGGATTGGAGAGGTTCGGTGAGCAAATGAAGACCCTTTGAAGTCATATTGCATGGTACCCATTCCACGGGTCTCAACTCTCCAGGTTTAAGGTATTCTTCCTTCAGCTACAACATGCATGTGGAACCCAGAGTATGATCAACCATGTGATCGGGAGACGTGTTCAAATATGTCTCAGTTTTCGTACCCTGGTACTCGGGTGCAACATTCCAGACGCTTTACTAACACTCTCCCGACTTGGGGAGTCAGTCCCTTTAACCTCCTGTTTGGCCCAGTTTGCAATTTCTGCGGAAGATGAACAGGAATAGCGAGAACCAATGAGAGACTAGCTGGAGGTGTCTGGACGGGCAAATTTAACTCTCATTTCCCACCAGGAAGAGGAATTAACCAAAGGCTCAGCGTGCCGTGCCGGAACCAGATTAGGGCCTGAAGACATCCTGCGGTGTTGCGGCCAGCTCAAAAGAAAGCAAGGTGAAGAAAGGATCTCAGGGGCACTGTAATTCACAAACCTGCAGAGTTATAAATGACAGCTATCGTCCAAAAATATACTGAAGTAAAGCTGTCAAGAGGACTTGAAAGCGGGGCAGAATTGCAGGAAACCGATTTCAGGAGGTAGACTGGAATTGCATTGAAAGCATAGGAAAAGAGGCAGAACGTCCACAATGATGCACTTGGCCAAAAAGGGCGTATGCGTTTTTTCCTGAATATATTCAGGAAAAAACGCATACGCCCTTTTTGGCCAACCAAGCAAACTTGCAAAGGAAATCTGCACTACAATGAAGTCTCACTTCCCCCCGGTCAAAAGGGCCATCTGAAAAAAGTGTAAAATCCAGAAAGGCAGGACAGGCCATGGAGAACTGGGAGCCTTGTTATGCTGATGGGCGGGATGTAAATTGCCAACAGACACTCGGGAGAAGTGTATGGTGTTTCCTGAAACATCTAAAAAACAAAGCAACAGAGCCTCGGGCACTTCCACTTATGGTCCTATAGCTTAGGGAAATTAAAATCAAAAAGACACAGCCACCCCAAAGTTTGGGACGCCTCTGTTTACAAGAACCTCGTTTACCGTACAAGTTCAATATCACAGAAAGTGAAAAATGGATAAAGAACTTGTGGTACTTACGTACAATGCAGTATCACTCAGCAATGAAATCTATGTCATCAGGCCCATAGCAGCATAATGAGTGGATTCAGCTACGATGATTCTAACTGAAATAAGTCACACAGAAAAAGAAACATCCTAAGATATCACTAATACACGGAATGTAAACTTGATTACACAGGAACTGAATTCCAAAACAGAACAGGGTCTCAAATTTAGAAAACCAACTTATGCTTGCTTAAGGGGAAAGGTGAGTTGGGGTGCTGCATAAAACCAGAGATTGAAATGAGCACAGAAAAAGTTCCTTAAGCCAAATATGGAATAGACAAAAGCTACTCCTTGCTCAATGAAATGGACTCAACACCGCATATTAAACGCCTAAGAATGTACCTGACTAGTAAGTATCTCAAAACCTATGGATTGCTATGTCTCCGAAAGAGAATCAAGCGGGTGTACAGGGGCATAAACGCAGCAGTGATAGGATTGGAGAGGTTCGGTGAGCAAATGAAGACCCTTTGAAGTCATATTGCATGGTACCCATTCCACGGGTCTCAACTCTCCAGGTTTAAGGTATTCTTCCTTCAGCTAAAACATGCATGTGGAACCCAGAGTATGATCAACCGTGTGAATGGGAGACGTGATCAAATATGTCTCAGTTTTCCTCCCCTGGTACTCGGGTACAACATTCCAGATGCTTTACTAACATTCTCCCGACTTGGAGAGTCAGCGCCTTTAACATCCTGTTTGGCCCAGTTTGCAATTTCTGCGGAAGATGAACAGGAATAGTGAGAACCAATGAGAGACTAGCTGGAGGTGTCTGGACGGGCAAATTTAACTCTCATTTCCCACCAGGAAGAGGAATTAACCAAAGGCTCAGCGTGCCGTGCCGGAACCAGATTAGGGCCTGAAGCCATCCTGCGGTGTTGCGGCCAGCTCACAAGAAAGCGAGTTGAAGAAAGGAGCTCAGGGGCACTGTAATTCACAAACCTGCAGAGTTATAAATGACAGCTATCGTCCAAAAATAAACTGAAGTAAGGCTGCCAAGAGGACTTGAAAGCGGGGCAGAATTGCAGGAAACCGATTTCAGGAGGTAGACTGGAATTGCATTGAAAGCATAGGAAAAGAGGCAGAACGTCCACAATGATGCACTTGGCCAAAAAGGGCGTATGCGTTTTTTCCTGAATATATTCAGGAAAAAACCATACGCCCTTTTTGGCCAACCAAGCAAGCTTGCAAAGGAAATCTGCACTACAATGAAGTCTCACTTCCCCCCGGTCAAAAGGGCCATCTGAAAAAAGTGTAAAATCCAGAAAGGCAGGACAGGCCATGAACTGGGAGCCTTGTTATGCTGATGGGCGGGATGTAAATTGCCAACAGACACTCGGGAGAAGTGTATGGTGTTTCCTGAAACATCTAAAAAACAAAGCAACAGAGCCTAGGGCACTTCCACTTATGGTCCTATAGCTTAGGGAAATTAAAATCAAAAAGACACAGCCACCCCAAAGTTTGGGACGCCTGTGTTTACAAGAACCTCGTTTACCATACAAGTTCAATATCACAGAAAGTGAAAAATGGATAAAGAACTTGTGGTACTTACGTACAATGCAGTATCACTCAGCAATGAAATCTATGTCATCAGGCCCATAGCCACATAATGAGTGGATTCAGGTACGATGATTCTAACTGAAATAAGTCACACAGAAAAAGAAACATCATAAGATATCACTAATACACGGAATGTAAACTTGGCTACACAGGAACTGAATTCCAAAACAGAACAGGGTCTCAAATTTAGAAAAGCAACTTATGCTTGCTTAAGGGGAAAGGTGAGTTGGGGTGCTGCATAAAACCAGAGATTGAAATGAGCACAGATAAAGTTCCTTAAGCCAAATATGGAATAGACAAGAGCTAGTCCTTGCTCAACGAAATGGACTCAACACCCCATATTAAACGCCTAAGAATGTACCTGACTAGTAAGTATCTTAAAACCTATGGATTGCTATGTCTCCAAAAGAGAATCAAGCATGTGTATAGGGGCATAAACGCAGCAGTGATAGGATTGGAGAGGTTCGGTGTGCAAATGAAGACCCTTTGAAGTCATATTGCGTGGTACCTATTACACGGGTCTCAACTCTCCAGGTTTAAGGTATTCTTCCTTCAGCTAAAACATGCATGTGGAACCCAGAGTATGATCAACCATGTGAACAGGAGACGTGTTCAAATATGTCTCAGTTTTCGTACCCTGGTACTCGGGTGCAACATTCCACACGCTTTACTAACACTCTCCCGACTTGGAGAGTCAGTCCCTTTAACCTCCTGTTTGGCCCAGTTTGCAATTTCTGCGGAAGATGAACAGGAATAGCGAGAACCAATGAGAGACTAGCTGGAGGTGTCTGGACGGGCAAATTTAACTCTCATTTCCCACCAGGAAGACGAATTAACCAAAGGCTCAGTGTGCCGTGTCAGAACCTGATTAGGGCCTAAAGCCATCCTGCGGTGTTGCGGCTAGCTCACAAGAAAGCGAGTTGAAGAAAGGAGCTCAGGGGCACTGTAATGCACAAACCTGCAGAGTTATAAATGACAGCTATCGTCCAAAAATATACTGAAGCAACGCTGCCAAGAGGACTTGAAAGTGGGGCAGAATTGCAGGAAACCAATTTCAGGAGGTACACTGGAATTGCATTGAAAGCATAGTAAATGAGGCAGAACGTCCACAATGATGCACTTGGCCAAAAAGGGCGTATGCGTTTTTTCCTGAATATATTCAGGAAAAAACGCATACGCCCTTTTTGGCCAACCAAGCAAGCTTGCAAAGGAAATCTGCACTACAATGAAGTCTCACTTCCCCCCGGTCAAAAGGGCCATCTGAAAAAAGTGTAAAATCCAGAAAGGCAGGACAGGACATGGAGAACTGGGAGCCTTGCTATGCTGATGGGCGGGATGTAAATTGCCAACAGACACTCGGGAGAAGTGTATGGTGTTTCCTGAAACATCTAAAAAACAAAGCAACAGAGCCTAGGGCACTTCCACTTATGGTCCTATAGCTTAGGGAAATTAAAATCAAAAAGACACAGCCACCCCAAAGTTTGGAACGGCTCTGTTTACAAGAACCTCGTTTACAGTATAATTCAACATCTCAGAAAGTGAAAAATGGATAAAGAAGATGTGGTATTTACTTACAAAGCAATATCACTCAGCAATGAAATCTATGTCATCAGGCCCTTAGCAGCACAATGAGTGGATTCAGGTATGATGATTCTAACTGAAATAAGTCACACAGAAAAAGAAACATCATAAGATATCAGTAATACACGGAATGTAAACTTGGCTACCCAGGAACTGAATTACAGAACAGAACAGGGACTCAAATTTAGAAAACCAACTTATGCTTGCTTAAGGGTAAAGGTGAGTAGGGGTGCTGCATAAAACCAGAGATTGAAATGAGCACAGATAAAGTTCCTTAAGCCAAATATGGAATAGACAAGAGCTACTCCTTGCTCAACGAAATGGACTCAACACCGCATATTAAACGCCTAAGAATGTACCTGACTAGTAAGTATCTTAAAACCTATGGATTGCTATGTCTCCAAAAGAGAATCAAGCGTGTGTACAGGGGCATAAACGCAGCAGTGATAGGATTGGAGAGGTTCGGTGAGCAAATGAAGACCCTTTGAAGTCATATTGCATGGTACCCATTCCACGGGTCTCAGCTCTCCAGGTTTAAGGTATTCTTCCTTCAGCTAAAACATGAATGTGGAACCCAGAGTATGATCAACCATGTGATCGGGAGACGTGTTCAAATATGTCTCAGTTTTCGTCCCCTGGTACTCGGGTGCAACATTCCAGACGCTTTACTAACGCTCTCCCGACCTAGAGAGTCAGTGCCTTTAACCTCCTGTTTGGCCCAGTTTGAAATTACTGCGGAAGTTGAACAGGAATAGGGAGAACCAATGAGAGACTAGCTGGAGGTGTCTGGACGGGCAAATTTAACTCTTCTTTCCCACCAGGAAGAGGAATTAACCGAAGGCTCAGCGTGCCGTGCCGGAAACAGATTAGGGCCTGAAGCCATCCTACGGTGTTGCGGCCAGATCACAAGAAAGCGAGTTGAAGAAAGGAGCTCAGGGGCACTGTAATTCACAAACCTGCAGAGTTATAAATGACAGCTATCGTCCAAAAATAGACTGAAGTAAGGCTGCCAAGAGGACTTGAAAGCGGGGCAGAATTGCAGGAAACCGATTTCAGGAGGTAGACTGGAATTGCATTGAAAGCATAGGAAAAGAGGCAAAACGTCCACAGTGATGCACTTGGCCAAAAAGGGCGTATGCGTTTTTTCCTGAATATATTCAGGAAAAAACGCATACGCACTTTTTGGCCAACCAAGCAAACTTGCAAAGGAAATCTGCACTACAATGAAGTCTCACTTCCCCCCGGTCAAAAGGGCCATCTGAAAAAAGTGTAAAATCCAGAAAGGCAGGACAGGCCATGGAGAACTGGGAGCCTTGTTATGCTGATGGGCGGGATGTAAATTGCCAACAGACACTCGGGAGAAGTGTATGGTGTTTCCTGAAACATCTAAAAAACAAAGCAACAGAGCCTAGGGCACTGCCACTTATGGTCCTATAGCTTAGGGAAATTAAAATCAAAAAGAGACAGCCACACCAAAGTTTGGGACGCCTCTGTTTACAAGAACATCTTTTACCGTAAAAGTTCAATATCACAGAAAGTGAAAAATGGATAAAGAACTTGTGGTATTTACGTACAATGCAGTATCACTCAGCAATGAAATCTATGTCATCAGGCCCGTAGCAGCATAATGAGTGGATTCAGGTACGATGATTCTAACTGAAATAAGTCACACAGAAAAAGAAACATCATAAGATATCAGTAATACACGGAATGTAAACTTGGCTACACAGGAACTGAATTACAGAACAGAACAGGGTCTGAAATTTAGAAAACCAACTTATGCTTGCTTAAGGGGAAAGGTGAGTATGGGTGCTGCATAAAACCAGAGATTGAAATGAGCACAGATAAAGTTCCTTAAGCCAAATATGGAATAGACAAGAGCTACTCCTTGCTCAACGAAATGGACTCAACACCGCATATTAAACGCCTAAGAATGTACCTGACTAGTAAGTATCTTAAAACCTATGGATTGCTATGTCTCCAAAAGAGAATCAAGCGTGTGTACAGGGGCATAAACGCAGCAGTGATAGGATTGGAGAGGTTCGGTGAGCAAATGAAGACCCTTTGAAGTCATATTGCATGGTACCCATTCCACGGGTCTCAGCTGTCCAGGTTTAAGGTATTCTTCCTTCAGCTAAAACATGCATGTGGAACCCAGAGTATGATCAACCATGTGATCGGGAGACGTGTTCAAATATGTCTCAGTTTTCGTCCCCTGGTACTCGGGTGCAACATTCCAGACGCTTTACTAACGCTCTCCCGACCTGGAGAGTCAGTGCCTTTAACCTCCTGTTTGGCCCAGTTTGAAATTTCTGCGGAAGATGAACAGGAATAGGGAGAACCAATGAGAGACTAGCTGGAGGTTTCTGGACGGGCAAATTTAACTCTCATTTCCCACCAGGAATAGGAAATAACCAAAGGCTCAGCGTACCGTGCCGGAACCAGATTAGGGCCTGAAGCCATCCTGCGGTGTTGCGGCCAGCTCAAAAGAAAGCGAGTTGAAGAAAGGAGCTCAGGGGCACTGTAATTCACAAACCTGTAGAGTTATAAATGACAGCTATCGTCCAAAAATACACTGAAGTAAGGCTGCCAAGAGGACTTGAAAGCGGGGCAGAATTGCAGGAAACCGATTTCAGGAGGTAGACTGGAATTGCATTGAAAGCATAGGAAAAGAGGCAGAACGTCCACAGTGATGCACTTGGCCAAAAAGGGCGTATGCGTTTTTTCCTGAATATATTCAGGAAAAAAAGCATACGCCCTTTTTGGCCAACCAAGCGAGCATGCAAAAGAAATCTGCACTACAATGAAGTCTCACTTCCCCCTGGTCAAAAGGGCCATCTGAAAAAAGGGTAAAATCCAGAAAGGCAGGACAGGCCATGGAGAACTGGGAGCCTTGTTATGCTGATGGGCGGGATGTAAATTGCCAACAGACACTCAGGAGAAGTGTATGGTGTTTCCTGAAACATCTAAAAAACAAAGCAACAGAGCCTAGGGCACTTCCACTTATGGTCCTATAGCTTAGGGAAATTAAAATCAAAAAGACAGAGCCACCCCAAAGTTTGGAACGGCTCTGTTTACAAGAACCTCGTTTACAGTACAACTTCAACATAACAGAAAGTGAAAAATGGATAAAGAAGTTGTGGTATTTACTTACAAAGCAATATCACTCAGCAATGAAATCTGTGTCATCAGGCCCTTAGCAGCACAATGAGTGGATTCAGGTATGATGATTCTAACTGAAATAAGTCACACAGAAAAAGAAACATCATAAGATATCAGTAATACACGGAATGTAAACTTGGCTACACAGGAACTGAATTACAGAACAGAACAGGGACTCAAATTTAGAAAACCAACTTATGCTTGCTTAAGGGGAAAGGTGAGTAGGGGTACTGCATAAAACCAGAGATTGAAATGAGCACAGATAAAGTTCCTTAAGCCAAATATGGAATAGACAAGAGCTACTCCTTGCTCAACGAAATGGACTCAACACCCCATATTAAACGCCTAAGAATGTACCTGACTAGTAAGTATCTTAAAACCTATGGATTGCTATGTCTCCGAAAGAGAATCAAGCATGTGTACAGGGGCATAAACGCAGCAGTGATAGGATTGCAGAGGTTCGGTGAGCAAATGAAGACCCTTTGAAGTCATATTGCATGGTACCCATTCCACGGGTTTCAACTACCCAGGTTTTAGGTATTCTTCCTTCAGCTAAAACATGCATGTGGAACCCAGAGTATGATCAACCATGTGATCGGGAGATGTGTTCAAATATGTCTCAGTTTTCGTACCCTGGTACTCGGGTGCAACATTCCAGACGCTTTACTAACACTCTCCCCACTTGGAGAGTCAGTGCCTTTAACCTCCTGTTTGGCCCAGTTTGCAATTTCTGCGGAAGATGAACAGGAATAGGGAGAACCAATGAGAGACTAGCTGGAGGTTTCTGGACGGGCAAATTTAACTCTCATTTCCCACCAGGAAGAGGAAATAACCAAAGGCTCAGCGTGCCGTGCCGGAACCAGATTAGGGCCTGAAGCCATCCTGCGGTGTTGCGGCCAGCTCAAAAGAAAGCGAGTTGAAGAAAGGAGATCAGGGGCACTGTAATTCACAAACCTGTAGAGTTATAAATGACAGCTATCGTCCAAAAATACACTGAAGTAAGGCTGCCAAGGGGACTAGAATGCGGGGCAGAATTGCAGGAAACCGATTTCAGGAGGTAGACTGGAAATGCATTGAAAGCATAGGAAAAGAGGCAGAACGTCCACAATGATGCACTTGGCCAAAAAGGGCGTATGCGTTTTTTCCTGAATATATTCAGGAAAAAACGCATACGCCCTTTTTGGCCAACCAAGCAAACTTGCAAAGGAAATCTGCACTACAATGAAGTCTCACATCCCCCCGGTCAAAAGGGCCATCTGAAAAAAGTGTAAAATCCAGAAAGGCAGGACAGGCCATGGAGAACTGGGAGCCTTGTTATGCTGATGGGCGGGATGTAAATTGCCAACAGACACTCAGGAGAAGTGTATGGTGTTTCCTGAAACATCTAAAAAACAAAGCAACAGAGCCTAGGGCACTTCCACTTATGGTCCTATAGCTTAGGGAAATTAAAATCAAAAAGACACAGCCACCCCAAAGTTTGGGACGCCTCTGTTTACAAGAACCTCGTTTACCGTACAAGTTCAAGATCACAGAAAGTGAAAAATGGATAAAGAACTTGTGGTACTTACGTACAATGCAGTATCACTCAGCAATGAAATCTATGTCATCAGGCCCGTAGCAGCATAATGAGTGGATTCAGGTACGATGATTCTAACTGAAATAAGTCACACAGAAAAAGAAACATCATAAGATATCAGTAATACACGGAATGTAAACTTGGCTACACAGGAACTGCATTCCAAAACAGAACAGGGTCTCAAATTTAGAAAACCAACTTATGCTTGCTTAAGGGTAAAGGTGAGTTGGGGTGCTGCATAAAACCAGAGATTGAAATGAGCACAGATAAAGTTCCTTAAGCCAAATATGGAATAGACAAGAGCTACTCCTTGCTCAACGAAATGGACTCAACACCCCATATTAAACGCCTAAGAATGTACCTGACTAGTAAGTATCTTAAAACCTATGGATTGCTATGTCTCCAAAAGAGAATCAAGCGTGTGTACAGGGGCATAAACGCAGCAGTGATAGGATTGGAGAGGTTCGGAGAGCAAATGAAGACCCTTTGAGGTCATATTGCATGGTACCCATTCCACGGGTTTCAACTACCCAGTTTTAAGGTATTCTTCCTTCAGCTAAAACATGCATGTGGAACCTAGAGTATGATCAACCATGTGATCGGGAGACGTGTTCAAATATGTCTCAGTTTTCGTCCCCTGGTACTCGGGTGCAACATTCCAGACGCTTTACTAACGCTCTCCCGACTTGGAGAGTCAGTGCCTTTAACTTCCTGTTTGGCCCAGTTTGCAATTACTGCGGAAGTTGAACAGGAATAGGGAGAACCAATGAGAGACCAGCTGGAGGTGTCTGTATGGGCAAATTTAACTCTTCTTTCCCACCAGGAAGAGGAATTAACCAAAGGCTCAGCGTGCCGTGCCGGGACCAGATTAGGGCCTGAAGCCATCCTACGGTGTTGCGGCCAGGTCACAAGAAAGCGAGTTGAAGAAAGGAGCTCAGGGGCACTGTAATTCACAAACCTGCAGAGTTATAAATGACAGCTATCGTCCAACAATAGACTGAAGTAAGGCTGCCAAGAGGACTTGAAAGCAGGGCAGAATTGCAGGAAACCGATTTCAGGAGGTAGACTGGAATTGCATTGAAAGCATAGGAAAAGAGGCAGAACGTCCACAATGATGCACTTGGCCAAAAAGGGCGTATGCGTTTTTTCCTGAATATATTAAGGAAAAAACGCATACGCCCTTTTTGGCCAACCAAGCAAGCTTGCAAAGGAAATCTGCACTACAATGAAGTCTCACTTCCCCCCGGTCAAAAGGGCCATCTGAAAAAGGTGTAAAATCCAGAAAGGCAGGACAGGCCATGGAGAACTGGGAGCCTTGTTATGCTGATGGGCGGGATGTAAATTGCCAACAGACACTCTGGAGAACTGTATGGTGTTTCCTGAAACATCTAAAAAACAAAGCAACAGAGCCTAGGGCACTTCCACTTATGGTCCTATAGCTTAGGGAAATTAAAATCAAAAAGACACAGCCACCCCAAAGTTTGGAACGGCTCTGTTTACAAGAACCTCGTTTTCAGTACAAGTTCAACATCTCAGAAAGTGAAAAATGGATAAAGAAGTTGCGGTATTTACTTACAAAGCAATATCACTCAGCAATGAAATCAATGTCACCAGGCCCTTAGCAGCACAATGAGTGGATTCAGGTATGATGATTCTAACTGAAATAAGTCACACAGAAAAAGAAACATCATAAGATATCAGTAATACATGGAATGTAAACTTGGCTACACAGGAACTGAATTACAGAACAGAACAGGGACTCAAATTTAGAAAACCAACTTATGCTTGCTTAAGGGTAAAGGTGAGTAGGGGTGCTGCATAAAACCAGAGATTCAAATGAGCACAGATAACGTTCCTTAAGCCAAATATGGAATAGACAAGAGCTACTCCTTGCTCAACGAAATGGACTCAACACCGCATATTAATCGCCTAAGAATGTACCTGACCAGTAAGTATCTTAAAACCTATGGATTGCTATGTCTCCGAAGGAAATCAAGCATGTGTACAGGGGCATAAACGCAGCAGTGATAGGATTGGAGAGGTTCGGTGAGCAAATGAAGGCCCTTTGAAGTCATATTGCATGGTACCCATTACACGGGTTTCAACTACCCAGGTTTAAGGTATTCTTCCTTCATCTAAAACATGCATGTGGAACCTAGAGTATGATCAACCATGTGATCGGGAGACGTGTTAAATATGTCTCAGTTTTCGTCCCCTGGTACTCGGGTGCAACATTCCAGACGCTTTACTAACACTCTCCCCACTTGGAGAGTCAGTCCCTTTAACCACCTGTTTGGCCCAGTTTGCAATTTCTGTGGAAGATGAACAGGAATAACGAGAACTAATGAAAGACTAGCTGGAGGTGTCTGGATGGGCAAATTTAACTCTCATTTCCCACCAGGAAGAGGAATTAACCAAAGGCTCAGCGTGCCATGCCAGAACCACATTAGGGCCTGAAGACATCCTGCGGTGTTGCGGCCAGCTCACAAGAAAGCGAGTTGAAGAAAGGAGCTCAGGGGCACTGTAATTCACAAACCTGCAGAGTTATAAATGACAGCTATTGTCCAAAAATAGACTGAAGTAAGGCTGCCAAGAGGACTTGAAAGCGGGGCAGAATTGCAGGAATCCGATTTCAGGAGGTAGACTGGAATTGCATTGAAAGCATAGGAAAAGAGGCAGAACGTCCACAATGATGCACTTGGCCAAAAAGGGCGTATGCGTTTTTTCCTGAATATATTCAGGAAAAAACGCATACGCACTTTTTGGCCAACCAAGCAAGCTTGCAAAGGAAATCTGCACTACAATGAAGTCTCACTTCCACCCGGTCAAAAGGGCCATCTGAAAAAAGTGTAAAATCCAGAAAGGCAGGACAGGCCATGGAGAACTGGGAGCCTTGTTATGCTGATGGGCGGGATGTAAATTACCAACAGACACTCAGGAGAAGTGTATGGTGTTTCCTGAAACATCTAAAAAACAAAGCAACAGAGCCTAGGGCACTGCCACTTATGGTCCTATAGCTTAGGGAAATTAAAATCAAAAAGACACAGCCACCCCAAAGTTTGGGACGCCTCTGTTTACAAGAACCTCGTTTACAGTACAAGTTCAACATCGCAGAAAGTGAAAAATGGATAAAGAAGTTGTGGTATTTACTTACAAAGCAATATCACTCAGCAATGAAATCTGTGTCATCAGGCCCTTAGCAGCAGAATGAGTGGATTCAGGTATGATGATTCTAACTGAAATAAGTCACACAGAAAAAGAAACATCATAAGATATCAGTAATACACGGAATGTAAACTTGGCTACACAGGAACTGAATTACAGAACAGAACAGGGTCTCAAATTTAGAAAACCAACTTATGCTTGCTTAAGGGGAAAGGTGAGTTGGGGTGCTGCATAAAACCAGAGATTGAAATGAGCACAGATAAAGTTCCTTAAGCCAAATATGGAATAGACAAGAGCTACTCCTTGCTCAACGAAATGGACTCAACACCCCATATTAAATGCCTAAGAATGTACCTGACTAGTAAGTATCTTAAAACCTATGGATTGCTATGTCTCCGAAAGAGAATCAAGCATGTGTACAGGGGCATAAACGCAGCAGTGATAGGATTGGAGAGGTTCGGTGAGCAAATGAAGACCCTTTGAAGTCATATTGCATGGTACCCATTCCACGGGTTTCAACTACCCAGGTTTTAGGTATTCTTCCTTCACCTAAAACATGCATGGGGAACCCAAGTATGATCAACCATGTGAATGGGAGACGTGTTCAAATATGTCTCAGTTTTCCTCCCCTGGTACTCGGGTGCAACATTCCAGACGCTTTACTAACACTCTCCCCACTTGGAAAGTCAGCGCCTTTAACCTCCTGTTTGGCCCAGTTTGCAATTTCTGCGGAAGATGAATAGGAATAACGAGAACCAATGAGAGGCTAGCTGGAGGTGTCTGGACGGGCAAATTTAACTCTCATTTCCCACCAGGAAGAGGAAATAACCAAAGGCTCAGTGTGCCGTGCCGGAACCAGATTAGGGCCTGAAGCCATCCTGCAGTGTAGCGGCCAGCTCAAAAGAAAGCGAGTTGAAGAAAGGAGCTCAGGGGCACTGTAATTCACAAACCTGCAGAGTTATAAATGACAGCTATCGTCCAAAAATAGACTGAAGTAAGGCTGCCAAGAGGACTTGAAAGCGGGGCAGAATTGCAGGAAACCGATTTCAGGAGGTAGACTGGAATTGCATTGAAAGCATAGGAAAAGAGGCAGAACGTCCACAATGATGCACTTGGCCAATAAGGGCGTATGCGTTCTTTCCTGAATATATTCAGGAAAAAACGCATACGCCCTTTTTGGCCAACCAAGCAAGCTTGCAAAGGAAATCTGCACTACAATGAAGTCTCACTTCCCCCCGGTCAAAAGGGCCATCTGAAAAAAGTGTAAAATCCAAAAAGGCAGGACAGGCCATGGAGAACTGGGAGCCTTGTTATGCTGATGGGCGGGATGTAAATTGCCAACAAACACTCGGGAGAAGTGTATGGTGTTTCCTGAAACATCTAAAAAACAAAGCAACAGAGCCTAGGGCACTTCCACTTATGGTCCTATAGCTTAGGGAATTTAAAATCAAAAAGACACAGCCACCCCAAAGTTTGGGACAGCTCTGTTTACAAGAACCTCGTTTACAGTACAAGTTCAACATCGCAGAAAGTGAAAAATGGATAAAAAAGTTGTGGTATTTACTTACAAAGCAATATCACTCAGCAATGAAATCTGTGTCATCAGGCCCTTAGCAGCACAATGAGTGGATTCAGGTATGATGATTCTAACTGAAATAAGTCACACAGAAAAAGAAACATCATAAGATATCAGTAATACACGGAATGTAAACTTGGCTACACAGGAACTGAATTACAGAACAGAACAGGGTCTCAAATTTAGAAAACCAACTTATGCTTGCTTAAGGGGAAAGGTGAGTTGCGGTGCTGCATAAAACCAGAGATTGAAATGAGCACAGATAAAGTTCCTTAAGCCAAATATGGAATAGACAAGAGCTACTCCTTGCTCAATGAAATGGACTCAACACCGCATATTAAACGTCTAAGAACGTACCTGACTAGTAAGTATCTTAAAACCTATGGATTGCTATGTCTCCGAAAGAGAATCAAGCATGTGTACAGGGGCATAAACACAGCAGTGATAGGATTGGAGAGGTTCTGTGAGCAAATGAAGACCCTTTGAAGTCATATTGCATGGTACCCATTCCACGGGTTTCAACTACCCAGGTTTAAGGTATTCTTCCTTCAGCTAAAACATGCATGTGGAACCTAGAGTATGATCAACCATGTGATTGGGAGACGTGTTCAAATATGTCTCAGTTTTCGTACCCTGGTACTTGGGTGCAACATTCCAGACACTTTACTAACACTCTCCCCACTTGGAAAGTCAGCGCCTTTAACGTCCTGTTTGGCACAGTTTGCAATTTCTGCGGAAGATGAACAGGAATAGCGAGAACCAATGAGAGGCTAGCTAGAGGTGTCTGGACGGGCAAATTTAACTCTCATTTCCCACCAGGAAGAGGAAATAACCAAAGGCTCAGTGTGCCGTGCCAGACCAGATTAGGGCCTGAAGCCATCCTGCAGTGTTGCGGCCAGCTCACAAGAAAGCGAGTTGAAGAAAGGAGCTCAGGGGCACTGTAATTCACAAACCTGCAGAGTTATAAATGACAGCTATCGTCCAAAAATAGACTGAAGTAAGGCTGCCAAGAGGACTTGAAAGCGGGGCAGAATTGCAGGAAACCGATTTCAGGAGGTAGACTGGAATTGCATTGAAAGCATAGGAAAAGAGGCAGAACGTCCACAATGATGCACTTGGCCAAAAAGGGCGTATGCGTTTTTTCCTGAATATATTCAGGAAAAAACGCATACGCCCTTTTTGGCCAACCAAGGAAGCTTGCAAAGGAAATCTGCACTACAATAAAGTCTCACTTCCCCCCGGTCAAAAGGGCCATCTGAAAAAAGTGTAAAATCCAGAAAGGCAGGACAGGCCATGGAGAACTGGGAGCCTTGTTATGCTGATGGGTGGGATGTAAATTACCAACAGACACTCAGGAGAAGTGTATGGTGTTTCCTGAAACATCTAAAAAACAAAGCAACAGAGCCTAGGGCATTGCCACTTATGGTCCTATAGCTTAGGGAAATTAAAATCAAAAAGACACAGCCACCCCAAAGTTTGGGATGCCTCTGTTTACAAGAACCTCGTTTACAGTACAAGTTCAACATCGCAGAAAGTGAAAAATGGATAAAGAAGTTGTGGTATTTACTTACAAAGCAATATCACTCAGCAATGAAATCTGTGTCATCAGGCCCTTAGCAGCACAATGAGTGGATTCAGGTATGATGATTCTAACTGAAATAAGTCACACAGAAAAAGAAACATCATAAGATATCAGTAATACACGGAATGGAATCTTGGCTACACAGGAACTGAATTACAGAACAGAACAGGGTCCCAAATTTAGAAAATCAACTTATGCTTGCTTAAGGGGAAAGGTGAGTTGGGGTGCTGCATAAAACCAGAGATTGAAATGAGCACAGATAAAGTTCCTTAAGCCAAATATGGAATAGACAAGAGCTACTCCTTGCTCAACGAAATGGACTCAACACCCCATATTAAACGCCTAAGAATGTACCTGACTAGTAAGTATCTTAAAACCTATGGATTGCTATGTCTCCGAAAGAGAATCAAGCATGTGTACAGGGGCATAAACGCAGCAGTGATAGGATTGGAGAGGTTCGGTGAGCAAATGAAGACCCTTTGAAGTCATATTGCATGGTACCCATTCCACGGGTTTCAACTACCCAGGTTTTAGGTATTCTTCCTCAGCTAAAACATGCATGAGGAACCCAAGTATGATCAACCATGTGAATGGGAGACGTGTTCAAATATGTCTCAGTTTTCCTCCCCTGGTACTCGGGTGCAACATTCCAGACGCTTTACTAACACTCTCCCCACTTGGAGAGTCAGCGCCTTTAACCTCCTGTTTGGCCCAGTTTGCAATTTCTGCGGAAGATGAACAGGAATAGCGAGAACCAATGAGAGGCTAGCTGGAGGTGTCTGGACGGGCAAATTTAACTCTCATTTCCCACCAGGAAGAGGAAATAACCAAAGGCTCAGTGTGCCGTGCCGGACCAGATTAGGGCCTGAAGCCATTCTGCAGTGTTGCGTCCAGCTCAAAAGAAAGCGAGTTGAAGAAAGGAGCTCAGGGGCACTGTAATTCACAAACCTGCAGAGTTATAAATGACAGCTATCGTCCAAAAATAGACTGAAGTAAGGCTGCCAAGAGGACTTGAAAGCGGGGCAGAATTGCAGGAAACCGATTTCAGGAGGTAGACTGGAATTGCATTGAAAGCATAGGAAAAGAGGCAGAACGTCCACAATGATGCACTTGGCCAAAAAGGGCGTATGCGTTTTTTCCTGAATATATTCAGGAAAAAACGCATACGCCCTTTTTGGCCAACCAAGGAAGCTTGCAAAGGAAATCTGCACTACAATGAAGTCTCACTTCCCCCCGGTCAAAAGGGCCATCTGAAAAAAGTATAAATCCAGAAAGGCAGGACAGGCCATGGAGAACTGGGAGCCTTGTTATGCTGAAGGGCGGGATGTAAATTGCCAACAAACACTCGGGAGAAGTGTATGGTGTTTCCTGAAACATCTAAAAAACAAAGCAACAGAGCCTAGGGAACTGCCACTTATGGTCCTATAGCTTAGGGAAATTAAAATCAAAAAGACACAGCCACCCCAAAGTTTGCGACGCCTCTGTTTACAAGAACCTCGTTTACAGTACAAGTTCAACATCGCAGAAATTGAAAAATGGATAAAGAAGTTGTGGTATTTACTTACAAAGCAATATCAATCAGCAATGAAATGTGTGTCATCAGGCCCTTAGCAGCACAGTGAGTGGATTCAGGTATGATGATTCTAACTGAAATAAGTCACACAGAAAAAGAAACATCATAAGATATCAGTAATACACGGAATGGAAACTTGGCTACACAGGAATTGAATTACAGAACAGAACAGGGTCTCAAATTTAGAAAACCAACTTATGCTTGCTTAAGGGGAAAGGTGAGTTGGGGTGCTGCATAAAACCAGAGATTGAAATGAGCACAGATAAAGTTCCTTAAGCCAAATATGGAATAGACAAGAGCTACTCCTTGCTCAACGAAATGGACTCAACAACCCATATTAAACGCCTAAGAATGTACCTGACTAGTAAGTATCTTAAAACCTATGGATTGCTATGTCTCCGAAAGAGAATCAAGCATGTGTACAGGGGCATAAACGCAGCAGTGATAGGATTGGAGAGGTTCGGTGAGCAAATGAAGACCCTTTGAAGTCATATTGCATGGTACCCATTCCACGGGTTTCAAATACACAGGTTTAAGGTATTCTTCCTTCAGCTAAAAGATGCATGTGGAACCCAAGTATGATCAACTATGTGAAAGGGAGACGTGTTCAAATATGTCTCAGTTTTCCTCCCCTGGTACTCGGGTGCAACATTCCAGACGCTTTACTAACACTCTCCCCACTTGGAGAGTCAGCACCTTTAACCTCCTGTTTGGCCCAGTTTGCAATTTCTGCGGAAGATGAACAGGAATAGCGAGAACCAATGAGAGACTAGCTGGAGGTGTCTGGACGGGCAAATTTAACTCTCATTTCCCACCAGGAAGAGGAAATAACCAAAGGCTCAGCGTGCCGGGCCGGAACAAGATTAGGGCCTGAAGCCATCCTGCGGTGATGCGGCCAGGTCACAAGAAAGCGAGTTGAAGAAAGGAGCTCATGGGCACTGTAATTCAAAAACCTGCAGAGTTATAAATGACAGCTATCGTCCAAAAATAGACTGAAGTAAGGCTGCCAAGAGGACTTGAAAGCGGGGCAGAATTGCAGGAAACCGATTTCAGGAGGTAGACTGGAATTGCATTGAAAGCATAGGAAAAGAGGCAGAACGTCCACAATGATGCACTTGGCCAAAAAGGGCGTATGCGTTTTTTCCTGAATATATTCAGGAAAAAACGCATACGCCCTTTTTGGCCAACCAAGCAAGCTTGCAAAGGAAATCTGCATTACAATGAAGTCTCACTTCCCCCCATTCAAAAGGGCCATCTGAAAAAAGTGTAAAATCCAGAAAGGCAGGACAGGCCATGGAGAACTGGGAGCCTTGTTATGCTGATGGGCGGGATGTAAATTGCCAACAACCACTCGGGAGAAGTGTATGGTGTTTCCTGAAACATCTAAAAAACAAAGCAACAGAACCTAGGGCACTTCCACTTATGGTCCTATAGCTTAGGGAAATTAAAATCAAAAAGACACAGCCACCCCAAAGTTTGGAACGGCTCTGTTTACAAGAACCTCGTTTACAGTACAAGTTCAACATCGCAGAAAGTGAAAAATGGATAAAGAACTTGTGGTACTTACGTACAATGCAGTATCACTCAGCAATGAAATCTATGTCATCAGGCCCGTAGCAGCATAATGAGTGGATTCAGGTACGATGATTCTAACTGAAATAAGTCACACAGAAAAAGAAACATCATAAGATATCACTAATACACGGAATGGAAACTTGGCTACACAGGAACTGAATTACAGAACAGAACAGGGTCTCAAATTTAGAAAACCAACTTATGCTTGCTTAAGGGGAAAGGTGAGTTGGGGTGCTGCATAAAACCAGAGATTGAAATGAGCACAGATAAAGTTCCTTAAGCCAAATATGGAATAGACAAGAGCTACTCCTTGCTCAACGAAATGGACTCAACACCCCATATTAAACGCCTAAGTATGTACCTGACTAGTAAGTATCTTAAAACCTATGGATTGCTATGTCTCCGAAGGAGAATCAAGCATGTGTACAGGGGCATAAACGCAGCAGTGATAGGATTGGAGAGGTTCGGTGAGCAAATGAAGACCCTTTGAAGTCATATTGCATGGTACCCATTACATGGGTTTCAACTACCCAGGTTTTAGGTATTCTTCCTTCAGCTAAAACATGCATGTGTAACCTAGAGTATGATCAACCATGTGATCGGGAGACGTGTTCAAATATGTCTCAGTTTTCCTCCCCTGGTACTCGGGTGCAACATTCCAGACTCTTTACTAACACTCTCCCCACTTGGAGAGTCAGCGCCTTTAACCTCCTGTTTGGCACAGTTTGCAATTTCTACGGAAGATGAACAGGAATAGCGAGAACCAATGAGAGGCTAGCTGGAGGTGTCTGGACGGGCAAATTTAACTCTCATTTCCCACCAGGAAGAGGAATTAACCAAAGGCTCAGCGTGCCGTACCGGAACCAGATTAGGGCCTGAAGCCATCATGCGGTGTTGCGGCCAGCTCAAAAGAAAGCGAGTTGAAGAAAGGAGCTCAGGGGCACTGTAATTCACAAACCTGCAGAGTTATAAATGACAGCTATCGTCCAAAAATAGACTGAAGTAAGGCTGCCAAGAGGACTTGAAAGCGGAGCAGAATTGCAGGAAACCGATTTCAGGAGGTAGACTGGAATTGCATTGAAAGCATAGGAAAAGAGGCAGAACGTCCACAATGATGCACTTGGCCAAAAAGGGCGTATGCGTTTTTTCCTGAATATATTCAGGAAAAAACGCATACGCCCTTTTTGGCCAACCAAGCAAGCTTGCAAAGGAAATCTGCACTACAATGAAGTCTCACTTCCCCCCGGTCAAAAGGGCCATCTGAAAAAAGTGTAAAATCCAGAAAGGCAGGACAGGCCATGGAGAACTGGGAGCATTGTTATGCTGATGGGCGGGATGTAAATTGCCAACAACCACTCGGGAGAAGTGTATGGTGTTTCCTGAAACATCTAAAAAACAAAGCAACAGAACCTAGGGCACTTCCACTTATGGTCCTATAGCTTAGGGAAATTAAAATCAAAAAGACACAGCCACCCCAAAGTTTGGAACGGCTCTGTTTACAAGAACCTCGTTTACAGTACAAGTTCAACATCGCAGAAAGTGAAAAATGGATAAAGAAGTTGTGGTATTTACTTACAAAGCAATATCACTCAGCAATGAAATCTGTGTCATCAGGCCCTTAGCAGCACAATGAGTGGATTCAGGTATGATGATTCTAACTGAAATAAGTCACACAGAAAAAGAAACATCATAAGATATCAGTAATACATGGAATGGAAACTTGGCTACACAGGAACTGAATTACAGAACAGAACAGGGTCTCAAATTTAGAAAACCAACTTATGCTTGCTTAAGGGGAAAGGTGAGTTGGGGTGCTGCATAAAACCAGAGATTGAAATGAGCACAGATAAAGTTCCTTAAGCCAAATATGGAATAGACAAGAGCTACTCCTTGCTCAACGAAATGGACTCAACACCCCATATTAAACGCCTAAGAATGTACCTGACTAGTAAGTATCTTAAAACCTATGGATTGCTATGTCTCCGAAAGAGAATCAAGCATGTGTACAGGGGCATAAACGCAGCAGTGATAGGATTGGAGAGGTTCGGTGAGCAAATGAAGACCCTTTGAAGTCATATTGCATGGTACCCATTCCACGGGTTTCAAATACACAGGTTTAAGGTATTCTTCCTTCAGCTAAAAGATGCATGTGGAACCCAAGTATGATCAACTATGTGAACGGGAGACGTGTTCAAATATGTCTCAGTTTTCCTACCCTGGTACTCGGGTGCAACATTCCACATGCTTTACTAACACTCTCCCCACTTGGAGAGTCAGCACCTTTAACCTCCTGTTTGGCCCAGTTTGCAATTTCTGCGGAAGATGAACAGGAATAGCGAGAACCAATGAGAGACTAGCTGGAGGTGTCTGGACGGGCAAATTTAACTCTCATTTCCCACCAGGAAGAGGAAATAACCAAAGGCTCAGCGTGCCGTACCGGAACCAGATTAGGGCCTGAAGCCATCCTGCGGTGTTGCGGCCAGGTCACAAGAAAGCGAGTTGAAGAAAGGAGCTCAGGGGCAGTGTAATTCAAAAACCTGCAGAGTTATAAATGACAGCTATCGTCCAAAAATAGACTGAAGTAAGGCTGCCAAGAGGACTTGAAAGCGGGGCAGAATTGCAGGAAACCGATTTCAGGAGGTAGACTGGAATTGCATTGAAAGCATAGGAAAAGAGGCAGAACGTCCACAATGATGCACTTGGCCAAAAAGGGGGTATACGTTTTTTCCTGAATATATTCAGGAAAAAACGCATACGCCCTTTTTGGCCAACCAAGCAAGCTTGCAAAGGAAATCTGCACTACAATGAAGTCTCACTTCCCCCCAGTCAAAAGGGCCATCTGAAAAAAGTGTAAAATCCAGAAAGGCAGGACAGGCCATGGAGAACTGGGAGCCTTGTTATGCTGATGGGCGGGATGTAAATTGCCAACAACCACTTGGGAGAAGTGTATGGGGTTTCCTGAAACATCTAAAAAACAAAGCAACAGAACCTAGGGCACTTCCACTTATGGTCCTATGGCTTAGGGAAATTAAAATCAAAAAGACACAGCCACCCCAAAGTTTGGAACGGCTCTGTTTACAAGAACCTCGTTTACAGTACAAGTTCAACATCGCAGAAAGTGAAAAATGGATAAAGAACTTGTGGTACTTACGTACAATGCAGTATCACTCAGCAATGAAATCTATGTCATCAGGCCCGTAGCAGCATAATGAGTGGATTCAGGTACGATGATTCTAACTGAAATAAGTCACACAGAAAAAGAAACATCATAAGATATCACTAATACACGGAATGGAAACTTGGCTACACAGGAACTGAATTACAGAACAGAACAGGGTCTCAAATTTAGAAAACCAACTTATGCTTGCTTAAGGGGAAAGGTGAGTTGGGGTGCTGCATAAAACCAGAGATTGAAATGAGCACAGATAAAGTTCCTTAAGCCAAATATGGAATAGACAAGAGCTACTCCTTGCTCAACGAAATGGACTCAACACCCCATATTAAACGCCTAAGAATGTACCTGACTAGTAAGTATCTTAAAACCTATGGATTGCTATGTCTCCGAAAGAGAATCAAGCATGTGTACAGGGGCATAAACGCAGCAGTGATAGGATTGGAGAGGTTCGGTGAGCAAATGAAGACCCTTTGAAGTCATATTGCATGGTACCCATTCCATGGGTTTCAACTACCCAGGTTTTAGGTATTCTTCGTCAGCTAAAAGATGCATGTGGAACCCAAGTATGATCAACCATGTGAATGGGAGACGTGTTCAAATATGTCTCAGTTTTCCTCCCCTGGTACTCGGCTGCAACATTCCAGACGCTTTACTAACACTCTCCCCACTTGGAAAGTCACCGCCTTTAACCTCCTGTTTGGCCCAGTTTGCAATTTCTGCGGAAGATGAACAGGAATAGCGAGAACCAATGAGAGGCTAGCTGGAGGTGTCTGGACGGGCAAATTTAACTCTCATTTCCCACCAGGAAGAGGAAATAACCAAAGGCTCAGTGTGCCGTGCCGGACCAGATTAGGGCCTGCAGCCATCCTGCAGTGTTGCGTCCAGCTCAAAAGAAAGCGAGTTGAAGAAAGGAGCTCAGGGGCACTGTAATTCACAAACCTGCAGAGTTATAAATGACAGCTATCGTCCAAAAATAGACTGAAGTAAGGCTGCCAAGAGGACTTGAAAGCGGGGCAGAATTGCAGGAAACCGATTTCAGGAGGTAGACTGGAATTGCATTGAAAGCATAGGAAAAGAGGCAGAACGTCCACAATGATGCACTTGGCCAAAAAGGGCGTATGCGTTTTTTCCTGAATATATTCAGGAAAAAACGCATACGCCCTTTTTGGCCAACCAAGGAAGCTTGCAAAGGAAATCTGCACTACAATGAAGTCTCACTTCCCCCCGGTCAAAAGGGCCATCTGAAAAAAGTGTAAAATCCAGAAAGGCAGGACAGGCCATGGAGAACTGGGAGCCTTGTTATGCTGAAGGGCGGGATGTAAATTGCCAACAAACACTCCGGAGAAGTGTATGGTGTTTCCTGAAACATCTAAAAAACAAAGCAACAGAGCCTAGGGCACTTCCACTTATGGTCCTATAGCTTAGGGAATTTAAAATCAAAAAGACACAGCCACCCCAAAGTTTCGAACGGCTCTGTTTACAAGAACCTCGTTTACAGTACAAGTTCAACATCGCAGAAAGTGAAAAATGGATAAAAAAGTTGTGGTATTTACTTACAAAGCAATATCACTCAGCAATGAAATCTGTGTCATCAGGCCCTTAGCAGCACAATGAGTTGATTCAGGTATGATGATTCTAACTGAAATAAGTCACACAGAAAAAGAAACATCATAATATATCAGTAATACACGGAATGTAAACCTGGCTAGACAGGAACTGAATTACAGAACAGAACAGGGTCTCAAATTTAGAAAACCAACTTATGCTTGCTTAAGGGGAAAGGTGAGTTGGGGTGATGCATAAAACCAGAGATTGAAATGAGCACAGATAAAGTTCCTTAAGCCAAATATGGAATAGACAAGAGCTACTCCTTGCTCAACGAAATGGACTCAACACCCCATATTAAACGCCTAAGAATGTACCTGACTAGTAAGTATCTTAAAACCTATGGATTGCTATGTCTCCGAAAGAGAATCAAGCATGTGTACAGGGGCATAAACGCAGCAGTGATAGGATTGGAGAGGTTCGGTGAGCAAATGAAGACCCTTTGAAGTCATATTGCATGGTACCCATTCCACGGGTTTCAAATACAGAGGTTTAAGGTATTCTTCCTTCAGCTAAAAGATGCATGTGGAACCCAAGTATGATCAAATGTGTGAACGGGAGACGTGTTCAAATATGTCTCAGTTTTCCTACCCTGGTACTCGGGTGCAACATTCCAGACGCTTTACTAACACTCTCCCCACTTGGAGAGTCAGCACCTTTAACCTCCTGTTTGGCCCAGTTTGCAATTTCTGCGGAAGATGAACAGGAATAGCGAGAACCAATGAGAGACTAGCTGGAGGTGTCTGGACGGGCAAATTTAACTCTCATTTCCCACCAGGAAGAGGAAATAACCAAAGGCTCAGCGTGCCGGGCCGGAACAAGATTAGGGCCTGAAGCCATCCTGCGGTGTTGCGGCCAGGTCACAAGAAAGCGAGTTGAAGAAAGGAGCTCAGGGGCACTGTAATTCACAAACGTGCAGAGTTATAAATGACAGCTATCGTCCAAAAATAGACTGAAGTAAGGCTGCCAAGAGGACTTGAAAGCGGAGCAGAATTGCAGGAAACCGATTTCAGGAGGTAGACTGGAATTGCATTGAAAGCATAGGAAAAGAGGCAGAACGTCCACAATGATGCACTTGGCCAAAAAGGGCGTATGCGTTTTTTCCTGAATATATTCAGGAAAAAACGCATACGCCCTTTTTGGCCAACCAAGCAAGCTTGCAAAGGAAATCTGCACTACAATGAAGTCTCACTTCCCCCCGGTCAAAAGGGCCATCTGAAAAAAGTGTAAAATCCAGAAAGGCAGGACAGGCCATGGAGAACTGGGAGCATTGTTATGCTGATGGGCGGGATGTAAATTGCCAACAACCACTCGGGAGAAGTGTATGGTGTTTCCTGAAACATCTAAAAAACAAAGCAACAGAACCTAGGGCACTTCCACTTATGGTCCTATAGCTTAGGGAAATTAAAATCAAAAAGACACAGCCACCCCAAAGTTTGGAACGGCTCTGTTTACAAGAACCTCGTTTACAGTACAAGTTCAACATCGCAGAAAGTGAAAAATGGATAAAGAAGTTGTGGTATTTACTTACAAAGCAATATCACTCAGAAATGAAATCTGTGTCATCAGGCCCTTAGCAGCACAATGAGTGGATTCAGGTATGATGATTCTAACTGAAATAAGTCACACAGAAAAAGAAACATCATAAGATATCAGTAATACATGGAATGGAAACTTGGCTACACAGGAACTGAATTACAGAACAGAACAGGGTCTCAAATTTAGAAAACCAACTTATGCTTGCTTAAGGGGAAAGGTGAGTTGGGGTGCTGCATAAAACCAGAGATTGAAATGAGCACAAATAAAATTCCTTAAGCCAAATATGGAATAGACAAGAGCTACTCCTTGCTCAACGAAATGGACTCAACACCCCATATTAAACGCCTAAGAATGTACCTGACTAGTAAGTATCTTAAAACCTATGGATTGCTATGTCTCCGAAAGAGAATCAAGCATGTGTACAGGGGCATAAACGCAGCAGTGATAGGATTGGAGAGGTTCGGTGAGCAAATGAAGACCCTTTGAAGTCATATTGCATGGTACCCATTCCACGGGTTTCAAATACACAGGTTTAAGGTATTCTTCCTTCAGCTAAAAGATGCATGTGGAACCCAAGTATGATCAACTATGTGAACGGGAGACGTGTTCAAATATGTCTCAGTTTTCCTACCCTGGTACTCGGGTGCAACATTCCAGATGCTTTACTAACACTCTCCCCACTTGGAGAGTCAGCACCTTTAACCTCCTGTTTGGCCCAGTTTGCAATTTCTGCGGAAGATGAACAGGAATAGCGAGAACCAATGAGAGAATAGCTGGAGGTGTCTGGACGGGCAAATTTAACTCTCATTTCCCACCAGGAAGAGGAAATAACCAAAGGCTCAGCGTGCCGTACCGGAACCAGATTAGGGCCTGAAGCCATCCTGTGGTGTTGCGGCCAGGTCACAAGAAAGCGAGTTGAAGAAAGGAGCTCAGGGGCAGTGTAATTCAAAAACCTGCAGAGTTATAAATGACAGCTATCGTCCAAAAATAGACTGAAGTAAGGCTGCCAAGAGGACTTGAAAGCGGGGCAGAATTGCAGGAAACCGATTTCAGGAGGTAGACTGGAATTGCATTGAAAGCATAGGAAAAGAGGCAGAACGTCCACAATGATGCACTTGGCCAAAAAGGGCGTATACGTTTTTTCCTGAATATATTCAGGAAAAAACGCATACGCCCTTTTTGGCCAACCAAGCAAGCTTGCAAAGGAAATCTGCACTACAATGAAGTCTCACTTCCCCCCAGTCAAAAGGGCCATCTGAAAAAAGTGTAAAATCCAGAAAGGCAGGACAGGCCATGGAGAACTGGGAGCCTTGTTATGCTGATGGGCGGGATGTAAATTGCCAACAACCACTCGGGAGAAGTGTATGGTGTTTCCTGAAACATCTAAAAAACAAAGCAACAGAACCTAGGGCACTTCCACTTATGGTCCTATAGCTTAGGGAAATTAAAATCAAAAAGACACAGCCACCCCAAAGTTTGGAACGGCTCTGTTTACAAGAACCTCGTTTACAGTACAAGTTCAACATCGCAGAAAGTGAAAAATGGATAAAGAACTTGTGGTACTTACGTACAATGCAGTATCACTCAGCAATGAAATCTATGTCATCAGGCCCGTAGCAGCATAATGAGTGGATTCAGGTACGATGATTCTAACTGAAATAAGTCACACAGAAAAAGAAACATCATAAGATATCACTAATACACGGAATGTAAACTTGGCTACACAGGAACTGAATTACAGAACAGAACAGGGTCTCAAATTTAGAAAACCAACTTATGCTTGCTTAAGGGGAAAGGTGAGTTGGGGTGCTGCATAAAACCAGAGATTGAAATGAGCACAGATAAAGTTCCTTAAGCCAAATATGGAATAGACAAGAGCTACTCCTTGCTCAACGAAATGGACTCAACACCCCATATTAAACGCCTAAGAATGTACCTGACTAGTAAGTATCTTAAAACCTATGGATTGCTATGTCTCCGAAAGAGAATCAAGCATGTGTACAGGGGCATAAACGCAGCAGTGATAGGATTGGAGAGGTTTGGTGAGCAAATGAAGACCCTTTGAAGTCATATTGCATGGTACCCATTCCATGGGTTTCAACTACCCAGGTTTTAGGTATTCTTCCTCAGCTAAAACATGCATGTGGAACCCAAGTATGATCAACCATGTGAATGGGAGACGTGTTCAAATATGTCTCAGTTTTCCTCCCCTGGTACTCGGGTGCAACATTCCAGACGCTTTACTAACACTCTCCCCACTTGGAAAGTCACCGCCTTTAACCTCCTGTTTGGCCCAGTTTGCAATTTCTGCGGAAGATGAACAGGAATAGCGAGAACCAATGAGAGGCTAGCTGGAGGTGTCTGGACGGGCAAATTTAACTCTCATTTCCCACCAGGAAGAGGAAATAACCAAAGGCTCAGTGTGCCGTGCCGGACCAGATTAGGGCCTGCAGCCATCCTGCAGTGTTGCGTCCAGCTCAAAAGAAAGCGAGTTGAAGAAAGGAGCTCAGGGGCACTGTAATTCACAAACCTGCAGAGTTATAAATGACAGCTATCGTCCAAAAATAGACTGAAGTAAGGCTGCCAAGAGGACTTGAAAGCGGGGCAGAATTGCAGGAAACCGATTTCAGGAGGTAGACTGGAATTGCATTGAAAGCATAGGAAAAGAGGCAGAACGTCCACAATGATGCACTTGGCCAAAAAGGGCGTATGCGTTTTTTCCTGAATATATTCAGGAAAAAACGCATACGCCCTTTTTGGCCAACCAAGGAAGCTTGCAAAGGAAATCTGCACTACAATGAAGTCTCACTTCCCCCCGGTCAAAAGGGCCATCTGAAAAAAGTGTAAAATCCAGAAAGGCAGGACAGGCCATGGAGAACTGGGAGCCTTGTTATGCTGAAGGGCGGGATGTAAATTGCCAACAAACACTCGGGAGAAGTGTATGGTGTTTCCTGAAACATCTAAAAAACAAAGCAACAGAGCCTAGGGCACTTCCACTTATGGTCCTATAGCTTAGGGAATTTAAAATCAAAAAGACACAGCCACCCCAAAGTTTCGAACGGCTCTGTTTACAAGAACCTCGTTTACAGTACAAGTTCAACATCGCAGAAAGTGAAAAATGGATAAAAAAGTTGTGGTATTTACTTACAAAGCAATATCACTCAGCAATGAAATCTGTGTCATCAGGCCCTTAGCAGCACAGTGAGTTGATTCAGGTATGATGATTCTAACTGAAATAAGTCACACAGAAAAAGAAACATCATAAGATATCAGTAATACACGGAATGTAAACCTGGCTAGACAGGAACTGAATTACAGAACAGAACAGGGTCTCAAATTTAGAAAACCAACTTATGCTTGCTTAAGGGGAAAGGTGAGTTGGGGTGCTGCATAAAACCAGAGATTGAAATGAGCACAGATAAAGTTCCTTAAGCCAAATATGGAATAGACAAGAGCTACTCCTTGCTCAACGAAATGGACTCAACACCCCATATTAAACGCCTAAGAATGTACCTGACTAGTAAGTATCTTAAAACCTATGGATTGCTATGTCTCCGAAAGAGAATCAAGCATGTGTACAGGGGCATAAACGCAGCAGTGATAGGATTGGAGAGGTTCGGTGAGCAAATGAAGACCCTTTGAAGTCATATTGCATGGTACCCATTCCACGGGTTTCAAATACACAGGTTTAAGGTATTCTTCCTTCAGCTAAAAGATGCATGTGGAACCCAAGTATGATCAACTATGTGAACGGGAGACGTGTTCAAATATGTCTCAGTTTTCCTACCCTGGTACTCGGGTGCAACATTCCAGACGCTTTACTAACACTCTCCCCACTTGGAGAGTCAGCACCTTTAACCTCCTGTTTGGCCCAGTTTGCAATTTCTGCGGAAGATGAACAGGAATAGCGAGAACCAATGAGAGACTAGCTGGAGGTGTCTGGACGGGCAAATTTAACTCTCATTTCCCACCAGGAAGAGGAAATAACCAAAGGCTCAGCGTGCCGGGCCGGAACAAGATTAGGGCCTGAAGCCATCCTGCGGTGTTGCGGCCAGGTCACAAGAAAGCGAGTTGAAGAAAGGAGCTCAGGGGCACTGTAATTCACAAACCTGCAGAGTTATAAATGACAGCTATCGTCCAAAAATAGACTGAAGTAAGGCTGCCAAGAGGACTTGAAAGCGGGGCAGAATTGCAGGAAACCGATTTCAGGAGGTAGACTGGAATTGCATTGAAAGCATAGGAAAAGGGGCAGAACGTCCAAAATGATGCACTTGGCCAAAAAGGGCGTATGCGTTTTTTCCTGAATATATTCAGGAAAAAACGCATACGCCCTTTTTGGCCAACCAAGCAAGCTTGCAAAGGAAATCTGCACTACAATGAAGTCTCACTTCCCCCCAGTCAAAAGGGCCATCTGAAAAAAGTGTAAAATCCAGAAAGGCAGGACAGGCCATGGAGAACTGGGAGCCTTGTTATGCTGATGGGCGGGATGTAAATTGCCAACAACCACTCGGGAGAAGTGTATGGTGTTTCCTGAAACATCTAAAAAACAAAGCAACAGAACCTAGGGCACTTCCACTTATGGTCCTATAGCTTAGGGAAATTAAAATCAAAAAGACACAGCCACCCCAAAGTTTGGAACGGCTCTGTTTACAAGAACCTCGTTTACAGTACAAGTTCAACATCGCAGAAAGTGAAAAATGGATAAAGAACTTGTGGTACTTACGTACAATGCAGTATCACTCAGCAATGAAATCTATGTCATCAGGCCCGTAGCAGCATAATGAGTGGATTCAGGTACGATGATTCTAACTGAAATAAGTCACACAGAAAAAGAAACATCATAAGATATCACTAATACACGGAATGTAAACTTGGCTACACAGGAACTGAATTACAGAACAGAACAGGGTCTCAAATTTAGAAAACCAACTTATGCTTGCTTAAGGGGAAAGGTGAGTTGGGGTGCTGCATAAAACCAGAGATTGAAATGAGCACAGATAAAGTTCTTTAAGCCAAATATGGAATAGACAAGAGCTACTCCTTGCTCAACGAAATGGACTCAACACCCCATATTAAACGCCTAAGTATGTACCTGACTAGCAAGTATCTTAAAACCTATGGATTGCTATGTCTCCGAAGGAGAATCAAGCATGTGTACAGGGGCATAAACGCAGCAGTGATAGGATTGGAGAGGTTCGGTGAGCAAATGAAGACCCTTTGAAGTCATATTGCATGGTACCCATTACACGGGTTTCAACTACCCAGGTTTTAGGTATTCTTCCTTCAGCTAAAACATGCATGTGTAACCTAGAGTATGATCAACCATGTGATCGGGAGACGTGTTCAAATATGTCTCAGTTTTCCTCCCCTGGTACTCGGGTGCAACATTCCAGACTCTTTACTAACCCTCTCCCCACTTGGAGAGTCAGCGCCTTTAACCTCCTGTTTGGCACAGTTTGCAATTTCTGCGGAAGATGAACAGGAATAGCGAGAACCAATGAGAGGCTAGCTGGAGGTGTCTGGACGGGCAAATTTAACTCTCATTTCCCACCAGGAAGAGGAAATAACCAAAGGCTCAGCATGCCGTACCGGAACCAGATTAGGGCCTGAAGCCATCCTGCGGTGTTGCGGCCAGCTCAAAAGAAAGCGAGTTGAAGAAAGGAGCTCAGGGGCACTGTAATTCACAAACCTGCAGAGTTATAAATGACAGCTATCGTCCAAAAATAGACTGAAGTAAGGCTGCCAAGAGGACTTGAAAGCGGGGCAGAATTGCAGGAAACCGATTTCAGGAGGTAGACTGGAATTGCATTGAAAGCATAGGAAGAGAGGCAGAACGTCCACAATGCTGCACTTGGCCAAAAAGGGCGTATGCGTTTTTTCCTGAATATATTCAGGAAAAAACGCATACGCCCTTTTTGGCCAACCAAGCAAGCTTGCAAAGGAAATCTGCACTACAATGAAGTCTCACTTCCCCCCGGTCAAAAGGGCCATCTGAAAAATGTGTAAAATCCAGAAAGGCAGGACAGGCCATGGAGAACTGGGAGCCTTGTTATGCTGATGGGCGGGATGTAAATTGCCAACAACCACTCGGGAGAAGTGTATGGTGTTTCCTGAAACATCTAAAAAACAAAGCAACAGAACCTAGGGCACTTCCACTTATGGTCCTATAGCTTAGGGAAATTAAAATCAAAAAGACACAGCCACCCCAAAGTTTGGAACGGCTCTGTTTACAAGAACCTCGTTTACAGTACAAGTTCAACATCGCAGAAAGTGAAAAATGGATAAAGAACTTGTGGTACTTACGTACAATGCAGTATCACTCAGCAATGAAATCTATGTCATCAGGCCCGTAGCAGCATAATGAGTGGATTCAGGTACGATGATTCTAACTGAAATAAGTCACACAGAAAAAGAAACATCATAAGATATCAGTAATACACGGAATGTAAACTTGGCTACACAGGAACTGAATTACAGAACAGAACAGGGTCTCAAATTTAGAAAACCAACTTATGCTTGCTTAAGGGGAAAGGTGAGTTGGGGTGCTGCATAAAACCAGAGATTGAAATGAGCACAGATAAAGTTCCTTAAGCCAAATATGGAATAGACAAGAGCTACTCCTTGCTCAACGAAATGGACTCAACAACCCATATAAAACGCCTAAGAATGTACCTGACTAGTAAGTATCTTAAAACCTATGGATTGCTATGTCTCCGAAAGAGAATCAAGCATGTGTACAGGGGCATAAACGCAGCAGTGATAAGATTGGAGAGGTTCGGTGAGCAAATGAAGACCCTTTGAAGTCATATTGCATGGTACCCATTCCACGGGTTTCAAATACACAGGTTTAAGGTATTCTTCCTTCAGCTAAAAGATGCATGTGGAACCCAAGTATGATCAACTATGTGAACGGGAGACGTGTTCAAATATGTCTCAGTTTTCCTACCCTGGTACTCAGGTGCAACATTCCAGATGCTTTACTAACACTCTCCCCACTTGGAGAGTCAGCACCTTTAACCTCCTGTTTGGCCCAGTTTGCAATTTCTGCGGAAGATGAACAGGAATAGCGAGAACCAATGAGAGACTAGCTGGAGGTGTCTGGACGGGCAAATTTAACTCTCATTTCCCACCAGGAAGAGGAAATAACCAAAGGCTCAGCGTGCCGTACCGGAACCAGATTAGGGCCTGAAGCCATCCTGCGGTGTTGCGGCCAGGTCACAAGAAAGCGAGTTGAAGAAAGGAGCTCAGGGGCACTGTAATTCAAAAACCTGCAGAGTTATAAATGACAGCTATCGTCCAAAAATAGACTGAAGTAAGGCTGCCAAGAGGACTTGAAAGCGGGGCAGAATTGCAGGAAACCGATTTCAGGAGGTAGACTGGAATTGCATTGAAAGCATAGGAAAAGAGGCAGAACGTCCACAATGATGCACTTGGCCAAAAAGGGCGTATACGTTTTTTCCTGAATATATTCAGGAAAAAACGCATACGCCCTTTTTGGCCAACCAAGCAAGCTTGCAAAGGAAATCTGCACTACAATGAAGTCTCACTTCCCCCCAGTCAAAAGGGCCATCTGAAAAAAGTGTAAAATCCAGAAAGGCAGGACAGGCCATGGAGAACTGGGAGCCTTGTTATGCTGATGGGCGGGATGTAAATTGCCAACAACCACTCGGGAGAAGTGTATGGTGTTTCCTGAAACATCTAAAAAACAAAGCAACAGAACCTAGGGCACTTCCACTTATGGTCCTATAGCTTAGGGAAATTAAAATCAAAAAGACACAGCCACCCCAAAGTTTGGAACGGCTCTGTTTACAAGAACCTCGTTTACAGTACAAGTTCAACATCGCAGAAAGTGAAAAATGGATAAAGAACTTGTGGTACTTACGTACAATGCAGTATCACTCAGCAATGAAATCTATGTCATCAGGCCCGTAGCAGCATAATGAGTGGATTCAGGTATGATGATTCTAACTGAAATAAGTCACACAGAAAAAGAAACATCATAAGATATCACTAATACACGGAATGGAAACTTGGCTACACAGGAACTGAATTACAGAACAGAACAGGGTCTCAAATTTAGAAAACCAACTTATGCTTGCTTAAGGGGAAAGGTGAGTTGGGGTGCTGCATAAAACCAGAGATTGAAATGAGCACAGATAAAGTTCCTTAAGCCAAATATGGAATAGACAAGAGCTACTCCTTGCTCAACGAAATGGACTCAACACCCCATATTAAACGCCTAAGAATGTACCTGACTAGTAAGTATCTTAAAACCTATGGATTGCTATGCCTCCAAAAGAGAATAAAGCATGTGTACAGGGGCATAAACGCAGCAGTGATAGGATTGGAGAGGTTCGGTGAGCAAATGAAGACCCTTTGAAGACATATTGCATGGTACCCATTACACGGGTCTCAACTCTCCAGGTTTAAGGTATTCTTCCTTCAGCTAAAACATGCATGTGGAACCCAGAGTATGATCAACCATGTGAACGGGAGACGTGTTCAAATATATCTCAGTTTTCCTCCCCTGGTACTCGGGTGCAACATTCCAGACGCTTTACTAACACTCTCCCCACTTGGAGAGTCAGCACCTTTAACCTCCTGTTTGGCCCAGTTTGCAATTTCTGCGGAAGATGAACAGGAATAGCGAGAAGCAATGAGAGACTAGCTGGAGGTGTCTGGACGGGCAAATTTAACTCTCATTTCCCACCAGGAAGAGGAAATAACCAAAGGCTCAGCGTGCCGTACCGGAACCAGATTAGGGCCTGAAGCCATCCTGCGGTGTTGCGGCCAGGTCACAAGAAAGCGAGTTGAAGAAAGGAGCTCAGGGGCACTGTAATTCACAAACCTGCAGAGTTATAAATGACAGCTATCGTCCAAAAATAGACTGAAGTAAGGCTGCCAAGAGGACTTGAAAGCGGGGCAGAATTGCAGGAAACCGATTTCAGGAGGTAGACTGGAATTGCATTGAAAGCATAGGAAAAGAGGCAGAACGTCCACAATGATGCACTTGGCCAGAAAGGGCGTATGCGTTTTTTCCTGAATATATTCAGGAAAAAATGCATACGCAATTTTTGGCCAACCAAGCAAGCTTGCAAAGGAAATCTGCACTACAATGAAGTCTCCCTTCCCCCCAGTCAAAAGGGCCATCTGAAAAAAGTGTAAAATCCAGAAAGGCAGGACAGGCCATGGAGAACTGGGAGCCTTGTTATGCTGATGGGCGGGATGTAAATTGCCAACAACCACTCGGGAGAAGTGTATGGTGTTTCCTGAAACATCTAAAAAACAAAGCAACAGAACCTAGGGCACTTCCACTTATGGTCCTATAGCTTAGGGAAATTAAAATCAAAAAGACACAGCCACCCCAAAGTTTGGAACGGCTCTGTTTACAAGAACCTCGTTTACAGTACAAGTTCAACATCGCAGAAAGTGAAAAATGGATAAAGAACTTGTGGTATTCACTTACAAAGCAATATCACTCAGCAATGAAATCTATGTCATCAGGCCCTTAGCAGCACAATGAGTGGATTCACGTATGATGATTCTAAGTGAAATAAGTCACACAGAAAAAGAAACATCATAAGATATCAGTAATACACGGAATGGAAACTTGGCTACACAGGAATTGAATTACAGAACAGAACAGGGTCTCAAATTTAGAAAACCAACTTATGCTTGCTTAAGGGTAAAGGTGAGTTGGGGTGCTGCATAAAACCAGAGATTGAAATGAGCACAGATAAAGTTCCTTAAGCCAAATATGGAATAGACAAGTGCTACTCCTTGCTTAACGAAATGTACTCAACACCGCATATTAAACGCCTAAGAATGTACCTGACTAGTAAGTATCTTAAAACCTATGGATTGCTATGTCTCCGAAGGAGAATCCAGCATCTGTACAGGGGCATAAACGCAGCAGTGATAGGATTGGAGAGGTTCGGTGAGCAAATGAAGGCCCTTTGAAGTCATATTGCATGGTACCCATTACACGGGTTTCAACTACCCAGGTTTTAGGTATTCTTCCTTCAGCTAAAACATGCATGTGGAACCTAGAGTATGATCAACCATGTGATCGGGAGACGTGTTCAAATATGTCTCAGTTTTCCTCCCCTGGTACTCGGGTGCAACATTCCAGACGCTTTACTAACACTCTCCCCACTTGGAGAGTCAGCGCCTTTAACCTCCTGTTTGGCACAGTTTGCAATTTCTGCGGAAGATGAACAGGAATAGCGAGAACCAATGAGAGGCTAGCTGGAGGTGTCTGGACGGGCAAATTTAACTCTCATTTCCCACCAGGAAGAGGAAATAACCAAAGGCTCAGCGTGCCGTACCGGAACCAGATTAGGGCCTGAAGCCATACTGCGGTGTTGAGGCCAGCTCAAAGAAAGGGAGTTGAAGAAAGGAGCTCAGGGGCACTGTAATTCACAAACCTGCAGAGTTATAAATGACAGCTATCGTCCAAAAATAGACTGAAGTAAGGCTGCCAAGACGACTTGAAAGCGGGGCAGAATTGCAGGAAACCGATTTCAGGAGGTAGACTGGAATTGCATTGAAAGCATAGGAAAAGAGGCAGAACGTCCACAATGATGCACTTGGCCAAAAAGGGCGTATGCGTTTTTTCCTGAATATATTCAGGAAAAAACGCATACGCCCTTTTTGGCCAACCAAGCAAGCTTGCAAAGGAAATCTGCACTACAATGAAGTCTCACTTCCCCCCGGTCAAAAGGACCATCTGAAAAATGTGTAAAATCCAGAAAGGCAGGACAGGCCATGGAGAACTGGGAGCCTTGTTATGCTGAAGGGCGGGATGTAAATTGCCAACAAACACTCGGGAGAAGTGTATGGTGTTTCCTGAAACATCTAAAAAACAAAGCAACAGAGCCTAGGGCACTTCCACTTATGGTCCTATAGCTTAGGGAATTTAAAATCAAAAAGACACAGCCACCCCAAAGTTTCGAACGGCTCTGTTTACAAGAACCTCATTTACAGTACAAGTTCAACATCGCAGAAATTGAAAAATGGATAAAGAAGTTGTGGTATTTACTTAAAAAGCAATATCACTCAGCAATGAAATCTGTGTCATCAGGCCCGTAGCAGCATAATGAGTGGATTCAGGTACGATGATTCTAACTGAAATAAGTCACACAGAAAAAGAAACATCATAAGATATCACTAATACACGGAATGTAAACTTGGCTACACAGGAACTGAATTACAGAACAGAACAGGTTCTCAAATTTAGAAAACCAACCTTTGCTTGCTTAAGGGTAAAGGTGAGTTGGGGTGCTGCATAAAACCAGAGATTGAAATGAGCACAGATAAAGTTCCTTAAGCCAAATATGGAATAGACAAGAGCTACTCCTTGCTCAACGAAATGGACTCAACACCGCATATTAAACGCCTAAGAATGTACCTGACTAGTAAGTATCTTAAAACCTATGGATTGCTATGTCTCCGAAAGAGTATCAAGCATGTGTACAGGGGCATAAACGCAGCAGTGATAGGATTGGAGAGGTTCGGTGAGCAAATGAAGACCCTTTGAAGTCACATTGCATGGTACCCATTCCACGGGTCTCAACTCTCCAGGTTTTAGGTATTCTTCCTTCAGCTAAAACATGCATGTGGAACCCAGAGTATGATCAACCATGTGAACGGGAGACGTGTTCAAATATGTCTCAGTTTCCCCCCCCTGGTACTCGGGTGCAACATTCCAGACACTTTACTAACACTCTCCCGTCTTGGAGAGTCAGTCCCTTTAACCTCCTGTTTGGCCCAGTTTGCAATTTCTGCGGAAGATGAACAGGAATAGCGAGAACCAATGATAGGCTAGCTGGAGGTGTCTGGACAGGCAAATTTAACTCTCATTTCCCTCCAGGAAGAGGAATTAACCAAAGGCTCAGCGTGCCGTGCCGGAACCAGATTAGGGCCTGAAGCCATCCTGCGGTGTTGCGGCCAGCTCAAAAGAAAGCGAGTTGAAGAAAGGAGCTCAGGGGCACTGTAATTCACAAACCTGCAGAGTTATAAATGACAGCTATCGTCCAAAAATAGACTGAAGTAAGGCTGCCAAGAGGACTTGAAAGCGGGGCAGAATTGCAGGAAACCGATTTCAGGAGGTAGACTGGAATTGCATTGAAAGCATAGGAAAAGAGGCAGAACGTCCACAATGATGCACTTGGCCAAAAAGGGCGTATGCGTTTTTTCCTGAATATATTCAGGAAAAAACGCATACGCCCTTTTTGGCCAACCAAGCAAGCTTGCAAAGGAAATCTGCACTACAATGAAGTCTCACTTCCCCCCGGTCAAAAGGGCCATCTGAAAAAAGTGTAAAATCCAGAAAGGCAGGACAGGCCATTGAGAACTGGGAGCCTTGTTATGCTGATGGGCGGGATGTAATTTGCCAACAGACACTTGGGAGAAGTGTATGGTGTTTCCTGAAACATCTAAAAAACAAAGCAACAGAACCTAGGGCACTTCCACTTATGGTCCTATAGCTTAGGGAAATTAAAATCAAAAAGACACAGCCACCCCAAAGTTTGGAACGGCTCTGTTTACAAGAACCTCGTTTACAGTACAAGTTCAACATCGCAGAAAGTGAAAAATGGATAAAGAACTTGTGGTACTTACGTACAATGCAGTATCACTCAGCAATGAAATCTATGTCATCAGGCCCGTAGCAGCATAATGAGTGGATTCAGGTACGATGATTCTAACTGAAATAAGTCACACAGAAAAAGAAACATCATAAGATATCAGTAATACACGGAATGGAAACTTGGCTACACAGGAACTGAATTACAGAACAGAACAGGGTCTCAAATTTAGAAAACCAACTTATGCTTGCTTAAGGGGAAAGGTGAGTTGGGGTGCTGCATAAAACCAGAGATTGAAATGAGCACAGATAAAGTTCCTTAAGCCAAATATGGAATAGACAAGAGCTACTCCTTGCTCAACGAAATGGACTCAACAACCCATATAAAACGCCTAAGAATGTACCTGACTAGTAAGTATCTTAAAATCTATGGATTGCTATGTCTCCGAAAGAGAATCAAGCATGTGTACAGGGGCATAAACGCAGCAGTGATAAGATTGGAGAGGTTCGGTGAGCAAATGAAGACCCTTTGAAGTCATATTGCATGGTACCCATTCCACGGGTTTCAAATACACAGGTTTAAGGTATTCTTCCTTCAGCTAAAAGATGCATGTGGAACCCAAGTATGATCAACTATGTGAACGGGAGACGTGTTCAAATATGTCTCAGTTTTCCTACCCTGGTACTCAGGTGCAACATTCCAGATGCTTTACTAACACTCTCCCCACTTGGAGAGTCAGCACCTTTAACCTCCTGTTTGGCCCAGTTTGCAATTTCTGCGGAAGATGAACAGGAATAGCGAGAACCAATGAGAGACTAGCTGGAGGTGTCTGGACGGGCAAATTTAACTCTCATTTCCCACCAGGAAGAGGAAATAACCAAAGGCTCAGCGTGCCGTACCGGAACCAGATTAGGGCCTGAAGCCATCCTGCGGTGTTGCGGCCAGGTCACAAGAAAGCGAGTTGAAGAAAGGAGCTCAGGGGCACTGTAATTCAAAAACCTGCAGAGTTATAAATGACAGCTATCGTCCAAAAATAGACTGAAGTAAGGCTGCCAAGAGGACTTGAAAGCGGGGCAGAATTGCAGGAAACCGATTTCAGGAGGTAGACTGGAATTGCATTGAAAGCATAGGAAAAGAGGCAGAACGTCCACAATGATGCACTTGGCCAAAAAGGGCGTATACGTTTTTTCCTGAATATATTCAGGAAAAAACGCATACGCCCTTTTTGGCCAACCAAGCAAGCTTGCAAAGGAAATCTGCACTACAATGAAGTCTCACTTCCCCCCAGTCAAAAGGGCCATCTGAAAAAAGTGTAAAATCCAGAAAGGCAGGACAGGCCATGGAGAACTGGGAGCCTTGTTATGCTGATGGGCGGGATGTAAATTGCCAACAACCACTCGGGAGAAGTGTATGGTGTTTCCTGAAACATCTAAAAAACAAAGCAACAGAACCTAGGGCACTTCCACTTATGGTCCTATAGCTTAGGGAAATTAAAATCAAAAAGACACAGCCACCCCAAAGTTTGGAACGGCTCTGTTTACAAGAACCTCGTTTACAGTACAAGTTCAACATCGCAGAAAGTGAAAAATGGATAAAGAACTTGTGGTACTTACGTACAATGCAGTATCACTCAGCAATGAAATCTATGTCATCAGGCCCGTAGCAGCATAATGAGTGGATTCAGGTATGATGATTCTAACTGAAATAAGTCACACAGAAAAAGAAACATCATAAGATATCACTAATACACGGAATGGAAACTTGGCTACACAGGAACTGAATTACAGAACAGAACAGGGTCTCAAATTTAGAAAACCAACTTATGCTTGCTTAAGGGGAAAGGTGAGTTGGGGTGCTGCATAAAACCAGAGATTGAAATGAGCACAGATAAAGTTCCTTAAGCCAAATATGGAATAGACAAGAGCTACTCCTTGCTCAACGAAATGGACTCAACACCCCATATTAAACGCCTAAGAATGTACCTGACTAGTAAGTATCTTAAAACCTATGGATTGCTATGCCTCCAAAAGAGAATAAAGCATGTGTACAGGGGCATAAACGCAGCAGTGATAGGATTGGAGAGGTTCGGTGAGCAAATGAAGACCCTTTGAAGACATATTGCATGGTACCCATTACACGGGTCTCAACTCTCCAGGTTTAAGGTATTCTTCCTTCAGCTAAAACATGCATGTGGAACCCAGAGTATGATCAACCATGTGAACGGGAGACGTGTTCAAATATATCTCAGTTTTCCTCCCCTGGTACTCGGGTGCAACATTCCAGACGCTTTACTAACACTCTCCCCACTTGGAGAGTCAGCACCTTTAACCTCCTGTTTGGCCCAGTTTGCAATTTCTGCGGAAGATGAACAGGAATAGCGAGAACCAATGAGAGACTAGCTGGAGGTGTCTGGACGGGCAAATTTAACTCTCATTTCCCACCAGGAAGAGGAAATAACCAAAGGCTCAGCGTGCCGTACCGGAACCAGATTAGGGCCTGAAGCCATCCTGCGGTGTTGCGGCCAGGTCACAAGAAAGCGAGTTGAAGAAAGGAGCTCAGGGGCACTGTAATTCACAAACCTGCAGAGTTATAAATGACAGCTATCGTCCAAAAATAGACTGAAGTAAGGCTGCCAAGAGGACTTGAAAGCGGGGCAGAATTGCAGGAAACCGATTTCAGGAGGTAGACTGGAATTGCATTGAAAGCATAGGAAAAGAGGCAGAACGTCCACAATGATGCACTTGGCCAAAAAGGGCGTATGCGTTTTTTCCTGAATATATTCAGGAAAAAATGCATACGCAATTTTTGGCCAACCAAGCAAGCTTGCAAAGGAAATCTGCACTACAATGAAGTCTCCCTTCCCCCCAGTCAAAAGGGCCATCTGAAAAAAGTGTAAAATCCAGAAAGGCAGGACAGGCCATGGAGAACTGGGAGCCTTGTTATGCTGATGGGCGGGATGTAAATTGCCAACAACCACTCGGGAGAAGTGTATGGTGTTTCCTGAAACATCTAAAAAACAAAGCAACAGAACCTAGGGCACTTCCACTTATGGTCCTATAGCTTAGGGAAATTAAAATCAAAAAGACACAGCCACCCCAAAGTTTGGAACGGCTCTGTTTACAAGAACCTCGTTTACAGTACAAGTTCAACATCGCAGAAAGTGAAAAATGGATAAAGAAGTTGTGGTATTCACTTACAAAGCAATATCACTCAGCAATGAAATCTATGTCATCAGGCCCTTAGCAGCACAATGAGTGGATTCAGGTATGATGATTCTAAGTGAAATAAGTCACACAGAAAAAGAAACATCATAAGATATCAGTAATACACGGAATGGAAACTTGGCTACACAGCAACTGAATTACAGAACAGAACAGGGTCTCAAATTTAGAAAACCAACTTATGCTTGCTTAAGGGTAAAGGTGAGTTGGGGTGCTGCATAAAACCAGAGATTGAAATGAGCACAGATAAAGTTCCTTAAGCCAAATATGGAATAGACAAGTGCTACTCCTTGCTTAACGAAATGTACTCAACACCGCATATTAAACGCCTAAGAATGTACCTGACTAGTAAGTATCTTAAAACCTATGGATTGCTATGTCTCCGAAGGAGAATCCAGCATCTGTACAGGGGCATAAACGCAGCAGTGATAGGATTGGAGAGGTTCGGTGAGCAAATGAAGGCCCTTTGAAGTCATATTGCATGGTACCCATTACACGGGTTTCAACTACCCAGGTTTTAGGTATTCTTCCTTCAGCTAAAACATGCATGTGGAACCTAGAGTATGATCAACCATGTGATCGGGAGACGTGTTCAAATATGTCTCAGTTTTCCTCCCCTGGTACTCGGGTGCAACATTCCAGACGCTTTACTAACACTCTCCCCACTTGGAGAGTCAGCGCCTTTAACCTCCTGTTTGGCACAGTTTGCAATTTCTGCGGAAGATGAACAGGAATAGCGAGAACCAATGAGAGGCTAGCTGGAGGTGTCTGGACGGGCAAATTTAACTCTCATTTCCCACCAGGAAGAGGAAATAACCAAAGGCTCAGCGTGCCGTACCGGAACCAGATTAGGGCCTGAAGCCATACTGCGGTGTTGCGGCCAGCTCAAAGAAAGGGAGTTGAAGAAAGGAGCTCAGGGGCACTGTAATTCACAAACCTGCAGAGTTATAAATGACAGCTATCGTCCAAAAATAGACTGAAGTAAGGCTGCCAAGACGACTTGAAAGCGGGGCAGAATTGCAGGAAACCGATTTCAGGAGGTAGACTGGAATTGCATTGAAAGCATAGGAAAAGAGGCAGAACGTCCACAATGATGCACTTGGCCAAAAAGGGCGTATGCGTTTTTTCCTGAATATATTCAGGAAAAAACGCATACGCCCTTTTTGGCCAACCAAGCAAGCTTGCAAAGGAAATCTGCACTACAATGAAGTCTCACTTCCCCCCGGTCAAAAGGACCATCTGAAAAATGTGTAAAATCCAGAAAGGCAGGACAGGCCATGGAGAACTGGGAGCCTTGTTATGCTGAAGGGCGGGATGTAAATTGCCAACAAACACTCGGGAGAAGTGTATGGTGTTTCCTGAAACATCTAAAAAACAAAGCAACAGAGCCTAGGGCACTTCCACTTATGGTCCTATAGCTTAGGGAATTTAAAATCAAAAAGACACAGCCACCCCAAAGTTTTGAACGGCTCTGTTTACAAGAACCTCATTTACAGTACAAGTTCAACATCGCAGAAATTGAAAAATGGATAAAGAAGTTGTGGTATTTACTTAAAAAGCAATATCACTCAGCAATGAAATCTGTGTCATCAGGCCCGTAGCAGCATAATGAGTGGATTCAGGTACGATGATTCTAACTGAAATAAGTCACACAGAAAAAGAAACATCATAAGATATCACTAATACACGGAATGTAAACTTGGCTACACAGGAACTGAATTACAGAACAGAACAGGTTCTCAAATTTAGAAAACCAACCTTTGCTTGCTTAAGGGTAAAGGTGAGTTGGGGTGCTGCATAAAACCAGAGATTGAAATGAGCACAGATAAAGTTCCTTAAGCCAAATATGGAATAGACAAGAGCTACTCCTTGCTCAACGAAATGGACTCAACACCGCATATTAAACGCCTAAGAATGTACCTGACTAGTAAGTATCTTAAAACCTATGGATTGCTATGTCTCCGAAAGAGTATCAAGCATGTGTACAGGGGCATAAACGCAGCAGTGATAGGATTGGAGAGGTTCGGTGAGCAAATGAAGACCCTTTGAAGTCACATTGCATGGTACCCATTCCACGGGTCTCAACTCTCCAGGTTTTAGGTATTCTTCCTTCAGCTAAAACATGCATGTGGAACCCAGAGTATGATCAACCATGTGAACGGGAGACGTGTTCAAATATGTCTCAGTTTCCCCCCCCTGGTACTCGGGTGCAACATTCCAGACACTTTACTAACACTCTCCCGTCTTGGAGAGTCAGTCCCTTTAACCTCCTGTTTGGCCCAGTTTGCAATTTCTGCGGAAGATGAACAGGAATAGCGAGAACCAATGATAGGCTAGCTGGAGGTGTCTGGACAGGCAAATTTAACTCTCATTTCCCTCCAGGAAGAGGAATTAACCAAAGGCTCAGCGTGCCGTGCCGGAACCAGATTAGGGCCTGAAGCCATCCTGCGGTGTTGCGGCCAGCTCAAAAGAAAGCGAGTTGAAGAAAGGAGCTCAGGGGCACTGTAATTCACAAACCTGCAGAGTTATAAATGACAGCTATCGTCCAAAAATAGACTGAAGTAAGGCTGCCAAGAGGACTTGAAAGCGGGGCAGAATTGCAGGAAACCGATTTCAGGAGGTAGACTGGAATTGCATTGAAAGCATAGGAAAAGAGGCAGAACGTCCACAATGATGCACTTGGCCAAAAAGGGCGTATGCGTTTTTTCCTGAATATATTCAGGAAAAAACGCATACGCCCTTTTTGGCCAACCAAGCAAGCTTGCAAAGGAAATCTGCACTACAATGAAGTCTCACTTCCCCCCGGTCAAAAGGGCCATCTGAAAAAAGTGTAAAATCCAGAAAGGCAACAGGCCATTGAGAACTGGGAGCCTTGTTATGCTGATGGGCGGGATGTAATTTGCCAACAGACACTTGGGAGAAGTGTATGGTGTTTCCTGAAACATCTAAAAAACAAAGCAACAGAACCTCGGGCACTGCCACTTATGGTCCTGTAGCTTAGGGAAATTAAAATCAAAAAGACACAGCCACCCCAAAGTTTGGAACGGCTCTGTTTACAAGAACCTCGTTTACAGTACAAGTTCAACATCGCAGAAAGTGAAAAATGGATAAAGAAGTTGTGGTATTTACTTACAAAGCAATATCACTCAGCAATGAAATCTGTGTCATCAGGCCCTTAGCAGCACAATGAGTGGATTCAGGTATGATGATTCTAACTGAAATAAGTCACACAGAAAAAGAAACATCATAAGATATCAGTAATACACAGAATGTAAACTTGGATACACAGGAACTGAATTACAGAACAGAACAGGGTCTCAAATTTAGAAAAACAACTTATGCTTGCTTAAGGGGAAAGGTGAGTTGGGGTGCTGCATAAAACCAGAGATTGAATTGAGCACAGATAAAGTTCCTTAAGCCAAATATGGAATAGACAAGAGCTACTCCTTGCTCAACGAAATGGACTCAACACCCCATATTAAACGCCTAAGAATGTACCTGACTTGTAAGTATCTTAAAACCTATGGATTGCTATGTCTCAGAAAGAGAATCAAGCATGTGTACAGGGGCATAAACACAGCAGTGATAGGATTGGAGAGGTTTGGTGAGCAAATGAAGACCCTTTGAAGTCATATTGCATGGTACCCATTCCATGGGTTTCAACTACCCAGGTTTAAGGTATTCTTCCTTCAGCTAAAACATGCATGTGGAACCTAGAGTATGATCAACCATGTGATCGGGAGACGTGTTCAAATATGTCTCAGTTTTCGTACCCTGGTCCTCTGGTGCAACATTCCAGACACTTTACTAACACTCTCCCGACTTGGAGAGTCAGTCCCTTTAACCTCCTGTTTGGCCCAGTTTGCAATTTCTGCGGAAGATGAACAGGAATAGCGAGAACCAATGAGAGACTAGCTGGAGGTGTCTGGACGGGCAAATTTAACTCTCATTTCCCACCAGGAAGAGGAATTAACCAAAGGCTCAGCGTGCCGTGCCGGAACCAGATTAGGGCCTGAAGCCATCCTGCGGTGTTGCGGCCAGCTCACAAGAAAACGAGTTGAAGAAAGGAGCTCAGGGGCACTGTAATTCACAAACCTGCAGAGTTATAAATGACAGCTATCGTCCAAAAATAGACTGAAGTAAGGCTGCCAAGAGGACTTGAAAGCGGGGCAGAATTGCAGGAAACCGATTTCAGGAGGTAGACTGGAATTGCATTGAAAGCATAGGAAAAGAGGCAGAACGTCCACAATGATGCACTTGGCCAAAAAGGGCATATGCGTTTTTTCCTGAATATATTCAGGAAAAAACGCATACGCCCTTTTTGGCCAACCAAGCAAGCTTGCAAAGGAAATCTGCACTACAATGAAGTCTCACTTCCCCCCGGTCAAAAGGACCATCTGAAAAATTTGTAAAATCCAGAAAGGCAGGACAGGCCATGGAGAACTGGGAGCCTTGTTATGCTGAAGGGCGGGATGTAAATTGCCAACAAACACTCGGGAGAAGTGTATGGTGTTTCCTGAAACATCTAAAAAACAAAGCAACAGAGCCTAGGGCACTTCCACTTATGGTCCTATAGCTTAGGGAATTTAAAATCAAAAAGACACAGCCACCCCAAAGTTTCGAACGGCTCTGTTTACAAGAACCTCATTTACAGTACAAGTTCAACATCGCAGAAATTGAAAAATGGATAAAGAAGTTGTGGTATTTACTTAAAAAGCAATATCACTCAGCAATGAAATCTGTGTCATCAGGCCCGTAGCAGCATAATGAGTGGATTCAGGTACGATGATTCTAACTGAAATAAGTCACACAGAAAAAGAAACATCATAAGATATCACTAATACACGGAATGTAAACTTGGCTACACAGGAACTGAATTACAGAACAGAACAGGTTCTCAAATTTAGAAAACCAACCTTTGCTTGCTTAAGGGTAAAGGTGAGTTGGGGTGCTGCATAAAACCAGAGATTGAAATGAGCACAGATAAAGTTCCTTAAGCCAAATATGGAATAGACAAGAGCTACTCCTTGCTCAACGAAATGGACTCAACACCGCATATTAAACGCCTAAGAATGTACCTGACTAGTAAGTATCTTAAAACCTATGGATTGCTATGTCTCCGAAAGAGTATCAAGCATGTGTACAGGGGCATAAACGCAGCAGTGATAGGATTGGAGAGGTTCGGTGAGCAAATGAAGACCCTTTGAAGTCACATTGCATGGTACCCATTCCACGGGTCTCAACTCTCCAGGTTTTAGGTATTCTTCCTTCAGCTAAAACATGCATGTGGAACCCAGAGTATGATCAACCATGTGAACGGGAGACGTGTTCAAATATGTCTCAGTTTCCCCCCCCTGGTACTCGGGTGCAACATTCCAGACACTTTACTAACACTCTCCCGTCTTGGAGAGTCAGTCCCTTTAACCTCCTGTTTGGCCCAGTTTGCAATTTCTGCGGAAGATGAACAGGAATAGCGAGAACCAATGAGAGACTAGCTGGAGGTGTCTGGACAGGCAAATTTAACTCTCATTTCCCTCCAGGAAGAGGAATTAACCAAAGGCTCAGCGTGCCGTGCCGGAACCAGATTAGGGCCTGAAGCCATCCTGCGGTGTTGCGGCCAGCTCAAAAGAAAGCGAGTTGAAGAAAGGAGCTCAGGGGCACTGTAATTCACAAACCTGCAGAGTTATAAATGACAGCTATCGTCCAAAAATAGACTGAAGTAAGGCTGCCAAGAGGACTTGAAAGCGGGGCAGAATTGCAGGAAACCGATTTCAGGAGGTAGACTGGAATTGCATTGAAAGCATAGGAAAAGAGGCAGAACGTCCACAATGATGCACTTGGCCAAAAAGGGCGTATGCGTTTTTTCCTGAATATATTCAGGAAAAAACGCATACGCCCTTTTTGGCCAACCAAGCAAGCTTGCAAAGGAAATCTGCACTACAATGAAGTCTCACTTCCCCCCGGTCAAAAGGGCCATCTGAAAAAAGTGTAAAATCCAGAAAGGCAACAGGCCATTGAGAACTGGGAGCCTTGTTATGCTGATGGGCGGGATGTGAATTGCCAACAGACACTTGGGAGAAGTGTATGGTGTTTCCTGAAACATCTAAAAAACAAAGCAACAGAACCTCGGGCACTTCCACTTATGGTCCTATAGCTTAGGGAAATTAAAATCAAAAAGACACAGCCACCCCAAAGTTTGGAACGGCTCTGTTTACAAGAACCTCGTTTACAGTACAAGTTCAACATCGCAGAAAGTGAAAAATGGATAAAGAAGTTGTGGTATTTACTTACAAAGCAATATCACTCAGCAATGAAATCTGTGTCATCAGGCCCTTAGCAGCACAATGAGTGGATTCAGGTATGATGATTCTAACTGAAATAAGTCACACAGAAAAAGAAACATCATAAGATATCAGTAATACACAGAATGTAAACTTGGATACACAGGAACTGAATTACAGAACAGAACAGGGTCTCAAATTTAGAAAAACAACTTATGCTTGCTTAAGGGGAAAGGTGAGTTGGGGTGCTGCATAAAACCAGAGATTGAATTGAGCACAGATAAAGTTCCTTAAGCCAAATATGGAATAGACAAGAGCTACTCCTTGCTCAACGAAATGGACTCAACACCCCATATTAAACGCCTAAGAATGTACCTGACTTGTAAGTATCTTAAAACATATGGATTGCTATGTCTCAGAAAGAGAATCAAGCATGTGTATAGGGGCATAAACACAGCAGTGATAGGATTGGAGAGGTTTGGTGAGCAAATGAAGACCCTTTGAAGTCATATTGCATGGTACCCATTACACGGGTTTCAACTACCCAGGTTTAAGGTATTCTTCCTTCAGCTAAAACATGCATGTGGAACCTAGAGTATGATCAACCATGTGATCGGGAGACGTGTTCAAATATGTCTCAGTTTTCGTACCCTGGTACTCTGGTGCAACATTCCAGACGCTTTACTAACACTCTCCCGACTTGGAGAGTCAGTCCCTTTAACCTCCTGTTTGGCCCAGTTTGCAATTTCTGCGGAAGATGAACAGGAATAGCGAGAACCAATGAGAGACTAGCTGGAGGTGTCTGGACGGGCAAATTTAACTCTCATTTCCCACCAGGAAGAGGAATTAACCAAAGGCTCAGCGTGCCGTGCCGGAACCAGATTAGGGCCTGAAGCCATCCTGCGGTGTTGCGGCCAGCTCACAAGAAAGCGAGTTGAAGAAAGGAGCTCAGGGGCACTGTAATTCACAAACCTGCAGAGTTATAAATGACAGCTATCATCCAAAAATAGACTGAAGTAAGGCTGCCAAGAGGACTTGAAAGCGGGGCAGAATTGCAGGAAACCGATTTCAGGAGGTAGACTGGAATTGCATTGAAAGCATAGGAAAAGAGGCAGAACGTCCACAATGATGCACTTGGCCAAAAAGGGCGTATGCGTTTTTCCCTGAATATATTCAGGAAAAAACGCATACGCCCTTTTTGGCCAACCAAGCAAGCTTGCAAAGGAAATCTGCACTACAATGAAGTCTCACTTCCCCCCGGTCAAAAGGGCCATCTGAAAAAAGTGTAAAATCCAGAAAGGCAGGACAGGCCATGGAGAACTGGGAGCCTTGTTATGCTGATGGGCGGGATGTAAATTGCCAACAGACACTCCGGAGAAGTGTATGGTGTTTCCTGAAACATCTAAAAAACAAAGCAACAGAGCCTAGGGCACTGCCACTTATGGTCCTATAGCTTAGGGAAATTAAAATGAAAAAGACACAACCACCCCAAAGTTTGGGACGCCTCTGTTTACAAGAACCTCGTTTACAGTACAAGTTCAACATCGCAGAAAGTGAAAAATGGATAAAGAAGTTGTGGTATTTACTTACAAAGCAATATCACTCAGGAATGAAATTTATGTCATCACACCCTTAGAAGAACAATGAGTGGATTCAGGTATGATGATTCTAACTGAAATAAGTCACACAGAAAAAGAAACATCATAAGATATCACTAATACATGGAATGTAAACTTGGCTACACAGGAACTGAATTACAGAACAGAACAGGGTCTCAAATTTAGAAAACCAACTTATGCTTGCTTAAGGGGAAAGGTGAGTTGGGGTGCTGCATAAAACCAGAGATTGAAATGAGCACAGATAAAGTTCCTTAAGCCAAATATGGAATAGACAAGAGCTACTCCTTGCTCAACGAAATGGACTCAACACCGCATATTAAACGCCTATGAATGTACCTGACTAGTAAGTATCTTAAAACCTATGGATTGCTATGTCTCCGAAAGAGAATCAAGCATGTGTACAGGGGCATAAACGCAGCAGTGATAGGATTGCAGAGGTTTGGTGAGCAAATGAAGACCCTTTGAAGTCATATTGCATGGTACCCATTCCACGGGTTTCAACTACCCAGGTTTAAGGTATTCTTCCTTCAGCTAAAATATGCATGTGGAACCCAGAGTATGATCAACCATGTGATCGGGAGACGTGTTCAAATATGTCTCAGTTTTCGTACCCTGGTACTCGGGTGCAACATTCCAGATGCTTTACTAACAGTCTCCCGACTTGGAGAGTCAGTCCCTTTAACCTGCTGTTTGGCCCAGTTTGCAATTTCTGCGGAAGATGAACAGGAATAGCGAGAACCAATGAGAGACTAGCTGGAGGTGTCTGGACGGGCAAATTTAACTCTCATTTCCCACCAGGAAGAGGAATTAACCAAAGGCTCAGCGTGCCGTGCCGGAACCAGATTAGGGCCTGAAGCCATCCTGCGGTGTTGCGACCAGCTCACAAGAAAGCGAGTTGAAGAAAGGAGCTCAGGGGCACTGTAATTCACAAACCTGCAGAGTTATAAATGACAGCTATCGTCCAAAAATATACTGAAGTAAGGCTGCCAAGAGAACTAGAAAGCGGGGCAGAATTGCAGGAAACCGATTTCAGGAGGTAGACTGGAAATGCATTGAAAGCATAGGGAAAGAGGCAGAACGTCCACAATGATGCACTTGGCCAAAAAGGGCGTATGCGTTTTTTCCTGAATATATTCAGGAAAAAACGCATACGCCCTTTTTGGCCAACCAAGCAAACTTGCAAAGGAAATCTGCACTACAATGAAGTCTCACTTCCCCCCGGTCAAAAGGGCCATCTGAAAAAAGTGTAAAATCCAGAAAGGCAGGACAGGCAATGGAGAACTGGGAGCCTTGTTAGGCTGATGGGCGGGATGTAAATTGCCAACAGACACTCAGGAGAAGTGTATGGTGTTTCCTGAAACATCTAAAAAACAAAGCAACAGAGCCTAGGGCACTTCCACTTATGGTCCTATAGCTTAGGGAAATTAAAATCAAAAAGACACAGCCACCCCAAAGTTTGGGACGCCTCTGTTTACAAGAACCTCGTTTACCGTACAAGTTCAAGATCACAGAAAGTGAAAAATGGATAAAGAACTTGTGGTACTTACGTATAATGCAGTATCACGCAGCAATGAAATCTATGTCACCAGGCCCGTACCAGCATAATGAGTGGATTGAGGCACGATGATTCTAAGTGAAATAAGTCACACAGAAAAAGAAACATCATAAGGTATCACTAATACACGGAATGTGAACTTGGCTACACATGAACTGAATTACAAAACAGAACAGGGTCTCAAGTTTAGAAAACCAACTTATGCCTGCTTAAGGGGGAAGGTGAGTTGGGGTGCTGCATAAAAGCAGAGTTTGAAATTAGCACAGATACCGTTCCATAAGCCAAATATGTAATAGACAAGAGCTACCCCTTGCTCAACGAAATGGATTCAACAATGAGGTATCACCTCACACCTGGTAGAATAGGCATCATTGAAAATCTACAAACAAAAAATGCTGGAAAGGGTGTGGAGAAAAGGAACCCTCTTCCACTATTGTTGGGAATATAAATTGATACAGTCATTATGGAGAACAATATGGAATTTCTTAAGAAACTAACAATAGAACTACCATATAATACAGCAATCCCAGTACTGGACATATACCCAGACAAAACCATAAATCAAAAAGTGTTATTCACCGCAATGTTCATTGCATCACTATTTACAATATCGAGGTAATGGAAGCAACCTAAATGCCCACAGACAGACGAATGCATAAAGCTGTGGTACATATATAAAATGGAATATTACTAAGCCATGAAAAGGAATGAAATTGGGTCATTTGTAGAGACGTCGATGGATCTAGAGACTGTCATACAGAGTGAAGTAAGTCAGAAAGAGAAAAACAAATCTTGTATATTCATGCATATATGTGGAACCTAGAAAAACTGTACAGATTAACCATTTTGCAAGGCATAAATAGAGCAACAGATGTACACAACAAACGTATGGACAACAAGGGGGGAAAGCTGTTGGGGGGGTGGTGGTGGGAGGAGTTGAGAGACTGGGATTGGCATGTATACATTTATATGTATAAAATAGATAACCAATAAGAACCTGCTGTATAAAAATATAAAATAAAATTCAAAATTAAAAAGAAATAAAATTTAAAAAATAAAACAGAAAAAACAATTATTCCCTGCACATACATGTATTTATATGAATAAATTATTTCCATGCTTATATCTGTAAATACAAAAAAGAGGAATAAAATCGACCTTGAACCAAAAACGAAAAAGAGAAAAAAAACACAGAACCCACCAGTTACACAGAGGAAAACTGTATCAGGGCACTTGCTCCAGTTGTAAACAATTCTGAAGTTGGTCAGTGGTGGGGAATCGTCTCCCATTCAGCCAGCAGCCCCCACGCAACAAGCGTCCTCATTGCAAAGCTGGGGCACCGTGCCGAGGCATCTGTGAGTAAACGTGAGCTGAGCCCCAGGCCAGTTGCTGCTGAACTATTCCCACCCGTCCCAGGTAAAACACCTGAATATATACAAGGACTTGAAAGCCTAGAGGAAGGGCCATAGAGCCACACGAGTGACAGCATGCCGGCCGACTTGGTGCCTGCAGGCCAGCCAGGATGGTCCTGGCCCTGGGTGCTCTTCTGGAAGATTTCCATTTCCCTGCCTGAGATACCCGTCCTGTCCCTGCCCCCACTGCTTTTTTCCTTCCTCACCTCTGCCCAGGGAGAAATTCCAGCAGCAGGTATGGGTGACACATCCTCTTCTTTAGCAGGTGGCAGCCTGGCAACTGCTGCAGAAAGTCCAGCAGAGCCCCACTCACACTGGGCCACCCACAAAGCCGTGGCCTCTCACTCCCTCCCACCAGCCCAGCCCCGAGACTGCTGACAGGGCAGAGAAAATGGCGTCAGGCACGGCTGCAGGGGCTCTTGCTGCCTGGAGTGGTATTTATATTGATCTCAACCCAGGCACACCTGGGGAGGGCTGGCCGGCACGGTAAGGCTGCCCAGGTCAGCCAATCATCACCCCTCAGGGGCTCACAGTTGCAGAAAATGGAACTTGCTGAACCGGCCAGGTCCAAGGAACAGGTGTGGGCTCCTGAGAGTCAGGATAGACAAGGGGCTGCAGCTTTGGCTTGTTTTCTAATCATTTTATCTGGCCCATGAGTGGGAGACAACTTCAAGAAAACCCTCTCCTAATGAGAGGAACCCAGGAGTCAGGGAGAGGAGGGGTGGGTGGTGGTTGGAGACAGAGGCCTGGTGCCCCGGGTGCAGTGGAAGTCTCTGGAAGACCAGGTGGAGGGAGGCCTCACGGAGTGATGCCCAGGGTCACAGACCTGTCGCAGCTGCTGTTTGTTAGTTCAAGTCCTGCTCTGAGGTGCTCTGTGTCAGCTCTGAGCGACAGGTGAGCTGGGGGTGCTCTGCAATGAGGGCTATGTGCACGGTTCCTGTGTGCCCAGCCCTGCCACGGTACCTGCAAGGGTAGCTCTGTATCCTGGGAGGGGCCTGACCACGAGAGCCCCGTGGGCTGGGGTGGGGGTGGGGTACCTGCCCAGGTGAGCTCCATATTCTGGGATTGGTCTGACCACGAGAGCCCCATGGGCTGCTGGGGACCTGGTAAAGGATGTCAGGACAGTCAGTGAAGCCACCGAGGATATACCTCCAGTTGCTCCTAATTCCTACACCCTGCTGGTCATTCTACCAACCACCAGGACATGGTATTCTGTATTAGTCTTCAATGATGCCTTCTTTTGTATTCCATTAGTCCCAGAGTCACAAGAAATTTTGGCTTGTGAGTGGCAGGACTCAACATACAACTAAAACAATACTTCCGGGCCGTCTGGCCCCAAGGGTGCAAAAATTCCCACACCATCTTTGGGGAAAGCTTAGCTAAAGACCTAAAAGTTCTACCTCTGGAAAAGGAAACCCTCCTTCAATATGCAGACGATATTCTGATCACCAGCCCTACTAAGGAGGCCTCTGAACTACCAAGCCAATAAAGGATAGAAGTTGTCCAAGAAAAAGCTCAAATATCACAGACTGCGGTGACCTGCCTGGGCTTCATTCTCACAGAAGGTCAGAGAAGCCCATCCCAGGAAAGGGAAGAAACCATTTTCAGCCTTACCCCTTTCTAAAACTAGAAGACAGCTTAGGGGTTCCTGGGGAGGCCAGGGTTTGCTGCTTCTGGATCCCTAGCTACAGTCTACTAGCTGGGCCTCTATATGAAACACTGAAAGGAAAAGATGATGATCCTTTTGAATAGAATCCAGAAGTGGCCTTTCAAGAATGGAAAGAGCAGTCAATTCAGACCCTTGCCCTGGAACTCCCTAATTTAGCTAAACCCTTTGACCTTTACATTCCCGGTGAAAGGTGAATCGCCATTGGAGAATTAGTGCAAAAACTGGGACCACTTGAAATGGAACAATGCAAGAATGCCATCCAGGTAGGATAAACTACGGTCACTAAGGGGCTTGGCCCACTGCCACATCTGGCCAAGATACTGGCGGTATCTAAAAACCTGGAAATCAGCAGCCCAAAAGGCCACCTCCCTCCTAAGGGAAAAGGACCCCACGTGGTGATCCTAACCACCAACCATGCCCTGAAGTTGCAGGGTTCACTCCGTGGGCACACCGACCTCGAGTGAGGAGGCCCTCCAACTCCAACATCCAGAGAGATAACCGGGGGCAACAGGGCACCATGACGACTCGTGTGAACATCACTTGACCTGGAGTTTCTCTCATAAAACAACAAGAGTGTGTCCCAAAAGAGTAGACTACTGCTTGCAGGACTTACTGCACCCAGAGGGGAGCTAATAATCTTGGCAGGGGAACAGTATACCACACTGTCACCATAGAAAAGCCTACAGACACCGTGATGATGGTGGCCAATAAGACCGGCTGGACTCCTGTTTACTTCAAAAGGCTGTTGACTCAGTAGCCATCATGGTCCTTGGTCACCACTGACCCTGGACTGTCTGGGAGTTGAGCGGGCAGGGCTCTGACACCTGGTGCTGTTTGTACGTTAATTCAGGGGCCTAATTGAAGAAAGCGCAGACTACTGGTCAGAGCATCTAGGCTGGCAGAGACGGTCAGCCTAAGGTGGCCGAACAAATGTGGGGCGGGGTGAAACCGGCCCCCACAGCGTCTCTGCACATCTCTTTCCTGGACCCTTAAAGGTCATTAGAATCTATAACACTTCCAATGCTGGTGCTCAGGTGGACGAGCAGGGAGGCAGGGGTCCTGGGGACAATCAACGTCACCGGGAGGCTGCTGGGGAGAAGCTCTGATCCTCGCCCCAGGGTATGAGGGCTCCCAACTCAGCACTCAGCAGTTACAGAAGAAGGGTATGCACCCTCAGCACTCCAAGAATGAGGAACGGGACAAAAGGCAGAGGAGGGGTTTGTCCCCAGCAAAGCCCATTAAAAATCCCTGGGAGATAAAAATAGAATCTGGGCAATAAAGTCAAGTCTAACCTTTTTTATCCTTTGTGCTTTGTCTAATTTCACGTGCTCCTAGGGTCCCGCATGCAGAGGTTCCACACCCGGCACTTCAGACCAGATTTCCTAGTGCAGAATGGCTGGGTCGACACCTCAGCTCCTGGGGCCCAGTGCAGACTCCACGATATAGAGCCTGAGCTACAGCCAACCCGGCCCTCGAGAGCTCCGCCGCCTCCCTCCCTCCCACTGACTCTGACAGGATCTCTACACAGCAGCCCAGCCCACAGCCCACGGGGTAGTGCATGCTCTCACCTCTCCATTCTCTGATCAAAATATAAAGTTTCCTTTGCTTGTGAACCAAACTCAGTCTCGATCTGTTGGCCCCAATGACACTGGGCAGGGGGACACTTGTTGGGGTCCACTCTGGAGGATCAGTAACAGAAATTGAGACTATTGTAACCTCAATGAACAGATTGTGAGCCAAACTGTAGTTAACATAGAACAGTGTATAAGGCTCGGGTAAAATAAGATGTTTTTAACACTTCCATTTGATATTTCCATCACTTTTTATAAGCAAGTTCAGTGAAAAGGTTTGTCTTATTTGTCAGGTCAATATTAGAGAAACGAAGTGATTTCTTTCCAAGGATGTACAGCTAATAATCTTGGTTAAACCTTCAATCTTGTTTTAAATGCTTTTCCATTGAAAATGATACCTCTCTTTCAGCTCCCCCATTTCTGAGAAGTATAAAATCTTATAATTTATTATTACCAAAGGGGAAAGGTGGGAGGAGGGATAAATTAACAGTTTGGAATGAACACATACACACTGCTATGTATAAAATAGATCATCAACAAGGAACTACTGTATAGCACAGGGAACTACACTCAACATTTTGCAATAACCTATAAGGGGAAATAATCTGAAAAAGAATAGATATTTTTATTGACATCATCTATCAATGACAGTTAAAGTGTAGCCTAAGGGAAGCTGGTGGTGAGTGCTTCTGACCCTGAAGACTTCAATCATCTAAAGTTTGGACTCTGCCTACTTCCCAAGGCCCTTAATGAACATATGTGTAGCTGTAGCTTAAAAAATTCCCCAGTTTGGGTTTCGGGGAGACACTGATTTTGAAAAAGCCCTGGTGTTCTCCTTACATGAATGGGACTCTTCCTACTGCTAAAACATGTCTGTCACACCCAGAGGATGGTATACCGTCTGATCGGGAAGAGTTTGGAAAAGGCATCTCATCTCCTCATCTCCTGGTGCTCGGGTTCACCCCTCCAGCGTCTTTACTAACAGTCTCCCCACTTGGAGATGTCAGCACTGTCAACATCCTGTTGCGTACAGTTTGGAATTTGTCCAGAGGATGAAGCGGAAGGATGAGGAACAATGAGAGACAAGTCCTAGGTGTTCAGACAGGCACATGTCACTCTAATTTCCAATCAGGAAGACGAATTGACCAAAGGCTAGGGTTGCCCATGGAAACAGTATAGGGCTTGAGGAAATCCCGCTGCTTTGTGGCCAGTTCCCATAAACACGAGTTGAACAATGGAACTCAGGGGCAGTAAAATTCACAAAACTGCAGAGTTGAAAATATCCATCACTGAAAAATGTCTTGAGGAAAGTCAGAGAAAAGGACTTGTAAGCAAGGGAGAATGGCAGGAAAGGGATTTGAGGAGGTAGAAAGGACTCGCCATTAAGCACAAGAAAAGGAGCTGAACATTGCCAACATTACCAACATTGCAGTTGGCCAAAAAGGGTGTATGCGTTCTTTTCTGTATATATTCAAGAAAAGGGCATACACTTTTTTAGCCAACCAAACAGGTGGGCACTGGAAGTCAATACTACAAAAGATATCACTTCGCATCAGTCAGAAGAGCCATCCTCATAAAGCGTAAACAACAGAAATGCAGGACAGGGCAACGAGAAGAGGGAGCCCTGTGAGACTTATAGTGGAAATGTATATTGCCAACGGCCATTCTGGAGAAGTGTATTGTGTTTACTAAAGCATCTAAAAAATGAGCTACAGAGCATAGGGCACTTGCACTCATGGGCGTATATCTTGGGAAAAACAAAAATCGAGAGGACACAGGCACCCCAATGTTTACCCCCTCTCTGTTTAAAAGATCCTCGACTAGGATATAACTTAAATGTCTCTGGAGGGAAAAAATGGATAGAGATGTGGTACTTAGGTAGAGTGGAATATTATTCAGCCTGGAAATCAATGAAATATGGCCAGTTGTAACAACTCCGGAGGAGTTACGTATGATCATTCTAAGTGACAGAATTCAAAAAGAAAAAGACACATATCATAAGATATCACTTAAAGGTGGAATCCAAAATGGCTACACATGAAATAAATTACAAAACAAAAACATAGTCAAATATGTAGAAAACACGCATAAGGCTGCTAAACGGGAAAGGTGGGGAGGGGTGAGGCATCATCCAGGAGGTTGAAATTAGCAAAGATACCATTCCAAATACCAAACTGATAATCAACAAGGCCTACACGGTAGCTAAAAGAACTGCACTCAGCACACTCAAGTCACCGGAAAAGAATATATACGACTGGTAAGAATCTGAAAAAGAATTTATTGATGTCTCTCTGTACGCGAATCAAGTGGATGTACAGCAGCAAGAAACAGAGCTTTGAAAATCAGCTGTAACCAATATAGTAATAAATTGAAAAAAATAAACGACAGAGAGACAGAGAAAACCTCTTACAACTTTTCCTCAGGGACGGTGATGCAACATGGATTGAACACATCTAGACCCACAGCAGGATGAGACATAAGGCTGGAAACTGTTTGCGCTAAGAGAAATGTGAGGTTGGGTGAGGAAATGCACACCCTTTAAAGTAATACTACCTGGTACCCATTCAATGGGTCCCAAATCTGCAGGTTCAAGGGATCTTCCTACAGCTAAAACATGCATGGAAAACCCAGAGGACTGTACACCATGTGATCGGGAGATGTGTCTAAAATGCACCTCATTTATCCTCTCCTGGTGCTCCTGTTCACCATTCCAGCCACGCTACTTAGAATCTCCCCACTTGGAGAATCAGCACATTTAAACTTCTGTTTCACACATTTTGCAAATTGTGAGGAGGATGAACGGGAAGAGGGGGAACCAATGAGAGAAGAGTTGTAGGGGTTTGGACGGGCACATATCACTCTAATTTCCCATTAAGAGTAAGAATTAAAGGAAGGCTCAGCCTGCCTCGCCGGAGCCAAAATAGGGCCTGAAGCAATCCTCCGGGTTTGAGGCCAGCTCACAAAAGAGCAACTTAAAAAATGGAGCTCAGGGTCACTGCAATTCACAAACCTGCAGAGTTATAAATGAAAACTAACGTCCAAAAATATGTTGAGGTAAGGCAAAGAAGAGGATCTGAATGCAAGACAGAATTGCAAGAAACAGATTTCAAGAGATAGATTGGACTCGTCTTTAACGCACATGAAAAGCGGCAGAATTTCGACAATGATGCAGTTGGCCCAAAAGGGCGTATGCGTTTTTTCCTGATTATATCCAGGAAAAAACGCATACGCACTTTATGGGCAACGAAGCAAGCAAGCAATGCAAATGTGCACAACAAAGAAGTCTCACTTCCCACCGGTCAAAAGGGCCATCCTAAAAAATTGTAAAAACCAGAAATGCAGGACAGGCCATGGAGAACAGGGAGCCTTTATACGCTGATGGGCAGTGTGTGAACTGCCGAGAGCCACTCTGGAGAAGCGTATGGTGGTTCCTAAATCATCTAAAAAACAGAGCTACAGAGCATAGGACACTTCCAATCATGGGAGTATATCTAGGGAAGTCTAAAAATCAACAAGACACAAGCACACCACAGTTTAGGGCTACTCTGTTTACAAGAACCTCAACTTCAGTACACCTTAAATATCCCAGGAAAGAGAACAATGGATAAAGAAGATGTGGTACTTATGTACAATGGAATATCTCTTCACCATGAAATCAATGTAATAAGGCTAGTAGAAGGATAAAGAGTGGATTTAGGTCCGATAATACTACTTGAAATAAGTCAAACAGAAAAAGAAACATATCATAAGATATCACTTATAGAGGGAGGGTAAATATGGCTGCACAAGAAATGAATTACAGAACAGAACAGTGTCTCACATTTAGAAAACACACTTATGTCAGCTTAAGGGGAAAGGAGAGGTGGGGTGATGCATAAAACCAGAGTTTGAAATTAGCACAGATACCATTCAATAAACCAAATAGGTATTAGACAAGATCTACACCTTGCTCAATGAACTGGCCTCAACACACCCTATACACCGCAGAGAAATATATCTGAGGAATAAGAATCTTAAAACCCATGTATTGATATATCTCCATAAGGGAATCAAGTGTGTGCAGAGCGGCACAAACACAGCAGTGAAAAGGAGCTAAACCCCATTATAGAAATAAATTTTAAAAACAAAACGCTGAAACAATGAAAGAGAGAAAAATTCTTACAAAATTCGCTCAGGGGCTGTGATGCAACCTGGATTGACCACATATAAACCCACAGCTGGATAAGACATAAGGCTGGACACTTGGGGCTGACAGGATTGGTGAGCTTTGGTGAGCAACTGCCGAAAGTTTAATGCAATACTTCATGCTACTCAGTCCAAGGGTCCCAACACTCCAGGTTGAAGGGAATCTTCCTACAGCTAAACCATGCTTGGGAAACCCAGCGACTGGTATACCATATGATCGGGAAAGGTTTCTAAAACGCACCTCATTTTTCCTCTCCTGGGGCTCCGGATCGACATTCCAGCCGCTTTACTAACAACATCCCCACATGGAGTCAATGCCTTTAAGTTCTGGTATCGCACAGTCTGCAGTTAGTGCAGAGGATGAATGGGAATAGGGGGAAGCAGTGAGAAACTAGCTGTAGCGGTTTCAATGGGCACATGTCACTCTAATATCACATCAGTAAGAAGAATTAACCAAAGGCACAGCAAGGTGCCCCAGAAGAAAAATAGGGCTTCAAGGAATCCTGTGGTTACGGGGCAAGACCACAAAAATAAGAGCTAAAAAATGGAGCTAAGGGCCACTGCAATTCAAAAACCTGCAGAGTTATAAAGGCCAACTATTTTTAAAAATATATTGAGGTAAGGCTATGAAGAGGCATTGAAAGCAAGGCAGAATTGCAGGAAACCGATTTCAGGAGGTAGACTGGAATTGCATTGAAAGCATATGAAGAGAGTCAGAAACTCGACAATGATGCACTTGGCCAAAAAGGGCGTATGCGTTTTTTCCTGAATATATTCAGGAAAAAACGCATACGCCCTTTTTGGCCAACCAAGCAAACTTGCAAAGGAAATCTGCACTACAATGAAGTCTCACTTCCACCCGGTGAAAAGGGCCATCTGAAAAAAGTGTAAAATCCATAAAGGCACGACAGGCCATGGAGAACTGGGAGCCTTCTTATGCTGATGGGCGGGATGTAAATTGCCAACAGCCACTCTGGAGAAGTGTATGGTGTTTCCTGAAACATCTAAAAGACAAAGCAACAGAGCCTAGGGCACTTCCACTTATGGTCCTATAGCTTAGGGAAATTAAAATCAAAAAGACACAGTCACCCCAAAGTTTGGGACAGCTCTGTTTACAAGAACCTCGTTTACGGTACAAGTTAAATATCGCAGAAAGTGAAAAATGGATAAAGAACCTGTGGTACTTACGTACAATGCAATATCACACAGCAATGAAATCTATGTCATCAGGCCAGTAGCAGCATAATGAGTGGATTAAAGTATGATGATTCGAACTGAAATAAGTCACACAGAAAAGAAACATCATAAGGTATCACTAATACACAGAATGTGAACTTGGCTACACATGAACTGAATTACAAAACAGAACAGTGTCTCAAGTTTAGAAAACCAACTTACGCTTGCTTAAGGGGGAAGGTGAGTTGGGGTGCTGCATAAAACCAGAGATTGAAATGAGCACAGATAAAGTTCCTTAAGCCAAATATGGAATAGACAAGAGCTACTTCTTGCTCAACGAAATGGACTCAACACCGCATATTAAACGCCTAAGAATGTACCTGACTAGTAAGTATCTTAAAACCTATGGATTGCTATGTCTCCGAAAGAGAATCAAGCATGTGTACAGGGGCATAAACGCAGCAGTGATACGATTGGAGAGGTTCGGTGAGCAAATGAAGACCCTTTGAAGTCATATTGCATGGTACCCATTCCACGGGTTTCAACTACCCAGGTTTTAGGTATTCTTCCTTCAGCTAAAACATGCATGTGGAACCCAGAGTATGATCAACCATGTGATCGGGAGACGTGTTCAAATATGTCTCAGTTTTCCTCCCCTGGTACTCGGGTGCAACATTCCAGACGCTTTACTAACACTCTCCCCACTTGGAGAGTCAGCGCCTTTAACCTCCTGTTTGGCCCAGTTTGCAATTTCTGTGGAAGATGAACAGGAATAGCGAGAACCAATGAGAGGCTAGCTGGAGGTGTCTGGACGGGCAAATTTAACTCTCATTTCCCACCAGGAAGAGGAAATAACCAAAGGCTCAGCGTGCCGTACCGGAACCAGATTAGGGCCTGAAGCCATCCTGCGGTGTTGCGGCCAGCTCAAAAGAAAGCGAGTTGAAGAAAGGAGCTCAGGGGCACTGTAATTCACAAACCTGCAGAGTTATAAATGACAGCTATCGTCCAAAAATAGACTGAAGTAAGGCTGCCAAGAGGACTTGAAAGCGGGGCAGAATTGCAGGAAACCGATTTCAAGAGGTAGACTGGAATTGCATTGAAAGCATAGGAAAAGAGGCAGAACGTCCACAATGATGCACTTGGTCAAAAAGGGCGTATGCGTTTTTTCCTGAATATATTCAGGAAAAAACGCATACGCCCTTTTTGGCCAACCAAGCAAGCTTGCAAAGGAAATCTGCACTACAATGAAGTCTCACTTCCCCCCGGTCAAAAGGGCCATCTGAAAAAAGTGTAAAATCCAGAAAGGCAGGACAGGCCATGGAGAACTGGGAGCCTTGTTATGCTGATGGGCGGGATGTAAATTGCCAACAGACACTCAGGAGAAGTGTATGGTGTTTCCTGAAACATCTAAAAAACAAAGCAACAGAGCCTAGGGCACTGCCACTTATGGTCCTATAGCTTAGGGAAATTAAAATCAAAAAGACACAGCCACCCCAAAGTTTGGGACGCCTCTGTTTACAAGAACCTCGTTTACAGTACAAGTTCAACATCGCAGAAAGTGAAAAATGGATAAAGAAGTTGTGGTATTTACTTACAAAGCAATATCACTCAGCAATGAAATCTATGTCATCAGGCCCTTAGCAGCACAATGAGTGTATTCAGGTATGATGATTCTAACTGAAATAAGTCACACAGAAAAAGAAACATCATAAGATATCAGTAATACACGGAATGTAAACTTGGCTACACAGGAACTGAATTACAGAACAGAACAGGTTCTCAAATTTAGAAAACCAACTTATGCTTGCTTAAGGGTAAAGGTGAGTTGGGGTGCTGCATAAAACCAGAGATTGAAATGAGCACAGATAAAGTTCCTTAAGCCAAATATGGAATAGACAAGAGCTACTCCTTGCTCAACGAAATGGACTCAACACCGCATATTAAACGCCTAAGAATGTACCTGACTAGTAAGTATCTTAAAACCTATGGATTGCTATGTCTCCGAAAGAGAATCAAGCGTGTGTACAGGGGCATAAACGCAGCAGTGATAGGATTGGAGAGGTTCGGTGAGCAAATGAAGACCCTTTGAAGTCATATTGCATGGTACCCATTACACGGGTCTCAACTCTCCAGGTTTAAGGTATTCTTCCTTCAGCTAAAACATGCATGTGGCACCCAAGTATGATCAACCATGTGAACGAGAGACGTGTTCAAATATGTCTCAGTTTTCCTCCCCTGGTACTCGGGTGCAACATTCCAGATGCTTTACTAACACTCTCCCCAGTTGGAGAGTCAGCGCCTTTAACCTCCTGTTTGGCCCAGTTTGCAATTTCTGCGGAAGATGAACAGGAATAGCGAGAAGCAATGAGAGACTAGCTGGAGGTGTCTGGACGGGCAAATTTAACTCTCATTTCCCACCAGGAAGAGGAAATAACCAGAGGCTCAGCGTGCCATGCCGGAACCAGATTAGGGCCTGAAGCCATCCTGCGGTGTTGCGGCCAGGTCACAAGAAAGCGAGTTGAAGAAAGGAGCTCAGGGGCACTGTAATTCACAAACCTGCAGACTTATAAATGAGAGCTATCGTCCAAAAATAGACTGAAGTAAGGCTGCCAAGAGGACTTGAAAGCGGGGCAGAATTGCAGGAAACCGATTTCAGGAGGTAGACTGGAATTGCATTGAAAGCATAGGAAAAGAGGCAGAACGTCGACAATGATGCCCTTGGCCAAAAAGGGCGTATGCGTTTTTTCCTGAATATATTCAGGAAAAAACGCATACGCCCTTTTTGGCCAACCAAGCAAGCTTGCAAAGGAAATCTGCACTACAATGAAGTCTCACTTCCCCCCGGTCAAAAGGGCCATCTGAAAAAAGTGGAAAATCCAGAAAGGCAGGACAGGCCATGGAGAACTGGGAGCCTTGTTATGCTGATGGGCGGGATGTAAATTTCCAACAGACACTCAGGAGAAGTGTATGGTGTTTCCTGAAACATCTAAAAAACAAAGCAACAGAGCCTAGGGCACTGCCACTTATGGTCCTATAGCTTAGGGAAATTAAAATCAAAAAGACACAGCCACCCCAAAGTTTGGGACGCCTCTGTTTACAAGAACCTCGTTTACAGTACAAGTTCAACATCGCAGAAAGTGAAAAATGGATAAAGAAGTTGTGGTATTTACTTACAAAGCAATATCACTCAGCAATGAAATCTGTGTCATCAGGCCCTTAGCAGCACAATGAGTGGATTCAGGTATGATGATTCTAACTGAAATAAGTCACACAGAAAAAGAAACATCATAAGATATCAGTAATACACGGAATGTAAACTTGGCTACACAGGAACTGAATTACAGAACAGAACAGGGTCTCAAATTTAGAAAACCAACTTATGCTTGCTTAAGGGTAAAGGTGAGTTGGGGTGCTGCATAAAACCAGAGATTGAAATGAACACAGATAAAGTTCCTTAAGCCAAATATGGAATAGACAAGAGCTACTCCTTGCTCAACGAAATGGACTCATAACCCCATATTAAACGCCTAAGAATGTACCTGACTAGTAAGTATCTTAAAACCTATGGATTGCTATGTCTCCAAAAGAGAATCAAGCGTGTGTACAGGGGCATAAATGCAGCAGTGATAGGATTGGAGAGGTTCGGTGAGCAAATGAAGACCCTTTGAAGTCATATTGCATGGTACCCATTCCACGGGTCTCAACTCTCCAGGTTTAAGGTATTCTTCCTTCAGCTAAAACATGCATGTGGAACCCAGAGTATGATCAACCATGTTATCGGGAGACGTGTTCAAATATGTCTCAGTTTTCCTCCCCTGGTACTCGGGTGCAACATTCCAGACGCTTTACTAACACTCTCCCGACTTGGAGAGTCAGTCCCTTTAACCTCCTGTTTGGCCCAGTTTGCAATTTCTGCGGAAGATGAACAGGAATAGCGAGAACCAATGAGAGGCTAGCTGGAGGTGTCTGGATGGGCAAATTTAACTCTCATTTCCCACCAGGAAGAGGAATTAACCAAAGGCTCAGCGTGCCGGGCCGGACCCAGATTAGGGCCTGAAGCCATCCTGCGGTGTTGCGGCCAGGTCACAAGAAAGCGAGTTGAAGAAAGGAGCTCAGGGGCACTGTAATTCACAAACCTGCAGACTTATAAATGAGAGCTATCGTCCAAAAATAGACTGAAGTAAGGCTGCCAAGAGGACTTGAAATGGGGCAGAATTGCAGGAAACCGATTTCAGGAGGTAGACTGGAATTGCATTGAAAGCATAGGAAAAGAGGCAGAACGTCCACAATGATGCACTTGGCCAAAAAGGGCGTATGCGTTTTTTCCTGAATATATTCAGGAAAAAACGCATACGCCCTTTTTGGCCAACCAAGCAAGCTTGCAAAGGAAATCTGCACTACAATGAAGTCTCACTTCCCCCCGGTCAAAAGGGCCATCTGAAAAAAGTGTAAAATCCAGAAAGGCAGGACAGGCCATGGAGAACTGGGAGCCTTGTTATGCTGATGGGCGGGATGTAAATTGCCAACAGACACTCGGGAGAAGTGTATGGTGTTTCCTGAAACATCTAAAAAACAAAGCAACAGAGCCTAGGGCACTTCCACTTATGGTCCTATAGCTTAGGGAAATTAAAATCAAAAAGACACAGCCACCCCAAAGTTTGGGACGCCTCTGTTTACAAGAACCTCGTTTACAGTACAAGTTCAACATCGCAGAAAGTGAAAAATGGATAAAGAAGTTGTGGTATTTACTTACAAAGCAATATCACTCAGCAGTGAAATCTGTGTCATCAGGCCCTTAGCAGCACAATGAGTGGATTCAGGTATGATGATTCTAACTGAAATAAGTCACACAGAAAAAGAAACATCATAAGATATCAGTAATACACGGAATGTAAACTTGGCTACACAGGAACTGAATTACAGAACAGAACAGGGTCTCAAATTTAGAAAACCAACTTATGCTTGCTTAAGGGTAAAGGTGAGTTGGGGTGCTGCATAAAACCAGAGATTGAAATGAGCACAGATAAAGTTCCTTAAGCCAAATATGGAATAGACAAGAGCTACTCCTTGCTCAACGAAATGGACTCAACACCGCATATTAAACGCCTAAGAATGTACCTGACTAGTAAGTATCTTAAAACCTATGGATTGCTATGTTTCCGAAAGAGAATCAAGCATGTGTACAGGGGCATAAACGCAGCAGTGATAGGATTGGAGAGGTTCGGTGAGCAAATGAAGACCCTTTGAAGACATATTGCATGGTACCCATTCCAAGGGTTTCAACTACCCAGGTTTTAGGTATTCTTCCTTCAGCTAAAACATGCATGTGGAACCCAGAGTATGATCAACCATGTGATCGGGAGACGTGTTCAAATATGTCTCAGTTTTCGTACCCTGGTACTCGGGTGCAACATTCCAGACGCTTTACTAACACTCTCCCCACTTGGAGAGTCAGCGCCTTTAACCTCCTGTTTGGCACAGTGTGCAATTTCTGCGGAAGATGAACAGGAATAGCGAGAATCAATGAGAGGCTAGCTGGAGGTGTCTGGACGGGCAAATTTAACTCTCATTTCCCACCAGGAAGAGGAAATAACCAAAGGCTCAGCATGCCGTACCGGAACCAGATTAGGGCCTGAAGCCATCCTGCGGTGTTGCGGCCAGCTCAAAAGAAAGCGAGTTGAAGAAAGGAGCTCAGGGGCACTGTAATTCACAAAACTGCAGAGTTATAAATGACAGCTATCGTCCAAAAATAGACTGAAGTAAGGCTGCCGAGAGGACTTGAAAGCAGGGCAGAATTGCAGGAAACCGATTTCAGGAGGTAGACTGGAATTGCATTGAAAGCATAGGAAAAGAGGCAGAACGTCCACAATGATGCACTTGGCCAAAATGGGCGTATGCGTTTTTTCCTGAATATATTCAGGAAAAAACGCATACGCCCTTTTTGGCCAACCAAGCAAGCTTGCAAAGGAAATCTGCACTACAATGAAGTCTCACTTCCCTCCGGTCAAAAGGGCCATCTGAAAAAAGGGTAAAATCCAGAAAGGCAGGACAAGCCATGGAGAACTGGGAGCCTTGTTATGCTGATGGGCGGGATGTAAATTGCCAACAGACACTCCGGAGAAGTGTATGGTGTTTCCTTAAACATCTAAAAAACAAAGCAACAGAGCCTAGGGCACTGCCACTTATGGTCCTATAGCTTAGGGAAATTAAAATCAAAAAGACACAGCCACCCCAAAGTTTGGGACGCCTCTGTTTACAAGAACCTCGTTTACAGTACAAGTTCAACATCGCAGAAAGTGAAAAATGGATAAAGAAGTTGTGGTATTTACTTACAAAGCAATATCACTCAGCAATGAAATCTATGTCATCAGGGCCTTAGCAGCACAATGAGTGGATTCAGGTATGATGATTCTAACTGAAATAAGTCACACAGAAAAAGAAACATCATAAGATATCAGTAATACACGGAATGTAAACTTGGCTACACAGGAACTGAATTACAGAACAGAACAGGGTCTCAAATTTAGAAAACCAACTTATGCTTGCTTAAGGGGAAAGGTGAGTTGGGGTGCTGCATAAAACCAGAGATTGAAATGAGCACAGATAAAGTTCCTTAAGTTAAATATGGAATAGACAAGAGTTACTCCTTGCTCAACGAAATGGACTCAACACCGCATATTAAACGCCTAAGAATGTACCTGACTAGTAAGTATCTTACAACCTATGGATTGCTATGTCTCCGAAAGAGAATCAAGCATGTGTACAGGAGTATAAACGCAGCAGTGATAGGATTGGAGAGGTTCGGTGAGCAAATGAAGACCCTTTGAAGTCATATTGCATGGTTCCCATTCCACGGGTTTCAAATACCCAGCTTTAAGGTATTCTTCCTTCAGCTAAAACATGCATGTGGAACCCAACTATGATCAACCATGTGAACGGGAGACGTGTTCAAATATGTCTCAGTTTTCCTCCCCTGGTACTCGGGTGCAACATTCCAGACCCTTTACTAACACTCTCCCAACTTGGAGAGTCAGCGCCTTTAACATCCTGTTTGGCCCAGTTTGCAATTTCTGCGGAAGATGAACAGGAATAGCGAGAACCAATGAGAGGCTAGCTGGAAGTGTCTGGACGGGCAAATTTAACTCTCATTTCCCACCAGGAAGAGGAAATAACCAAAGGCTCAGCGTGCCGTGCCGGAACCAGATTAGGGCCTGAAGCCATCCTGCGGTGTTGCGGCCAGCTCAAGAGAAAGCGAGTTGAAGAAAGGAGCTCAGGGTCTCTGTAATTCACAAACCTGCAGAGTTATAAATGACAGCTATCGTCCAAAAATAGACTGAAGTAAGGCTTCCAAGAGGACTTGAAAGCGGGGCAGAATTGCAGGATACCGATTTCAGGAGGTAGACTGGAATTGCATTGAAAGCGTAGGAAAAGAGGCAGAACGTCCACAATGATGCACTTTGCCAAAAGGGCGTATGCGTTTTTTCCTGAATATATTCAGGAAAAAACGCATACGCCCTTTTTGGCCAACCAAGCAAGCTTGCAAAGGAAATCTGCACTACAATGAAGTCTCACTTCCCCCCGGTCTAAAGGGCCATCAGAATAAAGTGTAAAATCCAGAAAGGCAGGACAGGCCATGGAGAACTGGGAGCCTTGTTATGCTGATGGGCGGGATGTAAATTGCCAACAGACACTCGGGAGAAGTGTATGGTGTTTCCTGAAACATCTAAAAAACAAAGCAACAGAGCCTAGGGCACTTCCACTTATGGTCCTATAGCTTAGGGAAATTAATATCAAAAAGACACAGCAACCCCAAAATTTGGGACGGCTCTTTTTACAGGAATCTCTTCTACGGCACAAGTTAAATATCCCAGAGAGCAAATAATGGATAAAGAAGTTGCGGTACTTCTGTACAACAGAATACCACTCAGCAATGAAATCTATGTCACCAGGCCCGTACCAGCATAATGAGTGGATTGAGGCACGATGATTCTAAGTGAAATAAGTCACACAGAAAAAGAAACATCATAAGGTATCACTAATACACGGAATGTGAACTTGGCTACACATGAACTGAATTACAAAACAGAACAGGGTCTCAAGTTTAGAAAACCAACTTATGCCTGCTTAAGGGGGAAGGTGAGTTGGGGTGCTGCATAAAAGCAGAGTTTGCAATTAGCACAGATACCGTTCCATAAGCCAAATATGTAATAGACAAGAGCTACCCCTTGCTCAACGAAATGGATTCAACAATGAGGTATCACCTCACACCTGGTAGAATAGGCATCATTGAAAATCTACAAACAAAAAATGCTGGAAAGGGTGTGGAGAAAAGGAACCCTCTTCCACTATTGTTGGGAATATAAATTGATACAGTCATTATGGAGAACAATATGGAATTTCTTAAGAAACTAACAATAGAATTACCATAGGATACAGCAATCCCAGTACTGGACATATACCCAGACAAAACCATAAATCAAAAAGAGTCATTCACCGCAATGTTCATTGCATCACTATTTACAATATCGAGGTAATGGAAGCAACCTAAATGCCCACAGACAGACGAATGCATAAAGCTGTGGTACATATATAAAATGGAATATTACTAAGCCATGAAAAGGAATGAAATTGGGTCATTTGTAGAGACGTCGATGGATCTAGAGACTGTCATACAGAGTGAAGTAAGTCAGAAAGAGAAAAACAAATCTTGTATATTCATGCATATATGTGGAACCTAGAAAAACTGTACAGATTAACCATTTTGCAAGGCATAAACAGAGCAACAGATGTAGACAACAAACGTATGGACAACAAGGGGGGAAAGCTGTTGGGGGGGTGGTGGTGGGAGGAGTTGAGAGACTGGGATTGGCATGTATACATTTATATGTATAAAATAGATAACCAATAAGAACCTGCTGTATAAAAATATAAAATAAAATTCAAAATTAAAAAGAAGTAAAATTTAAAAAATAAAACAGAAAAAACAATTATTCCCTGCACATACATGTATTTATATGAATAAATTATTTCCATGCTTATATCTGTAAATACAAAAAAGAGGAATAAAATCTACCTTGAACCAAAAACGAAAAAGAGAAAAAAAACACAGAACCCACCAGTTACACAGAGGAAAACCGTATCAGGGCACTTGCTCCAGTTGTAAACAATTCTGAAGTTGGTCAGTGGTGGGGAATCGTCTCCCATTCAGCCAGCAGCCCCCACGCAACAAGCGTCCTCATTGCAAAGCTGGGGCACCGTGCCGAGGCATCTGTGAGTAAACGTGAGCTGAGCCCCAGGCCAGTTGCTGCTGAACTATTCCCACCCGTCCCAGGTAAAACACCTGAATATATACAAGGACTTGAAAGCCTAGAGGAAGGGCCATAGAGCCACACGAGTGACAGCATGCCGGCCGACTTGGTGCCTGCAGGCCAGCCAGGATGGTCCTGGCCCTGGGTGCTCTTCTGGAAGATTTCCATTTCCCTGCCTGAGATACCCGTCCTGTCCCTGTCCCCACTGCTTTTTTCCTTCCTCACCTCTGCCCAGGGAGAAATTCCAGCAGCAGGTATGGGTGACACATCCTCTTCTTTAGCAGGTGGCAGCCTGGCAACTGCTGCAGAAAGTCCAGCAGAGCCCCACTCACACTGGGCCACCCACAAAGCCGTGGCCTCTCACTCCCTCCCACCAGCCCAGCCCCGAGACTGCTGACAGGGCAGAGAAAATGGCGTCAGGCACGGTTGCAGGGGCTCTTGCTGCCTGGAGTGGTATTTATATTGATCTCAACCCAGGCACACCTGGGGAGGGCTGGCCGGCACGGTAAGGCTGCCCAGGTCAGCCAATCATCACCCCTCAGGGGCTCACAGTTGCAGAAAATGGAACTTGCTGAACCGGCCAGGTCCAAGGAACAGGTGTGGGCTCCTGAGAGTCAGGATAGACAAGGGGCTGCAGCTTTGGCTTGTTTTCTAATCATTTTATCTGGCCCATGAGTGGGAGACAACTTCAAGAAAACCCTCTCCTAATGAGAGGAACCCAGGAGTCAGGCAGAGGAGGGGTGGGTGGTGGTTGGAGACAGAGGCCTGGTGCCCCGGGTGCAGTGGAAGTCTCTGGAAGACCAGGTGGAGGGAGGCCTCACGGAGTGATGCCCAGGGTCACAGACCTGTCGCAGCTGCTGTTTGTTAGTTCAAGTCCTGCTCTGAGGTGCTCTGTGTCAGCTCTGAGCGACAGGTGAGCTGGGGGTGCTCTGCAATGAGGGCTATGTGCACGGTTCCTGTGTGCCCAGCCCTGCCACGGTACCTGCAAGGGTAGCTCTGTATCCTGGGAGGGGCCTGACCACGAGAGCCCCGTGGGCTGGGGTGGGGGTGGGGTACCTGCCCAGGTGAGCTCCATATTCTGGGATTGGTCTGACCACGAGAGCCCCATGGGCTGCTGGGGACCTGGTAAAGGATGTCAGGACAGTCAGTGAAGCCACCGAGGATATACCTCCAGTTGCTCCTAATTCCTACACCCTGCTGGTCATTCTACCAACCACCAGGACATGGTATTCTGTATTAGTCTTCAATGATGCCTTCTTTTGTATTCCATTAGTCCCAGAGTCACAAGAAATTTTGGCTTGTGAGTGGCAGGACTCAACATACAACTAAAACAATACTTCCGGGCCGTCTGGCCCCAAGGGTGCAAAAATTCCCACACCATCTTTGGGGAAAGCTTAGCTAAAGACCTAAAAGTTCTACCTCTGGAAAAGGAAACCCTCCTTCAATATGCAGACGACATTCTGATCACCAGCCCTACTAAGGAGGCCTCTGAACTACCAAGCCAATAAAGGATAGAAGTTGTCCAAGAAAAAGCTCAAATATCACAGACTGCGGTGACCTGCCTGGGCTTCATTCTCACAGAAGGTCAGAGAAGCCCATCCCAGGAAAGGGAAGAAACCATTTTCAGCCTTACCCCTTTCTAAAACTAGAAGACAGCTTAGGGGTTCCTGGGGAGGCCAGGGTTTGCTGCTTCTGGATCCCTAGCTACAGTCTACTAGCTGGGCCTCTATATGAAACACTGAAAGGAAAAGATGATGATCCTTTTGAATAGAATCCAGAAGTGGCCTTTCAAGAATGGAAAGAGCAGTCAATTCAGACCCTTGCCCTGGAACTCCCTAATTTAGCTAAACCCTTTGACCTTTACATTCCCGGTGAAAGGTGAATCGCCATTGGAGAATTAGTGCAAAAACTGGGACCACTTGAAATGGAACAATGCAAGAATGCCATCCAGGTAGGATAAACTACGGTCACTAAGGGGCTTGGCCCACTGCCACATCTGGCCAAGATACTGGCGGTATCTAAAAACCTGGAAATCAGCAGCCCAAAAGGCCACCTCCCTCCTAAGGGAAAAGGACCCCACGTGGTGATCCTAACCACCAACCATGCCCTGAAGTTGCAGGGTTCGCTCCGTGGGCACACCGACCTCGAGTGAGGAGGCCCTCCAACTCCAACATCCAGAGAGATAACCGGGGGCAACAGGGCACCATGACGACTCGTGTGAACATCACTTGACCTGGAGTTTCTCTCATAAAACAACAAGAGTGTGTCCCAAAAGAGTAGACTACTGCTTGCAGGACTTACTGCACCCAGAGGGGAGCTAATAATCTTGGCGGGGGAACAGTATACCACACTGTCACCATAGAAAAGCCTACAGACACCGTGATGATGGTGGCCAATAAGACCGGCTGGACTCCTGTTTACTTCAAAAGGCTGTTGACTCAGTAGCCATCATGGTCCTTGGTCACCACTGACCCTGGACTGTCTGGGAGTTGAGCGGGCAGGGCTCTGACACCTGGTGCTGTTTGTACGTTAATTCAGGGGCCTAATTGAAGAAAGCGCAGACTACTGGTCAGAGCATCTAGGCTGGCAGAGACGGTCAGCCTAAGGTGGCCGAACAAATGTGGGGTGGGGTGAAACCGGCCCCCACAGCGTCTCTGCACATCTCTTTCCTGGACCCTTAAAGGTCATTAGAATCTATAACACTTCCAATGCTGGTGCTCAGGTGGACGAGCAGGGAGGCAGGGGTCCTGGGGACAATCAACGTCACCGGGAGGCTGCTGGGGAGAAGCTCTGACACTCGCCCCAGGGTATGAGGGCTCCCAACTCAGCACTCAGCAGTTACAGAAGAAGGGTCTGCACCCTCAGCACTCCAAGAATGAGGAACGGGACAAAAGGCAGAGGAGGGGTTTGTCCCCAGCAAAGCCCATTAAAAATCCCTGGGAGATAAAAATAGAATCTGGGCAATAAAGTCAAGTCTAACCTTTTTTATCCTTTGTGCTTTGTCTAATTTCACGTGCTCCTAGGGTCCCGCATGCAGAGGTTCCACACCCGGCACTTCAGACCAGATTTCCTAGTGCAGAATGGCTGGGTCGACACCTCAGCTCCTGGGGCCCAGTGCAGACTCCACGATATAGAGCCTGAGCTACAGCCAACCCGGCCCTCGAGAGCTCCGCCGCCTCCCTCCCTCCCACTGACTCTGACAGGATCTCTACACAGCAGCCCAGCCCACAGCCCACGGGGTAGTGCATGCTCTCACCTCTCCATTCTCTGATCAAAATATAAAGTTTCCTTTGCTTGTGAACCAAACTCAGTCTCGATCTGTTGGCCCCAATGACACTGGGCAGGGGGACACTTGTTGGGGTCCACTCTGGAGGATCAGTAACAGAAATTGAGACTATTGTAACCTCAATGAACAGATGTGTGAGCCAAACTGTAGTTAACATAGAACAGTGTATAAGGCTCGGGTAAAATAAGATGTTTTTAACACTTCCATTTGATATTTCCATCACTTTTTATAAGCAAGTTCAGTGAAAAGGTTTGTCTTATTTGTCAGGTCAATATTAGAGAAACGAAGTGATTTCTTTCCAAGGATGTACAGCTAATAATCTTGGTTAAACCTTCAATCTTGTTTTAAATGCTTTTCCATTGAAAATGATACCTCTCTTTCAGCTCCCCCATTTCTGAGAAGTATAAAATCTTATAATTTATTATTACCAAAGGGGAAAGGTGGGAGGAGGGATAAATTAACAGTTTGGAATGAACACATACACACTGCTATGTATAAAATAGATCATCAACAAGGAACTACTGTATAGCACAGGGAACTACACTCAACATTTTGCAATAACCTATAAGGGGAAATAATCTGAAAAAGAATAGATATTTTTATTGACATCATCTATCAATGACAGTTAAAGTGTAGCCTAAGGGAAGCTGGTGGTGAGTGCTTCTGACCCTGAAGACTTCAATCATCTAAAGTTTGGACTCTGCCTACTTCCCAAGGCCCTTAATGAACATATGTGTAGCCGTAGCTTAAAAACTTCCCCAGTTTGGGTTTCGGGGAGACACTGATTTTGAAAAAGCCCTGGTGTTCTCCTTACATGAATGGGACTCTTCCTACTGCTAAAACATGTCTGTCACACCCAGAGGATGGTATACCGTCTGATCGGGAAGAGTTTGGAAAAGGCATCTCATCTCCTCATCTCCTGGTGCTCGGGTTCACCCCTCCAGCGTCTTTACTAACAGTCTCCCCACTTGGAGATGTCAGCACTGTCAACATCCTGTTGCGTACAGTTTGGAATTTGTCCAGAGGATGAAGCGGAAGGATGAGGAACAATGAGAGACAAGTCCTAGGTGTTCAGACAGGCACATGTCACTCTAATTTCCAATCAGGAAGACGAATTGACCAAAGGCTAGGGTTGCCCATGGAAACAGTATAGGGCTTGAGGAAATCCCGCTGCTTTGTGGCCAGTTCCCATAAACACGAGTTGAACAATGGAACTCAGGGGCAGTAAAATTCACAAAACTGCAGAGTTGAAAATATCCATCACTGAAAAATGTCTTGAGGAAAGTCAGAGAAAAGGACTTGTAAGCAAGGGAGAATGGCAGGAAAGGGATTTGAGGAGGTAGAAAGGACTCGCCATTAAGCACAAGAAAAGGAGCTGAACATTGCCAACATTGCAGTTGGCCAAAAAGGGTGTATGCGTTCTTTTCTGTATATATTCAAGAAAAGGGCATACACTTTTTTAGCCAACCAAACAGGTGGGCACTGGAAGTCAATACTACAAAAGATATCACTTCGCGTCAGTCAGAAGAGCCATCCTCATAAAGCGTAAACAACAGAAATGCAGGACAGGGCAACGAGAAGAGGGAGCCCTGTGAGACTTATAGTGGAAATGTATATTGCCAACGGCCATTCTGGAGAAGTGTATTGTGTTTACTAAAGCATCTAAAAAATGAGCTACAGAGCATAGGGCACTTGCACTCATGAGCGTATATCTTGGGAAAAACAAAAATCGAGAGGACACAGGCACCCCAATGTTTACCCCCTCTCTGTTTAAAAGATCCTCGACTAGGATATAACTTAAATGTCTCTGGAGGGAAAAAATGGATAGAGGTGTGGTACTTAGGTAGAGTGGAATATTATTCAGCCTGGAAATCAATGAAATATGGCCAGTTGTAACAACTCCGGAGGAGTTACGTATGATCATTCTAAGTGACAGAATTCAAAAAGAAAAAGACACATATCATAAGATATCACTTAAAGGTGGAATCCAAAATGGCTACACATGAAATAAATTACAAAACAAAAACATAGTCAAATATGTAGAAAACACGCATAAGGCTGCTAAACGGGAAAGGTGGGGAGGGGTGAGGCATCATCCAGGAGGTTGAAATTAGCAAAGATACCATTCCAAATACCAAACTGATAATCAACAAGGCCTACACGGTAGCTAAAAGAACTGCACTCAGCACACTCAAGTCACCGGAAAAGAATATATACGACTGGTAAGAATCTGAAAAAGAATTTATTGATGTCTCTCTGTACGCGAATCAAGTGGATGTACAGCAGCAAGAAACAGAGCTTTGAAAATCAGCTGTAACCAATATAGTAATAAATTGAAAAAAATAAACGACAGAGAGACAGAGAAAACCTCTTACAACTTTTCCTCAGGGACGGTGATGCAACATGGATTGAACACATCTAGACCCACAGCAGGATGAGACATAAGGCTGGAAACTGTTTGCGCTAAGAGAAATGTGAGGTTGGGTGAGGAAATGCACACCCTTTAAAGTAATACTACCTGGTACCCATTCAATGGGTCCCAAATCTGCAGGTTCAAGGGATCTTCCTACAGCTAAAACATGCATGGAAAACCCAGAGGACTGTACACCATGTGATCGGGAGATGTGTCTAAAATGCACCTCATTTATCCTCTCCTGGTGCTCCTGTTCACCATTCCAGCCACGCTACTTAGAATCTCCCCACTTGGAGAATCAGCACATTTAAACTTCTGTTTCACACATTTTGCAAATTGTGAGGAGGATGAACGGGAAGAGGGGGAACCAATGAGAGAAGAGTTGTAGGGGTTTGGACGGGCACATATCACTCTAATTTCCCATTAAGAATAAGAATTAAAGAAAGGCTCAGCCTGCCTCGCCGGAGCCAAAATAGGGCCTGAAGCAATCCTGCGGGTTTGAGGCCAGCTCACAAAAGAGCAACTTAAAAAATGGAGCTCAGGGTCACTGCAATTCACAAACCTGCAGAGTTATAAATGAAAACTAACGTCCAAAAATATGTTGAGGTAAGGCAAAGAAGAGGATCTGAATGCAAGACAGAATTGCAAGAAACAGATTTCAAGAGATAGATTGGACTCGTCTTTAACGCACATGAAAAGCGGCAGAATTTCGACAATGATGCAGTTGGCCCAAAAGGGCGTATGCGTTTTTTCCTGATTATATCCAGGAAAAAACGCATACGCACTTTATGGGCAACGAAGCAAGCAAGCAATGCAAATGTGCACAACAAAGAAGTCTCACTTCCCACCGGTCAAAAGGGTCATCCTAAAAAATTGTAAAAACCAGAAATGCAGGACAGGCCATGGAGAACAGGGAGCCTTTATACGCTGATGGGCAGTGTGTGAACTGCCGAGAGCCACTCTGGAGAAGTGTATGGTGGTTCCTAAATCATCTAAAAAACAGAGCTACAGAGCATAGGACACTTCCAATCATGGGAGTATATCTAGGGAAGTCTAAAAATCAACAAGACACAAGCACACCACAGTTTAGGGCTACTCTGTTTACAAGAACCTCAACTTCAGTACACCTTAAATATCCCAGGAAAGAGAACAATGGATAAAGAAGATGTGGTACTTATGTACAATGGAATATCTCTTCACCATGAAATCAATGTAATAAGGCTAGTAGAAGGATAAAGAGTGGATTTAGGTCCGATAATACTACTTGAAATAAGTCAAACAGAAAAAGAAACATATCATAAGATATCACTTATAGAGGGAGGGTAAATATGGCTGCACAAGAAATGAATTACAGAACAGAACAGTGTCTCACATTTAGAAAACACACTTATGTCAGCTTAAGGGGAAAGGAGAGGTGGGGTGATGCATAAAACCAGAGTTTGAAATTAGCACAGATACCGTTCAATAAACCAAATAGGTATTAGACAAGATCTACACCTTGCTCAATGAACTGGCCTCAACACACCCTATACACCGCAGAGAAATATATCTGAGGAATAAGAATCTTAAAACCCATGTATTGATATATCTCCATAAGGGAATCAAGTGTGTGCAGAGCGGCACAAACACAGCAGTGAAAAGGAGCTAAACCCCATTATAGAAATAAATTTTAAAAACAAAACGCTGAAACAATGAAAGAGAGAAAAATTCTTACAAAATTCGCTCAGGGGCTGTGATGCAACCTGGATTGACCACATATAAACCCACAGCTGGATAAGACATAAGGCTGGACACTTGGGGCTGACAGGATTGGTGAGCTTTGGTGAGCAACTGCCGAAAGTTTAATGCAATACTTCATGCTACTCAGTCCAAGGGTCCCAACACTCCAGGTTGAAGGGAATCTTCCTACAGCTAAACCATGCTTGGGAAACCCAGTGACTGGTATACCATATGATCGGGAAAGGTTTCTAAAACGCACCTCATTTTTCCTCTCCTGGGGCTCCGGATCGACATTCCAGCCGCTTTACTAACAACATCCCCACATGGAGTCAATGCCTTTAAGTTCTGGTATCGCACAGTCTGCAGTTAGTGCAGAGGATGAATGGGAATAGGGGGAACCAGTGAGAAACTAGCTGTAGCGGTTTCAATGGGCACATGTCACTCTAATATCACATCAGTAAGAAGAATTAACCAAAGGCACAGCAAGGTGCCCCAGAAGAAAAATAGGGCTTCAAGGAATCCTGTGGTTATGGGGCAAGACCACAAAAATAAGAGCTAAAAAATGGAGCTAAGGGCCACTGCAATTCAAAAACCTGCAGAGTTATAAAGGCCAACTATTTTTAAAAATATATTGAGGTAAGGCTAAGAAGAGGCATTGAAAGCAAGGCAGAATTGCAGGAAACCGATTTCAGGAGGTAGACTGGAATTGCATTGAAAGCATATGAAGAGAGTAAGAAACTCGACAATGATGCACTTGGCCAAAAAGGGCGAATGCGTTTTTTCCTGAATATATTCAGGAAAAAACGCATACGCACTTTTTGGCCAACCAAGCAAGCTTGCAAAGGAAATCTGCACTACAATGAAGTCTCACTTCCACCCGGTCAAAAGGGCCATCTGAAAAAAGTGTAAAATCCATAAAGGCACGACAGGCCATGGAGAACTGGGAGCCTTCTTATGCTGATGGGCGGGATGTAAATTGCCAACAGCCACTCTGGAGAAGTGTATGGTGTTTCCTGAAACATCTAAAAAACAAAGCAACAGAGCCTAGGGCACTTCCACTTATGGTCCTATAGCTTAGGGAAATTAAAATCAAAAAGACACAGCCACCCCAAAGTTTGGGACGGCTCTGTTTACAAGAACCTCGTTTATGGTACAAGTTCAATATCGCAGAAAGTGAAAAATGGATAAAGAACTTGTGGTTCTTACGTACAATGCAATATCACTCAGCAATGAAATCTATGTCATCAGGCCAGTAGCAGCATAATGAGTGGATTCAGGTATGATGATTCGAACTGAAATAAGTCACACAGAAAAGAAACATCATAAGGTATCACTAATACACAGAATGTGAACTTGGCTACACATGAACTGAATTACAAAACAGAACAGTGTCTCAAGTTTAGAAAACCAACTTACGCTTGCTTAAGGGGGAAGGTGAGTTGGGGTGCTGCATAAAACCAGAGATTGAAATGAGCACAGATAAAGTTCCTTAAGCCAAATATGGAATAGACAAGAGCTACTCCTTGCTCAACGAAATGGACTCAACACCGCATATTAAACGCCTAAGAATGTACCTGACTAGTAAGTATCTTAAAACCTATGGATTGCTATGTCTCCGAAAGAGAATCAAGCATGTGTACAGGGGCATAAACGCAGCAGTGATAGGATTGGAGAGGTTCGGTGAGCAAATGAAGACCCTTTGAAGTCATATTGCATGGTACCCATTCCACGGGTCTCAACTCTCCAGGTTTAAGGTATTCTTCCTTCAGCTAAAACATGCATGTGGAACCCAGAGTATGATCAACCGTGTGAACGGGAGACGTGTTCAAATATGTCTCAGTTTTCCTCCCCTGGTACTCGGGTGCAACATTCCAGACCCTTTACTAACACTCTCCCAACTTGGAGAGTCAGCGCCTTTAACATCCTGTTTGGCCCAGTTTGCAATTTCTGCGGAAGATGAACAGGAATAGCGAGAACCAATGAGAGGCTAGCTGGAGGTGTCTGGACGGGCAAATTTAACTCTCATTTCCCACCAGGAAGAGGAAATAACCAAAGGCTCAGCGTGCCGTGCCGGAACCAGATTAGGGCCTGAAGCCATCCTGCGGTGTTGCGGCCAGCTCAAGAGAAAGCGAGTTGAAGAAAGGAGCTCAGGGTCTCTGTAATTCACAAACCTGCAGAGTTATAAATGACAGCTATCGTCCAAAAATAGACTGAAGTAAGGCTTCCAAGAGGACTTGAAAGCGGGGCAGAATTGCAGGATACCGATTTCAGGAGGTAGACTGGAATTGCATTGAAAGCGTAGGAAAAGAGGCAGAACGTCCACAATGATGCACTTTGCCAAAAGGGCGTATGCGTTTTTTCCTGAATATATTCAGGAAAAAACGCATACGCCCTTTTTGGCCAACCAAGCAAGCTTGCAAAGGAAATCTGCACTACAATGAAGTTCACTTCCCCCCGGTCAAAAGGGCCATCAGAATAAAGTGTAAAATCCAGAAAGGCAGGACAGGCCATGGAGAACTGGGAGCCTTGTTATGCTGATGGGCGGGATGTAAATTGCCAACAGACACTCGGGAGAAGTGTATGGTGTTTCCTGAAACATCTAAAAAACAAAGCAACAGAGCCTAGGGCACTTCCACTTATGGTCCTATAGCTTAGGGAAATTAATATCAAAAAGACACAGCAACCCCAAAATTTGGGACGGCTCTTTTAACAGGAATCTCTTCTACGGCACAAGTTAAATATCCCAGAGAGCAAATAATGGATAAAGAAGTTGCGGTACTTCTGTACAACAGAATACCACTCAGCAATGAAATCTATGTCACCAGGCCCGTACCAGCATAATGAGTGGATTGAGGCACGATGATTCTAAGTGAAATAAGTCACACAGAAAAAGAAACATCATAAGGTATCACTAATACACGGAATGTGAACTTGGCTACACATGAACTGAATTACAAAACAGAACAGGGTCTCAAGTTTAGAAAACCAACTTATGCCTGCTTAAGGGGGAAGGTGAGTTGGGGTGCTGCATAAAAGCAGAGTTTGAAATTAGCACAGATACCGTTCCATAAGCCAAATATGTAATAGACAAGAGCTACCCCTTGCTCAACGAAATGGATTCAACAATGTGGTATCACCTCACACCTGGTAGAATAGGCATCATTGAAAATCTACAAACAAAAAATGCTGGAAAGGGTGTGGAGAAAAGGAACCCTCTTCCACTATTGTTGGGAATATAAATTGATACAGTCATTATGGAGAACAATATGGAATTTCTTAAGAAACTAACAATAGAATTACCATAGGATACAGCAATCCCAGTACTGGACATATACCCAGACAAAACCATAAATCAAAAAGAGTCATTCACCGCAATGTTCATTGCATCACTATTTACAATATCGAGGTAATGGAAGCAACCTAAATGCCCACAGACAGACGAATGCATAAAGCTGTGGTACATATATAAAATGGAATATTACTAAGCCATGAAAAGGAATGAAATTGGGTCATTTGTAGAGACGTCGATGGATCTAGAGACTGTCATACAGAGTGAAGTAAGTCAGAAAGAGAAAAACAAATCTTGTATATTCATGCATATATGTGGAACCTAGAAAAACTGTACAGATTAACCATTTTGCAAGGCATAAACAGAGCAACAGATGTAGACAACAAACGTATGGACAACAAGGGGGGAAAGCTGTTGGGGGGGTGGTGGTGGGAGGAGTTGAGAGACTGGGATTGGCATGTATACATTTATATGTATAAAATAGATAACCAATAAGAACCTGCTGTATAAAAATATAAAATAAAATTCAAAATTAAAAAGAAGTAAAATTTAAAAAATAAAACAGAAAAAACAATTATTCCCTGCACATACATGTATTTATATGAATAAATTATTTCCATGCTTATATCTGTAAATACAAAAAAGAGGAATAAAATCTACCTTGAACCAAAAACGAAAAAGAGAAAAAAAACACAGAACCCACCAGTTACACAGAGGAAAACCGTATCAGGGCACTTGCTCCAGTTGTAAACAATTCTGAAGTTGGTCAGTGGTGGGGAATCGTCTCCCATTCAGCCAGCAGCCCCCACGCAACAAGCGTCCTCATTGCAAAGCTGGGGCACCGTGCCGAGGCATCTGTGAGTAAACGTGAGCTGAGCCCCAGGCCAGTTGCTGCTGAACTATTCCCACCCGTCCCAGGTAAAACACCTGAATATATACAAGGACTTGAAAGCCTAGAGGAAGGGCCATAGAGCCACACGAGTGACAGCATGCCGGCCGACTTGGTGCCTGCAGGCCAGCCAGGATGGTCCTGGCCCTGGGTGCTCTTCTGGAAGATTTCCATTTCCCTGCCTGAGATACCCGTCCTGTCCCTGCCCCCACTGCTTTTTTCCTTCCTCACCTCTGCCCAGGGAGAAATTCCAGCAGCAGGTATGGGTGACACATCCTCTTCTTTAGCAGGTGGCAGCCTGGCAACTGCTGCAGAAAGTCCAGCAGAGCCCCACTCACACTGGGCCACCCACAAAGCCGTGGCCTCTCACTCCCTCCCACCAGCCCAGCCCCGAGACTGCTGACAGGGCAGAGAAAATGGCGTCAGGCACGGTTGCAGGGGCTCTTGCTGCCTGGAGTGGTATTTATATTGATCTCAACCCAGGCACACCTGGGGAGGGCTGGCCGGCACGGTAAGGCTGCCCAGGTCAGCCAATCATCACCCCTCAGGGGCTCACAGTTGCAGAAAATGGAACTTGCTGAACCGGCCAGGTCCAAGGAACAGGTGTGGGCTCCTGAGAGTCAGGATAGACAAGGGGCTGCAGCTTTGGCTTGTTTTCTAATCATTTTATCTGGCCCATGAGTGGGAGACAACTTCAAGAAAACCCTCTCCTAATGAGAGGAACCCAGGAGTCAGGCAGAGGAGGGGTGGGTGGTGGTTGGAGACAGAGGCCTGGTGCCCCGGGTGCAGTGGAAGTCTCTGGAAGACCAGGTGGAGGGAGGCCTCACGGAGTGATGCCCAGGGTCACAGACCTGTCGCAGCTGCTGTTTGTTAGTTCAAGTCCTGCTCTGAGGTGCTCTGTGTCAGCTCTGAGCGACAGGTGAGCTGGGGGTGCTCTGCAATGAGGGCTATGTGCACGGTTCCTGTGTGCCCAGCCCTGCCACGGTACCTGCAAGGGTAGCTCTGTATCCTGGGAGGGGCCTGACCACGAGAGCCCCGTGGGCTGGGGTGGGGGTGGGGTACCTGCCCAGGTGAGCTCCATATTCTGGGATTGGTCTGACCACGAGAGCCCCATGGGCTGCTGGGGACCTGGTAAAGGATGTCAGGACAGTCAGTGAAGCCACCGAGGATATACCTCCAGTTGCTCCTAATTCCTACACCCTGCTGGTCATTCTACCAACCACCAGGACATGGTATTCTGTATTAGTCTTCAATGATGCCTTCTTTTGTATTCCATTAGTCCCAGAGTCACAAGAAATTTTGGCTTGTGAGTGGCAGGACTCAACATACAACTAAAACAATACTTCCGGGCCGTCTGGCCCCAAGGGTGCAAAAATTCCCACACCATCTTTGGGGAAAGCTTAGCTAAAGACCTAAAAGTTCTACCTCTGGAAAAGGAAACCCTCCTTCAATATGCAGACGACATTCTGATCACCAGCCCTACTAAGGAGGCCTCTGAACTACCAAGCCAATAAAGGATAGAAGTTGTCCAAGAAAAAGCTCAAATATCACAGACTGCGGTGACCTGCCTGGGCTTCATTCTCACAGAAGGTCAGAGAAGCCCATCCCAGGAAAGGGAAGAAACCATTTTCAGCCTTACCCCTTTCTAAAACTAGAAGACAGCTTAGGGGTTCCTGGGGAGGCCAGGGTTTGCTGCTTCTGGATCCCTAGCTACAGTCTACTAGCTGGGCCTCTATATGAAACACTGAAAGGAAAAGATGATGATCCTTTTGAATAGAATCCAGAAGTGGCCTTTCAAGAATGGAAAGAGCAGTCAATTCAGACCCTTGCCCTGGAACTCCCTAATTTAGCTAAACCCTTTGACCTTTACATTCCCGGTGAAAGGTGAATCGCCATTGGAGAATTAGTGCAAAAACTGGGACCACTTGAAATGGAACAATGCAAGAATGCCATCCAGGTAGGATAAACTACGGTCACTAAGGGGCTTGGCCCACTGCCACATCTGGCCAAGATACTGGCGGTATCTAAAAACCTGGAAATCAGCAGCCCAAAAGGCCACCTCCCTCCTAAGGGAAAAGGACCCCACGTGGTGATCCTAACCACCAACCATGCCCTGAAGTTGCAGGGTTCGCTCCGTGGGCACACCGACCTCGAGTGAGGAGGCCCTCCAACTCCAACATCCAGAGAGATAACCGGGGGCAACAGGGCACCATGACGACTCGTGTGAACATCACTTGACCTGGAGTTTCTCTCATAAAACAACAAGAGTGTGTCCCAAAAGAGTAGACTACTGCTTGCAGGACTTACTGCACCCAGAGGGGAGCTAATAATCTTGGCGGGGGAACAGTATACCACACTGTCACCATAGAAAAGCCTACAGACACCGTGATGATGGTGGCCAATAAGACCGGCTGGACTCCTGTTTACTTCAAAAGGCTGTTGACTCAGTAGCCATCATGGTCCTTGGTCACCACTGACCCTGGACTGTCTGGGAGTTGAGCGGGCAGGGCTCTGACACCTGGTGCTGTTTGTACGTTAATTCAGGGGCCTAATTGAAGAAAGCGCAGACTACTGGTCAGAGCATCTAGGCTGGCAGAGACGGTCAGCCTAAGGTGGCCGAACAAATGTGGGGCGGGGTGAAACCGGCCCCCACAGCGTCTCTGCACATCTCTTTCCTGGACCCTTAAAGGTCATTAGAATCTATAACACTTCCAATGCTGGTGCTCAGGTGGACGAGCAGGGAGGCAGGGGTCCTGGGGACAATCAACGTCACCGGGAGGCTGCTGGGGAGAAGCTCTGACCCTCGCCCCAGGGTATGAGGGCTCCCAACTCAGCACTCAGCAGTTACAGAAGAAGGGTCTGCACCCTCAGCACTCCAAGAATGAGGAACGGGACAAAAGGCAGAGGAGGGGTTTGTCCCCAGCAAAGCCCATTAAAAATCCCTGGGAGATAAAAATAGAATCTGGGCAATAAAGTCAAGTCTAACCTTTTTTATCCTTTGTGCTTTGTCTAATTTCACGTGCTCCTAGGGTCCCGCATGCAGAGGTTCCACACCCGGCACTTCAGACCAGATTTCCTAGTGCAGAATGGCTGGGTCGACACCTCAGCTCCTGGGGCCCAGTGCAGACTCCACGATATAGAGCCTGAGCTACAGCCAACCCGGCCCTCGAGAGCTCCGCCGCCTCCCTCCCTCCCACTGACTCTGACAGGATCTCTACACAGCAGCCCAGCCCACAGCCCACGGGGTAGTGCATGCTCTCACCTCTCCATTCTCTGATCAAAATATAAAGTTTCCTTTGCTTGTGAACCAAACTCAGTCTCGATCTGTTGGCCCCAATGACACTGGGCAGGGGGACACTTGTTGGGGTCCACTCTGGAGGATCAGTAACAGAAATTGAGACTATTGTAACCTCAATGAACAGATGTGTGAGCCAAACTGTAGTTAACATAGAACAGTGTATAAGGCTCGGGTAAAATAAGATGTTTTTAACACTTCCATTTGATATTTCCATCACTTTTTATAAGCAAGTTCAGTGAAAAGGTTTGTCTTATTTGTCAGGTCAATATTAGAGAAACGAAGTGATTTCTTTCCAAGGATGTACAGCTAATAATCTTGGTTAAACCTTCAATCTTGTTTTAAATGCTTTTCCATTGAAAATGATACCTCTCTTTCAGCTCCCCCATTTCTGAGAAATATAAAATCTTATAATTTATTATTACCAAAGGGGAAAGGTGGGAGGAGGGATAAATTAACAGTTTGGAATGAACACATACACACTGCTATGTATAAAATAGATCATCAACAAGGAACTACTGTATAGCACAGGGAACTACACTCAACATTTTGCAATAACCTATAAGGGGAAATAATCTGAAAAAGAATAGATATTTTTATTGACATCATCTATCAATGACAGTTAAAGTGTAGCCTAAGGGAAGCTGGTGGTGAGTGCTTCTGACCCTGAAGACTTCAATCATCTAAAGTTTGGACTCTGCCTACTTCCCAAGGCCCTTAATGAACATATGTGTAGCCGTAGCTTAAAAACTTCCCCAGTTTGGGTTTCGGGGAGACACTGATTTTGAAAAAGCCCTGGTGTTCTCCTTACATGAATGGGACTCTTCCTACTGCTAAAACATGTCTGTCACACCCAGAGGATGGTATACCGTCTGATCGGGAAGAGTTTGGAAAAGGCATCTCATCTCCTCATCTCCTGGTGCTCGGGTTCACCCCTCCAGCGTCTTTACTAACAGTCTCCCCACTTGGAGATGTCAGCACTGTCAACATCCTGTTGCGTACAGTTTGGAATTTGTCCAGAGGATGAAGTGGAAGGATGAGGAACAATGAGAGACAAGTCCTAGGTGTTCAGACAGGCACATGTCACTCTAATTTCCAATCAGGAAGACGAATTGACCAAAGGCTAGGGTTGCCCATGGAAACAGTATAGGGCTTGAGGAAATCTCGCTGCTTTGTGGCCAGTTCCCATAAACACGAGTTGAACAATGGAACTCAGGGGCAGTAAAATTCACAAAACTGCAGAGTTGAAAATATCCATCACTGAAAAATGTCTTGAGGAAAGTCAGAGAAAAGGACTTGTAAGCAAGGGAGAATGGCAGGAAAGGGATTTGAGGAGGTAGAAAGGACTCGCCATTAAGCACAAGAAAAGGAGCTGAACATTGCCAACATTGCAGTTGGCCAAAAAGGGTGTATGCGTTCTTTTCTGTATATATTCAAGAAAAGGGCATACACTTTTTTAGCCAACCAAACAGGTGGGCACTGGAAGTCAATACTACAAAAGATATCACTTTGCATCAGTCAGAAGAGCCATCCTCATAAAGCGTAAACAACAGAAATGCAGGACAGGGCAACGAGAAGAGGGAGCCCTGTGAGACTTATAGTGGAAATGTATATTGCCAACGGCCATTCTGGAGAAGTGTATTGTGTTTACTAAAGCATCTAAAAAATGAGCTACAGAGCATAGGGCACTTGCACTCATGGGCGTATATCTTGGGAAAAACAAAAATCGAGAGGACACAGGCACCCCAATGTTTACCCCCTCTCTGTTTAAAAGATCCTCGACTAGGATATAACTTAAATGTCTCTGGAGGGAAAAAATGGATAGAGATGTGGTACTTAGGTAGAGTGGAATATTATTCAGCCTGGAAATCAATGAAATATGGCCAGTTGTAACAACTCCGGAGGAGTTACGTATGATCATTCTAAGTGACAGAATTCAAAAAGAAAAAGACACATATCATAAGATATCACTTAAAGGTGGAATCCAAAATGGCTACACATGAAATAAATTACAAAACAAAAACATAGTCAAATATGTAGAAAACACGCATAAGGCTGCTAAACGGGAAAGGTGGGGAGGGGTGAGGCATCATCCAGGAGGTTGAAATTAGCAAAGATACCATTCCAAATACCAAACTGATAATCAACAAGGCCTACACGGTAGCTAAAAGAACTGCACTCAGCACACTCAAGTCACCGGAAAAGAATATATACGACTGGTAAGAATCTGAAAAAGAATTTATTGATGTCTCTCTGTACGTGAATCAAGTGGATGTACAGCAGCAAGAAACAGAGCTTTGAAAATCAGCTGTAACCAATATAGTAATAAATTGAAAAAAATAAACGACAGAGAGACAGAGAAAACCTCTTACAACTTTTCCTCAGGGACGGTGATGCAACATGGATTGAACACATCTAGACCCACAGCAGGATGAGACATAAGGCTGGAAACTGTTTGCGCTAAGAGAAATGTGAGGTTGGGTGAGGAAATGCACACCCTTTAAAGTAATACTACCTGGTACCCATTCAATGGGTCCCAAATCTGCAGGTTCAAGGGATCTTCCTACAGCTAAAACATGCATGGAAAACCCAGAGGACTGTACACCATGTGATCGGGAGATGTGTCTAAAATGCACCTCATTTATCCTCTCCTGGTGCTCCTGTTCACCATTCCAGCCACGCTACTTAGAATCTCCCCACTTGGAGAATCAGCACATTTAAACTTCTGTTTCACACATTTTGCAAATTGTGAGGAGGATGAACGGGAAGAGGGGGAACCAATGAGAGAAGAGTTGTAGGGGTTTGGACGGGCACATATCACTCTAATTTCCCATTAAGAGTAAGAATTAAAGGAAGGCTCAGCCTGCCTCGCCGGAGCCAAAATAGGGCCTGAAGCAATCCTGCGGGTTTGAGGCCAGCTCACAAAAGAGCAACTTAAAAAATGGAGCTCAGGGTCACTGCAATTCACAAACCTGCAGAGTTATAAATGAAAACTAACGTCCAAAAATATGTTGAGGTAAGGCAAAGAAGAGGATCTGAATGCAAGACAGAATTGCAAGAAACAGATTTCAAGAGATAGATTGGACTCGTCTTTAACGCACATGAAAAGCGGCAGAATTTCGACAATGATGCAGTTGGCCCAAAAGGGCGTATGCGTTTTTTCCTGATTATATCCAGGAAAAAACGCATACGCACTTTATGGGCAACGAAGCAAGCAAGCAATGCAAATGTGCACAACAAAGAAGTCTCACTTCCCACCGGTCAAAAGGGCCATCCTAAAAAATTGTAAAAACCAGAAATGCAGGACAGGCCATGGAGAACAGGGAGCCTTTATACGCTGATGGGCAGTGTGTGAACTGCCGAGAGCCACTCTGGAGAAGCGTATGGTGGTTCCTAAATCATCTAAAAAACAGAGCTACAGAGCATAGGACACTTCCAATCATGGGAGTATATCTAGGGAAGTCTAAAAATCAACAAGACACAAGCACACCACAGTTTAGGGCTACTCTGTTTACAAGAACCTCAACTTCAGTACACCTTAAATATCCCAGGAAAGAGAACAATGGATAAAGAAGATGTGGTACTTATGTACAATGGAATATCTCTTCACCATGAAATCAATGTAATAAGGCTAGTAGAAGGATAAAGAGTGGATTTAGGTCCGATAATACTACTTGAAATAAGTCAAACAGAAAAAGAAACATATCATAAGATATCACTTATAGAGGGAGGGTAAATATGGCTGCACAAGAAATGAATTACAGAACAGAACAGTGTCTCACATTTAGAAAACACACTTATGTCAGCTTAAGGGGAAAGGAGAGGTGGGGTGATGCATAAAACCAGAGTTTGAAATTAGCACAGATACCGTTCAATAAACCAAATAGGTATTAGACAAGATCTACACCTTGCTCAATGAACTGGCCTCAACACACCCTATACACCGCAGAGAAATATATCTGAGGAATAAGAATCTTAAAACCCATGTATTGATATATCTCCATAAGGGAATCAAGTGTGTGCAGAGCGGCACAAACACAGCAGTGAAAAGGAGCTAAACCCCATTATAGAAATAAATTTTAAAAACAAAACGCTGAAACAATGAAAGAGAGAAAAATTCTTACAAAATTCGCTCAGGGGCTGTGATGCAACCTGGATTGACCACATATAAACCCACAGCTGGATAAGACATAAGGCTGGACACTTGGGGCTGACAGGATTGGTGAGCTTTGGTGAGCAACTGCCAAAAGTTTAATGCAATACTTCATGCTACTCAGTCCAAGGGTCCCAACACTCCAGGTTGAAGGGAATCTTCCTACAGCTAAACCATGCTTGGGAAACCCAGCGACTGGTATACCATATGATCGGGAAAGGTTTCTAAAACGCACCTCATTTTTCCTCTCCTGGGGCTCCGGATCGACATTCCAGCCGCTTTACTAACAACATCCCCACATGGAGTCAATGCCTTTAAGTTCTGGTATCGCACAGTCTGCAGTTAGTGCAGAGGATGAATGGGAATAGGGGGAAGCAGTGAGAAACTAGCTGTAGCGGTTTCAATGGGCACATGTCACTCTAATATCACATCAGTAAGAAGAATTAACCAAAGGCACAGCAAGGTGCCCCAGAAGAAAAATAGGGCTTCAAGGAATCCTGTGGTTACGGGGCAAGACCACAAAAATAAGAGCTAAAAAATGGAGCTAAGGGCCACTGCAATTCAAAAACCTGCAGAGTTATAAAGGCCAACTATTTTTAAAAATATATTGAGGTAAGGCTATGAAGAGGCATTGAAAGCAAGGCAGAATTGCAGGAAACCGATTTCAGGAGGTAGACTGGAATTGCATTGAAAGCATATGAAGAGAGTCAGAAACTCGACAATGATGCACTTGGCCAAAAAGGGCGTATGCGTTTTTTCCTGAATATATTCAGGAAAAAACGCATACGCACTTTTTGGCCAACCAAGCAAACCTGCAAAGGAAATCTGCACTACAATGAAGTCTCACTTCCACCCGGTCAAAAGGGCCATCTGAAAAAAGTGTAAAATCCATAAAGGCACGACAGGCCATGGAGAACTGGGAGCCTTCTTATGCTGATGGGCGGGATGTAAATTGCCAACAGCCACTCTGGAGAAGTGTATGGTGTTTTCTGAAACATCTAAAAAACAAAGCAACAGAGCCTAGGGCACTTCCACTTATGGTCCTATAGCTTAGGGAAATTAAAATCAAAAAGACACAGCCACCCCAAAGTTTGGGACGGCTCTGTTTACAAGAACCTCGTTTACGGTACAAGTTCAATATCGCAGAAAGTGAAAAATGGATAAAGAACCTGTGGTACTTACGTACAATGCAATATCACTCAGCAATGAAATCTATGTCATCAGGCCCGTAGCAGCATAATGAGTGGATTCAGGTATGATGATTCTAACTGAAATAAGTCACACAGAAAAAGAAACATCATAAGATATCACTAATACACGGAATGTAAACTTGGCTACACAGGAACTGCATTCCAAAACAGAACAGTGTCTCAAATTTAGAAAACCAACTTATGCTTGCTTAAGGGGAAAGGTGAGTTGGGGTGCTGCATAAAACCAGAGATTGAAATGAGCACAGATAAAGTTCCTTAAGCCAAATATGGAATAGACAAGAGCTACTCCTTGCTCAACGAAATGGACTCAAAACCCCATATTAAATGCCTAAGAATGTACCTGACTAGTAAGTATCTTAAAACCTATGGATTGCTATGTCTCCAAAAGAGAATCAAGCGTGTGTACAGGGGCATAAACGCAGCAGTGATAGGATTGGAGAGGTTTGGTGAGCAAATGAAGACCCTTTGAAGTCATATTGCATGGTACCCATTACACGGGTCTCAACTCTCCAGGTTTAAGGTATTCTTCCTTCAGCTAAAACATGCATGTGGAACCCAGAGTATGATCAACCATGTGATCGGGAGACGTGTTCAAATATGTCTCAGTTTTCCTCCCCTGGTACTCGGGTGCAACATTCCAGATGCTTTACTAACACTCTCCCCACTTGGAGAGTCAGCGCCTTTAACCTCCTGTTTGGCCCAGTTAGCAATTTCTGCGGAAGATGAACAGGAATAGCGAGAACCAATGAGAGGCTAGCTGGAGGTGTCTGGACGGGCAAATTTAACTCTCATTTCCCACCAGGAAGAGGAATTAACCAAAGGCTCAGCGTGCCGTGCCGGAACCAGATTAGGGCCTGAAGCCATCCTGCGGTGTTGCGGCCAGCTCACAAGAAAGCGAGTTGAAGAAAGGAGCTCAGGGGCACTGTAATTCACAAACCTGCAGAGTTATAAATGACAGCTATCGTCCAAAAATATACTGAAGTAAGGCTGCCAAGAGGACTTGAAAGTGGGGCAGAATTGCAGGAAACCGATTTCAGGAGGTAGACTGGAATTGCATTGAAAGCATAGGAAAAGAGGCAGAACGTCCACAATGATGCACTTGGCCAAAAAGGGCGTATGCGTTTTTTCCTGAATATATTCAGGAAAAAACGCATACGCCCTTTTTGGCCAACCAAGCAAGCTTGCAAAGGAAATCTGCACTACAATGAAGTCTCACTTCCCCCCGGTCAAAAGGGCCATCTGAAAAAAGTGTAAAATCCAGAAAGGCAACAGGCCATTGAGAACTGGGAGCCTTGTTATGCTGATGGGCGGGATGTAAATTGCCAACAGACACTCGGTAGAAGTGTATGGTGTTTCCTGAAACATCTAAAAAACAAAGCAACAGAGCCTAGGGCACTGCCACTTATGGTCCTATAGCTTAGGGAAATTAAAATCAAAAAGACACAGCCACCCCACAGTTTGGGACGCCTCTGTTTACAAGAACCTCGTTTACTGTACAAGTTCAATATCACAGAAAGTGAAAAATGGATAAAGAACTTTTGGTACTTACGTACAATGCAGTATCACTCAGCAATGAAATCTATGTCATCAGGCCCATAGCAGCATAATGAGTGGATTCAGGTACGATGATTCTAACTGAAATAAGTCACACAGAAAAAGAAACATCATAAGATATCACTAATACACGGAATGTAAACATGGCTACACAGGAACTGAATTCCAAAACAGAACAGGGTCTCAAATTTAGAAAACCAACTTATGCTTGCTTAAGGGGAAAGGTGAGTTGGGTTGCTGCATAAAACCAGAGATTGAAATGAGCACAGATAAAGTTCCTTAAGCCAAATATGGAATAGACAAGAGCTACTCCTTGCTCAACGAAATGGACTCAACACCGCATATTAAACGCCTAAGAATGTACCTGACTAGTAAGTATCTTAAAACCTATGGATTGCTATGTCTCCGAAAGAGAATCAAGCATGTGTACAGGGGCATAAACGCAGCAGTGATAGGATTGGAGAGGTTCGTTGAGCAAATGAAGACCCTTTGAAGTCATATTGCATGGTACCCATTCCACGGGTTTCAACTACCCAGGTTTTAGGTATATTTCCTTCAGCTAAAACATGCATGTGGAACCCAGAGTATGATCAACCATGTGATCGGGAGACGTGTTCAAATATGTCTCAGTTTTCCTCCCCTGGTACTCGGGTGCAACATTCCAGACGCTTTCCTAACACTCTCCCGTCTTGGAGAGTCAGTTCCTTTAACCTCCTGTTTGGCCCAGTTTGCAATTTCTGCGGAAGATGAACAGGAATAGCGAGAACCAATGAGAGGCTAGCTGGAGGTGTCTGGACAGGCAAATTTAACTCTCATTTCCCACCAGGAAGAGGAATTAACCAAAGTCTCAGCGTGCCGTGCCGGAACCAGATTAGGGCCTGAAGCCATCCTGCGGTGTTGCGGCCAGCTCACAAGAAAGCGAGTTGAAGAAAGGAGCTCAGGGGCACTGTAATTCACAAACCTGCAGAGTTATAAATGACAGCTATCGTCCAAAAATAGACTGAAGTAAGGCTGCCAAGAGGACTTGAAAGCGGGGCAGAATTGCAGGAAACTGATTTCAGGAGGTAGACTGGAATTGCATTGAAAGCATAGGAAAAGAGGCAGAACGTCCACAATGATGCACTTGGCCAAAAAGGGCGTATGCGTTTTTTCCTGAATATATTCAGGAAAAAACGCATACGCCCTTTTTGGCCAACAAAGCAAGCTTGCAAAGGAAATCTGCACTACAATGAAGTCTCACTTTCCCCCGGTCAAAAGGGCCATCTGAAAAAAGTGTAAAATCCAGAAAGGCAGGACAGGCCATGGAGAACTGGGAGCCTTGTTATGCTGATGGGCGGGATGGAAATTGCCAAAAGACACTCGGGAGAAGTGTATGGTGTTTCCTGAAACATCTAAAAAACAAAGCAACAGAACCTAGGGCACTTCCACTTATGGTCCTATAGCTTAGGGAAATTAAAATCAAAAAGACACAGCCACCCCACAGTTTGGGACGCCTCCGTTTACAAAAACCTCGTTTACCGTACAAGTTCAATATCACAGAAAGTGAAAAATGGATAAAGAACTTGTGGTACTTACGTACAATGCAGTATCACTCAGCAATGAAATCTATGTCATCAGGCCCATAGCAGCATAATGAGTGGATTCAGGTACGATGATTCTAACTGAAATAAGTCACACAGAAAAAGAAACATCATAAGATATCACTAATACACGGAATGTAAACTTGGCTACACAGGAACTGCATTCCAAAGCAGAACAGGGTCTCAAATTTAGAAAACCAACTTATGCTTGCTTAAGGGGAAAGGTGAGTTGGGGTGCTGCATAAAACCAGAGATTGAAATGAGCACAGATAAAGTTCCTTAAGCCAAATATGGAATAGACAAGAGCTACTCCTTGCTCAACGAAATGGACTCAACACCGCATATCAAACGCCTAAGAATGTACCTGACTAGTAAGTATCTTAAAACCTATGGATTGCTATGTCTCCGAAAGAGAATCAAGCATGTGTACAGGGGCATAAACGCAGCAGTGATAGGATTGGAGAGGTTCGGTGAGCAAATGAAGACCCTTTGAAGTCATATTGCATGGTACCCATTACACGGGTCTTAACTCTACAGGTTTAAGGTATTCTTCCTTTAGCTAAAACATGCATGCGGAACCTAGAGTATGATCAACCATGTGATCGGGAGACGTGTTCATATATGTCTCAGTTTTTGTACCCTGGAACTCGGGTGCAACATTCCAGACGCTTTACTAACACTCTCCCCACTTGGAGAGTCAGTCCCTTTAACCTCCTGTTTGGCCCAGTTTGCAATTTCTGCGGAAGATGAACAGGAATAGCGAGAACCAATGAGAGACTAGCTGGAGGTGTCTGGACGGGCAAATTTAACACTCACATCCCACCAGAAAGAGGAATTAACCAAAGGCTCAGCGTGCCGTGCCGGAACCAGATTAGGGCCTGAAGCCATCCTGCGGTGTTGCGGCCAGCTCACAAGAAAGCGAGTTGAAGAAAGGAGCTCAGGGGCACTGTAATTCACAAACCTGCAGAGTTATAAATGAGAGCTATCGTCCAAAAATATACTGAAGTAAGGCTGCCAAGAGGACTTGAAAGCGGGGCAGAATTGCAGGAAACCGATTTCAGGAGGTAGACTGGAATTGCATTGAAAGCATATGAAAAGAGGCAGAACGTCCACAATGATGCACTTGGCCAAAAAGGGCGTATGCGTTTTTTCCTGAATATATTCAGGAAAAAACGCATACGCCCTTTTTGGCCAACCAAGCAAGCTTGCAAAGGAAATCTGCACTACAATGAAGTCTCACTTCCCCCCGGTCAAAAGGGCCATCTGAAAAAAGTGTAAAATCCAGAAAGGCAGGACAGTCCATGGAGAACTGGGAGCCTTGTTATGCTGATGGGCGGGATGTAAATTGCCAACAGCCACTTGGGAGAAGTGTATAGTGTTTCCTGAAACATCTAAAAAACAAAGCAACAGAGCCTAGGGCACTTCCACTTATGGTCCTATAGCTTAGGGAAATTAAAATCAAAAAGACACAGCCACCCCAAAGATTGGGACGCCTCTGTTTACAAGAACCTCGTTTACCGTACAAGTTCAATATCACAGAAAGTGAAAAATGGATAAAGAACTTGTGGTACTTACGTACAATGCAGTATCACTCAGCAAAAAAATCTATGTCATCAGGCCCTTAGCAGCACAATGAGTGGATTCAGGTATGATGATTCTAACTGAAATAAGTCACACAGAAAAAGAAACATCATAAGATATCAGTAATACACGGAATGTAAACTTGGCTACACAGGAACTGAATTACAGAACAGAACAGGGTCTCATATTTAGAAAACCAACTTACGCTTGCTTAAGGGGGAAGGTGAGTTGGGGTGCTGCATAAAACCAGAGATTGAAATGAGCACAGATAAAGTTCCTTAAGCCAAATATGGAATAGACAAGAGCTACTCCTTGCTCAACGAAATGGACTCAACACCGCATATTAAAAGCCTAAGAATGTACCTGACTAGTAAGTATCTTAAAACCTATGGATTGCTATGTCTCCGAAAGAGAATCAAGCGTGTGTACAGGGGCATAAACGCAGCAGTGATAGGATTGGAGAGGTTCGGTGAGCAAATGAAGACCCTTTGAAGTCATATTGCATGGTACCCATTCCACGGGTCTCAACTCTCCAGGTTTAAGGTATTCTTCCTTCAGCTAAAACATGCATGTGGAACCCAGAGTATGATCAACCATGTGAACGGGAGACGTGTTCAAATATGTCTCAGTTTTCCTCCCCTGGTACTCGGGTGCAACATTCCAGACCCTTTACTAACACTCTCCCAACTTGGAGAGTCAGCGCCTTTAACCTCCTGTTTGGCCCAGTTTGCAATTTCTGCGGAAGATGAACAGGAATAGGGAGAACCAATGAGAGACTAGCTGGAGGTGTCTGGACGGGCAAATTTAACTCTCATTTCCCACCAGGAAAAGGAATTAACCAAAGGCTCAGCGTGCCGTGCCGGAACCAGATTAGGGCCTGAAGCCATCCTGCGGTGTTGCGGCCAGCTCAAAAGAAAGCGAGTTGAAGAAAGGAGCTCAGGGTCTCTGTAATTCACAAACCTGCAGAGTTATAAATGACAGCTATCGTCCAAAAATAGACTGAAGTAAGGCTTCCAAGAGGACTTGAAAGCGGGGCAGAATTGCAGGATACCGATTTCAGGAGGTAGACTGGAATTGCATTGAAAGCATAGGAAAAGAGGCAGAACGTCCACAATGATGCACTTGGCCAAAAAGGGCGTATGCGTTTTTTCCTGAATATATTCAGGAAAAAACGCATACGCCCTTTTTGGCCAACCAAGCAAGCTTGCAAAGGAAATCTGCACTACAATGAAGTTTCACTTCCCCCCGGTCAAAAGGGCCATCTGAAAAAAGTGTAAAATCTAGAAAGGAAGGACAGGCCATGGAGAACTGGGAGCCTTGTTATGCTGATGGGCGGGATGTAAATTTCCAACAGACACTCAGGAGAAGTGTATGGTGTTTCCAGAAACATCTAAAAAACAAAGCAACAGAGCCTAGGGCACTGCCACTTATGGTCCTATAGCTTAGGGAAATTAAAATCAAAAAGACACAGCCACCCCAAAGTTTGGGACGCCTCTGTTTACAAGAACCTCGTTTACCGTACAAGTTCCATATCACAGAAAGTGAAAAATGGATAAAGAACTTTTGGTACTTACGTACAATGCAGTATCACTCAGCAATGAAATCTATGTCATCAGGCCCATAGCAGCATCATGAGTGGATTCAGGTACGATGATTCTAACTGAAATAAGTCACACAGAAAAAGAAACATCATAAGATATCACTAATACACGGAATTTAAACTTGGCTACACAGGAACTGAATTCCAAAACAGAACAGGGTCTCAAATTTAGAAAACCAACTTATGCTTGCTTAAGGGGAAAGGTGAGTTGGGTTGCTGCATAAAACCAGAGATTGAAATGAGCACAGATAAAGTTCCTTAAGCCAAATATGGAATAGACAAGAGCTACTCCTTGCTCAACGAAATGGACTCAACACCGCATATTAAACGCCTAAGAATGTACCTGACTAGTAAGTATCTTAAAACCTATGGATTGCTATGTCTCCGAAAGAGAATCAAGCATGTGTACAGGGGCATAAACGCAGCAGTGATAGGATTGGAGAGGTTCGTTGAGCAAATGAAGACCCTTTGAAGTCATATTGCATGGTACCCATTCCACGGGTTTCAACTACCCAGGTTTTAGGTATATTTCCTTCAGCTAAAACATGCATGTGGAACCCAGAGTATGATCAACCATGTGATCGGGAGACGTGTTCAAATATGTCTCAGTTTTCCTCCCCTGGTACTCGGGTGCAACATTCCAGACGCTTTACTAACACTCTCACCACTTGGAGAGTCAGCACCTTTAACCTCCTGTTTGGCCCAGTTTGCAATTTCTGCGGAAGATGAACAGGAATAGCGAGAACCAATGAGAGGCTAGCTGGAGGTGTCTGGACGGGCAAATTTAACTCTCATTTCCCACCAGGAAGAGGAAATAACCAAAGGCTCAGCATGCCGTGCCGGAACCAGATTAGGGCCTGAAGCCATCCTGCGGTGTTGCGGCCAGCTCAAAAGAAAGCGAGTTGAAGAAAGGAGCTCAGGGGCACTGTAATTCACAAACCTGCAGAGTTATAAATGACAGCTATCGTCCAAAAATAGACTGAAGTAAGGCTGCCAAGAGGACTTGAAAGCGGGGCAGAATTGCAGGAAACCGATTTCAGGAGGTAGACTGGAATTGCATTGAAAGCATAGGAAAAGAGGCAGAACGTCCACAATGATGCACTTGGCCAAAAAGGGCGTATGCGTTTTTTCCTGAATATATTCAGGAAAAAACGCATACGCCCTTTTTGGCCAACCAAGCAAGCTTGCAAAGGAAATCTGCACTACAATGAAGTCTCACTTCCCCCCGGTCAAAAGGGCCATCTGAAAAAAGTGTAAAATCCAGAAAGGCAACAGGCCATTGAGAACTGGGAGCCTTGTTATGCTGATGGGCGGGATGTAAATTGCCAACAGACACTCGGGAGAAGTGTATGGTGTTTCCAGAAACATCTAAAAAACAAAGCAACAGAGCCTAGGGCACTGCCACTTATGGTCCTATAGCTTAGGGAAATTAAAATCAAAAAGACACAGCCACCCCAAAGTTTGGGACGCCTCTGTTTACAAGAACCTCGTTTACCGTACAAGTTCCATATCACAGAAAGTGAAAAATGGATAAAGAACTTTTGGTACTTACGTACAATGCAGTATCACTCAGCAATGAAATCTATGTCATCAGGCCCATAGCAGCATAATGAGTGGATTCAGGTACGATGATTCTAACTGAAATAAGTCACACAGAAAAAGAAACATCATAAGATATCACTAATACACGGAATGTAAACTTGGCTACACAGGAACTGAATTCCAAAACAGAACAGGGTCTCAAATTTAGAAAACCAACTTATGCTTGCTTAAGGGGAAAGGTGAGTTGGGTTGCTGCATAAAACCAGAGATTGAAATGAGCACAGATAAAGTTCCTTAAGCCAAATATGGAATAGACAAGAGCTACTCCTTGCTCAACGAAATGGACTCAACACCGCATATTAAACGCCTAAGAATGTACCTGACTAGTAAGTATCTTAAAACCTATGGATTGCTATGTCTCCGAAAGAGAATCAAGCATGTGTACAGGGGCATAAACGCAGCAGTGATAGGATTGGAGAGGTTCGTTGAGCAAATGAAGACCCTTTGAAGTCATATTGCATGGTACCCATTCCACGGGTTTCAACTACCCAGGTTTTAGGTATATTTCCTTCAGCTAAAACATGCATGTGGAAAACCAGAGTATGATCAACCATGTGATCGGGAGACGTGTTCAAATATGTCTCAGTTTTCCTCCCCTGGTACTCGGGTGCAACATTCCAGACGCTTTACTAACACTCTCACCACTTGGAGAGTCAGCACCTTTAACCTCCTGTTTGGCCCAGTTTGCAATTTCTGCGGAAGATGAACAGGAATAGCGAGAACCAATGAGAGGCTAGCTGGAGGTGTCTGGACGGGCAAATTTAACTCTCATTTCCCACCAGGAAGAGGAAATAACCAAAGGCTCAGCATGCCGTGCCGGAACCAGATTAGGGCCTGAAGCCATCCTGCGGTGTTGCGGCCAGCTCAAAAGAAAGCGAGTTGAAGAAAGGAGCTCAGGGGCACTGTAATTCACAAACCTGCAGAGTTATAAATGACAGCTATCGTCCAAAAATAGACTGAAGTAAGGCTGCCAAGAGGACTTGAAAGCGGGGCAGAATTGCAGGAAACCGATTTCAGGAGGTAGACTGGAATTGCATTGAAAGCATAGGAAAAGAGGCAGAACGTCCACAATGATGCACTTGGCCAAAAAGGGCATATGCGTTTTTTCCTGAATATATTCAGGAAAAAACGCATACGCCCTTTTTGGCCAACCAAGCAAGCTTGCAAAGGAAATCTGCACTACAATGAAGTCTCACTTCCCCCCGGTCAAAAGGGCCATCTGAAAAAAGTGTAAAATCCAGAAAGGCAGGACAGGCCATGGAGAACTGGGAGCCTTGTTATGCTGATGGGCGGGATGGAAATTTCCAAAAGACACTCGGGAGAAGTGTATGGTGTTTCCTGAAACATCTAAAAAACAAAGCAACAGAACCTAGGGCACTTCCACTTATGGTCCTATAGCTTAGGGAAATTAAAATCAAAAAGACACAGCCACCCCACAGTTTGGGACGCCTCCGTTTACAAGAACCTCGTTTACCGTACAAGTTCAATATCACAGAAAGTGAAAAATGGATAAAGAACTTGTGGTACTTACGTACAATGCAGTATCACTCAGCAATGAAATCTATGTCATCAGGCCCATAGCAGCATAATGAGTGGATTCAGGTACGATGATTCTAACTGAAATAAGTCACACAGAAAAAGAAACATCATAAGATATCACTAATACACGGAATGTAAACTTGGCTACACAGGAACTGCATTCCAAAGCAGAACAGGGTCTCAAATTTAGAAAACCAACTTATGCTTGCTTAAGGGGAAAGGTGAGTTGGGGTGCTGCATAAAACCAGAGATTGAAATGAGCACAGATAAAGTTCCTTAAGCCAAATATGGAATAGACAAGAGCTACTCCTTGCTCAACGAAATGGACTCAACACCGCATATCAAACGCCTAAGAATGTACCTGACTAGTAAGTATCTTAAAACCTATGGATTGCTATGTCTCCGAAAGAGAATCAAGCATGTGTACAGGGGCATAAACGCAGCAGTGATAGGATTGGAGAGGTTCGGTGAGCAAATGAAGACCCTTTGAAGTCATATTGCATGGTACCCATTACACGGGTCTTAACTCTACAGGTTTAAGGTATTCTTCCTTTAGCTAAAACATGCATGCGGAACCTAGAGTATGATCAACCATGTGATCGGGAGACGTGTTCATATATGTCTCAGTTTTTGTACCCTGGAACTCGGGTGCAACATTCCAGACGCTTTACTAACACTCTCCCGACTTGGAGAGTCAGTCCCTTTAACCTCCTGTTTGGCCCAGTTTGCAATTTCTGCGGAAGATGAACAGGAATAGCGAGAACCAATGAGAGACTAGCTGGAGGTGTCTGGACGGGCAAATTTAACACTCACATCCCACCAGAAAGAGGAATTAACCAAAGGCTCAGCGTGCCGTGCCGGAACCAGATTAGGGCCTGAAGCCATCCTGCGGTGTTGCGGCCAGCTCACAAGAAAGCGAGTTGAAGAAAGGAGCTCAGGGGCACTGTAATTCACAAACCTGCAGAGTTATAAATGACAGCTATCGTCCAAAAATAGACTGAAGTAAGGCTGCCAAGAGGACTTGAAAGCGGGGCAGAATTGCAGGAAACCGATTTCAGGAGGTAGACTGGAATTGCATTGAAAGCATAGGAAAAGAGGCAGAACGTCCACAATGATGCACTTGGCCAAAAAGGGCGTATGCGTTTTTTCCTGAATATATTCAGGAAAAAACGCATACGCCCTCTTTGGCCAACCAAGCAAGCTTGCAAAGGAAATCTGCACTACAATGAAGTCTCACTTCCCCCCGGTCAAAAGGGCCATCTGAAAAAAGTGTAAAATCCAGAAAGGCAACAGGCCATTGAGAACTGGGAGCCTTGTTATGCTGATGGGCGGGATGTAAATTGCCAACAGCCACTTGGGAGAAGTGTATAGTGTTTCCTGAAACATCTAAAAACCAAAGCAACAGAGCCTAGGGCACTTCCACTTATGGTCCTATAGCTTAGGGAAATTAAAATCAAAAAGACACAGCCACCCCAAAGTTTGGAACGGCTCTGTTTACAACAACCTCGTTTACAGTAGCAGTTCAAGATCACAGAAAGTGAAAAATGGATAAAGAACTTGTGGTACTCACGTACAATGCAATATCACTCAGCAATGAAATCTATGTCACCAGGCCCGTAGCAGCACAATGAGTGGATTCGGGTATGGTGATTCTAACTGAAATAAGTCACACAGAAAAAGAAACATCAAAAAATATCACTAATACATGGAATGTAAACTTGGCTACAGAGGAACTGAATTACAAAACAGAACAGGGTCTCAAATTTAGAAAACCATCTTATGCTTGCTTAAGTGGAAAGGTGAGTTGGGGTGCTGCATAAAACCAGAGATTGAAATGAGCAGAGATAAAGTTCCTTAAGCCAAATATGGAATAGACAAGAGCTACTCCTTGCTCAATGAAATGGACTCCACACCCCATATTAAATGCCTAAGAATATACCTGACTAGTAAGTATCTTAAAACCTATGGATTGCTATGTCTCCAAAAGAGAATCAAGCGTGTGTACAAGGATCATAAACGCAGCAGTGATAGGATTGGAGAGATTCGGTGAGCAAATGAAGACCCTTTGAAGTCATATTGCATGGTACCCATTCCACGGGTCTCAACTCTCCAGGTTTAAGGTATTCTTTCTTCAGCTAAAACATGCATGTGGAACCCAGAGTATGATCAACCGTGTGATCGGGAGACGTGTTCAAATATGTCTCAGTTTTCGTCCCCTGGTACTTCGGTGCAACATTCCAGATGCTTTACTAACACTCTCCCCACTTGGAGAGTCAGTCCCTTTAACCTCCTGTTTGACCCAGTTTGCAATTTCTGCGGAAGATGTACAGGAATAGGGAGAACCAATGAGAGACAAGCGGGAGGTGTCTGGACGGGCAAATTTAACTCTAATTTCCCACCAGGATGAGGAATTAACCAAAGGCTCAGCGTGTCGTACCGGATCCAGATTAGGGCCTGAAGCCATCCTGCGGTGTGGCGGCCAGGTCACAAGAAAGCGAGTTGAAGAAAGGAGCTCAGGGGCACTGTAATTCACAAACCTGCAGAGTTATAAATGACAGCTATCGTCCAAAAATATACTGAAGTAAGGCTGCCAAGAGGACTTGAAAGCGGGGCAGAATTGCAGGAAACCGATTTCAGGAGGTAGACTGGAATTGCATTGAAAACATAGGAAAAGAGGCAGAACGTCCACAATGATGCACTTGGCCAAAAAGGGCGTATGCGTTTTTTCCTGAATATATTCAGGAAAAAACGCATACGCCCTTTTTGGCCAACCAAGCAAGCTTGCAAAGGAAATCTCCACTACAATGAAGTCTCACTTCCCCCTGGTCAAAAGGGCCATCTGAAAAAAGTGTAAAATCCAGAAAGGCAGGACAGGCCATGGAGAACTGGGAGCCTTGTTATGCTGATGGGCGGGATGTAAATTGCCAACAGACACTCGGGAGAAGTGTATGGTGTTTCCTGAAACATCTAAAAAACAAAGCAACAGAGCCTAGGGCACTTCCACTTATGGTTTATAGCTTAGGGAAATTAATATCAAAAAGACACAGCAACCCCAAAATTTGGGACGCCTCTTTTTACAGGAATCTCTTCTACAGCACAAGTTAAATATCCCAGAGAGCAAATAATGGATAAAGAAGTTGCGGTACTTATGTACAACAGAATACCACTCAGCAATGAAATCTATGTCACCAGGCCCGTACCAGCATAATGAGTGGATTGAGGCACGATGATTCTAAGTGAAATAAGTCACACAGAAAAAGAAACATCATAAGGTATCACTAATACACGGAATGTGAACTTGGCTACACATGAACTGAATTACAAAACAGAACAGGGTCTCAAGTTTAGAAAACCAACTTATGCCTGCTTAAGGGGGAAGGTGAGTTGGGGTGCTGCATAAAAGCAGAGTTTGAAATTAGCACAGATACCGTTCCATAAGCCAAATATGTAATAGACAAGAGCTACCCCTTGCTCAACGAAATGGATTCAACAATGAGGTATCACCTCACACCTGGTAGAATAGGCATCATTGAAAATCTACAAACAAAAAATGCTGGAAAGGGTGTGGAGAAAAGGAACCCTCTTCCACTATTGTTGGGAATATAAATTGATACAGTCATTATGGAGAACAATATGGAATTTCTTAAGAAACTAACAATAGAATTACCATATGATACAGTAATCCCAGTACTGGACATATACCCAGACAAAACCATAAATCAAAAAGAGTCATTCACCGCAATGTTCATTGCATCACTATTTACAATATCGAGGTAATGGAAGCAACCTAAATGCCCACAGACAGACGAATGCATAAAGCTGTGGTACATATATAAAATGGAATATTACTAAGCCATGAAAAGGAATGAAATTGGGTCATTTGTAGAGACGTCGATGGATCTAGAGACTGTCATACAGAGTGAAGTAAGTCAGAAAGAGAAAAACAAATCTTGTATATTCATGCATATATGTGGAACCTAGAAAAACTGTACAGATTAACCATTTTGCAAGGCATAAATAGAGCAACAGATGTACACAACAAACGTATGGACAACAAGGGGGGAAAGCTGTTGGGGGGTGGTGGTGGGAGGAGTTGAGAGACTGGGATTGGCATGTATACATTTATATGTATAAAATAGATAACCAATAAGAACCTGCTGTATAAAAATATAAAATAAAATTCAAAATTAAAAAGAAATAAAATTTAAAAAATAAAACAGAAAAAACAATTATTCCCTGCACATACATGTATTTATATGAATAAATTATTTCCATGCTTATATCTGTAAATACAAAAAAGAGGAATAAAATCTACCTTGAACCAAAAATGAAAAAGAGAAAAAAAACACAGAACCCACCAGTTACACAGAGGAAAACCGTATCAGGGCACTTGCTCCAGTTGTAAACAATTCTGAAGTTGGTCAGTGGTGGGGAATCGTCTCCCATTCAGCCAGCAGCCCCCACGCAACAAGCGTCCTCATTGCAAAGCTGGGGCACCGTGCCGAGGCATCTGTGAGTAAACGTGAGCTGAGCCCCAGGCCAGTTGCTGCTGAACTATTCCCACCCGTCCCAGGTAAAACACCTGAATATATACAAGGACTTGAAAGCCTAGAGGAAGGGCCATAGAGCCACACGAGTGACAGCATGCCGGCCGACTTGGTGCCTGCAGGCCAGCCAGGATGGTCCTGGCCCTGGGTGCTCTTCTGGAAGATTTCCATTTCCCTGCCTGAGATACCCGTCCTGTCCCTGCCCCCACTGCTTTTTTCCTTCCTCACCTCTGCCCAGGGAGAAATTCCAGCAGCAGGTATGGGTGACACATCCTCTTCTTTAGCAGGTGGCAGCCTGGCAACTGCTGCAGAAAGTCCAGCAGAGCCCCACTCACACTGGGCCACCCACAAAGCCGTGGCCTCTCACTCCCTCCCACCAGCCCAGCCCCGAGACTGCTGACAGGGCAGAGAAAATGGCGTCAGGCACGGCTGCAGGGGCTCTTGCTGCCTGGAGTGGTATTTATATTGATCTCAACCCAGGCACACCTGGGGAGGGCTGGCCGGCACGGTAAGGCTGCCCAGGTCAGCCAATCATCACCCCTCAGGGGCTCACAGTTGCAGAAAATGGAACTTGCTGAACCGGCCAGGTCCAAGGAACAGGTGTGGGCTCCTGAGAGTCAGGATAGACAAGGGGCTGCAGCTTTGGCTTGTTTTCTAATCATTTTATCTGGCCCATGAGTGGGAGACAACTTCAAGAAAACCCTCTCCTAATGAGAGGAACCCAGGAGTCAGGCAGAGGAGGGGTGGGTGGTGGTTGGAGACAGAGGCCTGGTGCCCCGGGTGCAGTGGAAGTCTCTGGAAGACCAGGTGGAGGGAGGCCTCACGGATTGATGCCCAGGGTCACAGACCTGTCGCAGCTGCTGTTTGTTAGTTCAAGTCCTGCTCTGAGGTGCTCTGTGTCAGCTCTGAGCGACAGGTGAGCTGGGGGTGCTCTGCAATGAGGGCTATGTGCACGGTTCCTGTGTGCCCAGCCCTGCCACGGTACCTGCAAGGGTAGCTCTGTATCCTGGGAGGGGCCTGACCACGAGAGCCCCGTGGGCTGGGGTGGGGGTGGGGTACCTGCCCAGGTGAGCTCCATATTCTGGGATTGGTCTGACCACGAGAGCCCCATGGGCTGCTGGGGACCTGGTAAAGGATGTCAGGACAGTCAGTGAAGCCACCGAGGATATACCTCCAGTTGCTCCTAATTCCTACACCCTGCTGGTCATTCTACCAACCACCAGGACATAGTATTCTGTATTAGTCTTCAATGATGCCTTCTTTTGTATTCCATTAGTCCCAGAGTCACAAGAAATTTTGGCTTGTGAGTGGCAGGACTCAACATACAACTAAAACAATACTTCCGGGCCGTCTGGCCCCAAGGGTGCAAAAATTCCCACACCATCTTTGGGGAAAGCTTAGCTAAAGACCTAAAAGTTCTACCTCTGGAAAAGGAAACCCTCCTTCAATATGCAGACGACATTCTGATCACCAGCCCTACTAAGGAGGCCTCTGAACTACCAAGCCAATAAAGGATAGAAGTTGTCCAAGAAAAAGCTCAAATATCACAGACTGCGGTGACCTGCCTGGGCTTCATTCTCACAGAAGGTCAGAGAAGCCCATCCCAGGAAAGGGAAGAAACCATTTTCAGCCTTACCCCTTTCTAAAACTAGAAGACAGCTTAGGGGTTCCTGGGGAGGCCAGGGTTTGCTGCTTCTGGATCCCTAGCTACAGTCTACTAGCTGGGCCTCTATATGAAACACTGAAAGGAAAAGATGATGATCCTTTTGAATAGAATCCAGAAGTGGCCTTTCAAGAATGGAAAGAGCAGTCAATTCAGACCCTTGCCCTGGAACTCCCTAATTTAGCTAAACCCTTTGACCTTTACATTCCCGGTGAAAGGTGAATCGCCATTGGAGAATTAGTGCAAAAACTGGGACCACTTGAAATGGAACAATGCAAGAATGCCATCCAGGTAGGATAAACTACGGTCACTAAGGGGCTTGGCCCACTGCCACATCTGGCCAAGATACTGGCGGTATCTAAAAACCTGGAAATCAGCAGCCCAAAAGGCCACCTCCCTCCTAAGGGAAAAGGACCCCACGTGGTGATCCTAACCACCAACCATGCCCTGAAGTTGCAGGGTTCGCTCCGTGGGCACACCGACCTCGAGTGAGGAGGCCCTCCAACTCCAACATCCAGAGAGATAACCGGGGGCAACAGGGCACCATGACGACTCGTGTGAACATCACTTGACCTGGAGTTTCTCTCATAAAACAACAAGAGTGTGTCCCAAAAGAGTAGACTACTGCTTGCAGGACTTACTGCACCCAGAGGGGAGCTAATAATCTTGGCGGGGGAACAGTATACCACACTGTCACCATAGAAAAGCCTACAGACACCGTGATGATGGTGGCCAATAAGACCGGCTGGACTCCTGTTTACTTCAAAAGGCTGTTGACTCAGTAGCCATCATGGTCCTTGGTCACCACTGACCCTGGACTGTCTGGGAGTTGAGCGGGCAGGGCTCTGACACCTGGTGCTGTTTGTACGTTAATTCAGGGGCCTAATTGAAGAAAGCGCAGACTACTGGTCAGAGCATCTAGGCTGGCAGAGACGGTCAGCCTAAGGTGGCCGAACAAATGTGGGGCGGGGTGAAACCGGCCCCCACAGCGTCTCTGCACATCTCTTTCCTGGACCCTTAAAGGTTATTAGAATCTATAACACTTCCAATGCTGGTGCTCAGGTGGACGAGCAGGGAGGCAGGGGTCCTGGGGACAATCAACGTCACCGGGAGGCTGCTGGGGAGAAGCTCTGACCCTCGCCCCAGGGTATGAGGGCTCCCAACTCAGCACTCAGCAGTTACAGAAGAAGGGTCTGCACCCTCAGCACTCCAAGAATGAGGAACGGGACAAAAGGCAGAGGAGGGGTTTGTCCCCAGCAAAGCCCATTAAAAATCCCTGGGAGATAAAAATAGAATCTGGGCAATAAAGTCAAGTCTAACCTTTTTTATCCTTTGTGCTTTGTCTAATTTCACATGCTCCTAGGGTCCCGCATGCAGAGGTTCCACACCCGGCACTTCAGACCAGATTTCCTAGTGCAGAATGGCTGGGTCGACACCTCAGCTCCTGGGGCCCAGTGCAGACTCCACGATATAGAGCCTGAGCTACAGTCAACCCGGCCCTCGAGAGCTCCGCCGCCTCCCTCCCTCCCACTGACTCTGACAGGATCTCTACACAGCAGCCCAGCCCACAGCCCACGGGGTAGTGCATGCTCTCACCTCTCCATTCTCTGATCAAAATATAAAGTTTCCTTTGCTTGTGAACCAAACTCAGTCTCGATCTGTTGGCCCCAATGACACTGGGCAGGGGGACACTTGTTGGGGTCCACTCTGGAGGATCAGTAACAGAAATTGAGACTATTGTAACCTCAATGAACAGATGTGTGAGCCAAACTGTAGTTAACATAGAACAGTGTATAAGGCTCGGGTAAAATAAGATGTTTTTAACACTTCCATTTGATATTTCCATCACTTTTTATAAGCAAGTTCAGTGAAAAGGTTTGTCTTATTTGTCAGGTCAATATTAGAGAAACGAAGTGATTTCTTTCCAAGGATGTACAGCTAATAATCTTGGTTAAACCTTCAATCTTGTTTTAAATGCTTTTCCATTGAAAATGATACCTCTCTTTCAGCTCCCCCATTTCTGAGAAATATAAAATCTTATAATTTATTATTACCAAAGGGGAAAGGTGGGAGGAGGGATAAATTAACAGTTTGGAATTAACACATACACACTGCTATGTATAAAATAGATCATCAACAAGGAACTACTGTATAGCACAGGGAACTACACTCAACATTTTGCAATAACCTATAAGGGGAAATAATCTGAAAAAGAATAGATATTTTTATTGACATCATCTATCAATGACAGTTAAAGTGTAGCCTAAGGGAAGCTGGTGGTGAGTGCTTCTGACCCTGAAGACTTCAATCATCTAAAGTTTGGACTCTGCCTACTTCCCAAGGCCCTTAATGAACATATGTGTAGCTGTAGCTTAAAAACTTCCCCAGTTTGGGTTTCGGGGAGACACTGATTTTGAAAAAGCCCTGGTGTTCTCCTTACATGAATGGGACTCTTCCTACTGCTAAAACATGTCTGTCACACCCAGAGGATGGTATACCGTCTGATCGGGAAGAGTTTGGAAAAGGCATCTCATCTCCTCATCTCCTGGTGCTCGGGTTCACCCCTCCAGCGTCTTTACTAACAGTCTCCCCACTTGGAGATGTCAGCACTGTCAACATCCTGTTGCGTACAGTTTGGAATTTGTCCAGAGGATGAAGCGGAAGGATGAGGAACAATGAGAGACAAGTCCTAGGTGTTCAGACAGGCACATGTCACTCTAATTTCCAATCAGGAAGACGAATTGACCAAAGGCTAGGGTTGCCCATGGAAACAGTATAGGGCTTGAGGAAATCCCGCTGCTTTGTGGCCAGTTCCCATAAACACGAGTTGAACAATGGAACTCAGGGGCAGTAAAATTCACAAAACTGCAGAGTTGAAAATATCCATCACTGAAAAATGTCTTGAGGAAAGTCAGAGAAAAGGACTTGTAAGCAAGGGAGAATGGCAGGAAAGGGATTTGAGGAGGTAGAAAGGACTCGCCATTAAGCACAAGAAAAGGAGCTGAACATTGCCAACATTACCAACATTGCAGTTGGCCAAAAAGGGTGTATGCGTTCTTTTCTGTATATATTCAAGAAAAGGGCATACACTTTTTTAGCCAACCAAACAGGTGGGCACTGGAAGTCAATACTACAAAAGATATCACTTTGCATCAGTCAGAAGAGCCATCCTCATAAAGCGTAAACAACAGAAATGCAGGACAGGGCAACGAGAAGAGGGAGCCCTGTGAGACTTATAGTGGAAATGTATATTGCCAACGGCCATTCTGGAGAAGTGTATTGTGTTTACTAAAGCATCTAAAAAATGAGCTACAGAGCATAGGGCACTTGCACTCATGGGCGTATATCTTGGGAAAAACAAAAATCGAGAGGACACAGGCACCCCAATGTTTACCCCCTCTCTGTTTAAAAGATCCTCGACTAGGATATAACTTAAATGTCTCTGGAGGGAAAAAATGGATAGAGATGTGGTACTTAGGTAGAGTGGAATATTATTCAGCCTGGAAATCAATGAAATATGGCCAGTTGTAACAACTCCGGAGGAGTTACGTATGATCATTCTAAGTGACAGAATTCAAAAAGAAAAAGACACATATCATAAGATATCACTTAAAGGTGGAATCCAAAATGGCTACACATGAAATAAATTACAAAACAAAAACATAGTCAAATATGTAGAAAACACGCATAAGGCTGCTAAACGGGAAAGGTGGGGAGGGGTGAGGCATCATCCAGGAGGTTGAAATTAGCAAAGATACCATTCCAAATACCAAACTGATAATCAACAAGGCCTACACGGTAGCTAAAAGAACTGCACTCAGCACACTCAAGTCACCGGAAAAGAATATATACGACTGGTAAGAATCTGAAAAAGAATTTATTGATGTCTCTCTGTACGTGAATCAAGTGGATGTACAGCAGCAAGAAACAGAGCTTTGAAAATCAGCTGTAACCAATATAGTAATAAATTGAAAAAAATAAACGACAGAGAGACAGAGAAAACCTCTTACAACTTTTCCTCAGGGACGGTGATGCAACATGGATTGAACACATCTAGACCCACAGCAGGATGAGACATAAGGCTGGAAACTGTTTGCGCTAAGAGAAATGTGAGGTTGGGTGAGGAAATGCACACCCTTTAAAGTAATACTACCTGGTACCCATTCAATGGGTCCCAAATCTGCAGGTTCAAGGGATCTTCCTACAGCTAAAACATGCATGGAAAACCCAGAGGACTGTACACCATGTGATCGGGAGATGTGTCTAAAATGCACCTCATTTATCCTCTCCTGGTGCTCCTGTTCACCATTCCAGCCACGCTACTTAGAATCTCCCCACTTGGAGAATCAGCACATTTAAACTTCTGTTTCACACATTTTGCAAATTGTGAGGAGGATGAACGGGAAGAGGGGGAACCAATGAGAGAAGAGTTGTAGGGGTTTGGACGGGCACATATCACTCTAATTTCCCATTAAGAGTAAGAATTAAAGGAAGGCTCAGCCTGCCTCGCCGGAGCCAAAATAGGGCCTGAAGCAATCCTGCGGGTTTGAGGCCAGCTCACAAAAGAGCAACTTAAAAAATGGAGCTCAGGGTCACTGCAATTCACAAACCTGCAGAGTTATAAATGAAAACTAACGTCCAAAAATATGTTGAGGTAAGGCAAAGAAGAGGATCTGAATGCAAGACAGAATTGCAAGAAACAGATTTCAAGAGATAGATTGGACTCGTCTTTAACGCACATGAAAAGCGGCAGAATTTCGACAATGATGCAGTTGGCCCAAAAGGGCGTATGCGTTTTTTCCTGATTATATCCAGGAAAAAACGCATACGCACTTTATGGGCAACGAAGCAAGCAAGCAATGCAAATGTGCACAACAAAGAAGTCTCACTTCCCACCGGTCAAAAGGGCCATCCTAAAAAATTGTAAAAACCAGAAATGCAGGACAGGCCATGGAGAACAGGGAGCCTTTATACGCTGATGGGCAGTGTGTGAACTGCCGAGAGCCACTCTGGAGAAGCGTATGGTGGTTCCTAAATCATCTAAAAAACAGAGCTACAGAGCATAGGACACTTCCAATCATGGGAGTATATCTAGGGAAGTCTAAAAATCAACAAGACACAAGCACACCACAGTTTAGGGCTACTCTGTTTACAAGAACCTCAACTTCAGTACACCTTAAATATCCCAGGAAAGAGAACAATGGATAAAGAAGATGTGGTACTTATGTACAATGGAATATCTCTTCACCATGAAATCAATGTAATAAGGCTAGTAGAAGGATAAAGAGTGGATTTAGGTCCGATAATACTACTTGAAATAAGTCAAACAGAAAAAGAAACATATCATAAGATATCACTTATAGAGGGAGGGTAAATATGGCTGCACAAGAAATGAATTACAGAACAGAACAGTGTCTCACATTTAGAAAACACACTTATGTCAGCTTAAGGGGAAAGGAGAGGTGGGGTGATGCATAAAACCAGAGTTTGAAATTAGCACAGATACCGTTCAATAAACCAAATAGGTATTAGACAAGATCTACACCTTGCTCAATGAACTGGCCTCAACACACCCTATACACCGCAGAGAAATATATCTGAGGAATAAGAATCTTAAAACCCATGTATTGATATATCTCCATAAGGGAATCAAGTGTGTGCAGAGCGGCACAAACACAGCAGTGAAAAGGAGCTAAACCCCATTATAGAAATAAATTTTAAAAACAAAACGCTGAAACAATGAAAGAGAGAAAAATTCTTACAAAATTCGCTCAGGGGCTGTGATGCAACCTGGATTGACCACATATAAACCCACAGCTGGATAAGACATAAGGCTGGACACTTGGGGCTGACAGGATTGGTGAGCTTTGGTGAGCAACTGCCGAAAGTTTAATGCAATACTTCATGCTACTCAGTCCAAGGGTCCCAACACTCCAGGTTGAAGGGAATCTTCCTACAGCTAAACCATGCTTGGGAAACCCAGCGACTGGTATACCATATGATCGGGAAAGGTTTCTAAAACGCACCTCATTTTTCCTCTCCTGGGGCTCCGGATCGACATTCCAGCCGCTTTACTAACAACATCCCCACATGGAGTCAATGCCTTTAAGTTCTGGTATCGCACAGTCTGCAGTTAGTGCAGAGGATGAATGGGAATAGGGGGAACCAGTGAGAAACTAGCTGTAGCGGTTTCAATGGGCACATGTCACTCTAATATCACATCAGTAAGAAGAATTAACCAAAGGCACAGCAAGGTGCCCCAGAAGAAAAATAGGGCTTCAAGGAATCCTGTGGTTACGGGGCAAGACCACAAAAATAAGAGCTAAAAAATGGAGCTAAGGGCCACTGCAATTCAAAAACCTGCAGAGTTATAAAGGCCAACTATTTTTAAAAATATATTGAGGTAAGGCTATGAAGAGGCATTGAAAGCAAGGCAGAATTGCAGGAAACCGATTTCAGGAGGTAGACTGGAATTGCATTGAAAGCATATGAAGAGAGTCAGAAACTCGACAATGATGCACTTGGCCAAAAAGGGCGTATGCGTTTTTTCCTGAATATATTCAGGAAAAAACGCATACGCACTTTTTGGCCAACCAAGCAAACCTGCAAAGGAAATCTGCACTACAATGAAGTCTCACTTCCACCCGGTCAAAAGGGCCATCTGAAAAAAGTGTAAAATCCATAAAGGCACGACAGGCCATGGAGAACTGGGAGCCTTCTTATGCTGATGGGCGGGATGTAAATTGCCAACAGCCACTCTGGAGAAGTGTATGGTGTTTTCTGAAACATCTAAAAAACAAAGCAACAGAGCCTAGGGCACTTCCACTTATGGTCCTATAGCTTAGGGAAATTAAAATCAAAAAGACACAGCCACCCCAAAGTTTGGGACGGCTCTGTTTACAAGAACCTCGTTTACGGTACAAGTTCAATATCGCAGAAAGTGAAAAATGGATAAAGAACCTGTGGTACTTACGTACAATGCAATATCACTCAGCAATGAAATCTATGTCATCAGGCCCGTAGCAGCATAATGAGTGGATTCAGGTATGATGATTCTAACTGAAATAAGTCACACAGAAAAAGAAACATCATAAGATATCACTAATACACGGAATGTAAACTTGGCTACACAGGAACTGCATTCCAAAACAGAACAGTGTCTCAAATTTAGAAAAACAACTTATGCTTGCTTAAGGGGAAAGGTGAGTTGGGGTGCTGCATAAAACCAGAGATTGAAATGAGCACAGATAAAGTTCCTTAAGCCAAATATGGAATAGACAAGAGCTACTCCTTGCTCAACGAAATGGACTCAAAACCCCATATTAAATGCCTAAGAATGTACCTGACTAGTAAGTATCTTAAAACCTATGGATTGCTATGTCTCCAAAAGAGAATCAAGCGTGTGTACAGGGGCATAAACGCAGCAGTGATAGGATTGGAGAGGTTTGGTGAGCAAATGAAGACCCTTTGAAGTCATATTGCATGGTACCCATTACACGGGTCTCAACTCTCCAGGTTTAAGGTATTCTTCCTTCAGCTAAAACATGCATGTGGAACCCAGAGTATGATCAACCATGTGATCGGGAGACGTGTTCAAATATGTCTCAGTTTTCCTCCCCTGGTACTCGGGTGCAACATTCCAGATGCTTTACTAACACTCTCCCCACTTGGAGAGTCAGCGCCTTTAACCTCCTGTTTGGCCCAGTTAGCAATTTCTGCGGAAGATGAACAGGAATAGCGAGAACCAATGAGAGGCTAGCTGGAGGTGTCTGGACGGGCAAATTTAACTCTCATTTCCCACCAGGAAGAGGAATTAACCAAAGGCTCAGCGTGCCGTGCCGGAACCAGATTAGGGCCTGAAGCCATCCTGCGGTGTTGCGGCCAGCTCACAAGAAAGCGAGTTGAAGAAAGGAGCTCAGGGGCACTGTAATTCACAAACCTGCAGAGTTATAAATGACAGCTATCGTCCAAAAATATACTGAAGTAAGGCTGCCAAGAGGACTTGAAAGTGGGGCAGAATTGCAGGAAACCGATTTCAGGAGGTAGACTGGAATTGCATTGAAAGCATAGGAAAAGAGGCAGAACGTCCACAATGATGCACTTGGCCAAAAAGGGCGTATGCGTTTTTTCCTGAATATATTCAGGAAAAAACGCATACGCCCTTTTTGGCCAACCAAGCAAGCTTGCAAAGGAAATCTGCACTACAATGAAGTCTCACTTCCCCCCGGTCAAAAGGGCCATCTGAAAAAAGTGTAAAATCCAGAAAGGCAACAGGCCATTGAGAACTGGGAGCCTTGTTATGCTGATGGGCGGGATGTAAATTGCCAACAGACACTCGGTAGAAGTGTATGGTGTTTCCTGAAACATCTAAAAAACAAAGCAACAGAGCCTAGGGCACTGCCACTTATGGTCCTATAGCTTAGGGAAATTAAAATCAAAAAGACACAGCCACCCCACAGTTTGGGACGCCTCTGTTTACAAGAACCTCGTTTACTGTACAAGTTCAATATCACAGAAAGTGAAAAATGGATAAAGAACTTTTGGTACTTACGTACAATGCAGTATCACTCAGCAATGAAATCTATGTCATCAGGCCCATAGCAGCATAATGAGTGGATTCAGGTACGATGATTCTAACTGAAATAAGTCACACAGAAAAAGAAACATCATAAGATATCACTAATACACGGAATGTAAACATGGCTACACAGGAACTGAATTCCAAAACAGAACAGGGTCTCAAATTTAGAAAACCAACTTATGCTTGCTTAAGGGGAAAGGTGAGTTGGGTTGCTGCATAAAACCAGAGATTGAAATGAGCACAGATAAAGTTCCTTAAGCCAAATATGGAATAGACAAGAGCTACTCCTTGCTCAACGAAATGGACTCAACACCGCATATTAAACGCCTAAGAATGTACCTGACTAGTAAGTATCTTAAAACCTATGGATTGCTATGTCTCCGAAAGAGAATCAAGCATGTGTACAGGGGCATAAACGCAGCAGTGATAGGATTGGAGAGGTTCGTTGAGCAAATGAAGACCCTTTGAAGTCATATTGCATGGTACCCATTCCACGGGTTTCAACTACCCAGGTTTTAGGTATATTTCCTTCAGCTAAAACATGCATGTGGAACCCAGAGTATGATCAACCATGTGATCGGGAGACGTGTTCAAATATGTCTCAGTTTTCCTCCCCTGGTACTCGGGTGCAACATTCCAGACGCTTTCCTAACACTCTCCCGTCTTGGAGAGTCAGTTCCTTTAACCTCCTGTTTGGCCCAGTTTGCAATTTCTGCGGAAGATGAACAGGAATAGCGAGAACCAATGAGAGGCTAGCTGGAGGTGTCTGGACAGGCAAATTTAACTCTCATTTCCCACCAGGAAGAGGAATTAACCAAAGTCTCAGCGTGCCGTGCCGGAACCAGATTAGGGCCTGAAGCCATCCTGCGGTGTTGCGGCCAGCTCACAAGAAAGCGAGTTGAAGAAAGGAGCTCAGGGGCACTGTAATTCACAAACCTGCAGAGTTATAAATGACAGCTATCGTCCAAAAATAGACTGAAGTAAGGCTGCCAAGAGGACTTGAAAGCGGGGCAGAATTGCAGGAAACCGATTTCAGGAGGTAGACTGGAATTGCATTGAAAGCATAGGAAAAGAGGCAGAACGTCCACAATGATGCACTTGGCCAAAAAGGGCGTATGCGTTTTTTCCTGAATATATTCAGGAAAAAACGCATACGCCCTTTTTGGCCAACAAAGCAAGCTTGCAAAGGAAATCTGCACTACAATGAAGTCTCACTTTCCCCCGGTCAAAAGGGCCATCTGAAAAAAGTGTAAAATCCAGAAAGGCAGGACAGGCCATGGAGAACTGGGAGCCTTGTTATGCTGATGGGCGGGATGGAAATTGCCAAAAGACACTCGGGAGAAGTGTATGGTGTTTCCTGAAACATCTAAAAAACAAAGCAACAGAACCTAGGGCACTTCCACTTATGGTCCTATAGCTTAGGGAAATTAAAATCAAAAAGACACAGCCACCCCACAGTTTGGGACGCCTCCGTTTACAAAAACCTCGTTTACCGTACAAGTTCAATATCACAGAAAGTGAAAAATGGATAAAGAACTTGTGGTACTTACGTACAATGCAGTATCACTCAGCAATGAAATCTATGTCATCAGGCCCATAGCAGCATAATGAGTGGATTCAGGTACGATGATTCTAACTGAAATAAGTCACACAGAAAAAGAAACATCATAAGATATCACTAATACACGGAATGTAAACTTGGCTACACAGGAACTGCATTCCAAAGCAGAACAGGGTCTCAAATTTAGAAAACCAACTTATGCTTGCTTAAGGGGAAAGGTGAGTTGGGGTGCTGCATAAAACCAGAGATTGAAATGAGCACAGATAAAGTTCCTTAAGCCAAATATGGAATAGACAAGAGCTACTCCTTGCTCAACGAAATGGACTCAACACCGCATATCAAACGCCTAAGAATGTACCTGACTAGTAAGTATCTTAAAACCTATGGATTGCTATGTCTCCGAAAGAGAATCAAGCATGTGTACAGGGGCATAAACGCAGCAGTGATAGGATTGGAGAGGTTCGGTGAGCAAATGAAGACCCTTTGAAGTCATATTGCATGGTACCCATTACACGGGTCTTAACTCTACAGGTTTAAGGTATTCTTCCTTTAGCTAAAACATGCATGCGGAACCTAGAGTATGATCAACCATGTGATCGGGAGACATGTTCATATATGTCTCAGTTTTTGTACCCTGGAACTCGGGTGCAACATTCCAGACGCTTTACTAACACTCTCCCGACTTGGAGAGTCAGTCCCTTTAACCTCCTGTTTGGCCCAGTTTGCAATTTCTGCGGAAGATGAACAGGAATAGCGAGAACCAATGAGAGACTAGCTGGAGGTGTCTGGACGGGCAAATTTAACACTCACATCCCACCAGAAAGAGGAATTAACCAAAGGCTCAGCGTGCCGTGCCGGAACCAGATTAGGGCCTGAAGCCATCCTGCGGTGTTGCGGCCAGCTCACAAGAAAGCGAGTTGAAGAAAGGAGCTCAGGGGCACTGTAATTCACAAACCTGCAGAGTTATAAATGAGAGCTATCGTCCAAAAATATACTGAAGTAAGGCTGCCAAGAGGACTTGAAAGCGGGGCAGAATTGCAGGAAACCAATTTCAGGAGGTAGACTGGAATTGCATTGAAAGCATATGAAAAGAGGCAGAACGTCCACAATGATGCACTTGGCCAAAAAGGGCGTATGCGTTTTTTCCTGAATATATTCAGGAAAAAACGCATACGCCCTTTTTGGCCAACCAAGCAAGCTTGCAAAGGAAATCTGCACTACAATGAAGTCTCACTTCCCCCCGGTCAAAAGGGCCATCTGAAAAAAGTGTAAAATCCAGAAAGGCAGGACAGTCCATGGAGAACTGGGAGCCTTGTTATGCTGATGGGCGGGATGTAAATTGCCAACAGCCACTTGGGAGAAGTGTATAGTGTTTCCTGAAACATCTAAAAAACAAAGCAACAGAGCCTAGGGCACTTCCACTTATGGTCCTATAGCTTAGGGAAATTAAAATCAAAAAGACACAGCCACCCCAAAGATTGGGACGCCTCTGTTTACAAGAACCTCGTTTACCGTACAAGTTCAATATCACAGAAAGTGAAAAATGGATAAAGAACTTGTGGTACTTACGTACAATGCAGTATCACTCAGCAAAAAAATCTATGTCATCAGGCCCTTAGCAGCACAATGAGTGGATTCAGGTATGATGATTCTAACTGAAATAAGTCACACAGAAAAAGAAACATCATAAGATATCAGTAATACACGGAATGTAAACTTGGCTACACAGGAACTGAATTACAGAACAGAACAGGGTCTCAAATTTAGAAAACCAACTTACGCTTGCTTAAGGGGGAAGGTGAGTTGGGGTGCTGCATAAAACCAGAGATTGAAATGAGCACAGATAAAGTTCCTTAAGCCAAATATGGAATAGACAAGAGCTACTCCTTGCTCAACGAAATGGACTCAACACCGCATATTAAAAGCCTAAGAATGTACCTGACTAGTAAGTATCTTAAAACCTATGGATTGCTATGTCTCCGAAAGAGAATCAAGCGTGTGTACAGGGGCATAAACGCAGCAGTGATAGGATTGGAGAGGTTCGGTGAGCAAATGAAGACCCTTTGAAGTCATATTGCATGGTACCCATTCCACGGGTCTCAACTCTCCAGGTTTAAGGTATTCTTCCTTCAGCTAAAACATGCATGTGGAACCCAGAGTATGATCAACCATGTGAACGGGAGACGTGTTCAAATATGTCTCAGTTTTCCTCCCCTGGTACTCGGGTGCAACATTCCAGACCCTTTACTAACACTCTCCCAACTTGGAGAGTCAGCGCCTTTAACCTCCTGTTTGGCCCAGTTTGCAATTTCTGCGGAAGATGAACAGGAATAGGGAGAACCAATGAGAGACTAGCTGGAGGTGTCTGGACGGGCAAATTTAACTCTCATTTCCCACCAGGAAGAGGAATTAACCAAAGGCTCAGCGTGCCGTGCCGGAACCAGATTAGGGCCTGAAGCCATCCTGCGGTGTTGCGGCCAGCTCAAAAGAAAGCGAGTTGAAGAAAGGAGCTCAGGGTCTCTGTAATTCACAAACCTGCAGAGTTATAAATGACAGCTATCGTCCAAAAATAGACTGAAGTAAGGCTTCCAAGAGGACTTGAAAGCGGGGCAGAATTGCAGGATACCGATTTCAGGAGGTAGACTGGAATTGCATTGAAAGCATAGGAAAAGAGGCAGAACGTCCACAATGATGCACTTGGCCAAAAAGGGCGTATGCGTTTTTTCCTGAATATATTCAGGAAAAAACGCATACGCCCTTTTTGGCCAACCAAGCAAGCTTGCAAAGGAAATCTGCACTACAATGAAGTTTCACTTCCCCCCGGTCAAAAGGGCCATCTGAAAAAAGTGTAAAATCTAGAAAGGAAGGACAGGCCATGGAGAACTGGGAGCCTTGTTATGCTGATGGGCGGGATGTAAATTTCCAACAGACACTCAGGAGAAGTGTATGGTGTTTCCTGAAACATCTAAAAAACAAAGCAACAGAGCCTAGGGCACTTCCACTTATGGTCCTATAGCTTAGGGAAATTAAAATCAAAAAGACACAGCCACCCCAAAGTTTGGGACGCCTCCGTTTACAAGAACCTCGTTTACCGTACAAGTTCAATATCACAGAAAGTGAAAAATGGATAAAGAACTTGTGGTACTTACGTACAATGCAGTATCACTCAGCAATGAAATCTATGTCATCAGGCCCGTAGCAGCATAATGAGTGGATTCAGGTACGATGATTCTAACTGAAATAAGTCACACAGAAAAAGAAACATCATAAGATATCACTAATACACGGAATGTAAACTTGGCTACACAGGAACTGCATTCCAAAACAGAACAGGGTCTCAAATTTAGAAAACCAACTTATGCTTGCTTAAGGGGAAAGATGAGTTGGGGTGCTGCATAAAACCAGAGATTGAAATGAGCACAGATAAAGTTCCTTAAGCCAAATATGGAATAGACAAGAGCTACTCCTTGCTCAACGAAATGGACTCAAAACCCCATATTAAACGCCTAAGAATGTACCTGACTAGTAAGTATCTTAAAACCTATGGATTGCTATGTCTCCAAAAGAGAATCAAGCGTGTGTACAGGGGCATAAACGCAGCAGTGATAGGATTGGAGAGGTTTGGTGAGCAAATGAAGACCCTTTGAAGTCATATTGCATGGTACCCATTACACGGGTCTCAACTCTCCAGGTTTAAGGTATTCTTATTCAGCTAAAACATGCATGTGGAACCCAGAGTATGATCAACCATGTGATCGGGAGACGTGTTCAAATATGTCTCAGTTTTCCTCCCCTGGTACTCGGGTGCAACATTCCAGACGCTTTACTAACACTCTCCCGACTTGGAGAGTCAGTCCCTTTAACCTCCTGTTTGGCCCAGTTAGCAATTTCTGCGGAAGATGAACAGGAATAGCGAGAACCAATGAGAGAATAGCTGGAGGTGTCTGGACGGGCAAATTTAACTCTCATTTCCCACCAGGAAGAGGAATTAACCAAAGGCTCAGCGTGCCGTGCCGGAACCAGATTAGGGCCTGAAGCCATCCTGCGGTGTTGCGGCCAGCTCACAAGAAAGCGAGTTGAAGAAAGGAGCTCAGGGGCACTGTAATTCACAAACCTGCAGAGTTATAAATGACAGCTATCGTCCAAAAATATACTGAAGTAAGGCTGCCAAGAGGACTTGAAAGTGGGGCAGAATTGCAGGAAACCGATTTCAGGAGGTAGACTGGAATTGCATTGAAAGCATAGGAAAAGAGGCAGAACGTCCACAATGATGCACTTGGCCAAAAAGGGCGTATGCGTTTTTTCCTGAATATATTCAGGAAAAAACGCATTCGCACTTTTTGACCAACCAAGCAAGCTTGCAAAGGAAATCTGCACTACAATGAAGTCTCACTTCCCCCCGGTCAAAAGGGCCATCTGAAAAAAGTGTAAAATCCAGAAAGGCAACAGGCCATTGAGAACTGGGAGCCTTGTTATGCTGATGGGCGGGATGTAAATTGCAAACAGACACTCGGGAGAAGTGTATGGTGTTTCCAGAAACATCTAAAAAACAAAGCAACAGAGCCTAGGGCACTGCCACTTATGGTCCTATAGCTTAGGGAAATTAAAATCAAAAAGACACAGCCACCCCAAAGTTTGGGACGCCTCTGTTTACAAGAACCTCGTTTACCGTACAAGTTCCATATCACAGAAAGTGAAAAATGGATAAAGAACTTTTGGTACTTACGTACAATGCAGTATCACTCAGCAATGAAATCTATGTCATCAGGCCCATAGCAGCATAATGAGTGGATTCAGGTACGATGATTCTAACTGAAATAAGTCACACAGAAAAAGAAACATCATAAGATATCACTAATACACGGAATTTAAACTTGGCTACACAGGAACTGAATTCCAAAACAGAACAGGGTCTCAAATTTAGAAAACCAACTTATGCTTGCTTAAGGGGAAAGGTGAGTTGGGTTGCTGCATAAAACCAGAGATTGAAATGAGCACAGATAAAGTTCCTTAAGCCAAATATGGAATAGTCAAGAGCTACTCCTTGCTCAACGAAATGGACTCAACACCGCATATTAAACGCCTAAGAATGTACCTGACTAGTAAGTATCTTAAAACCTATGGATTGCTATGTCTCCGAAAGAGAATCAAGCATGTGTACAGGGGCATAAACGCAGCAGTGATAGGATTGGAGAGGTTCGTTGAGCAAATGAAGACCCTTTGAAGTCATATTGCATGGTACCCATTCCACGGGTTTCAACTACCCAGGTTTTAGGTATATTTCCTTCAGCTAAAACATGCATGTGGAACCCAGAGTATGATCAACCATGTGATCGGGAGACGTGTTCAAATATGTCTCAGTTTTCCTCCCCTGGTACTCGGGTGCAACATTCCAGACGCTTTACTAACACTTTCACCACTTGGAGAGTCAGCACCTTTAACCTCCTGTTTGGCCCAGTTTGCAATTTCTGCGGAAGATGAACAGGAATAGCGAGAACCAATGAGAGGCTAGCTGGAGGTGTCTGGACGGGCAAATTTAACTCTCATTTCCCACCAGGAAGAGGAAATAACCAAAGGCTCAGCATGCCGTGCCGGAACCAGATTAGGGCCTGAAGCCATCCTGCGGTGTTGCGGCCAGCTCAAAAGAAAGCGAGTTGAAGAAAGGAGCTCAGGGGCACTGTAATTCACAAACCTGCAGAGTTATAAATGACAGCTATCGTCCAAAAATAGACTGAAGTAAGGCTGCCAAGAGGACTTGAAAGCGGGGCAGAATTGCAGGAAACCGATTTCAGGAGGTAGACTGGAATTGCATTGAAAGCATAGGAAAAGAGGCAGAACGTCCACAATGATGCACTTGGCCAAAAAGGGCATATGCGTTTTTTCCTGAATATATTCAGGAAAAAACGCATACGCCCTTTTTGGCCAACCAAGCAAGCTTGCAAAGGAAATCTGCACTACAATGAAGTCTCACTTCCCCCCGGTCAAAAGGGCCATCTGAAAAAAGTGTAAAATCCAGAAAGGCAACAGGCCATTGAGAACTGGGAGCCTTGTTATGCTGATGGGCGGGATGTAAATTGCCAACAGACACTCGGGAGAAGTGTATGGTGTTTCCAGAAACATCTAAAAAACAAAGCAACAGAGCCTAGGGCACTGCCACTTATGGTCCTATAGCTTAGGGAAATTAAAATCAAAAAGACACAGCCACCCCAAAGTTTGGGACGCCTCTGTTTACAAGAACCTCGTTTACAGTACAAGTTCAACATCGCAGAAAGTGAAAAATGGATAAAGAAGATGTGGTATTTACTTACAAAGCAATATCACTCAGCAATGAAATCTATGTCATCAGGCCCTTAGCAGCACAATGAGTGGATTCAGGTATGATGATTCTAACTGAAATAAGTCACACAGAAAAAGAAACATCATAAGATATCAGTAATACACGGAATGTAAACTTGGCTACACAGGAACTGAATTACAGAACAGAACAGGGTCTCAAATTTAGAAAACCAACTTATGCTTGCTTAAGGGTAAAGGTGAGTTGGGGTGCTGCATAAAACCAGAGATTGAAATGAGCACAGATAAAGTTCCTTAAGCCAAATATGGAATAGACAAGAGCTACTCCTTGCTCAACGAAATGGACTCAACACCCCATATTAAACGCCTAAGAATGTACCTGACTAGTAAGTATCCTAAAACCTATGGATTGCTATGTCTCTGAAAGAGAATCAAGCATGTGTACAGGGGCATAAACGCAGCAGTGATAGGATTGGAGAGGTTCGTGAGCAAATGAAGACCCTTTGAAGTCATATTGCATGGTACCCATTCCACGGGTTTCAACTACCCAGGTTTAAGGTATTCTTCCTTCAGCTAAAACATGCATGTGGAACCCAGAGTATGATCAACCATGTCATCGGGAGACGTGTTCAAATATGTCTCAGTTTTCGTACCCTGGTACTCGGGTGCAACATTCCAGACGCTTTACTAACACTCTCCCCACTTGGAGAGTCAGTCCCTTTAACATCCTGTTTGGCCCAGTTTGCAATTTCTGCGGAAGATGAACAGGAATAGCGAGAACCAATGAGAGACTAGCTGGAGGTGTCTGGATGGGCAAATTTAACTCTCATTTCCCACCAGGAAGAGGAATTAACCAAAGGCTCAGCGTGCCGTGCCGGAACCAGATTAGGCCCTGAAGACATCCTGCGGTGTTGCGGCCAGCTCACAAGAAAGCGAGTTGAAGAAAGGAGCTCAGGGGCACTGTAATTCACAAACCTGCAGAGTTATAAATGACAGCTATCGTCCAAAAATAGACTGAAGTAAGGCTGCCAAGAGGACTTGAAAGCGGGGCAGAATTGCAGGAAACCGATTTCAGGAGGTAGACTGGAATTGCATTGAAAGCATAGGAAAAGAGGCAGAACGTCCACAATGATGCACTTGGCCAAAAAGGGCGTATGCGTTTTTTCCTGAATATATTCAGGAAAAAACGCATACGCCCTTTTTGGCCAACCAAGCAAGCTTGCAAAGGAAATCTGCACTACAATGAAGTCTCACTTCCCCCCGGTCAAAAGGGCCATCTGAAAAAAGTGTAAAATCCAGAAAGGCAGGACAGGCCATGGAGAACTGGGAGCCTTGTTATGCTGATGGGCGGGATGTAAATTGCCAACAGACACTCGGGAGAAGTGTATGGTGTTTCCTGAAACATCTAAAAAACGAAGCAACAGAGCCTAGGGCACTTCCACTTATGGTCCTATAGCTTAGGGAAATTAATATCAAAAAGACACAGCAACCCCAAAATTTGGGACGCCTCTTTTTACAGGAATCTCTTCTACGGCACAAGTTAAATATCCCAGAGAGCAAATAATGGATAAAGAAATTGCGGTACTTATGTACAACAGAATACCACTCAGCAGTGAAATCTATGTCACCAGGCCCGTACCAGCATAATGAGTGGATTGAGGCACAATGATTCTAAGTGAAATAAGTCACACAGAAAAAGAAACATCATAAGGTATCACTAATACACGGAATGTGAACTTGGCTACACATGAACTGAATTACAAAACAGAACAGGGTCTCAAGTTTAGAAAACCAACTTATGCCTGCTTAAGGGGGAAGGTGAGTTGGGGTGCTGCATAAAAGCAGAGTTTGAAATTAGCACAGATACCGTTCCATAAGCCAAATATGTAATAGACAAGAGCTACCCCTTGCTCAACGAAATGGATTCAACAATGAGGTATCACCTCACACCTGGTAGAATAGGCATCATTGAAATTCTACAAACAAAAATGCTGGAAAGGGTGTGGAGAAAAGGAACCCTCTTCCACTATTGTTGGGAATATAAATTGATACAGTCATTATGGAGAACAATATGGAATTTCTTAAGAAACTAACAATAGAATTACCATATGATACAGCAATCCCAGTACTGGACATATACCCAGACAAAACCATAAATCAAAAAGAGTCATTCACCGCAATGTTCATTGCATCACTACAATATCGAGGTAATGGAAGCAACCTAAATGCCCACAGACAGACGAATGCATAAAGCTGTGGTACATATATAAAATGGAATATTACTAAGCCATGAAAAGGAATGAAATTGGGTCATTTGTAGAGACGTCGATGGATCTAGAGACTGTCATACAGAGTGAAGTCAGTCAGAAAGAGAAAAACAAATCTTGTATATTCATGCATATATGTGGAACCTAGAAAAACTGTACAGATTAACCATTTTGCAAGGCATAAATAGAGCAACAGATGTACACAACAAACGTATGGACAACAAGGGGGGAAAGCTGTTGGGGGGGTGGTGGTGGGAGGAGTTGAGAGACTGGGATTGGCATGTATACATTTATATGTATAAAATAGATAACCAATAAGAACCTGCTGTATAAAAATATAAAATAAAATTCAAAATTAAAAAGAAGTAAAATTTAAAAAATAAAACAGAAAAAACAATTATTCCCTGCACATACATGTATTTATATGAATAAATTATTTCCATGCTTATATCTGTAAATACAAAAAAGAGGAATAAAATCTACCTTGAACCAAAAACGAAAAAGAGAAAAAAAACACAGAACCCACCAGTTACACAGAGGAAAACCGTATCAGGGCACTTGCTCCAGTTGTAAACAATTCTGAAGTTGGTCAGTGGTGGGGAATCGTCTCCCATTCAGCCAGCAGCCCCCATGCAACAAGCGTCCTCATTGCAAAGCTGGGGCACCGTGCCGAGGCATCTGTGAGTAAACGTGAGCTGAGCCCCAGGCCAGTTGCTGCTGAACTATTCCCACCCGTCCCAGGTAAAACACCTGAATATATACAAGGACTTGAAAGCCTAGAGGAAGGGCCATAGAGCCACACGAGTGACAGCATGCCGGCCGACTTGGTGCCTGCAGGCCAGCCAGGATGGTCCTGGCCCTGGGTGCTCTTCTGGAAGATTTCCATTTCCCTGCCTGAGATACCCGTCCTGTCCCTGCCCCCACTGCTTTTTTCCTTCCTCACCTCTGCCCAGGGAGAAATTCCAGCAGCAGGTATGGGTGACACATCCTCTTCTTTAGCAGGTGGCAGCCTGGCAACTGCTGCAGAAAGTCCAGCAGAGCCCCACTCACACTGGGCCACCCACAAAGCCGTGGCCTCTCACTCCCTCCCACCAGCCCAGCCCCGAGACTGCTGACAGGGCAGAGAAAATGGCGTCAGGCATGGCTGCAGGGGCTCTTGCTGCCTGGAGTGGTATTTATATTGATCTCAACCCAGGCACACCTGGGGAGGGCTGGCCGGCACGGTAAGGCTGCCCAGGTCAGCCAATCATCACCCCTCAGGGGCTCACAGTTGCAGAAAATGGAACTTGCTGAACCGGCCAGGTCCAAGGAACAGGTGTGGGCTCCTGAGAGTCAGGATAGACAAGGGGCTGCAGCTTTGGCTTGTTTTCTAATCATTTTATCTGGCCCATGAGTGGGAGACAACTTCAAGAAAACCCTCTCCTAATGAGAGGAACCCAGGAGTCAGGCAGAGGAGGGGTGGGTGGTGGTTGGAGACAGAGGCCTGGTGCCCCGGGTGCAGTGGAAGTCTCTGGAAGACCAGGTGGAGGGAGGCCTCACGGAGTGATGCCCAGGGTCACAGACCTGTCGCAGCTGCTGTTTGTTAGTTCAAGTCCTGCTCTGAGGTGCTCTGTGTCAGCTCTGAGCGACAGGTGAGCTGGGGGTGCTCTGCAATGAGGGCTATGTGCACGGTTCCTGTGTGCCCAGCCCTGCCACGGTACCTGCAAGGGTAGCTCTGTATCCTGGGAGGGGCCTGACCACGAGAGCCCCGTGGGCTGGGGTGGGGGTGGGGTACCTGCCCAGGTGAGCTCCATATTCTGGGATTGGTCTGACCACGAGAGCCCCATGGGCTGCTGGGGACCTGGTAAAGGATGTCAGGACAGTCAGTGAAGCCACCGAGGATATACCTCCAGTTGCTCCTAATTCCTACACCCTGCTGGTCATTCTACCAACCACCAGGACATGGTATTCTGTATTAGTCTTCAATGATGCCTTCTTTTGTATTCCATTAGTCCCAGAGTCACAAGAAATTTTGGCTTGTGAGTGGCAGGACTCAACATACAACTAAAACAATACTTCCGGGCCGTCTGGCCCCAAGGGTGCAAAAATTCCCACACCATCTTTGGGGAAAGCTTAGCTAAAGACCTAAAAGTTCTACCTCTGGAAAAGGAAACCCTCCTTCAATATGCAGACGACATTCTGATCACCAGCCCTACTAAGGAGGCCTCTGAACTACCAAGCCAATAAAGGATAGAAGTTGTCCAAGAAAAAGCTCAAATATCACAGACTGCGGTGACCTGCCTGGGCTTCATTCTCACAGAAGGTCAGAGAAGCCCATCCCAGGAAAGGGAAGAAACCATTTTCAGCCTTACCCCTTTCTAAAACTAGAAGACAGCTTAGGGGTTCCTGGGGAGGCCAGGGTTTGCTGCTTCTGGATCCCTAGCTACAGTCTACTAGCTGGGCCTCTATATGAAACACTGAAAGGAAAAGATGATGATCCTTTTGAATAGAATCCAGAAGTGGCCTTTCAAGAATGGAAAGAGCAGTCAATTCAGACCCTTGCCCTGGAACTCCCTAATTTAGCTAAACCCTTTGACCTTTACATTCCCGGTGAAAGGTGAATCGCCATTGGAGAATTAGTGCAAAAACTGGGACCACTTGAAATGGAACAATGCAAGAATGCCATCCAGGTAGGATAAACTACGGTCACTAAGGGGCTTGGCCCACTGCCACATCTGGCCAAGATACTGGCGGTATCTAAAAACCTGGAAATCAGCAGCCCAAAAGGCCACCTCCCTCCTAAGGGAAAAGGACCCCACGTGGTGATCCTAACCACCAACCATGCCCTGAAGTTGCAGGGTTTGCTCCGTGGGCACACCGACCTCGAGTGAGGAGGCCCTCCAACTCCAACATCCAGAGAGATAACCGGGGGCAACAGGGCACCATGACGACTCGTGTGAACATCACTTGACCTGGAGTTTCTCTCATAAAACAACAAGAGTGTGTCCCAAAAGAGTAGACTACTGCTTGCAGGACTTACTGCACCCAGAGGGGAGCTAATAATCTTGGCGGGGGAACAGTATACCACACTGTCACCATAGAAAAGCCTACAGACACCGTGTTGATGGTGGCCAATAAGACCGGCTGGACTCCTGTTTACTTCAAAAGGCTGTTGACTCAGTAGCCATCATGGTCCTTGGTCACCACTGACCCTGGACTGTCTGGGAGTTGAGCGGGCAGGGCTCTGACACCTGGTGCTGTTTGTACGTTAATTCAGGGGCCTAATTGAAGAAAGCGCAGACTACTGGTCAGAGCATCTAGGCTGGCAGAGACGGTCAGCCTAAGGTGGCCGAACAAATGTGGGGCGGGGTGAAACCGGCCCCCACAGCGTCTCTGCACATCTCTTTCCTGGACCCTTAAAGGTTATTAGAATCTATAACACTTCCAATGCTGGTGCTCAGGTGGACGAGCAGGGAGGCAGGGGTCCTGGGGACAATCAACGTCACCGGGAGGCTGCTGGGGAGAAGCTCTGACCCTCGCCCCAGGGTATGAGGGCTCCCAACTCAGCACTCAGCAGTTACAGAAGAAGGGTCTGCACCCTCAGCACTCCAAGAATGAGGAACGGGACAAAAGGCAGAGGAGGGGTTTGTCCCCAGCAAAGCCCATTAAAAATCCCTGGGAGATAAAAATAGAATCTGGGCAATAAAGTCAAGTCTAACCTTTTTTATCCTTTGTGCTTTGTCTAATTTCACGTGCTCCTAGGGTCCCGCATGCAGAGGTTCCACACCCGGCACTTCAGACCAGATTTCCTAGTGCAGAATGGCTGGGTCGACACCTCAGCTCCTGGGGCCCAGTGCAGACTCCACGATATAGAGCCTGAGCTACAGCCAACCCGGCCCTCGAGAGCTCCGCCGCCTCCCTCCCTCCCACTGACTCTGACAGGATCTCTACACAGCAGCCCAGCCCACAGCCCACGGGGTAGTGCATGCTCTCACCTCTCCATTCTCTGATCAAAATATAAAGTTTCCTTTGCTTGTGAACCAAACTCAGTCTCGATCTGTTGGCCCCAATGACACTGGGCAGGGGGACACTTGTTGGGGTCCACTCTGGAGGATCAGTAACAGAAATTGAGACTATTGTAACCTCAATGAACAGATGTGTGAGCCAAACTGTAGTTAACATAGAACAGTGTATAAGGCTCGGGTAAAATAAGATGTTTTTAACACTTCCATTTGATATTTCCATCACTTTTTATAAGCAAGTTCAGTGAAAAGGTTTGTCTTATTTGTCAGGTCAATATTAGAGAAACGAAGTGATTTCTTTCCAAGGATGTACAGCTAATAATCTTGGTTAAACCTTCAATCTTGTTTTAAATGCTTTTCCATTGAAAATGATACCTCTCTTTCAGCTCCCCCATTTCTGAGAAGTATAAAATCTTATAATTTATTATTACCAAAGGGGAAAGGTGGGAGGAGGGATAAATTAACAGTTTGGAATGAACACATACACACTGCTATGTATAAAATAGATCATCAACAAGGAACTACTGTATAGCACAGGGAACTACACTCAACATTTTGCAATAACCTATAAGGGGAAATAATCTGAAAAAGAATAGATATTTTTATTGACATCATCTATCAATGACAGTTAAAGTGTAGCCTAAGGGAAGCTGGTGGTGAGTGCTTCTGACCCTGAAGACTTCAGTCATCTAAAGTTTGGACTCTGCCTACTTCCCAAGGCCCTTAATGAACATATGTGTAGCCGTAGCTTAAAAACTTCCCCAGTTTGGGTTTCGGGGAGACACTGATTTTGAAAAAGCCCTGGTGTTCTCCTTACATGAATGGGACTCTTCCTACTGCTAAAACATGTCTGTCACACCCAGAGGATGGTATACCGTCTGATCGGGAAGAGTTTGGAAAAGGCATCTCATCTCCTCATCTCCTGGTGCTCGGGTTCACCCCTCCAGCGTCTTTACTAACAGTCTCCCCACTTGGAGATGTCAGCACTGTCAACATCCTGTTGCGTACAGTTTGGAATTTGTCCAGAGGATGAAGCGGAAGGATGAGGAACAATGAGAGACAAGTCCTAGGTGTTCAGACAGGCACATGTCACTCTAATTTCCAATCAGGAAGACGAATTGACCAAAGGCTAGGGTTGCCCATGGAAACAGTATAGGGCTTGAGGAAATCCTGCTGCTTTGTGGCCAGTTCCCATAAACACGAGTTGAACAATGGAACTCAGGGGCAGTAAAATTCACAAAACTGCAGAGTTGAAAATATCCATCACTGAAAAATGTCTTGAGGAAAGTCAGAGAAAAGGACTTGTAAGCAAGGGAGAATGGCAGGAAAGGGATTTGAGGAGGTAGAAAGGACTCGCCATTAAGCACAAGAAAAGGAGCTGAACATTGCCAACATTGCAGTTGGCCAAAAAGGGTGTATGCGTTCTTTTCTGTATATATTCAAGAAAAGGGCATACACTTTTTTAGCCAACCAAACAGGTGGGCACTGGAAGTCAATACTACAAAAGATATCACTTCGCATCAGTCAGAAGAGCCATCCTCATAAAGCGTAAACAACAGAAATGCAGGACAGGGCAACGAGAAGAGGGAGCCCTGTGAGACTTATAGTGGAAATGTATATTGCCAACGGCCATTCTGGAGAAGTGTATTGTGTTTACTAAAGCATCTAAAAAATGAGCTACAGAGCATAGGGCACTTGCACTCATGGGCGTATATCTTGGGAAAAACAAAAATCGAGAGGACACAGGCACCCCAATGTTTACCCCCTCTCTGTTTAAAAGATCCTCGACTAGGATATAACTTAAATGTCTCTGGAGGGAAAAAATGGATAGAGGTGTGGTACTTAGGTAGAGTGGAATATTATTCAGCCTGGAAATCAATGAAATATGGCCAGTTGTAACAACTCCGGAGGAGTTACGTATGATCATTCTAAGTGACAGAATTCAAAAAGAAAAAGACACATATCATAAGATATCACTTAAAGGTGGAATCCAAAATGGCTACACATGAAATAAATTACAAAACAAAAACATAGTCAAATATGTAGAAAACACGCATAAGGCTGCTAAACGGGAAAGGTGGGGAGGGGTGAGGCATCATCCAGGAGGTTGAAATTAGCAAAGATACCATTCCAAATACCAAACTGATAATCAACAAGGCCTACACGGTAGCTAAAAGAACTGCACTCAGCACACTCAAGTCACCAGAAAAGAATATATACGACTGGTAAGAATCTGAAAAAGAATTTATTGATGTCTCTCTGTACGCGAATCAAGTGGATGTACAGCAGCAAGAAACAGAGCTTTGAAAATCAGCTGTAACCAATATAGTAATAAATTGAAAAAAATAAACGACAGAGAGACAGAGAAAACCTCTTACAACTTTTCCTCAGGGACGGTGATGCAACATGGATTGAACACATCTAGACCCACAGCAGGATGAGACATAAGGCTGGAAACTGTTTGTGCTAAGAGAAATGTGAGGTTGGGTGAGGAAATGCACACCCTTTAAAGTAATACTACCTGGTACCCATTCAATGGGTCCCAAATCTGCAGGTTCAAGGGATCTTCCTACAGCTAAAACATGCATGGAAAACCCAGAGGACTGTACACCATGTGATCGGGAGATGTGTCTAAAATGCACCTCATTTATCCTCTCCTGGTGCTCCTGTTCACCATTCCAGCCACGCTACTTAGAATCTCCCCACTTGGAGAATCAGCACATTTAAACTTCTGTTTCACACATTTTGCAAATTGTGAGGAGGATGAACGGGAAGAGGGGGAACCAATGAGAGAAGAGTTGTAGGGGTTTGGACGGGCACATATCACTCTAATTTCCCATTAAGAATAAGAATTAAAGAAAGGCTCAGCCTGCCTCGCCGGAGCCAAAATAGGGCCTGAAGCAATCCTGCGGGTTTGAGGCCAGCTCACAAAAGAGCAGCTTAAAAAATGGAGCTCAGGGTCACTGCAATTCACAAACCTGCAGAGTTATAAATGAAAACTAACGTCCAAAAATATGTTGAGGTAAGGCAAAGAAGAGGATCTGAATGCAAGACAGAATTGCAAGAAACAGATTTCAAGAGATAGATTGGACTCGTCTTTAACGCACATGAAAAGCGGCAGAATTTCGACAATGATGCAGTTGGCCCAAAAGGGCGTATGCGTTTTTTCCTGATTATATCCAGGAAAAAATGCATACGCACTTTATGGGCAACGAAGCAAGCAAGCAATGCAAATGTGCACAACAAAGAAGTCTCACTTCCCACCGGTCAAAAGGGCCATCCTAAAAAATTGTAAAAACCAGAAATGCAGGACAGGCCATGGAGAACAGGGAGCCTTTATACGCTGATGGGCAGTGTGTGAACTGCCGAGAGCCACTCTGGAGAAGTGTATGGTGGTTCCTAAATCATCTAAAAAACAGAGCTACAGAGCATAGGACACTTCCAATCATGGGAGTATATCTAGGGAAGTCTAAAAATCAACAAGACACAAGCACACCACAGTTTAGGGCTACTCTGTTTACAAGAACCTCAACTTCAGTACACCTTAAATATCCCAGGAAAGAGAACAATGGATAAAGAAGATGTGGTACTTATGTACAATGGAATATCTCTTCACCATGAAATCAATGTAATAAGGCTAGTAGAAGGATAAAGAGTGGATTTAGGTCCGATAATACTACTTGAAATAAGTCAAACAGAAAAAGAAACATATCATAAGATATCACTTATAGAGGGAGGGTAAATATGGCTGCACAAGAAATGAATTACAGAACAGAACAGTGTCTCACATTTAGAAAACACACTTATGTCAGCTTAAGGGGAAAGGAGAGGTGGGGTGATGCATAAAACCAGAGTTTGAAATTAGCACAGATACCGTTCAATAAACCAAATAGGTATTAGACAAGATCTACACCTTGCTCAATGAACTGGCCTCAACACTCCCTATAAACCGCAGAGAAATATATCTGAGGAATAAGAATTTTAAAACCCATGTATTGATATATCTCCATAAGGGAATCAAGTGTGTGCAGAGCGGCACAAACACGGCAGTGAAAAGGAGCTAAACCCCATTATAGAAATAAATTTTAAAAACAAAACGCTGAAACAATGAAAGAGAGAAAAATTCTTACAAAATTCGCTCAGGGGCTGTGATGCAACCTGGATTGACCACATATAAACCCACAGCTGGATAAGACATAAGGCTGGACACTTGGGGCTGACAGGATTGGTGAGCTTTGGTGAGCAACTGCCGAAAGTTTAATGCAATACTTCATGCTACTCAGTCCAAGGGTCCCAACACTCCAGGTTGAAGGGAATCTTCCTACAGCTAAACCATGCTTGGGAAACCCAGCGACTGGTATACCATATGATCGGGAAAGGTTTCTAAAACGCACCTCATTTTTCCTCTCCTGGGGCTCCGGATCGACATTCCAGCCGCTTTACTAACAACATCCCCACATGGAGTCAATGCCTTTAAGTTCTGGTATCGCACAGTCTGCAGTTAGTGCAGAGGATGAATGGGAATAGGGGGAACCAGTGAGGATCTAGCTGTAGCGGTTTCAATGGGCACATGTCACTCTAATATCACATCTGTAAGAAGAATTAACCAAAGGCACAGCAGGAGCCCCAGAAGAAAAATAGGGCTTCAAGGAATCCTGTGGTTATGGGGCAATACCACAAAAATAAGAGCTAAAAAATGGAGCTAAGGGCCACTGCAATTCAAAAACCTGCAGAGTTATAAAGGCCAACTATTTTTAAAAAATATATTGAGGTAAGGCTATGAAGAGGCATTGAAAGCAAGGCAGAATTGCAGGAAACCGATTTCAGGAGGTAGACTGGAATTGCATTGAAAGCATATGAAGAGAGTCAGAAACTCGACAATGATGCACTTGGCCAAAAAGGGCGTATGTGTTTTTTCCTGAATATATTCAGGAAAAAACGCATACGCACTTTTTGGCCAACCAAGCAAGCTTGCAAAGGATATCTGCACTACAATGAAGTCTCACTTCCACCTGGTCAAAAGGGCCATCTGAAAAAAGTGTAAAATCCATAAAGGCACGACAGGCCATGGAGAACTGGGAGCCTTCTTATGCTGATGGGCGGGATGTAAATTGCCAACAGACACTCTGGAGAAGTGTATGGTGTTTCCTGAAACATCTAAAAAACAAAGCAACAGAGCCTAGGGCACTTCCACTTATGGTCCTATAGCTTAGGGAAATTAAAATCAAAAAGACACAGCCACCCCAAAGTTTGGGACGGCTCTGTTTACAAGAACCTCGTTTACAGTACAAGTTCAATATCGCAGAAAATGAAAAATGGATAAAGAAGCTGTGGTATTTACTTACAAAGCAATAACACTCAGCAATGAAATCTATGTCATCAGGGCCTTAGCAGCACAATGAGTGGATTCAGGTATGATGATTCTAACTGAAATAAGTCACACAGAAAAAGAAACATCATAAGATATCACTAATACACGGAATGTAAACTTGGCTACACAGGAACTGAATTACAGAACAGAACAGGGTCTCAAATTTAGAAAACCAACTTATGCTTTCTTAAGGGGAAAGGTGAGTTGGGGTGCTGCATAAAACCAGAGATTGAAATGAGCACAGATAAAGTTCCTTAAGCCAAATATGGAGTAGACAAGAGCTACTCCTTGCTCAACGAAATGGACTCAACAAAGCATATTAAACGCCTAAGAATGTACCTGACTAGTAAGTATCTTAAAACCTATGGATTGCTATGTCTCCGAAAGAGAATCAAGCATGTGTACAGGGGCATAAACGCAGCAGTGATAGGACTGGAGAGGTTCGTGAGCAAATGAAGACCCTTTGAAGTCATATTGCATGGTACCCATTCCATGGGTTTCAACTACCCAGGTTTAAGGTATTCTTCCTTCAGCTAAAACATGCATGTGGAACCTAGAGTATGATCAACCATGTGATCGGGAGACGTGTTCAAATATGTCTCAGTTTTCGTACCCTGGTACTCGGGTGCAACATTCAAGACGCTTTACTAACACTCTCCCCAATTGGAGAGTCAGTCCCTTTAACCTCCTGTTTGGCCCAGTTTGCAATTTCTGCGGAAGATGAACAGGAATAGCGAGAACCAATGAGACACTAGCTGGAGGTGTCTGGATGGGCAAATTTAACTCTCATTTCCCACCAGGAAGAGGAATTAACCAAAGGCTCAGAATGCCGTGCCAGAACCAGATTAGGGCCTGAAGCCATCCTGCGGTGTTGCGGCCAGGTCACAAGAAAGCAAGTTGAAGAAAGGAGCTCAGGGGCACTGTAATTCACAAACCTGCAGAGTTATAAATGACAGCTATCGTCCAAAAATAGACTGAAGGAAGGCTGCCAAGAGGACTTGAAAGCGGGGCAGAATTGCAGGAAACCGATTTCAGGAGGTAGACTGGAATTGCATTGAAAGCATAGGAAAAGAGGCAGAACGTCCACAATGATGCACTTGGCCAAAAAGGGCGTATGCGTTTTTTCCTGAATATATTCAGGAAAAAACGCATACGCCCTTTTTGGCCAACCAAGCAAGCTTGCAAAGGAAATCTGCACTACAATGAAGTCTCACTTCCCCCCGGTCAAAAGGGCCATCTGAAAAAAGTGTAAAATCCAGAAAGGCAGGACAGGCCATGGAGAACTGGGAGCCTTGTTATGCTGATGGGCGGGATGTAAATTGCCAACAGACACTCAGGAGAAGTGTATGGTGTTTCCTTAAACATCTAAAAAACAAAGCAACAGAGCCTAGGGCACTTCCACTTATGGTCCTATAGCTTAGGGAAATTAAAATCAAAAAGACACAGCCACCCCAAAGTTTGGGACGCCTCCGTTTACAAGATCCTCGTTTACCGTACAAGTTCAATATCACAGAAAGTGAAAAATGGATAAAGAACTTGAGGTACTTACGTACAATGCACTATCACTCAGCAATGAAATCTATGTCATCAGGCCCGTAGCAGCATAATGAGTGGATTCAGGTACGATGATTCTAACTGAAATAAGTCACACAGAAAAAGAAACATCATAAGATATCAGTAATACACGGAATGTAAACTTGGCTACACAGGTACTGAATTACAGAACAGAACAGGGTCTCAAATTTAGAAAACCAACTTATGCTTGCTTAAGGGGGAAGGTGAGTTGGGGTGCTGCATAAAACCAGAGATTGAAATGAGCACAGATAAAGTTCCTTAAGCCAAATATGGAATAGACAAGAGCTACTCCTTGCTCAACGAAATGGACTCAACACCGCATATTAAACGCCTAAGAATGTACCTGACTAGTAAGTATCTTAAAACCTATGGATTGCTATGTCTCCGAAAGAGAATCAAGCATGTGTACAGGGGCATAAACGCAGCAGTGATAGGATTGGAGAGGTTCGGTGAGCAAATGAAGACCCTTTGAAGTCATATTGCATGGTACCCATTCCACGGGTTTCAACTACCCAGGTTTTAGGTATTCTTCCTTCAGCTAAAACATGCATGTGGAACCCAGAGTATGATCAACCATGTGATCGGGAGACGTGTTCAAATATGTCTCAGTTTTCGTACCCTGGTACTCGGGTGCAACATTCCAGACGCTTTACTAACACTCTCCCGACTTGGAGAGTCAGTCCCTTTAACCTCCTGTTTGGCCCAGTTTGCAATTTCTGCGGAAGATGAACAGGAATAGCGAGAACCAATGAGAGACTAGCTGGAGGTGTCTGGACGGGCAAATTTAACTCTCATTTCCCACCAGGAAGAGGAATTAACCAAAGGCTCAGCGTGCCGAGCCGGAACAAGATTAGGGCCTGAAGCCATCCTGCGGTGTTGCGGCCAGCTCACAAGAAAGCGAGTTGAAGAAAGGAGCTCAGGGGCACTGTAATTCACAAACCTGCAGAGTTATAAATGACAGCTATCGTCCAAAAATAGACTGAAGTAAGGCTGCCAAGAGGACTTCAAAGCGGGGCAGCATTGCAGGAAACCGATTTCAGGAGGTAGACTGGAATTGCATTGAAAGCATAGGAAAAGAGGCAGAACGTCCACAATGATGCACTTGGCCAAAAAGGGCGTATGCGTTTTTTCCTGAATATATTCAGGAAAAAATGCATACGCACTTTTTGGCCAACCAAGCAAGCTTGCAAAGGAAACCTGCACTACAATGAAGTCTCACTTCCACCTGGTCAAAAGGGCCATCTGAAAAAAGGGTAAAATCCATAAAGGCACGACAGGCCATGGAGAACTGGGAGCCTTCTTATGCTGATGGGCGGGATGTAAATTGCCAACAGCCACTCTGGAGAAGTGTATGGTGTTTCCTGAAACATCTAAAAAACAAAGCAACAGAGCCTAGGGCACTTCCACTTATGGTCCTATAGCTTAGGGAAATTAAAATCAAAAAGACACAGCCACCCCAAAGTTTGGGACGCCTCCGTTTACAAGAACCTCGTTTACCGTACAAGTTCAATATCACAGAAAGTGAAAAATGGATAAAGAACTTGAGGTACTTACGTACAATGCAGTATCACTCAGCAATGAAATCTATGTCATCAGGCCCTTAGCAGCATAATGAGTGGATTCAGGTATGATGATTCTAACTGAAATAAGTCACACAGAAAAAGAAACATCATAAGATATCACTAATACACGGAATGTAAACTTGGCTACACAGGAACTGCATTCCAAAACAGAATAGGGTCTCAAATTTAGAAAACCAACTTATGCTTGCTTAAGGGGAAAGGTGAGTTGGGGTGCTGCATAAAACCAGAGATTGAAATGAGCACAGATAAAGTTCCTTAAGCCAAATATGGAATAGACAAGAGCTACTCCTTTCTCAACGAAATGGACTCAACACCCCATATTAAACGCCTAAGAATGTACCTGACTAGTAAGTATCTTAAAACCTATGGATTGCTATGTCTCCAAAAGAGAATCAAGTGTGTGTACAGGGGCATAAACGCAGCAGTGATAGGATTGGAGAGGTTCGGTGAGCAAATGAAGACCCTTTGAAGTCATATTGCATGGTACCCATTACACGGGTCTCAACTTTCCAGGTTTTAGGTATTCTTCCTTCAGCTAAAACATGCATGTGGAACCCAGAGTATGATCAACCATGTGAACGGGAGACGTGTTCAAATATGTCTCAGTTTTCCTCCCCTGGTACTCGGGTGCAACATTCCAGACGCTTTACTAACACTCTCCCGACTTGGAGAGTCAGTGCCTTTAACCTCCTGTTTGGCCCAGTTTGCAATTTCTGCGGAAGATGAACAGGAATAGCGAGAACCAATGAGAGGCTAGCTGGAGGTGTCTGAACGGGCAAATTTAACTCTCATTTCCCACCAGGAAGAGGAATTAACCAAAGGCTCAGCGTGCCGGGCCGGAACCAGATTAGGGCCTGAAGCCATCCTGCGGTGTTGCGGCCAGCTCAAAAGAAAGCGAATTGAAGAAAGGAGCTCAGGGGCACTGTAATTCACAAACCTGCAGAGTTATAAATGACAGCTATCGTCCAAAAATAGACTGAAGTAAGGTTGCCAAGAGGACTTGAAAGCGGGGCAGAATTGCAGGAAACCGATTTCAGGAGGTAGACTGGAATTGCATTGAAAGCATAGGAAAAGAGGCAGAACGTCCACAATGATGCACTTGGCCAAAAAGGGCATATGCGTTTTTTCCTGAATATATTCAGGAAAAAACGCATACGCCCTTTTTGGTCAACCAAGCAAGCTTGCAAAGGAAATCTGCACTACAATGAAGTCTCACTTCCCCCCGGTCAAAAGGGCCATCTGAGAAAAGTGTAAAATCCAGAAAGGCAGGACAGGCCATTGAGAACTGGGAGCCTTGTTATGCTGATGGGCGGTATGTAAATTGCCAACAGACACTCGGGAGAAGTGTATGGTGTTTCCTGAAACATCTAAAAAACAAAGCAACAGAGCCTAGGGCACTTCCACTTATGGTCCTATATCTTAGGGAAATTAAAATCAAAAAGACACAGCCACCCCAAAGTTTGGGACGCCTCTGTTTACAAGAACCTCGTTTACAGTACAAGTTCAACATCGCAGAAAGTGAAAAATGGATAAAGAAGTTGTGGTATTCACTTACAAAGCAATATCACTCAGCAATGAAATCTATGTCATCAGGCCCTTAGCAGCACAATGAGTGGATTCAGGTATGATGATTCTAACTGAAATAAGTCACACAGAAAAAGAAACATCATAAGATATCAGTAATACACGGAATGTAAACTTGGCTACACAGGAACTGAATTACAGAACAGAACAGGGTCTCAAATTTAGAAAACCAACTTATGCTTGCTTAAGGGTAAAGGTGAGTTGTGGTGCTGCATAAAACCAGAGATTGAAATGAGCACAGATAAAGTTCCTTAAGCCAAATATGGAATAGACAAGAGCTACTCCTTGCTCAACGAAATGGACTCAACACCGCATATTAAACGCCTAAGAATGTACCTGACTAGTAAGTATCTTAAAACCTATGGATTGCTATGTCTTCGAAAGAGAATCAAGCATGTGTACAGGGGCATAAACGCAGCAGTGATAGGATTGGAGAGTTTCGGTGAGCAAATGAAGACCCATTGAAGTCATATTGCATGGTACCCATTCCACGGGTTTCTACTACCCAGGTTTTAGGTATTCTTCCTTCAGCTAAAACATGCATGTGGAACCCAGAGTATGATCAACCATGTGATCGGGAGACGTGTTCAAATATGTCTCAGTTTTCGTACCCTGGTACTCGGGTGCAACATTCCAGACGCTTTACTAACACTCTCCCGACTTGGAGAGTCAGTCCCTTTAACCTCCTGTTTGACCCAGTTTGCAATTTCTGCGGAAGATGAACAGGAATAGCGAGAACCAATGAGAGACTAGCTGGAGGTGTCTGGACGGGCAAATTTAACTCACATTTCTCACCAGGAAGAGGAATTAACCAAAGGCTCAGCGTGCCGTGCCAGACCCAGATTAGGGCCTGAAGCCATCCTGCGGTGTTGCGGCCAGGTCACAAGAAAGCGAGTTGAAGAAAGGAGCTCAGGGGCACTGTAATTCACAAACCTGCAGAGTTATAAATGACAGCTATCGTCCAAAAATAGACTGAAGTAAGGCTGCCAAGAGGACTTGAAAGCGGGGCAGCATTGCAGGAAACCGATTTCAGGAGGTAGACTGGAATTGCATTGAAAGCATAGGAAAAGAGGCAGAACGTCCACAATGATGCACTTGGCCAAAAAGGGCGTATGCGTGTTTTCCTGAATATATTCAGGAAAAAACGCATACGCCCTTTTTGGCCAACCAAGCAAGCTTGCAAAGGAAATCTGCACTACAATGAAGTCTCACTTCCCCCCGGTCAAAAGGGCCATCTGAAAAAAGTGTAAAATCCAGAAAGGCAGGACAGGCCATGGAGAACTGGGAGCCTTGTTATGCTGATGGGCGGGATGTAAATTGCCAACAACCACTTGGGAGAAGTGTATGGTGTTTCCTGAAACATCTAAAAAACAAAGCAACAGAGCCTAGGGCACTTCCACTTATGATCCTATAGCTTAGGGAATTTAAAATCAAAAAGACACAGCCACCCCAAAGTTTGGAACGGCTCTGTTTACAAGAACCTCGTTTACAGTACAAGTTCAACATCGCAGAAAGTGAAAAATGGATAAAGAAGTTGTGGTATTTACTTACAAAGCAATATCACTCAGCAATGAAATCTGTGTCATCAGGCCCTTAGCAGCACAATGAGTGGATTCAGGTATGATGATTCTAACTGAAATAAGTCACACAGAAAAAGAAACATCATAAGATATCAGTAATACACGGAATGTAAACTTGGCTACACAGGAACTGAATTACAGAACAGAACAGGGTCTCAAATTTAGAAAACCAACTTATGCTTGTTTAAGGGGGAAGGTGAGTTGGGGTGCTGCATAAAACCAGAGATTGAAATGAGCACAGATAAAGTTCCTTAAGCCAAATATGGAATAGACAAGAGCTACTCCTTGCTCAACGAAATGGACTCAACACCGCATATTAAACGCCTAAGAATGTACCTGACTAGTAAGTATCTTAAAACCTATGGATTGCTATGTCTCCGAAAGAGAATCAAGCATGTGTACAGGGGCATAAACGCAGCAGTGATAGGATTGGAGAGGTTCGTGAGCAAATGAAGACCCTTTGAAGTCATATTGCATGGTACCCATTCCACGGGTCTCAACTACCAAGGTTTTAGGTATTCTTCCTTCAGCTAAAACATGCATGTGGAACCCAGAGTATGATCAACCATGTGATCGGGAGACGTGTTCAAATATGTCTCAGTTTTCGTACCCTGGTACTCGGGTGCAACATTCCAGACGCTTTACTAACACTCTCCCGACTTGGAGAGTCAGTGCCTTTAACCTCCTGTTTGGCCCAGTTTGCAATTTCTGCGGAAGATGAACAGGAATAGCGAGAACCAATGAGAGACTAGCTGGAGGTGTCTGGACGGGCAAATTTAACTCTCATTTCCCACCAGGAAGAGGAATTAACCGAAGGCTCAGCGTGCCGTGCCGGAACAAGATTAGGGCCTGAAGCCATCCTGCGGTGTTGCGGCCAGCTCACAAGAAAGCGAGTTGAAGAAAGGAGCTCAGGGACACTGTAATTCACAAACCTGCAGAGTTATAAATGACAGCTATCGTCCAAAAATAGACTGAAGTAAGGCTGCCAAGAGGACTTGAAAGCGGGGCAGAATTGCAGGAAACCGATTTCAGGAGGTAGACTGGAATTGCATTGAAAGCATAGGAAAAGAGGCAGAACGTCCACAATGATGCACTTGGCCAAAAAGGGCGAATGCGTTTTTTCCTGAATATATTCAGGAAAAAACGCATACGCCCTTTTTGGCCAACCAAGCAAGCTTGCAAAGGAAACCTGCACTACAATGAAGTCTCACTTCCACCTGGTCAAAAGGGCCATCTGAAAAAAGGGTAAAATCCATAAAGGCACGACAGGCCATTGAGAACTGGGAGCCTTCTTATGCTGATGGGCGGGATGTAAATTGCCAACAGCCACTCTGGAGAAGTGTATGGTGTTTCCTGAAACATCTAAAAAACAAAGCAACAGAGCCTAGGGCACTTCCACTTATGGTCCTATAGCTTAGGGAAATTAAAATCAAAAAGACACAGCCACCCCAAAGTTTGGGACGCCTCCGTTTACAAGAACCTCGTTTACCGTACAAGTTCAATATCACAGAAAGTGAAAAATGGATAAAGAACTTGTTGTACTTACGTACAATGCAGTATCACTCAGCAATGAAATCTATGTCATCAGGCCCGTAGCAGCATAATGAGTGGATTCAGGTACGATGATTCTAACTGAAATAAGTCACACAGAAAAAGAAACATCATAACATATCACTAATACACGGAATGTAAACTTGGCTACACAGGAACTGCATTCCAAAACAGAATAGGGTCTCAAATTTAGAAAACCAACTTATGCTTGCTTAAGGGGAAAGGTGAGTTGGGGTGCTGCATAAAACCAGAGATTGAAATGAGCACAGATAAAGTTCCTTAAGCCAAATATGGAATAGACAAGAGCTACTCCTTTCTCAACGAAATGGACTCAACACCCCATATTAAACGCCTAAGAATGTACCTGACTAGTAAGTATCTTAAAACCTATGGATTGCTATGTCTCCAAAAGAGAATCAAGCGTGTGTACAGGGGCATAAACGCAGCAGTGATAGGATTGGAGAGGTTCGGTGAGCAAATGAAGACCCTTTGAAGTCATATTGCATGGTACCCATTACACGGGTCTCAACTCTCCAGGTTTTAGGTATTCTTCCTTCAGCTAAAACATGCATGTGGAACCCAGAGTATGATCAACCATGTGAACGGGAGACGTGTTCAAATATGTCTCAGTTTTCCTCCCCTGGTACTCGGGTGCAACATTCCAGACGCTTTACTAACACTCTCCCGACTTGGAGAGTCAGTGCCTTTAACCTCCTGTTTGGCCCAGTTTGCAATTTCTGCGGAAGATGAACAGGAATAGCGAGAACCAATGAGAGGCTAGCTGGAGGTGTCTGAACGGGCAAATTTAACTCTCATTTCCCACCAGGAAGAGGAATTAACCAAAGGCTCAGCGTGCCGGGCCGGAACCAGATTAGGGCCTGAAGCCATCCTGCGGTGTTGCGGCCAGCTCAAAAGAAAGCGAGTTGAAGAAAGGAGCTCAGGGGCACTGTAATTCACAAACCTGCAGAGTTATAAATGACAGCTATCGTCCAAAAATAGACTGAAGTAAGGTTGCCAAGAGGACTTGAAAGCGGGGCAGAATTGCAGGAAACCGATTTCAGGAGGTAGACTGGAATTGCATTGAAAGCATAGGAAAAGAGGCAGAACGTCCACAATGATGCACTTGGCCAAAAAGAGCATATGCGTTTTTTCCTGAATATATTCAGGAAAAAACGCATACGCCCTTTTTGGTCAACCAAGCAAGCTTGCAAAGGAAATCTGCACTACAATGAAGTCTCACTTCCCCCCGGTCAAAAGGGCCATCTGAGAAAAGTGTAAAATCCAGAAAGGCAGGACAGGCCATTGAGAACTGGGAGCCTTGTTATGCTGATGGGCGGGATGTAAATTGCCAACAGACACTCCGGAGAAGTGTATGGTGTTTCCTGAAACATCTAAAAAACAAAGCAACAGAGCCTAGGGCACTTCCACTTATGGTCCTATATCTTAGGGAAATTAAAATCAAAAAGACACAGCCACCCCAAAGTTTGGGACGCCTCTGTTTACAAGAACCTCGTTTACAGTACAAGTTCAACATCGCAGAAAGTGAAAAATGGATAAAGAAGTTGTGGTATTCACTTACAAAGCAATATCACTCAGCAATGAAATCTATGTCATCAGGCCCTTAGCAGCACAATGAGTGGATTCAGGTATGATGATTCTAACTGAAATAAGTCACACAGAAAAAGAAACATCATAAGATATCAGTAATACACGGAATGTAAACTTGGCTACACAGGAACTGAATTACAGAACAGAACAGGGTCTCAAATTTAGAAAACCAACTTATGCTTGCTTAAGGGGGAAGGTGAGTTGGGGTGCTGCATAAAACCAGAGATTGAAATGAGCACAGATAAAGTTCCTTAAGCCAAATATGGAATAGACAAGAGCTACTCCTTGCTCAACGAAATGGACTCAACACCGCATATTAAACGCCTAAGAATGTACCTGACTAGTAAGTATCTTAAAACCTATGGATTGCTATGTCTCCGAAAGAGAATCAAGCATGTGTACAGGGGCATAAACGCAGCAGTGATAGGATTGGAGAGGTTCGTGAGCAAATGAAGACCCTTTGAAGTCATATTGCATGGTACCCATTCCACGGGTCTCAACTACCAAGGTTTTAGGTATTCTTCCTTCAGCTAAAACATGCATGTGGAACCCAGAGTATGATCAACCATGTGATCGGGAGACGTGTTCAAATATGTCTCAGTTTTCGTACCCTGGTACTCGGGTGCAACATTCCAGACGCTTTACTAACACTCTCCCGACTTGGAGAGTCAGTGCCTTTAACCTCCTGTTTGGCCCAGTTTGCAATTTCTGCGGAAGATGAACAGGAATAGCGAGAACCAATGAGAGACTAGCAGGAGGTGTCTGGACGGGCAAATTTAACTCTCATTTCCCACCAGGAAGAGGAATTAACCGAAGGCTCAGCGTGCCATGCCGGAACAAGATTAGGGCCTGAAGCCATCCTGCGGTGTTGCGGCCAGCTCACAAGAAAGCGAGTTGAAGAAAGGAGCTCAGGGGCACTGTAATTCACAAACCTGCAGAGTTATAAATGACAGCTATCGTCCAAAAATAGACTGAAGTAAGGCTGCCAAGAGGACTTGAAAGCGGGGCAGAATTGCAGGAAACCGATTTCAGGAGGTAGACTGGAATTGCATTGAAAGCATAGGAAAAGAGGCAGAACGTCCACAATGATGCACTTGGCCAAAAAGGGCGAATGCGTTTTTTCCTGAATATATTCAGGAAAAAACGCATACGCCCTTTTTGGCCAACCAAGCAAGCTTGCAAAGGAAACCTGCACTACAATGAAGTCTCACTTCCACCTGGTCAAAAGGGCCATCTGAAAAAAGGGTAAAATCCATAAAGGCACGACAGGCCATTGAGAACTAGGAGCCTTCTTATGCTGATGGGCGGGATGTAAATTGCCAACAGCCACTCTGGAGAAGTGTATGGTGTTTCCTGAAACATCTAAAAAACAAAGCAACAGAGCCTAGGGCACTTCCACTTATGGTCCTATAGCTTAGGGAAATTAAAATCAAAAAGACACAGCCACCCCAAAGTTTGGGACGCCTCCGTTTACAAGAACCTCGTTTACCGTACAAGTTCAATATCACAGAAAGTGAAAAATGGATAAAGAACTTGTTGTACTTACGTACAATGCAGTATCACTCAGCAATGAAATCTATGTCATCAGGCCCGTAGCAGCATAATGAGTGGATTCAGGTATGATGATTCTAACTGAAATAAGTCACACAGAAAAAGAAACATCATAAGATATCACTAATACACGGAATGTAAACTTGGCTACACAGGAACTGCATTCCAAAACAGAACAGGGTCTCAAATTTAGAAAACCAACTTATGCTTGCTTAAGGGGAAAGGTGAGTTGGGGTGCTGCATAAAACCAGAGATTGAAATGAGCACAGATAAAGTTCCTTAAGCCAAATATGGAATAGACAAGAGCTACTCCTTGCTCAACGAAATGGACTCAACACCGCATATTAAACGCCTAAGAATGTACCTGACTAGTAAGTATCTTAAAACCTATGGATTGCTATGTCTCCGAAAGAGAATCAAGCATGTGTACAGGGGCATAAACGCAGCAGTGATAGGATTGGAGAGGTTCGGTGAGCAAATGAAGACCCTTTGAAGTCATATTGCATGGTACCCATTCCACGGGTTTCAACTACCCAGGTTTTAGGTATTCTTCCTTCAGCTAAAACATGCATGTGGAACCCAGAGTATGATCAACCATGTGATCGGGAGACGTGTTCAAATATGTCTCAGTTTTCGTACCCTGGTACTCGGGTGCAACATTCCAGACGCTTTACTAACACTCTCCCGACTTGGAGAGTCAGTCCCTTTAACCTCCTGTTTGGCCCAGTTTGCAATTTCTGCGGAAGATGAACAGGAATAGCGAGAACCAATGAGAGACTAGCTGGAGGTGTCTGGACGGGCAAATTTAACTCTCATTTCCCACCAGGAAGAGGAATTAACCAAAGGCTCAGCGTGCCGAGCCGGAACAAGATTAGGGCCTGAAGCCATCCTGCGGTGTTGCGGCCAGCTCACAAGAAAGCGAGTTGAAGAAAGGAGCTCAGGGGCACTGTAATTCACAAACCTGCAGAGTTATAAATGACAGCTATCGTCCAAAAATAGACTGAAGTAAGGCTGCCAAGAGGACTTCAAAGCGGGGCAGCATTGCAGGAAACCGATTTCAGGAGGTAGACTGGAATTGCATTGAAAGCATAGGAAAAGAGGCAGAACGTCCACAATGATGCACTTGGCCAAAAAGGGCGTATGCGTTTTTTCCTGAATATATTCAGGAAAAAACGCATACGCACTTTTTGGCCAACCAAGCAAGCTTGCAAAGGAAACCTGCACTACAATGAAGTCTCACTTCCACCTGGTCAAAAGGGCCATCTGAAAAAAGGGTAAAATCCATAAAGGCACGACAGGCCATGGAGAACTGGGAGCCTTCTTATGCTGATGGGCGGGATGTAAATTGCCAACAGCCACTCTGGAGAAGTGTATGGTGTTTCCTGAAACATCTAAAAAACAAAGCAACAGAGCCTAGGGCACTTCCACTTATGGTCCTATAGCTTAGGGAAATTAAAATCAAAAAGACACAGCCACCCCAAAGTTTGGGACGCCTCCGTTTACAAGAACCTCGTTTACCGTACAAGTTCAATATCACAGAAAGTGAAAAATGGATAAAGAACTTGAGGTACTTACGTACAATGCAGTATCACTCAGCAATGAAATCTATGTCATCAGGCCCTTAGCAGCATAATGAGTGGATTCAGGTATGATGATTCTAACTGAAATAAGTCACACAGAAAAAGAAACATCATAAGATATCACTAATACACGGAATGTAAACTTGGCTACACAGGAACTGCATTCCAAAACAGAATAGGGTCTCAAATTTAGAAAACCAACTTATGCTTGCTTAAGGGGAAAGGTGAGTTGGGGTGCTGCATAAAACCAGAGATTGAAATGAGCACAGATAAAGTTCCTTAAGCCAAATATGGAATAGACAAGAGCTACTCCTTTCTCAACGAAATGGACTCAACACCCCATATTAAACGCCTAAGAATGTACCTGACTAATAAGTATCTTAAAACCTATGGATTGCTATGTCTCCAAAAGAGAATCAAGTGTGTGTACAGGGGCATAAACGCAGCAGTGATAGGATTGGAGAGGTTCGGTGAGCAAATGAAGACCCTTTGAAGTCATATTGCATGGTACCCATTACACGGGTCTCAACTCTCCAGGTTTTAGGTATTCTTCCTTCAGCTAAAACATGCATGTGGAACCCAGAGTATGATCAACCATGTGAACGGGAGACGTGTTCAAATATGTCTCAGTTTTCCTCCCCTGGTACTCGGGTGCAACATTCCAGACGCTTTACTAACACTCTCCCGACTTGGAGAGTCAGTGCCTTTAACCTCCTGTTTGGCCCAGTTTGCAATTTCTGCGGAAGATGAACAGGAATAGCGAGAACCAATGAGAGGCTAGCTGGAGGTGTCTGAACGGGCAAATTTAACTCTCATTTCCCACCAGGAAGAGGAATTAACCAAAGGCTCAGCGTGCCGGGCCGGAACCAGATTAGGGCCTGAAGCCATCCTGCGGTGTTGCGGGCAGCTCAAAAGAAAGCGAGTTGAAGAAAGGAGCTCAGGGGCACTGTAATTCACAAACCTGCAGAGTTATAAATGACAGCTATCGTCCAAAAATAGACTGAAGTAAGGTTGCCAAGAGGACTTGAAAGCGGGGCAGAATTGCAGGAAACCGATTTCAGGAGGTAGACTGGAATTGCATTGAAAGCATAGGAAAAGAGGCAGAACGTCCACAATGATGCACTTGGCCAAAAAGGGCATATGCGTTTTTTCCTGAATATATTCAGGAAAAAACGCATACGCCCTTTTTGGTCAACCAAGCAAGCTTGCAAAGGAAATCTGCACTACAATGAAGTCTCACTTCCCCCCGGTCAAAAGGGCCATCTGAGAAAAGTGTAAAATCCAGAAAGGCAACAGGCCATTGAGAACTGGGAGCCTTGTTATGCTGATGGGCGGGATGTAAATTGCCAACAGACACTCGGGAGAAGTGTATGGTGTTTCCTGAAACATCTAAAAAACAAAGCAACAGAGCCTAGGGCACTTCCACTTATGGTCCTATATCTTAGGGAAATTAAAATCAAAAAGACACAGCCACCCCAAAGTTTGGGACGCCTCTGTTTACAAGAACCTCGTTTACAGTACAAGTTCAACATCGCAGAAAGTGAAAAATGGATAAAGAAGTTGTGGTATTCACTTACAAAGCAATATCACTCAGCAATGAAATCTATGTCATCAGGCCCTTAGCAGCACAATGAGTGGATTCAGGTATGATGATTCTAACTGAAATAAGTCACACAGAAAAAGAAACATCATAAGATATCAGTAATACACGGAATGTAAACTTGGCTACACAGGAACTGAATTACAGAACAGAACAGGGTCTCAAATTTAGAAAACCAACTTATGCTTGCTTAAGGGTAAAGGTGAGTTGTGGTGCTGCATAAAACCAGAGATTGAAATGAGCACAGATAAAGTTCCTTAAGCCAAATATGGAATAGACAAGAGCTACTCCTTGCTCAACGAAATGGACTCAACACCGCATATTAAACGCCTAAGAATGTACCTGACTAGTAAGTATCTTAAAACCTATGGATTGCTATGTCTTCGAAAGAGAATCAAGCATGTGTACAGGGGCATAAACGCAGCAGTGATAGGATTGGAGAGTTTCGGTGAGCAAATGAAGACCCATTGAAGTCATATTGCATGGTACCCATTCCACGGGTTTCTACTACCCAGGTTTTAGGTATTCTTCCTTCAGCTAAAACATGCATGTGGAACCCAGAGTATGATCAACCATGTGATCGGGAGACGTGTTCAAATATGTCTCAGTTTTCGTACCCTGGTACTCGGGTGCAACATTCCAGACGCTTTACTAACACTCTCCCGACTTGGAGAGTCAGTCCCTTTAACCTCCTGTTTGACCCAGTTTGCAATTTCTGCGGAAGATGAACAGGAATAGCGAGAACCAATAAGAGACTAGCTGGAGGTGTCTGGACGGGCAAATTTAACTCACATTTCTCACCAGGAAGAGGAATTAACCAAAGGCTCAGCGTGCCGTGCCAGACCCAGATTAGGGCCTGAAGCCATCCTGCGGTGTTGCGGCCAGGTCACAAGAAAGCGAGTTGAAGAAAGGAGCTCAGGGGCACTGTAATTCACAAACCTGCAGAGTTATAAATGACAGCTATCGTCCAAAAATAGACTGAAGTAAGGCTGCCAAGAGGACTTGAAAGCGGGGCAGCATTGCAGGAAACCGATTTCAGGAGGTAGACTGGAATTGCATTGAAAGCATAGGAAAAGAGGCAGAACGTCCACAATGATGCACTTGGCCAAAAAGGGCGTATGCGTTTTTTCCTGAATATATTCAGGAAAAAACGCATACGCCCTTTTTGGCCAACCAAGCAAGCTTGCAAAGGAAATCTGCACTACAATGAAGTCTCACTTCCCCCCGGTCAAAAGGGACATCTGAAAAAAGTGTAAAATCCAGAAAGGCAGGACAGGCCATGGAGAACTGGGAGCCTTGTTATGCTGATGGGCGGGATGTAAATTGCCAACAGACACTCAGGAGAAGTGTATGGTGTTTCCTGAAACATCTAAAAAACAAAGCAACAGAGCCTAGGGCACTTCCACTTATGGTCCTATAGATTAGGGAATTTAAAATCAAAAAGACACAGCCACCCCAAAGTTTGGAACGGCTCTGTTTACAAGAACCTCGTTTACAGTACAAGTTCAACATCGCAGAAAGTGAAAAATGGATAAAGAAGTTGTGGTATTTACTTACAAAGCAATATCACTCAGCAATGAAATCTGTGTCATCAGGCCCTTAGCAGCACAATGAGTGGATTCAGGTATGATGATTCTAACTGAAATAAGTCACACAGAAAAAGAAACATCATAAGATATCAGTAATACACGGAATGTAAACTTGGCTACACAGGAACTGAATTACAGAACAGAACAGGGTCTCAAATTTAGAAAACCAACTTATGCTTGCTTAAGGGGGAAGGTGAGTTGGGGTGCTGCATAAAACCAGAGATTGAAATGAGCACAGATAAAGTTCCTTAAGCCAAATATGGAATAGACAAGAGCTACTCCTTGCTCAACGAAATGGACTCAACACCGCATATTAAACGCCTAAGAATGTACCTGACTAGTAAGTATCTTAAAACCTATGGATTGCTATGTCTCCGAAAGAGAATCAAGCATGTGTACAGGGGCATAAACGCAGCAGTGATAGGATTGGAGAGGTTCGTGAGCAAATGAAGACCCTTTGAAGTCATATTGCATGGTACCCATTCCACGGGTCTCAACTACCAAGGTTTTAGGTATTCTTCCTTCAGCTAAAACATGCATGTGGAACCCAGAGTATGATCAACCATGTGATCGGGAGACGTGTTCAAATATGTCTCAGTTTTCGTACCCTGGTACTCGGGTGCAACATTCCAGACGCTTTACTAACACTCTCCCGACTTGGAGAGTCAGTGCCTTTAACCTCCTGTTTGGCCCAGTTTGCAATTTCTGCGGAAGATGAACAGGAATAGCGAGAACCAATGAGAGACTAGCTGGAGGTGTCTGGACGGGCAAATTTAACTCTCATTTCCCACCAGGAAGAGGAATTAACCGAAGGCTCAGCGTGCCGTGCCGGAACAAGATTAGGGCCTGAAGCCATCCTGCGATGTTGCGGCCAGCTCACAAGAAAGCGAGTTGAAGAAAGGAGCTCAGGGGCACTGTAATTCACAAACCTGCAGAGTTATAAATGACAGCTATCGTCCAAAAATAGACTGAAGTAAGGCTGCCAAGAGGACTTGAAAGCGGGGCAGAATTGCAGGAAACCGATTTCAGGAGGTAGACTGGAATTGCATTGAAAGCATAGGAAAAGAGGCAGAACGTCCACAATGATGCACTTGGCCAAAAAGGGCGAATGCGTTTTTTCCTGAATATATTCAGGAAAAAACGCATACGCCCTTTTTGGCCAACCAAGCAAGCTTGCAAAGGAAACCTGCACTACAATGAAGTCTCACTTCCACCTGGTCAAAAGGGCCATCTGAAAAAAGGGTAAAATCCATAAAGGCACGACAGGCCATTGAGAACTGGGAGCCTTCTTATGCTGATGGGCGGGATGTAAATTGCCAACAGCCACTCTGGAGAAGTGTATGGTGTTTCCTGAAACATCTAAAAAACAAAGCAACAGAGCCTAGGGCACTTCCACTTATGGTCCTATAGCTTAGGGAAATTAAAATCAAAAAGACACAGCCACCCCAAAGTTTGGGACGCCTCCGTTTACAAGAACCTCGTTTACCGTACAAGTTCAATATCACAGAAAGTGAAAAATGGATAAAGAACTTGTTGTACTTACGTACAATGCAGTATCACTCAGCAATGAAATCTATGTCATCAGGCCCGTAGCAGCATAATGAGTGGATTCAGGTACGATGATTCTAACTGAAATAAGTCACACAGAAAAAGAAACATCATAACATATCACTAATACACGGAATGTAAACTTGGCTACACAGGAACTGCATTCCAAAACAGAATAGGGTCTCAAATTTAGAAAACCAACTTATGCTTGCTTAAGGGGAAAGGTGAGTTGGGGTGCTGCATAAAACCAGAGATTGAAATGAGCACAGATAAAGTTCCTTAAGCCAAATATGGAATAGACAAGAGCTACTCCTTTCTCAACGAAATGGACTCAACACCCCATATTAAACGCCTAAGAATGTACCTGACTAGTAAGTATCTTAAAACCTATGGATTGCTATGTCTCCAAAAGAGAATCAAGTGTGTGTACAGGGGCATAAACGCAGCAGTGATAGGATTGGAGAGGTTCGGTGAGCAAATGAAGACCCTTTGAAGTCATATTGCATGGTACCCATTACACGGGTCTCAACTCTCCAGGTTTTAGGTATTCTTCCTTCAGCTAAAACATGCATGTGGAACCCAGAGTATGATCAACCATGTGAACGGGAGACGTGTTCAAATATGTCTCAGTTTTCCTCCCCTGGTACTCGGGTGCAACATTCCAGACGCTTTACTAACACTCTCCCGACTTGGAGAGTCAGTGCCTTTAACCTCCTGTTTGGCCCAGTTTGCAATTTCTGCGGAAGATGAACAGGAATAGCGAGAACCAATGAGAGGCTAGCTGGAGGTGTCTGAACGGGCAAATTTAACTCTCATTTCCCACCAGGAAGAGGAATTAACCAAAGGCTCAGCGTGCCGGGCCGGAACCAGATTAGGGCCTGAAGCCATCCTGCGGTGTTGCGGCCAGCTCAAAAGAAAGCGAGTTGAAGAAAGGAGCTCAGGGGCACTGTAATTCACAAACCTGCAGAGTTATAAATGACAGCTATCGTCCAAAAATAGACTGAAGTAAGGTTGCCAAGAGGACTTGAAAGCGGGGCAGAATTGCAGGAAACCGATTTCAGGAGGTAGACTGGAATTGCATTGAAAGCATAGGAAAAGAGGCAGAACGTCCACAATGATGCACTTGGCCAAAAAGGGCATATGCGTTTTTTCCTGAATATATTCAGGAAAAAACGCATACGCCCTTTTTGGTCAACCAAGCAAGCTTGCAAAGGAAATCTGCACTACAATGAAGTCTCACTTCCCCCCGGTCAAAAGGGCCATCTGAGAAAAGTGTAAAATCCAGAAAGGCAGGACAGGCCATTGAGAACTGGGAGCCTTGTTATGCTGATGGGCGGGATGTAAATTGCCAACAGACACTCGGGAGAAGTGTATGGTGTTTCCTGAAACATCTAAAAAACAAAGCAACAGAGCCTAGGGCACTTCCACTTATGGTCCTATATCTTAGGGAAATTAAAATCAAAAAGACACAGCCACCCCAAAGTTTGGGACGCCTCTGTTTACAAGAACCTCGTTTACAGTACAAGTTCAACATCGCAGAAAGTGAAAAATGGATAAAGAAGTTGTGGTATTCACTTACAAAGCAATATCACTCAGCAATGAAATCTATGTCATCAGGCCCTTAGCAGCACAATGAGTGGATTCAGGTATGATGATTCTAACTGAAATAAGTCACACAGAAAAAGAAACATCATAAGATATCAGTAATACACGGAATGTAAACTTGGCTACACAGGAACTGAATTACAGAACAGAACAGGGTCTCAAATTTAGAAAACCAACTTATGCTTGCTTAAGGGTAAAGGTGAGTTGTGGTGCTGCATAAAACCAGAGATTGAAATGAGCACAGATAAAGTTCCTTAAGCCAAATATGGAATAGACAAGAGCTACTCCTTGCTCAACGAAATGGACTCAACACCGCATATTAAACGCCTAAGAATGTACCTGACTAGTAAGTATCTTAAAACCTATGGATTGCTATGTCTTCGAAAGAGAATCAAGCATGTGTACAGGGGCATAAACGCAGCAGTGATAGGATTGGAGAGTTTCGGTGAGCAAATGAAGACCCATTGAAGTCATATTGCATGGTACCCATTCCACGGGTTTCTACTACCCAGGTTTTAGGTATTCTTCCTTCAGCTAAAACATGCATGTGGAACCCAGAGTATGATCAACCATGTGATCGGGAGACGTGTTCAAATATGTCTCAGTTTTCATACCATGGTACTCGGGTGCAACATTCCAGACGCTTTACTAACACTCTCCCGACTTGGAGAGTCAGTCCCTTTAACCTCCTGTTTGACCCAGTTTTCAATTTCTGCGGAAGATGAACAGGAATAGCGAGAACCAATGAGAGACTAGCTGGAGGTGTCTGGACGGGCAAATTTAACTCTCATTTCCCACCAGGAAGAGGAATTAACCGAAGGCTCAGCGTGCCGTGCCGGAACAAGATTAGGGCCTGAAGCCATCCTGCGGTGTTGCGGCCAGCTCACAAGAAAGCGAGTTGAAGAAAGGAGCTCAGGGGCACTGTAATTCACAAACCTGCAGAGTTATAAATGACAGCTATCGTCCAAAAATAGACTGAAGTAAGGCTGCCAAGAGGACTTGAAAGCGGGGCAGAATTGCAGGAAACCGATTTCAGGAGGTAGACTGGAATTGCATTGAAAGCATAGGAAAAGAGGCAGAACGTCCACAATGATGCACTTGGCCAAAAAGGGCGAATGCGTTTTTTCCTGAATATATTCAGGAAAAAACGCATACGCCCTTTTTGGCCAACCAAGCAAGCTTGCAAAGGAAACCTGCACTACAATGAAGTCTCACTTCCACCTGGTCAAAAGGGCCATCTGAAAAAAGGGTAAAATCCATAAAGGCACGACAGGCCATTGAGAACTGGGAGCCTTCTTATGCTGATGGGCGGGATGTAAATTGCCAACAGCCACTCTGGAGAAGTGTATGGTGTTTCCTGAAACATCTAAAAAACAAAGCAACAGAGCCTAGTGCACTTCCACTTATGGTCCTATAGCTTAGGGAAATTAAAATCAAAAAGACACAGCCACCCCAAAGTTTGGGACGCCTCCGTTTACAAGAACCTCGTTTACCGTACAAGTTCAATATCACAGAAAGTGAAAAATGGATAAAGAACTTGTGGTACTTACGTACAATGCAGTATCACTCAGCAATGAAATCTATGTCATCAGGCCCGTAGCAGCATAATGAGTGGATTCAGGTACGATGATTCTAACTGAAATAAGTCACACAGAAAAAGAAACATCATAAGATATCACTAATACACGGAATGTAAACTTGGCTACACAGGAACTGCATTCCAAAACAGAACAGGGTCTCAAATTTAGAAAACCAACTTATGCTTGCTTAAGGGGAAAGGTGAGTTGGGGTGCTGCATAAAACCAGAGATTGAAATGAGCACAGATAAAGTTCCTTAAGCCAAATATGGAATAGACAAGAGCTACTCCTTGCTCAACGAAATGGACTCAACACCGCATATTAAACGCCTAAGAATGTACCTGACTAGTAAGTATCTTAAAACCTATGGATTGCTATGTCTCCGAAAGAGAATCAAGCATGTGTACAGGGGCATAAACGCAGCAGTGATAGGATTGGAGAGGTTCGGTGAGCAAATGAAGACCCTTTGAAGTCATATTGCATGGTACCCATTACACGGGTCTCAACTCTCCAGGTTTAAGGTATTCTTCCTTCAGCTAAAACATGCATGTGGAACCCAAGTATGATCAACCATGTGAACGGGAGACGTGTTCAAATATGTCTCAGTTTTCCTCCCCTGGTACTCGGGTGCAACATTCCAGACGCTTTACTAACACTCTCACGAGTTGGAGAGTCAGCGCCTTTAACCTCCTGTTTGGCCCAGTTTGCAATTTCTGCGGAAGATGAACAGGAATAGCAAAAACCAATCAGAGACTAGCTGGAGGTGTCTGGACGGGCAAATTTAACTCTCATTTTCCACCAGGAAGAGGAATTAACCAAAGGCTCAGCGTGCCCTGCCGGAACCAGATTAGGGCCTGAAGCCATCCTGTGGTGTTGCGTCCAGGTCACAAGAAAGCAAGTTGAAGAAAGGAGCTCAGGGGCACTGTAATTCACAAACCTGCAGAGTTATAAATGACAGCTATCGTCCAAAAATAGACTGAAGTAAGGCTGCCAAGAGGACTTGAAAGCGGGGCAGAATTGCAGGAAACCGATTTCAGGAGGTAGACTGGAATTGCATTGAAAGCATAGGAAAAGAGGCAGAACGTCCACAATGATGCACTTGGCCAAAAAGGGCGTATGCGTTTTTTCCTGAATATATTCAGGAAAAAACGCATACGCCCTTTTTGGCCAACCAAGCAAGCTTGCAAAGGAAATCTGCACTACAAGGAAGTCTCACTTCCCCCCGGTCAAAAGGGCCATCTGAAAAAAGTGTAAATCCAGAAAGGCAGGACAGGCCATGGAGAACTGGGAGCCTTGTTATTGCTGATGGGCGGGATGTAAATTGCCAACAACCACTCGGGAGAAGTGTATGGTGTTTCCTGAAACATCTAAAAAACAAAGCAACAGAACCTAGGGCACTTCCACTTATGGTCCTATAGCTTAGGGAAATTAAAATCAAAAAGACACAGCCACCCCAAAGTTTGGAATGGCTCTGTTTACAAGAACCTCGTTTACAGTACAAGTTCAACATCGCAGAAAGTGAAAAATGGATAAAGAAGTTGTGGTATTTACTTACAAAGCAATATCACTCAGCAATGAAATCTGTGTCATCAGGCCCTTAGCAGCACAATGAGTGGATTCAGGTATGATGATTCTAACTGAAATAAGTCACACAGAAAAAGAAACATCATAAGATATCAGTAATACACGGAATGTAAACTTGGCTACACAGGAACTGAATTACAGAACAGAACAGGGTCTCAAATTTAGAAAACCAACTTATTCTTGCTTAAGGGTAAAGGTGAGTTGGGGTGCTGCATAAAACCAGAGATTGAAATGAGCACAGATAAAGTTCCTTAAGCCAAATATGGAATAGACAAGAGCTACTCCTTGCTCAACGAAATGGACTCAACACCCCATATTAAACGCCTAAGAATGTACCTGACTAGTAAGTATCTTAAAACCTATGGATTGCTATGTCTCCGAAAGAGAATCAAGCATGTGTACAGGGGCATAAACGCAGCAGTGATAGGATTGGAGAGGTTCGGTGAGCAAATGAAGACCCTTTGAAGTCATATTGCATGGTACCCATTCCACGGGTTTCAACTACCCAGGTTTAAGGTATTCTTCCTTCAGCTAAAACATGCATGTGGAACCTAGAGTATGATCAACCATGTGATCGGGAGACGTGTTCAAATATGTCTCAGTTTTCCTCCCCTGGTACTCGGGTGCAACATTCCAGACGCTTTACTAACACTCTCCCCACTTGGAGAGTCAGTCCCTTTAACCTCCTGTTTTGCCCAGTTTGCAATTTCTGCGGAAGATGAACAGGAACAGCGAGAACCAATGAGAGGCTAGCTGGAGGTGTCTGGACGGGCAAATTTAACTCTCATTTCCCACCAGGAAGAGGAATTAACCAAAGGCTCAGCATGCCGGGCCGGAACCAGATTAGGGTCTGAAGCCATCGTCCGGTGTTGCGGCCAGGTCACAAGAAAGCGAGTTGAAGAAAGGAGCTCAGGGGCACTGTAATTCACAAACCTGCAGAGTTATAAATGACAGCTATCGTCCAAAAATACACTGAAGTAAGGCTGCCAAGAGGACTTGAAAGCGGGGCAGAATTGCAGGAAACCGATTTCAGGAGGTAGACTGGAATTGCATTGAAAGCATAGGAAAAGAGGCAGAACGTCCACAATGATGCACTTGGCCAAAAAGGGCGTATGCGTTTTTTCCTGAATATATTCAGGAAAAAACGCATACGCCCTTTTTGGCCAACCAAGCAAGCTTGCAAAGGAAATCTGCACTACAATGAAGTCTCACTTCCCCCCGGTCAAAAGGGCCATCTGAAAAAAGTGTAAAATCCAGAAAGGCACGACAGGCCATTGAGAACTGGGAGCCTTCTTATGCTGATGGGCGGGATGTAAATTGCCAACAGACACTCGGGAGAAGAGTATGGTGTTTCCTGAAACATCTAAAAAACAAAGCAACAGAGCCTAGGGCACTGCCACTTATGGTCCTATAGCTTAGGGAAATTAAAATCAAAAAGACACAGCCACCCCAAAGTTTGGGACGCCTCTGTTTACAAGAACCTCGTTTACAGTACAAGTTCAACATCGCAGAAAGTGAAAAATGGATAAAGAAGTTGTGGTATTTACTTACAAAGCAATATCACTCAGCAATGAAATCTATGTCATCAGGCCCTTAGCATCACAATGAGTGGATTCAGGTATGATGATTCTAACTGAAATAAGTCACACAGAAAAAGAAACATCATAAGATATCAGTAATACACGGAATGTAAACTTGGCTACACAGGAACTGAATTACAGAACAGAACAGGGTCTCAAATTTAGAAAACCAACTTATGCTTGCTTAAGGGTAAAGGTGAGTTGGGGTGCTGCATAAAACCAGAGATTGAAATGAGCACAGATAAAGTTCCTTAAGTCAAATATGGAATAGACAAGAGCTACTCCTTGCTCAACGAAATGGACTCAACACCGCATATTAAACGCCTAAGAATGTACCTGACTAGTAAGTATCGGAAAACCTATGGATTGCTATGTCTCCGAAAGAGAATCAAGCATGTGTACAGGGGCATAAACGCAGCAGTGATAGGATTGGAGAGGTTCGGTGAGCAAATGAAGACCCTTTGAAGTCATATTGCATGGTACCCATTACACGGGTCTCAACTCTCCAGGTTTAAGGTATTCTTCCTTCAGCTAAAACATGCATGTGGAACCCAAGTATGATCAACCATGTGAATGGGAGACGTGTTCAAATATGTCTCAGTTTTCCTCCCCTGGTACTCGGGTGCAACATTCCAGACGCTTTACTAACACTCTCCCGACTTGGAGAGTCAGTGCCTTTAACCTCCTGTTTGGCCCAGTTTGCAATTTCTGCGGAAGATGAACAGGAATAGTGAGAACCAATGAGAGGTTAGCTGGAGGTGTCTGGACGGGCAAATTTAACTCTCATTTCCCACCAGGAAGAGGAAATAACCAAAGGCTCAGCCTGCCGTGCCGGAACCAGATTAGGGCCTGAAGCCATCCTGCGGTGTTGCGGCCAGCTCAAAAGAAAGCGAGTTGAAGAAAGGAGCTCAGGGGCACTGTAATTCACAAACCTGCAGAGTTATAAATGACAGCTATCATCCAAAAATAGACTGAAGTAAGGCTGCCAAGAGGACTTGAAAGCGGGGCAGAATTGCAGGAAACCGATTTCAGGAGGTAGACTGGAATTGCATTGAAAGCATAGGAAAAGAGGCAGAACGTCCACAATGATGCACTTGGCCAAAAAGGGCGTATGCGTTTTTTCCTGAATATATTCAGGAAAAAACGCATACGCCCTTTTTGGCCAACCAAGCAAGCTTGCAAAGGAAATCTGCACTACAATGAAGTCTCACTTCCCCCCGGGCAAAAGGGCCATCTGAAAAAAGTGTAAAATCCAGAAAGGCAGGACAGGCCATGGAGAACTGGGAGCCTTGTTATGCTGATGGGCGGGATGTAAATTGCCAACAACCACTCGGGAGAAGTGTATGGTGTTTCCTGAAACATCTAAAAAACAAAGCAACAGAACCTAGGGCACTTCCACTTATGGTCCTATAGCTTAGGGAAATTAAAATCAAAAAGACACAGCCACCCCAAAGTTTGGAACGGCTCTGTTTACAAGAACCTCGTTTACAGTACAAGTTCAACATCGCAGAAAGTGAAAAATGGATAAAGAACTTGTGGTATTTACTTACAAAGCAATATCACTCAGCAATGAAATCTGTGTCATCAGGCCCTTAGCAGCACAATGAGTGGATTCAGGTATGATGATTCTAACTGAAATAAGTCACACAGAAAAAGAAACATCATAAGATATCAGTAATACACGGAATGGAAACTTGGCTACACAGGAACTGAATTACAGAACAGAACAGGGTCTCAAATTTAGAAAACCAACTTATGCTTGCTTAAGGGTAAAGGTGAGTTGGGGTGCTGCATAAAAACAGAGATTGAAATGAGCACAGATAAAGTTCCTTAAGCCAAATATGGAATAGACAAGAGCTACTCCTTGCTCAACGAAATGGACTCAACACCGCATATTAAACGCCTAAGAATGTACCTGACTAGTAAGTATCTTAAAACCTATGGATTGCTATGTCTCCGAAAGAGAATCAAGCATGTGTACAGGGGCATAAACGCAGCAGTGATAGGATTGGAGAGGTTCGGTGAGCAAATGAAGACCCTTTGAAGTCATATTGCATGGTACCCATTACACGAGTTTCAACTACCCAGGTTTAAGGTATTCTTCCTTCAGCTAAAACATGCACGTGGAACCTAGAGTATGATCAACCATGTGATCGGGAGACGTGTTCAAATATGTCTCAGTTTTCCTCCCCTGGTACTCGGGTGCAACATTCCAGACGCTTTACTAACACTCTCCCGACTTGGAGAGTCAGTCCCTTTAACCTCCTGTTTGGCCCAGTTTGCAATTTCTGCGGAAGATGAACAGGAATAGCGAGAACCAATGAGAGGCTAGCTGGAGGTGTCTGGACGGGCAAATTTAACTCTCATTTCCCACCAGGAAGAGGAATTAACCAAAGGCTCAGCGTGCCGTGCCGGAACCAGATTAGGGCCTGAAGCCATCCTGCGGTGTTGTGGCCAGCTCAAAAGAAAGCGAGTTGAAAAAAGGAGCTCAGGGGCACTGTAATTCACAAACCTGCAGAGTTATAAATGACAGCTATTGTCCAAAAATAGACTGAAGTAAGGCTGCCAAGAGGACTTGAAAGCGGGGCAGAATTGCAGGAAACCGATTTCAGGAGGTAGACTGGAATTGCATTGAAAGCATAGGAAAAGAGGCAGAACGTCCACAATGATGCACTTGGCCAAAAAGGGCGTATGCGTTTTTTCCTGAATATATTCAGGAAAAAACGCATACGCCCTTTTTGGCCAACCAAGCAAGCTTGCAAAGGAAATCTGCACTACAATGAAGTCTCACTTCCCCCCGGTCAAAAGGGCCATCTGAAAAAAGTGTAAAATCCAGAAAAGCAGGACAGGCCATGGAGACCTGGGAGCCTTGTTATGCTGATGGGCGGGATGTAAATTGCCAACAACCACTCGGGAGAAGTGTATGGTGTTTCCTGAAACATCTAAAAAACAAAGCAACAGAGCCTAGGGCACTTCCACTTATGGTCCTATAGCTTAGGGAAATTAAAATCAAAAAGACACAGCCACCCCAAAGTTTGGGACGCCTCTGTTTACAAGAACCTCGTTTACAGTACAAGTTCAACATCGCAGAAAGTGAAAAATGGATAAAGAAGTTGTGGTATTTACTTACAAAGCAATATCACTCAGCAATGAAATCTGTGTCATCAGGCCCTTAGCAGCACAATGAGTGGATTCAGGTATGATGATTCTAACTGAAATAAGTCACACAGAAAAAGAAACATCATAAGATATCAGTAATACACGGAATGTAAACTTGGCTACACAGGAACTGAATTACAGAACAGAACAGGGTCTCAAATTTAGAAAACCAACTTATGCTTGCTTAAGTGTAAAGGTGAGTTGGGGTGCTGCATAAAACCAGAGATTGAAATGAGCACAGATAAAGTTCCTTAAGTCAAATATGGAATAGACAAGAGCTACTCCTTGATCAACGAAATGGACTCAACACCGCATATTAAACGCCTAAGAATGTACCTGACTAGTAAGTATCTTAAAACCTATGGATTGCTATGTCTCCGAAAGAGAATCAAGCATGTGTACAGGGGCATAAACGCAGCAGTGATAGGATTGGAGAGGTTCGGTGAGCAAATGAAGACCCTTTGAAGTCATATTGCATGGTACCCATTCCACGGGTTTCAACTACCCAGGTTTAAGGTATTCTTCCTTCAGCTAAAACATGCATGTGGAACCTAGAGTATGATCAACCATGTGATCGGGAGACGTGTTCAAATATGTCTCAGTTTTCGTACCCTGGTACTCGGGTGCAACATTCCAGACGCTTTACTAACACTCTCCCGACTTGGAGAGTCAGTCCCTTTAACCTCCTGTTTGGCCCAGTTTGCAATTTCTGCGGAAGATGAACAGGAATAGCGAGAACCAATGAGAGACTAGCTGGAGGTGTCTGGACGGGCAAATTTAACTCTCATTTCCCACCAGGAAGAGGAATTAACCAAAGGCTCAGCGTGCCGTGCTGGAACCAGATTAGGGCCTGAAGCCATGCTGCGGTGTTGCAGCCAGGTCACAAGAAAGCGAGTTGAAGAAAGGAGCTCAGGGACACTGTAATTCACAAACCTGCAGAGTTATAAATGACAGCTATCGTCCAAAAATAGACTGAAGTAAGGCTGCCAAGAGGACTTGAAAGCGGGGCAGAATTGCAGGAAACCGATTTCAGGAGGTAGACTGGAATTGCATTGAAAGCATAGGAAAAGAGGCAGAACATCCACAATGATGCACTTGGCCAAAAAGGGCGTATGCGTTTTTTCCTGAATATATTCAGGAAAAAACGCATACGCCCTTTTTGGCCAACCAAGCAAGCTTGCAAAGGAAATCTGCACTACAATGAAGTCTCACTTCCCCCCGGTCAAAAGGGCCATCTGAAAAAAGTGTAAAATCCAGAAAGGCAACAGGCCATTGAGAACTGGGAGCCTTGTTATGCTGATGGGCGGGATGTAAATTGCCAACAGACACTTGGGAGAAGTGTATGGTGTTTCCTGAAACATCTAAAAAACAAAGCAACAGAACCTAGGGCACTTCCACTTATGGTCCTATAGCTTAGGGAAATTAAAATCAAAAAGACACAGCCACCCCAAAGTTTGGAACGGCTCTGTTTACAAGAACCTCGTTTACAGTACAAGTTCAACATCGCAGAAAGTGAAAAATGGATAAAGAACTTGTGGTACTTACGTACAATGCAGTATCACTCAGCAATGAAATCTATGTCATCAGGCCCGTAGCAGCATAATGAGTAGATTCAGGTACGATGATTCTAACTGAAATAAGTCACACAGAAAAAGAAACATCATAAGATATCACTAATACACGGAATGTAAACTTGGCTACACAGGAAGTGAATTCCAAAACAGAACAGGTTCTCAAATTTAGAAAACCAACTTATGCTTGCTTAAGGGGAAAGGTGAGTTGGGTTGCTGCATAAAACCAGAGATTGAAATGAGCACAGATAAAGTTCCTTAAGCCAAATATGGAATAGACAAGAGCTACTCCTTGCTCAACGAAATGGACTCAACACCACATATTAAACGCCTAAGAATGTACCTGACTAGTAAGTATCTTAAAACCTATGGATTGCTATGTCTCCAAAAGAGAATCAAGCATGTGTACAGGGGCATAAACGCAGCAGTGATAGGATTGGAGAGGTTCGGTGAGCAAATGAAGACCCTTTGAAGTCATATTGCATGGTACCCATTCCACGGATTTCAACTACCCAGGTTTAAGGTATTCTTCCTTCAGCTAAAACATGCATGTGGAACCTAGAGTATGATCAACCATGTGATCGGGAGACGTGTTCAAATATGTCTCAGTTTTCCTCCCCTGGTACTCGGGTGCAACATTCCAGACGCTTTACTAACACTCTCCCGACTTGGAGAGTCAGTCCCTTTAACCTCCTGTTTGGCCCAGTTTGCAATTTCTGCGGAAGATGAACAGGAATAGCGAGAACCAATGAGAGGCTAGCTGGAGGTGTCTGGACGGGCAAATTTAACTCTCATTTCCCACCAGGAAGAGGAATTAACCAAAGGCTCAGCGTGCCGTGCCGGAACCAGATTAGGGCCTGAAGCCATCCTGCGGTGTTGCGGCCAGCTCACAAGAAAGCGAGTTGAAGAAAGAAGCTCAGGGGCACTGTAATTCACAAACCTGCAGAGTTATAAATGACAGCTATCGTCCAAAAATAGACTGAAGTAAGGCTGCCAAGAGGACTTGAAAGCGGGGCAGAATTGCAGGAAACCGATTTCAGGAGGTAGACTGGAATTGCATTGAAAGCATAGGAAAAGAGGCAGAACGTCCACAATGATGCACTTGGCCAAAAAGGGCGTATGCATGTTTTCCTGAATATATCCAGGAAAAAACGCATATGCCCTTTTTGGCCAACCAAGCAAGCTTGCAAAGGAAATCTGCACTACAATGAAGTCTCACTTCCCCCCGGTCAAAAGGGCCATCTGAAAAAAGTGTAAAATCCAGAAAGGCAGGACAGGCCATGGAGAACTGGGAGCCATGTTATGCTGATGGGTGGGATGTAAATTACCAACAGACACTCAGGAGAAGTGTATGGTGTTTCCTGAAACATCTAAAAAACAAAGCAACAGAGCCTAGGGCACTGCCACTTATGGTCCTATAGCTTAGGGAAATTAAAATCAAAAAGACACAGCCACCCCAAAGTTTGGGACGCCTCTGTTTACAAGAACCTCGTTTACAGTACAAGTTCAACATTGCAGAAAGTGAAAAATGGATAAAGAAGTTGTGGTATTTACTTACAAAGCAATATCACTCAGCAATGAAATCTGTGTCATCAGGCCCTTAGCAGCACAATGAGTGGATTCAGGTATGATGATTCTAACTGAAATAAGTCACACAGAAAAAGAAACATCATAAGATATCAGTAATACACGGAATGGAAACTTGGCTACACAGGAACTGAATTACAGAACAGAACAGGGTCTCAAATTTAGAAAACCAACTTATGCTTGCTTAAGGGTAAAGGTGAGTTGGGGTGCTGCATAAAACCAGAGATTGAAATGAGCACAGATAAAGTTCCTTAAGTCAAATATGGAATAGACAAGAGCTACTCCTTGCTCAACGAAATGGACTTAACACCGCATATTAAACGCCTAAGAATGTACCTGACTAGTAAGTATCGGAAAACCTATGGATTGCTATGTCTCCAAAAGAGAATCAAGCATGTGTACAGGGGCATAAACGCAGCAGTGATAGGATTGGAGAGGTTCAGTGAGCAAATGAAGACCCTTTGAAGTCATATTGCATGGTACCGATTCCACGGGTTTCAACTACCCAGGTTTTAGGTATTCTTCCTTCAGCTAAAACATGCATGTGGAACCCAGAGTATGATCAACCATGTGATCGGGAGACGTGTTCAAATATGTGTCAGTTTTCCTCCCCTGGTACTCGGGTGCAACATTCCAGACGCTTTACTAACACTCTCCCGACCTGGAGAGTCAGCGCCTTTAACCTCCTGTTTGGCCCAGTTTGCAATTTCTGCGGAAGATGAACAGGAATAGCGAGAACCAATGAGAGGCTAGCTGGAGGTGTCTGGACGGGCAAATTTAACTCTAATTTCCCACCAGGAAGAGGAAATAACCAAAGGCTCAGCATGCCGTACCGGAACCAGATTAGGGCCTGAAGCCATCCTGCGGTGTTGCGGCCAGCTCAAAAGAAAGCGAGTTGAAGAAAGGAGCTCAGGGGCACTGTAATTCACAAACCTGCAGAGTTATAAATGACAGCTATCGTCCAAAAATAGACTGAAGTAAGGCTGCCAAGAGGGCTTGAAAGCGGGGCAGAATTGCAGGAAACCGATTTCAGGAGGTAGACTGGAATTGCATTGAAAGCATAGGAAAAGAGGCAGAACGTCCACAATGATGCACTTGGCCAAAAAGGGCGTATGCGTGTTTTCCTGAATATATTCAGGAAAACACGCATACGCCCTTTTTGGCCAACCAAGCAAGCTTGCAAAGGAAATCTGCACTACAATGAAGTCTCACTTCCCCCCGGTCAAAAGGGCCATCTGAAAAAAGTGTAAAATCCAGAAAGGCAGGACAGGCCATGGAGAACTGGGAGCCTTGTTATGCTGATGGGCAGGATGTAAATTGCCAACAACCACTCGGGAGAAGTGTATGGTGTTTCCTGAAACATCTAAAAAACAAAGCAACAGAACCTAGGGCACTTCCACTTACGGTCCTATAGCTTAGGGAAATTAAAATCAAAAAGACACAGCCACCCCAAAGTTTGGAACGGCTCTGTTTACAAGAACCTCGTTTACAGTACAAGTTCAACATCGCAGAAAGTGAAAAATGGATAAAGAAGTTGTGGTATTCACTTACAAAGCAATATCACTCAGCAATGAAATCTGTGTCATCAGTCCCTTAGCAGCACAATGAGTGGATTCAGGTATGATGATTCTAACTGAAATAAGTCACACAGAAAAAGAAACATCATAAGATATCAGTAATACACGGAATGGAAACTTGGCTACACAGGAACTGAATTACACAACAGAACAGGGTCTCAAATTTAGAAAAACAACTTATGCTTGCTTAAGAGTAACGGTGAGTTGGGGTGCTGCATAAAACCAGAGATTGAAATGAGCACAGATAAAGTTCCTTAAGCCAAATATGGAATAGACAAGAGCTACTCCTTGCTCAACGAAATGGACTCAACACCGCATATTAAACGCCTAAGAATGTACCTGACTTGTAAGTATCTTAAAACCTATGGATTGCTATGTCTCCGAAAGAGAATCAAGCATGTGTACAGGGGCATAAACGCAGCAGTGATAGGATTGGAGAGGTGCGGTGAGCAAATGAAGACCCTTTGAAGTCATATTGCATGGTACCCATTCCACGGGTTTCAACTACAGAGGTTTAAGGTATTCTTCCTTCAGCTAAAACATGCATGTGGAACCTAGAGTATGATCAACCATGTGATCGGGAGACGTGTTCAAATATGTCTCAGTTTTCGTACCCTGGTACTCGGGTGCAACATTCCAGACGCTTTACTAACACTCTCCCGACTTGGAGAGTCAGTCCCTTTAACCTCCTGTTTGGCCCAGTTTGCAATTTCTGCGGAAGATGAACAGGAATAGCGAGAACCAATGAGAGGCTAGCTGGAGGTGTCTGGACGGGCAAATTTAACTCTCATTTCCCACCAGGAAGAGGAATTAACCAAAGGCTCAGCGTGCCGTGCCGGAACCAGATTAGGGCCTGAAGCCATCCTGCGGTGTTGCGGCCAGCTCAAAAGAAAGCGAGTTGAAGAAAGGAGCTCAGGGGCACTGTAATTCACAAACCTGCAGAGTTATAAATGACAGCTATCGTCCAAAAATAGACTGAAGTAAGGCTGCCAAGAGGACTTGAAAGCGGGGCAGAATTGCAGGAAACCGATTTCAGGAGGTAGACTGGAATTGCATTGAAAGCATAGGAAAAGAGGCAGAACGTCCACAATGATGCACTTGGCCAAAAAGGGCGTATGCATGTTTTCCTGAATATATTCAGGAAAAAACGCATACGCCCTTTTTGGCCAACCAAGCAAGCTTGCAAAGGAAATCTGCACTACAATGAAGTCTCACTTCCCCCCGGTCAAAAGGGCCATCTGAAAAAAGTGTAAAATCCAGAAAGGCAGGACAGGCCATGGAGAACTGGGAGCCATGTTATGCTGATGGGTGGGATGTAAATTACCAACAGACACTCGGGAGAAGTGTATGGTGTTTCCTGAAACATCTAAAAAACAAAGCAACAGAGCCTAGGGCACTGCCACTTATAGTCCTATAGCTTAGGGAAATTAAAATCAAAAAGACACAGCCACCCCAAAGTTTGGGACGCCTCTGTTTACAAGAACCTCGTTTACAGTACAAGTTCAACATCGCAGAAAGTGAAAAATGGATAAAGAAGTTGTGGTATTTACTTACAAAGCAATATCACTCAGCAATGAAATCTGTGTCATCAGGCCCTTAGCAGCACAATGAGTGGATTCAGGTATGATGATTCTAACTGAAATAAGTCACACAGAAAAAGAAACATCATAAGATATCAGTAATACACGGAATGGAAACTTGGCTACACAGGAACTGAATTACAGAACAGAACAGGGTCTCAAATTTAGAAAACCAACTTATGCTTGCTTAAGGGTAAAGGTGAGTTGGGGTGCTGCATAAAACCAGAGATTGAAATGAGCACAGATAAAGTTCCTTAAGTCAAATATGGAATAGACAAGAGCTACTCCTTGCTCAACGAAATGGACTCAACACCGCATATTAAACGCCTAAGAATGTACCTGACTAGTAAGTATCCTAAAACCTATGGATTGCTATGTCTCCGAAAGAGAATCAAGCATGTGTACAGGGGCATAAACGCAGCAGTGATAGGATTGGAGAGGTTCGGTGAGCAAATGAAGACCCTTTGAAGTCATATTGCATGGTACCAATTACACGGGTCTCAACTCTCCAGGTTTAAGGTATTCTTCCTTCAGCTAAAACATGCATGTGGAACCCAAGTATGATCAACCATGTGATCGGGAGACGTGTTCAAATATGTCTCAGTTTTCCTCCCCTGGTACTCGGGTGCAACATTCCAGACGCTTTACTAACACTCTCCCCACTTGGAGAGTCAGCGCCTTTAACCTCCTGTTTGGCCCAGTTTGCAATTTCTGCGGAAGATGAACAGGAATAACGAGAACCAATGAGAGGCTAGCTGGAGGTGTCTGGACGGGCAAATTTAACTCTCATTTCCCACCAGGAAGAGGAAATAACCAAAGGCTCAGCGTGCCATACCGGAACCAGATTAGGGCCTGAAGCCATCCTGCGGTGTTGCGGCCAGCTCAAAAGAAAGCGAGTTGAAGAAAGGAGCTCAGGGGCACTATAATTCACAAACCTGCAGAGTTATAAATGACAGCTATCGTCCAAAAATAGACTGAAGTAAGGCTGCCAAGAGGACTTGAAAGCGGGGCAGAATTGCAGGAAACCGATTTCAGGAGGTAGACTGGAATTGCATTGAAAGCATAGGAAAAGAGGCAGAACGTCCACAATGATGCACTTGGCCAAAAAGGGCGTATGCGTTTTTTCCTGAATATATTCAGGAAAAAACGCATACGCACTTTTTGGCCAACCAAGCAAGCTTGCAAAGGAAATCTGCACTACAATGAAGTCTCACTTCCCCCCGGTCAAAAGGGCCATCTGAAAAAAGTGTAAAATCCAGAAAGGCAGGACAGGCCATGGAGAACTGGGAGCCTTGTTATGCTGATGGGCGGGATGTAAATTGCCAACAGACACTTGGGAGAAGTGTATGGTGTTTCCTGAAACATCTAAAAAACAAAGCAACAGAACCTAGGGCACTTCCACTTATAGTCCTATAGCTTAGGGAAATTAAAATCAAAAAGACACAACCAGCCCAAAGTTTGGGACGCCTCCGTTTACAAGAACCTCGTTTACCGTACAAGTTCAATATCACAGAAAGTTAAAAATGGATAAAGAAGTTGTGGTATTTACTTACAAAGCAATATCACTCAGCAATGAAATCTATGTCACCAGGCCCTTAGCAGCACAATGAGTGGATTCAGGTATGATGATTCTAACTGAAATAATTCACACAGAAAAAGAAACATCATAAGATATCAGTAATACACGGAATGTAAACTTGGCTACACAGGAACTGAATTACAGAACAGAACAGGGTCTCAAATTTAGAAAACCAACTTATTCTTGCTTAAGGGTAAAGGTGAGTTGGGGTGCTGCATAAAACCAGAGATTGAAATGAGCACAGATAAAGTTCCTTAAGCCAAATATGGAATAGACAAGAGCTACTCCTTGCTCAACGAAATGGACTCAACACCCCATATTAAACGCCTAAGAATGTTCCTGACTAGTAAGTATCTTAAAACCTATGGATTGCTATGTCTCCGAAAGAGAATCAAGCATGTGTACAGGGGCATAAACGCAGCAGTGATAGGATTGGAGAGGTTCGGTGAGCAAATGAAGACCCTTTGAAGTCATATTGCATGGTACCCATTCCACGGGTTTCAACTACCCAGGTTTAAGGTATTCTTCCTTCAGCTAAAACATGCATGTGGAACCTAGAGTAGGACCAACCATGTGATCGGGAGACGTGTTCAAATATGTCTCAGTTTTCGTACCCTGGTACTCGGGTGCAACATTCCAGACGCTTTACTAACACTCTCCCGACTTGGAGAGTCAGTCCCTTTAACCTCCTGTTTGGCCCAGTTTGCAATTTCTGCGGAAGATGAACAGGAATAGCGAGAACCAATGAGAGACTAGCTGGAGGTGTCTGGACGGGCAAATTTAACTCTCATTTCCCACCAGGAAGAGGAATTAACCAAAGGCTCAGCGTGCCGTGCCGGAACCAGATTAGGGCCTGAAGCCATGCTGCGGTGTTGCGGCCAGCTCACAAGAAAGCGAGTTGAAGAAAGGAGCTCAGGGGCACTGTAATTCACAAACCTGCAGAGTTATAAATGACAGCTATCGTCCAAAAATAGACTGAAGTTAGGCTGCCAAGAGGACTTGAAAGCGGGGCAGAATTGCAGGAAACCGATTTCAGGAGGTAGACTGGAATTGCATTGAAAGCATAGGAAAAGAGGCAGAACGTCCACAATGATGCACTTGGCCAAAAAGGGCGTATGCGTTTTTTCCTGAATATATTCAGGAAAAAACGCATACGCCCTTTTTGGCCAACCAAGCAAGCTTGCAAAGGAAATCTGCACTACAATGAAGTCTCACTTCCCCCCGGTCAAAAGGGCCATCTGAAAAAAGTGTAAAATCCAGAAAGGCAACAGGCCATTGAGAACTGGGAGCCTTGTTATGCTGATGGGCGGGATGTAAATTGCCAACAGACACTTGGGAGAAGTGTATGGTGTTTCCTGAAACATCTAAAAAACAAAGCAACAGAGCCTAGGGCACTTCCACTTATGTTCCTATAGCTTAGGGAAATTAAAATCAAAAAGACACAGCCACCCCAAAGTTTGGAACGGCTCTGTTTACAAGAACCTCGTTTACAGTACAAGTTCAACATCGCAGAAAGTGAAAAGTGGATAAAGAACTTGTGGTACTTACGTACAATGCAGTATCACTCAGCAATGAAATCTGTGTCATCAGGCCCGTAGCAGCATAATGAGTAGATTCAGGTACGATGATTCTAACTGAAATAAGTCACACAGAAAAAGAAACATCATAATATATCACTAATACACGGAATGTAAACTTGGCTACACAGGAACTGAATTCCAAAACAGAACAGGTTCTCAAATTTAGAAAACCAACTTATGCTTGCTTAAGGGGAAAGGTGAGTTGGGTTGCTGCATAAAACCAGAGATTGAAATGAGCACAGATAAAGTTCCTTAAGCCAAATATGGAATAGACAAGAGCTACTTCTTGCTCAACGAAATGGACTCAACACCGCATATTAAACGCCTAAGAATGTACCTGACTAGTAAGTATCTTAAAACCTATGGATTGCTATGTCTCCGAAAGAGAATCAAGCATGTGTACAGGGGCATAAACGCAGCAGTGATAGGATTGGAGAGGTTCGGTGAGCAAATGAAGACCCTTTGAAGTCATATTGCATGGTACCGATTCCACGGGTTTCAACTACCCAGGTTTTAGGTATTCTTCCTTCAGCTAAAACATGCATGTGGAACCCAGAGTATGATCAACCATGTGATCGGGAGACGTGTTCAAATATGTCTCAGTTTTCCTCCCCTGGTACTCGGGTGCAACATTCCAGACGCTTTACTAACTCTCTCCCCACTTGGAGAGTCAGCGCCTTTAACCTCCTGTTTGGCCCAGTTTGCAATTTCTGCGGAAGATGAACAGGAATAGCGAGAACCAATGAGAGGCTAGCTGGAGGTGTCTGGACGGGCAAATTTAACTCTCATTTCCCACCAGGAAGAGGAAATAACCAAAGGCTCAGCGTGCCGTACCGGAACCAGATTAGGGCCTGAAGCCATCCTGCGGTGTTGCTGCCAGCTCAAAAGAAAGCGAGTTGAAGAAAGGAGCTCAGGGGCACTGTAATTCACAAACCTGCAGAGTTATAAATGACAGCTATCGTCCAAAAATAGACTGAAGTAAGGCTGCCAAGAGGACTTGAAAGCGGGGCAGAATTGCAGGAAACCGATTTCAGGAGGTAGACTGGAATTGCATTGAAAGCATAGGAAAAGAGGCAGAACGTCCACAATGATGCACTTGGCCAAAAAGGGCGTATGCGTGTTTTCCTGAATATATTCAGGAAAAAACGCATACGCCCTTTTTGGCCAACCAAGCAAGCTTGCAAAGGAAATCTGCACTACAATGAAGTCTCACTTCCCCCCGGTCAAAAGGGCCATCTGAAAAAAGTGTAAAATCCAGAAAGGCAGGACAGGCCATGGAGAACTGGGAGCCTTGTTATGCTGATGGGCGGGATGTAAATTGCCAACAACCACTCGGGAGAAGTGTATGGTGTTTCCTGAAACATCTAAAAAACAAAGCAACAGAACCTAGGGCACTTCCACTTATGGTCCTATAGCTTAGGGAAATTAAAATCAAAAAGACACAGCCACCCCAAAGTTTGGAACGGCTCTGTTTACAAGAACCTCGTTTACAGTACAAGTTCAACATCGCAGAAAGTGAAAAATGGATAAAGAAGTTGTGGTATTTACTTACAAAGCAATATCACTCAGCAATGAAATCTGTGTCATCAGGCCCTTAGCAGCACAATGAGTGGATTCAGGTATGATGATTCTAACTGAAGTAAGTCACACAGAAAAAGAAACATCATAAGATATCAGTAATACACGGAATGTAAACTTGGCTACACAGGAACTGAATTACAGAACAGAACAGGGTCTCAAATTTAGAAAACCAACTTATGCTTGCTTAAGGGGAAAGGTGAGTTGGGGTGCTGCATAAAACCAGAGATTGAAATGAGCACAGATAAAGTTCCTTAAGCCAAATATGGAATAGACAAGAGCTACTCCTTGCTCAACGAAATGGACTCAACACCGCATATTAAACGCCTAAGAATGTACCTGACTAGTAAGTATCTTAAAACCTATGGATTGCTATGTCTCCGAAAGAGAATCAAGCATGTGTACAGGGGCATAAACGCAGCAGTGATAGGATTGGAGAGGTTCGGTGAGCAAATGAAGACCCTTTGAAGTCATATTGCATGGTACCCATTACACGGGTTTCAACTACCCAGGTTTAAGGTATTCTTCCTTCAGCTAAAACATGCATGTGGAACCCAGAGTATGATCAACCATGTGATCGGGAGACGTGTTCAAATATGTCTCAGTTTTCGTACCCTGGTACTCGGGTGCAACATTCCAGACGCTTTACTAACACTCTCCCGACTTGGAGAGTCAGTCCCTTTAACCTCCTGTTTGGCCCAGTTTGCAATTTCTGCGGAAGATGAACAGGAATAGCGAGAACCAATGAGAGGCTAGCTGGAGGTGTCTGGACGGGCAAATTTAACTCTCATTTCCCACCAGGAAGAGGAATTAACCAAAGGCTCAGCGTGCCGTGCCGTAACCAGATTAGGGCCTGAAGCCATCCTGCGGTGTTGCGGCCAGCTCAAAAGAAAGCGAGTTGAAGAAAGGAGCTCAGGGGCACTGTAATTCACAAACCTGCAGAGTTATAAATGACAGCTATCGTCCAAAAATAGACTGAAGTAAGGCTGCCAAGAGGACTTGAAAGCAGGGCAGAATTGCAGGAATCCGATTTCAGGAGGTAGACTGGAATTGCATTGAAAGCATAGGAAAAGAGGCAGAACGTCCACAATGATGCACTTGACCAAAAAGGGCGTATGCGTTTTTTCCTGAATATATTCAGGAAAAAACGAATACGCCCGTTTTGGCCAACCAAGCAAGCTTGCAAAGGAAATCTGCACTACAATGAAGTCTCACTTCCCCCCGGTCAAAAGGGCCATCTGAAAAAAGTGTAAAATCCAGAAAGGCAGGACAGGCCATGGAGAACTGGGAGCCTTGTTATGCTGATGGGCGGGATGTAAATTGCCAACAGACACTCGGGAGAAGTGTATGGTGTTTCCTGAAACATCTAAAAAACAAAGCAACAGAGCCTAGGGCACTGCCACTTATGGTCCTATAGCTTAGGGAAATTAAAATCAAAAAGACACAGCCACCCAAAGTTTGGAACGGCTCTGTTTACAAGAACCTCGTTTACAGTACAAGTTCAACATCGCAGAAAGTGAAAAATGGATAAAGAAGTTGTGGTATTTACTTACAAAGCAATATCACTCAGCAATGAAATCTGTGTCAGCAGGCCCTTAGCAGCACAATGAGTGGTTTCAGGTATGATGATTCTAACTGAAATAAGTCACACAGAAAAAGAAACATCATAAGATATCACTAATACACGGAATGTAAACTTGGCTACACAGGAACTGAATTACAGAACAGAACAGGGTCTCAAATTTAGAAAACCAACCTATTCTTGCTTAAGGGTAAAGGTGAGTTGGGGTGCTGCATAAAACCAGAGATTGAAATGAGCACAGATAAAGTTCCTTAAGCCAAATATGGAATAGACAAGAGCTACTCCTTGCTCAACGAAATGGACCCAACACCCCATATTAAACGCTTAAGAATGTTCCTGACTAGTAAGTATCTTAAAACCTATGGATTGCTATGTCTCCGAAAGAGAATCAAGCATGTGTACAGGGGCATAAACGCAGCAGTGATAGGATTGGAGAGGTTCGGTGAGCAAATGAAGACCCTTTGAAGTCATATTGCATGGTACCCATTACACGGGTTTCAACTACCCAGGTTTAAGGTATTCTTCCTTCAGCTAAAACATGCATGTGGAACCTAGAGTATGATCAACCATGTGATCGGGAGACGTGTTCAAATATGTCTCAGTTTTTGTACCCTGGTACTCGGGTGCAACATTCCAGACGCTTTACTAACACTCTCCCGACTTGGAGAGTCAGTCCCTTTAACCTCCTGTTTGGCCCAGTTTGCAATTTCTGCGGAAGATGAACAGGAATAGCGAGAACCAATGAGAGGCTAGCTGGAGGTGTCTGGACGGGCAAATTTAACTCTCATTTCCCACCAGGAAGAGGAATTAACCAAAGGCTCAGCGTGCCGTGCCGTAACCAGATTAGGGCCTGAAGCCATCCTGCAGTGTTGCGGCCAGCTCAAAAGAAAGCGAGTTGAAGAAAGGAGCTCAGGGGCACTGTAATTCACAAACCTGCAGAGTTATAAATGACAGCTATCGTCCAAAAATAGACTGAAGTAAGGCTGCCAAGAGGACTTGAAAGCGGGGCAGAATTGCAGGAAACCGATTTCAGGAGGTAGACTGGAATTGCATTGAAAGCATAGGAAAAGAGGCAGAACGTCCACAATGATGCACTTGGCCAAAAAGGGCGTATGCGTTTTTTCCTGAATATATTCAGGAAAACACGCATACGCCCGTTTTGGCCAACCAAGCAAGCTTGCAAAGGAAATCTGCACTACAATGAAGTCTCACTTCCCCCCGGTCAAAAGGGCCATCTGAAAAAAGTGTAAAATCCAGAAAGGCAGGACAGGCCATGGAGAACTGGGAGCCTTGTTATGCTGATGGGCGGGATGTAAATTGCCAACAACCACTCGGGAGAAGTGTATGGTGTTTCCTGAAACATCTAAAAAACAAAGCAACAGAACCTAGGGCACTTCCACTTATGGTCCTATAGCTTAGGGAAATTAAAATCAAAAAGACACAGCCACCCCAAAGTTTGGAACGGCTCTGTTTACAAGAACCTCGTTTACAGTACAAGTTCAACATCGCAGAAAGTGAAAAATGGATAAAGAAGTTGTGGTATTTACTTACAAAGCAATATCACTCAGCAATGAAATCTGTGTCAGCAGGCCCTTAGCAGCACAATGAGTGGTTTCAGGTATGATGATTCTAACTGAAATAAGTCACACAGAAAAAGAAACATCATAAGATATCAGTAATACACGGAATGTAAACTTGGCTACACAGGAACTGAATTACAGAACAGAACAGGGTCTCAAATTTAGAAAACCAACTTATTCTTGCTTAAGGGTAAAGGTGAGTTGGGGTGCTGCATAAAACCAGAGATTGAAATGAGCACAGATAAAGTTCCTTAAGCCAAATATGGAATAGACAAGAGCTACTCCTTGCTCAACGAAATGGACTCAACACCCCATATTAAACGCCTAAGAATGTTCCTGACTAGTAAGTATCTTAAAACCTATGGATTGCTATGTCTCCAAAAGAGAATCAAGCATGTGTACAGGGGCATAAACGCAGCAGTGATAGGATTGGAGAGGTTCGGTGAGCAAATGAAGACCCTTTGAAGTCATATTGCATGGTACCGATTCCACGGGTTTCAACTACCCAGGTTTTAGGTATTCTTCCTTCAGCTAAAACATGCATGTGGAACCCAGAGTATGATCAACCATGTGATCGGGAGACGTGTTCAAATATGTCTCAGTTTTCCTCCCCTGGTACTCGGGTGCAACATTCCAGACGCTTTACTAACTCTCTCCCCACTTGGAGAGTCAGCGCCTTTAACCTCCTGTTTCGCACAGTTTGCAATTTCTGCGGAAGATGAACAGGAATAGCGAGAACCAATGAGAGGCTAGCTGGAGGTGTCTGGACGGGCAAATTTAACTCTCATTTCCCACCAGGAAGAGGAAATAACCAAAGGCTCAGCGTGCCGTACCGGAACCAGATTAGGGCCTGAAGCCATCCTGCGGTGTTGCTGCCAGCTCAAAAGAAAGCGAGTTGAAGAAAGGAGCTCAGGGGCACTGTAATTCACAAACCTGCAGAGTTATAAATGACAGCTATCGTCCAAAAATAGACTGAAGTAAGGCTGCCAAGAGGACTTGAAAGCGGGGCAGAATTGCAGGAAACCGATTTCAGGAGGTAGACTGGAATTGCATTGAAAGCATAGGAAAAGAGGCAGAACGTCCACAATGATGCACTTGGCCAAAAAGGGCGTATGCGTTTTTTCCTGAATATATTCAGGAAAAAACGCATACGCCCTTTTTGGCCAACCAAGCAAGCTTGCAAAGGAAATCTGCACTACAATGAAGTCTCACTTCCCCCCGGCCAAAAGGGCCATCTGAAAAAAGTGTAAAATCCAGAAAGGCAGGACAGGCCATGGAGAACTGGGAGCCTTGTTATGCTGATGGGCGGGATGTAAATTGCCAACAACCACTCGGGAGAAGTGTATGGTGTTTCCTGAAACATCTAAAAAACAAAGCAACAGAACCTAGGGCACTTCCACTTATGGTCCTATAGCTTAGGGAAATTAAAATCAAAAAGACACAGCCACCCAAAGTTTGGAACGGCTCTGTTTACAAGAACCTCGTTTACAATACAAGTTCAACATCGCAGAAAGTGAAAAATGGATAAAGAAGTTGTGGTATTTACTTACAAAGCAATATCACTCAGCAATGAAATCTGTGTCAGCAGGCCCTTAGCAGCACAATGAGTGGTTTCAGGTATGATGATTCTAACTGAAATAAGTCACACAGAAAAAGAAACATCATAAGATATCAGTAATACACGGAATGTAAACTTGGCTACACAGGAACTGAATTACAGAACAGAACAGGGTCTCAAATTTAGAAAACCAACCTATTCTTGCTTAAGGGTAAAGGTGAGTTGGGGTGCTGCATAAAACCAGAGATTGAAATGAGCACAGATAAAGTTCCTTAAGCCAAATATGGAATAGACAAGAGCTACTCCTTGCTCAACGAAATGGACCCAACACCCCATATTAAACGCCTAAGAATGTTCCTGACTAGTAAGTATCTTAAAACCTATGGATTGCTATGTCTCCGAAAGAGAATCAAGCATGTGTACAGGGGCATAAACGCAGCAGTGATAGGATTGGAGAGGTTCGGTGAGCAAATGAAGACCCTTTGAAGTCATATTACATGGTACCCATTCCACGGGTTTCAACTACCCAGGTTTAAGGTATTCTTCCTTCAGCTAAAACATGCATGTGGAACCTAGAGTATGACCAACCATGTGATCGGGAGACGTGTTCAAATATGTCTCAGTTTTCGTACCCTGGTACTCGGGTGCAACATTCCAGACGCTTTACTAACACTCTCCCGACTTGGAGAGTCAGTCCCTTTAACCTCCTGTTTGGCCCAGTTTGCAATTTCTGCGGAAGATGAACAGGAATAGCGAGAACCAATGAGAGACTAGCTGGAGGTGTCTGGACGGGCAAATTTAACTCTCATTTCCCACCAGGAAGAGGAATTAACCAAAGGCTCAGCGTGCCGTGCCGGAACTAGATTAGGGCCTGAAGCCATCCTGCGGTGTTGCGGCCAGCTCAAAAGAAAGCGAGTTGAAGAAAGGAGCTCAGGGGCACTGTAATTCACAAACCTGCAGAGTTATAAATGACAGCTATCGTCCAAAAATAGACTGAAGTAAGGCTGCCAAGAGGACTTGAAAGCGGGGCAGAATTGCAGGAAACCGATTTCAGGAGGTAGACTGGAATTGCATTGAAAGCATAGGAAAAGAGGCAGAACGTCCACAATGATGCACTTGGCCAAAAAGGGCGTATGCGTGTTTTCCTGAATATATTCAGGAAAACACGCATACGCCCTTTTTGGCCAACCAAGCAAGCTTGCAAAGGAAATCTGCACTACAATGAAGTCTCACTTCCCCCCGGTCAAAAGGGCCATCTGAAAAAAGTGTAAAATCCAGAAAGGCAGGACAGGCCATGGAGAACTGGGAGCCTTGTTATGCTGATGGGCGGGATGTAAATTGCCAACAACCACTCGGGAGAAGTGTATGGTGTTTCCTGAAACATCTAAAAAACAAAGCAACAGAGCCTAGGGCACTTCCACTTATGGTCCTATAGCTTAGGGAAATTAAAATCAAAAAGACACAGCCACCCCAAAGTTTGGAACGGCTCTGTTTACAAGAACCTCGTTTACAGTACAAGTTCAACATCGCAGAAAGTGAAAAATGGATAAAGAAGTTGTGGTATTTACTTACAAAGCAATATCACTCAGCAATGAAATCTGTGTCATCAGGCCCTTAGCAGCACAATGAGTGGATTCAGGTATGATGATTCTAACTGAAGTAAGTCACACAGAAAAAGAAACATCATAAGATATCAGTAATACACGGAATGTAAACTTGGCTACACAGGAACTGAATTACAGAACAGAACAGGGTCTCAAATTTAGAAAACCAACTTATGCTTGCTTAAGCGGAAAGGTGAGTTGGGGTGCTGCATAAAACCAGAGATTGAAATGAGCACAGATAAAGTTCCTTAAGTCAAATATGGAATAGACAAGAGCTACTCCTTGCTCAACGAAATGGACTCAACACCGCATATTAAACGCCTAAGAATGTACCTGACTAGTAAGTATCTTAAAACCTATGGATTGCTATGTCTCCGAAAGAGAATCAAGCATGTGTACAGGGGCATAAACGCAGCAGTGATAGGATTGGAGAGGTTCAGTGAGCAAATGAAGACCCTTTGAAGTCATATTGCATGGTACCCATTACACGGGTTTCAACTACCCAGGTTTAAGGTATTCTTCCTTCAGCTAAAACATGCATGTGGAACCTAGAGTATGATCAACCATGTGATCGAGAGACGTGTTCAAATATGTCTCAGTTTTCGTACCCTGGTACTCGGGTGCAACATTCCGGACGCTTTACTAACACTCTCCCGACTTGGAGAGTCAGTCCCTTTAACCTCCTGTTTGGCCCAGTTTGCAATTTCTGCGGAAGATGAACAGGAATAGCGAGAACCAATGAGAGGCTAGCTGGAGGTGTCTGGACGGGCAAATTTAACTCTCATTTCCCACCAGGAAGAGGAATTAACCAAAGGCTCAGCGTGCCGTGCCGGAACCAGATTAGGGCCTGAAGCCATCCTGCGGTGTTGCGGCCAGCTCAAAAGAAAGCGAGTTGAAGAAAGGAGCTCAGGGGCACTGTAATTCACAAACCTGCAGAGTTATAAATGACAGCTATCGTCCAAAAATAGACTGAAGTAAGGCTGCCAAGAGGGCTTGAAAGAAGGGCAGAATTGCAGGAATCCGATTTCAGGAGGTAGACTGGAATTGCATTGCAAGCATAGGAAAAGAGGCAGAACGTCCACAATGATGCACTTGGCCAAAAAGGGCGTATGCGTTTTTTCCTGAATATATTCAGGAAAAAACGCATACGCCCGTTTTGGCCAACCAAGCAAGCTTGCAAAGGAAATCTGCACTACAATGAAGTCTCACTTCCCCCCGGTCAAAAGGGCCATCTGAAAAAAGTGTAAAATCCAGAAAGGCAGGACAGGCCATGGAGAACTGGGAGCCTTGTTATGCTGATGGGCGGGATGTAAATTGCCAACAGACACTCGGGAGAAGTGTATGGTGTTTCCTGAAACATCTAAAAAACAAAGCAACAGAGCCTAGGGCACTGCCACTTATGGTCCTATAGCTTAGGGAAATTAAAATCAAAAAGACACAGCCACCCCAAAGTTTGGGACGCCTCTGTTTACAAGAACCTCGTTTACAGTACAAGTTCAACATCGCAGAAAGTGAAAAATGGATAAAGAAGTTGTGGTATTTACTTACAAAGCAATATCACTCAGCAATGAAATCTGTGTCATCAGGCCCTTAGCAGCACAATGAGTGGATTCAGGTATGATGATTCTAACTGAAATAAGTCACACAGAAAAAGAAACATCATAAGATATCAGTAATACACGGAATGGAAACTTGGCTACACAGGAACTGAATTACAGAACAGAACAGGGTCTCAAATTTAGAAAACCAACTTATGCTTGCTTAAGGGTAAAGGTGAGTTGGGGTGCTGCATTAAAACCAGAGATTGAAATGAGCACAGATAAAGTTCCTTAAGTCAAATATGGAATAGACAAGAGCTACTCCTTGCTCAACGAAATGGACTCAACACCGCATATTAAACGCCTAAGAATGTACCTGACTAGTAAGTATCTTAAAACCTATGGATTGCTATGTCTCCGAAAGAGAATCAAGCATGTGTACAGGGGCATAAACGCAGCAGTGATAGGATTGGAGAGGTTCGGTTAGCAAATGAAGACCCTTTGAAGTCATATTGCATGGTACCCATTCCACGGGTTTCAACTACCCAGGTTTTAGGTATTCTTCCTTCAGCTAAAACATGCATGTGGAACCCAGAGTATGATCAACCATGTGATCGGGAGACGTGTTCAAATATGTCTCAGTTTTCCTCCCCTGGTACTCGGGTGCAACATTCCAGACGCTTTACTAACACTCCCCCCACTTGGAGAGTCAGCGCCTTTAACCTCCTGTTTGGCCCAGTTTGCAATTTCTGCGGAAGATGAACAGGAATAGCGAGAACCAATGAGAGGCTAGCTGGAGGTGTCTGGACGGGCAAATTTAACTCTCATTTCCCACCAGGAAGAGGAAATAACGAAAGGCTCAGCGTGCCGTACCGGAACCAGATTAGGGCCTGAAGCCATCCTGCGGTGTTGCGGCCAGGTCACAAGAAAGCGAGTTGAAGAAAGGAGCTCAGGGGCACTGTAATTCACAAACCTGCAGAGTTATAAATGACAGCTATCGTCCAAAAATAGACTGAAGTAAGGCTGCCAAGAGGACTTGAAAGCGGGGCAGAATTGCAGGAAACCGATTTCAGGAGGTAGACTGGAATTGCATTGAAAGCATAGGAAAAGAGGCAGAACGTCCACAATGATGCACTTGGCCAAAAAGGGCGTATGCGTGTTTTCCTGAATATATTCAGGAAAAAACGCATACGCCCTTTTTGGCCAACCAAGCAAGCTTGCAAAGGAAATCTGCACTACAATGAAGTCTCACTTCCCCCCGGTCAAAAGGGCCATCTGAAAAAAGTGTAAAATCCAGAAAGGCAGGACAGGCCATGGAGAACTGGGAGCCTTGTTATGCTGATGGGCGGGATGTAAATTGCCAACAACCACTCGGGAGAAGTGTATGGTGTTTCCTGAAACATCTAAAAAACAAAGCAACAGAACCTAGGGCACTTCCACTTATGGTCCTATAGCTTAGGGAAATTAAAATCAAAAAGACACAGCCACCCCAAAGTTTGGAACGGCTCTGTTTACAAGAACCTCGTTTACAGTACAAGTTCAACATCGCAGAAAGTGAAAAATGGATAAAGAAGTTGTGGTATTTACTTACAAAGCAATATCACTCAGCAATGAAATCTGTGTCATCAGGCCCTTAGCAGCACAATGAGTGGATTCAGGTATGATGATTCTAACTGAAGTAAGTCACACAGAAAAGGAAACATCATAAGATATCAGTAATACACGGAATGTAAACTTGGCTACACAGGAACTGAATTACAGAACAGAACAGGGTCTCAAATTTAGAAAACCAACTTATGCTTGCTTAAGGGGAAAGGTGAGTTGGGGTGCTGCATAAAACCAGAGATTGAAATGAGCACAGATAAAGTTCCTTAAGCCAAATATGGAATAGACAAGAGCTACTCCTTGCTCAACGAAATGGACTCAACACCGCATATTAAACGCCTAAGAATGTACCTGACTAGTAAGTATCTTAAAACCTATGGATTGCTATGTCTCCGAAAGAGAATCAAGCATGTGTACAGGGGCATAAACGCAGCAGTGATAGGATTGGAGAGGTTCGGTGAGCAAATGAAGACCCTTTGAAGTCATATTGCATGGTACCCATTACACGGGTTTCAACTACCCAGGTTTAAGGTATTCTTCCTTCAGCTAAAACATGCATGTGGAACCCAGAGTATGATCAACCATGTGATCGGGAGACGTGTTCAAATATGTCTCAGTTTTCGTACCCTGGTACTCGGGTGCAACATTCCAGACGCTTTACTAACACTCTCCCGACTTGGAGAGTCAGTCCCTTTAACCTCCTGTTTGGCCCAGTTTGCAATTTCTGCGGAAGATGAACAGGAATAGCGAGAACCAATGAGAGGCTAGCTGGAGGTGTCTGGACGGGCAAATTTAACTCTCATTTCCCACCAGGAAGAGGAATTAACCAAAGGCTCAGCGTGCCGTGCCGTAACCAGATTAGGGCCTGAAGCCATCCTGCGGTGTTGCGGCCAGCTCAAAAGAAAGCGAGTTGAAGAAAGGAGCTCAGGGGCACTGTAATTCACAAACCTGCAGAGTTATAAATGACAGCTATCGTCCAAAAATAGACTGAAGTAAGGCTGCCAAGAGGACTTGAAAGCAGGGCAGAATTGCAGGAATCCGATTTCAGGAGGTAGACTGGAATTGCATTGAAAGCATAGGAAAAGAGGCAGAACGTCCACAATGATGCACTTGACCAAAAAGGGCGTATGCGTTTTTTCCTGAATATATTCAGGAAAAAACGAATACGCCCGTTTTGGCCAACCAAGCAAGCTTGCAAAGGAAATCTGCACTACAATGAAGTCTCACTTCCCCCCGGTCAAAAGGGCCATCTGAAAAAAGTGTAAAATCCAGAAAGGCAGGACAGGCCATGGAGAACTGGGAGCCTTGTTATGCTGATGGGCGGGATGTAAATTGCCAACAGACACTCGGGAAAAGTGTATGGTGTTTCCTGAAACATCTAAAAAACAAAGCAACAGAGCCTAGGGCACTGCCACTTATGGTCCTATAGCTTAGGGAAATTAAAATCAAAAAGACACAGCCACCCCAAAGCTTGGGACGGCTCTGTTTACAAGAACCTCGTTTACAGTACAAGTTCAACATCGCAGAAAGTGAAAAATGGAGAAAGAAGTTGTGGTATTTACTTACAAAGCAATATCACTCAGCAATGAAATCTGTGTCATCAGGCCCTTAGCAGCACAATGAGTGGATTCAGGTATGATGATTCTAACTGAAATAAGTCACACAGAAAAAGAAACATCATAAGATATCAGTAATACACGGAATGTAAACTTGGCTACACAGGAACTGAATTACAGAACAGAACAGGGTCTCAAATTTAGAGAACCAACTTATGCTTGCTTAAGGGTAAACGTGAGTTGGGGTGCTGCATTAAAACCAGAGATTGAAATGAGCACAGATAAAGTTCCTTAAGTCAAATATGGAATAGAAAAGAGCTACTCCTTGCTCAACGAAATGGACTCAACACCGCATATTAAACGCCTAAGAATGTACCTGACTAGTAAGTATCTTAAAACCTATGGATTGCTATGTCTCCGAAAGAGAATCAAGCATGTGTACAGGGGCATAAACGCAGCAGTGATAGGATTGGAGAGGTTCGGTTAGCAAATGAAGACCCTTTGAAGTCATATTGCATGGTACCCATTCCACGGGTTTCAACTACCCAGGTTTAGGTATTCTTCCTTCAGCTAAAACATGCATGTGGAACCCAGAGTATGATCAACCATGTGATCGGGAGACGTGTTCAAATATGTCTCAGTTTTCCTCCCCTGGTACTCGGGTGCAACATTCCAGACGCTTTACTAACACTCCCCCCACTTGGAGAGTCGGCGCCTTTAACCTCCTGTTTGGCCCAGTTTGCAATTTCTGCGGAAGATGAACAGGAATAGCGAGAACCAATGAGAGGCTAGCTGCAGGTGTCTGGACGGGCAAATTTAACTCTCATTTCCCACCAGGAAGAGGAAATAACGAAAGGCTCAGCGTGCCGTACCGGAACCAGATTAGGGCCTGAAGCCATCCTGCGGTGTTGCGGCCAGGTCACAAGAAAGCGAGTTGAAGAAAGGAGCTCAGGGGCACTGTAATTCACAAACCTGCAGAGTTATAAATGACAGCTATCGTCCAAAAATAGACTGAAGTAAGGCTGCCAAGAGGACTTGAAAGCGGGGCAGAATTGCAGGAAACCGATTTCAGGAGGTAGACTGGAATTGCATTGAAAGCATAGGAAAAGAGGCAGAACGTCCACAATGATGCACTTGGCCAAAAAGGGCGTATGCGTTTTTTCCTGAATATATTCAGGAAAAAACGCATACGCCCTTTTTGGCCAACCAAGCAAGCTTGCAAAGGAAATCTGCACTACAATGAAGTCTCACTTCCCCCCGGGCAAAAGGGCCATCTGAAAAAAGTGTAAAATCCAGAAAGGCAGGACAGGCCATGGAGAACTGGGAGCCTTGTTATGCTGATGGGCGGGATGTAAATTGCCAACAGACACTCGGGAGAAGTGTATGGTGTTTCCTGAAACATCTAAAAAACAAAGCAACAGAGCCTAGGGCACTTCCATTATGGTCCTATAGCTTAGGGAAATTAAAATCAAAAAGACACAGCCACCCCAAAGTTTGGAACGGCTCTGTTTACAAGAACCTCCTTTACAGTACAAGTTCAACATCGCAGAAAGTGAAAAATGGATAAAGAAGTTGTGGTATTCACTTACAAAGCAATATCACTCAGCAATGAAATCTGTGTCATCAGTCCCTTAGCAGCACAATGAGTGGATTCAGGTATGATGATTCTAACTGAAATAAGTCACACAGAAAAAGAAACATCATAAGATATCAGTAATACATGGAATGGAAACTTGGCTACACAGGAACTGAATTACAGAACAGAACAGGGTCTCAAATTTAGAAAAACAACTTATGCTTGCTTAAGAGTAACGGTGAGTTGGGGTGCTGCATAAAACCAGAGATTGAAATGAGCACAGATAAAGTTCCTTAAGCCAAATATGGAATAGACAAGAGCTACTCCTTGCTCAACGAAATGGACTCAACACCGCATATTAAACGCCTAAGAATGTACCTGACTTGTAAGTATCTTAAAACCTATGGATTGCTATGTCTCCGAAAGAGAATCAAGCATGTGTACAGGGGCATAAACGCAGCAGTGATAGGATTGGAGACGTGCGGTGAGCAAATGAAGACCCTTTGAAGTCATATTGCATGGTACCCATTCCACGGGTTTCAACTACAGAGGTTTAAGGTATTCTTCCTTCAGCTAAAACATGCATGTGGAACCTAGAGTATGATCAACCATGTGATCGGGAGACGTGTTCAAGTATGTCTCAGGTTTCCTCCCCTGGTACTCGGGTGCAACATTCCAGACGCTTTACTAACACTCTCCCCACTTGGAGAGTCAGTGCCTTTAACCTCCTGTTTGGCCCAGTTTGCAATTTCTGTGGAAGATGAACAGGAATAGCGAGAACCAATGAGAGGCTAGCTGGAGGTGTCTGGACGGGCAAATTTAACTCTCATTTCCCACCAGGAAGAGGAATTAACCAAAGGCTCAGCATGCCAGGCCGGAACCAGATTAGGGCCTGAAGCCATCCTGCGGTGTTGCGGCCAGGTCACAAGAAAGCGAGTTGAAGAAAGGAGCTCAGGGGCACTGTAATTCACAAACCTGCAGAGTTATAAATGACAGCTATCGTCCAAAAATAGACTGAAGTAAGGCTGCCAAGAGGGCTTGAAAGCGGGGCAGAATTGCAGGAAACCGATTTCAGGAGGTAGACTGGAATTGCATTGAAAGCATAGGAAAAGAGGCAGAACGTCCACAATGATGCACTTGGCCAAAAAGGGCGTATGCGTTTTTTCCTGAATATATTCAGGAAAAAACGCATACGCCCTTTTTGGCCAACCAAGCAAGCTTGCAAAGGAAATCTGCACTACAATGAAGTCTCACTTCCCCCCGGTCAAAAGGGCCATCTGAAAAAAGTGTAAAATCCAGAAAGGCAGGACAGGTCATGGAGAACTGGGAGCCTTGTTATGCTGATGGGCGGGATGTAAATTGCCAACAACCACTCGGGAGAAGTGTATGGTGTTTCCTGAAACATCTAAAAAACAAAGCAACAGAACCTAGGGCACTTCCACTTATGGTCCTATAGCTTAGGGAAATTAAAATCAAAAAGACACAGCCACCCCAAAGTTTGGAACGGCTCTGTTTACAAGAACCTCGTTTACAGTACAAGTTCAACATCGCAGAAAGTGAAAAATGGATAAAGAAGTTGTGGTATTTACTTACAAAGCAATATCACTCAGCAATGAAATCTGTGTCATCAGGCCCTTAGCAGCACAATGAGTGGATTCAGGTATGATGATTCTAACTGAAATAAGTCACACAGAAAAAGAAACATCATAAGATATCAGTAATACACGGAATGGAAACTTGGCTACACAGGAACTGAATTACAGAACAGAACAGGGTCTCAAATTTAGAAAACCAACTTATGCTTGCTTAAGGGTAAAGGTGAGTTGGGGTGCTGCATAAAACCAGAGATTGAAATGAGCACAGATAAAGTTCCTTAAGCCAAATATGGAATAGACAAGAGCTACTCCTTGCTCAGCGAAATGGACTCAACACCCCATATTAAACGCCTAAGAATGTACCTGACTAGTAAGTATCTTAAAACCTATGGATTGCTATGTCTCTGAAGGAGAATCAAGCATGTGTACAGGGGCATAAACGCAGCAGTGATAGGATTGGAGAGGTTCGGTGAGCAAATGAAGACCCTTTGAAGTCATATTGCATGGTACCCATTCCACGGGTTTCAACTACCCAGGTTTAAGGTATTCTTCCTTCAGCTAAAACATGCATGTGGAACCTAGAGTATGATCAACCATGTGATCGGGAGACGTGTTCAAATATGTCTCAGTTTTCCTCCCCTGGTACTCAGGTGCAACATTCCAGACGCTTTCCTAACACTCTCCCCACTTGGAGAGTCAGTCCCTTTAACCTCCTGTTTGGCCCAGTTTGCAATTTCTGCGGAAGATGAACAGGAATAGCGAGAACCAATGAGAGGCTAGCTGGAGGTGTCTGGACGGGCAAATTTAACTCTCATTTCCCACCAGGAAGAGGAATTAACCAAAGGCTCAGCATGCCGGGCCGGAACCAGATTAGGGCCTGAAGCCATCCTGCGGTGTTGCGGCCAGGTCACAAGAAAGCGAGTTGAAGAAAGGAGCTCAGGGGCACTGTAATTCACAAACCTGCAGAGTTATAAATGACAGCTATCGTCCAAAAATAGACTGAAGTAAGGCTGCCAAGAGGGCTTGAAAGCGGGGCAGAATTGCAGGAAACCGATTTCAGGAGGTAGACTGGAATTGCATTGAAAGCATAGGAAAAGAGGCAGAACGTCCACAATGATGCACTTGGCCAAAAAGGGCGTATGCGTTTTTTCCTGAATATATTCAGGAAAAAACGCATACGCCCTTTTTGGCCAACCAAGAAAGCTTGCAAAGGAAATCTGCACTACAATGAAGTCTCACTTCCCCCCGGCCAAAAGGGCCATCTGAAAAAAGTGTAAAATCCAGAAATGCAACAGGCCATTGAGACCTGGGAGACTTGTTATGCTGATGGGCGGGATGTAAATTGCCAACAGACACTTGGGAGAAGTGTATGGTGTTTCCTGAAACATCTAAAAAACAAAGCAACAGAGCCTAGGGCAGTTCCATTATGGTCCTATAGCTTAGGGAAATTAAAATCAAAAAGACACAGCCACCCCAAAGTTTGGAACGGCTCTGTTTACAAGAACCTCGTTTACAGTACAAGTTCAACATCGCAGAAAGTGAAAAATGGATAAAGAAGTTGTGGTATTCACTTACAAAGCAATATCACTCAGCAATGAAATCTGTGTCATCAGGCCCTTAGCAACACAATGAGTGGATTCAGGTATGATGATTCTAACTGAAATAAGTCACACAGAAAAAGAAACATCATAAGATATCAGTAATACACGGAATGGAAACTTGGCTACACAGGAACTGAATTACAGAACAGAACAGGGTCTCAAATTTAGAAAAACAACTTATGCTTGCTTAAGAGTAACGGTGAGTTGGGGTGCTGCATAAAACTAGAGATTGAAATGAGCACAGATAAAGTTCCTTAAGCCAAATATGGAATAGACAAGAGCTACTCCTTGCTCAACGAAATGGACTCAACACCCCATATTAAACGCCTAAGAATGTACCTGACTAGTAAGTATCTTAAAACCTATGGATTGCTATGTCTCCGAAACAGAATCAAGCATGTGTACAGGGGCATAAACACAGCAGTGATAGGATTGGAGAGGTTCGGTGAGCAAATGAAGACCCTTTGAAGTCATATTGCATGGTACCCATTCCACGGGTTTCAACTACCCAGGTTTAAGGTATTCTTCCTTCAGCTAAAACATGCATGTGGAACCTAGAGTATGATCAACCATGTGATAGGGAGACGTGTTCAAATATGTCTCAGTTTTCCTCCCCTGGTACTCGGGTGCAACATTCCAGACGCTTTACTTACACTCTCCCCACTTGGAGAGTCAGTCCCTTTAACCTCCTGTTTGGCCCAGTTTGCAATTTCTGCGGAAGATGAACAGGAATAGCGAGAACCAATGAGAGGCTAGCTGGAGGTGTCCTGACGGGCAAATTTAACTCTCATTTCCCACCAGGAAGAGGAAATAACCAAAGGCTCAGCGTGCCGTACCGGAACCAGATTAGGGCCTGAAGCCATCCTGCGGTGTTGCGGCCAGCTCAAAAGAAAGCGAGTTGAAGAAAGGAGCTCAGGGGCACTGTAATGCACAAACCTGCAGAGTTATAAATGACAGCTATCGTCCAAAAATATACTGAAGTAAGGCTGCCAAGAGGACTTGAAAGCGGGGCAGAATTGCAGGAAACCGATTTCAGGAGGTAGACTGGAATTGCATTGAAAGCATAGGAAAAGAGGCAGAACGTCCACAATGATGCACTTGGCCAAAAAGGGCGTATGCGTTTTTTCCTGAATATATTCAGGAAAAAACGCATACGCCCTTTTTGGCCAACCAAGCAAGCTTGCAAAGGAAATCTGAACTACAATGAAGTCTCACTATCCCCCGGTAAAAAGGGCCATCTGAAAAAAGTGTAAAATCCAGAAAGGCAGGACAGGCCATGGAGAACTGGGAGCCTTGTTATGCTGATGGGCGGGATGTAAATTGCCAACAACCACTCGGGAGAAGTGTATGGTGTTTCCTGAAACATCTAAAAAACAAAGCAACAGAACCTCGGGCACTGCCACTTATGGTCCTATAGCTTAGGGAAATTAAAATCAAAAAGACACAGCCACCCCAAAGTTTGGAACGGCTCTGTTTACAAGAACCTCGTTTACAGTACAAGTTCAACATCGCAGAAAGTGAAAAATGGATAAAGAAGTTGTGGTATTTACTTACAAAGCAATATCACTCAGCAATGAAATCTGTGTCATCAGGCCCTTAGCAGCACAATGAGTGGATTCAGGTATGATGATTCTAACTGAAATAAGTCACACAGAAAAAGAAACATCATAAGATATCAGTAATACACGGAATGGAAACTTGGCTACACAGGAACTGAATTACAGAACAGAACAGGGTCTCAAATTTAGAAAAACAACTTATGCTTGCTTAAGGGGAAAGGTGAGTTGGGGTGCTGCATAAAACCAGAGATTGAAATGAGCACAGATAAAGTTCCTTAAGCCAAATATGGAATAGACAAGAGCTACTCCTTGCTCAACGAAATGGACTCAACACCGCATATTAAACGCCTAAGAATGTACCTGACTAGTAAGTATCGTAAAACCTATGGATTGCTATGTCTCCAAAAGAGAATCAAGCATGTGTACAGGGGCATAAACGCAGCAGTGATAGGATTGGAGAGGTTCGGTGAGCAAATGAAGACCCTTTGAAGTCATATTGCATGGTACCCATTACACGGGTCTCAACTCTCCAGGTTTAAGGTATTCTTCCTTCAGCTAAAACATGCATGTGGAACCCAAGTATGATCAACCATGTGAACGGGAGACGTGTTCAAATATGTCTCAGTTTTCCTCACCTGGTACTCGGGTGCAACATTCCAGACGCTTTACTAACACTCTCCCCACTTGGAGAGTCAGCGCCTTTAACCTCCTGTTTGGCCCAGTTTGCAATTTCTGCGGAAGATGAACAGGAATAGCGAGAACCAATGAGAGGCTAGTTGGAGGTGTCTGGACGGGCAAATTTAACTCTCATTTCCCACCAGGAAGAGGAAATAACCAAAGGCTCAGCGTGCCGTACCGGAACCAGATTAGGGCCTGAAGCCATTCTGCGGTGTTGCGGCCAGCTCAAAAGAAAGCGAGTTGAAGAAAGGAGCTCAGGGGCACTGTAATTCACAAACCTGCAGAGTTATAAATGACAGCTATCGTCCAAAAATAGACTGAAGTAAGGCTGCCAAGAGGACTTGAAAGCGGGGCAGAATTGCAGGAAACCGATTTCAGGAGGTAGACTGGAATTGCATTGAAAGCATAGGAAAAGAGGCAGAACGTCCACAATGATGCACTTGGACAAAAAGGGCGTATGCGTTTTTTCCTGAATATATTCAGGAAAAAACGCATACGCCCTTTTTGGCCAACCAAGCAAGCTTGCAAAGGAAATCTGCACTACAATGAAGTCTCACTTCCCCCCGGTCAAAAGGGCCATCTGAAAAAAGTGTAAAATCCAGAAAGGCAGGACAGGCCATGGAGAACTGGGAGCCTTGTTATGCTGATGGGCGGGATGTAAATTGCCAACAGACACTCGGGAGAAGTGTATGGTGTTTCCTGAAACATCTAAAAAACAAAGCAACAGAACCTAGGGCACTTCCACTTATGCTCCTATAGCTTAGGGAAATTAAAATCAAAAAGACACAGCCACCCCAAAGTTTGGAACGGCTCTGTTTACAAGAACCTCGTTTACAGTACAAGTTCAACATCGCAGAAAGTGAAAAATGGATAAAGAAGTTGTGGTATTTACTTACAAAGCAATATCACTCAGCAATGAAATCTGTGTCATCAGGCCCTTAGCAGCACAATGAGTGGATTCAGGTATGATGATTCTAACTGAAGTAAGTCACACAGAAAAAGAAACATCATAAGATATCAGTAATACACGGAATGTAAACTTGGCTACACAGGAACTGAATTACAGAACAGAACAGGGTCTCAAATTTAGAAAACCAACTTATGCTTGCTTAAGGGTAAAGGTGAGTTTGGGTGCTGCATAAAACCAGAGATTGAAATGAGCACAGATAAAGTTCCTTAAGCCAAATATGGAATAGACAAGAGCTACTCCTTGCTCAACGAAATGGACTCAACACCGCATATTAAACGCCTAAGAATGTACCTGACTTGTAAGTATCTTAAAACCTATGGATTGCTATGTCTCCGAAAGAGAATCAAGCATGTGTACAGGGACATAAACGCAGCAGTGATAGGATTGGAGAGGTTCAGTGAGCAAATGAAGACCCTTTGAAGTCATATTGCATGGTACCCATTCCACGGGTTTCAACAACCCAGGTTTAAGGTATTCTTCCTTCAGCTAAAACATGCATGTGGAACCTAGAGTATGATCAACCATGTGATCGGGAGACGTGTTCAAATATGTCTCAGTTTTCCTCCCCTGGTACTCGGGTGCAACATTCCAGACGCTTTACTAACACTCTCCCCACTTGGAGAGTCAGTCCCTTTAACCTCCTGTTTGGCCCAGTTTGCAATTTCTGCGGAAGATGAACAGGAATAGCGAGAACCAATGAGAGACTAGCTGGAGGTGTCTGGACGGGCAAATTTAACTCTCATTTCCCACCAGGAAGAGGAAATAACCAAAGGCTCAGCGTGCCGTGCCGGAACCAGATTAGGGCCTGAAGCCATCCTGCGGTGTTGCGGCCAGGTCACAAGAAAGCGAGTTGAAGAAAGGAGCTCAGGGGCACTGTAATTCACAAACCTGCAGAGTTATAAATGACAGCTATCGTCCAAAAATAGACTGAAGTAAGGCTGCCAAGAGGACTTGAAAGCGGGGCAGAATTGCAGGAAACCGATTTCAGGAGGTAGACTGGAATTGCATTGAAAGCATAGGAAAAGAGGCAGAACGTCCACAATGATGCACTTGGCCAAAAAGGGCGTATGCGTTTTTTCCTGAATATATTCAGGAAAAAACGCATACGCCCTTTTTGGCCAACCAAGCAAGCTTGCAAAGGAAATCTGCACTACAATGAAGTCTCACTTCCCCCCGGTCAAAAGGGCCATCTGAAAAAAGTGTAAAATCCAGAAAGGCAGGACAGGCCATGGAGAACTGGGAGCCTTGTTATGCTGATGGGCGGGATGTAAATTGCCAACAGACACTCGGGAGAAGTGTATGGTGTTTCCTGAAACATCTAAAAAACAAAGCAACAGAGCCTAGGGCACTGCCACTTATGGTCCTATAGCTTAGGGAAATTAAAATCAAAAAGACACAGCCACCCCAAAGTTTGGGACGCCTCTGTTTACAAGAACCTCGTTTACAGTACAAGTTCAACATCACAGAAAGTGAAAAATGGATAAAGAAGTTGTGGTATTTACTTACAAAGCAATATCACTCAGCAATGAAATCTATGTCATCAGGCCCTTAGCATCACAATGAGTGGATTCAGGTATGATGATTCTAACTGAAATAAGTCACACAGAAAAAGAAACATCATAAAATATCAGTAATACACGGAATGTAAACTTGGCTACACAGGAACTGAATTACAGAACAGAACAGGGTCTCAAATTTAGAAAACCAACTTATGCTTGCTTAAGGGTAAAGGTGAGTTGGGGTGCTGCATAAAACCAGAGATTGAAATGAGCACAGATAAAGTTCCTTAAGTCAAATATGGAATAGACAAGAGCTACTCCTTGCTCAACGAAATGGACTCAACACCGCATATTAAACGCCTAAGAATGTACCTGACTAGTAAGTATCGTAAAACCTATGGATTGCTATGTCTCCGAAAGAGAATCAAGCATGTGTACAGGGGCATAAACGCAGCAGTGATAGGATTGGAGAGGTTCGGTGAGCAAATGAAGACCCTTTGAAGTCATATTGCATGGTACCCATTCCACGGGTCTCAACTCTCCAGGTTTAAGGTATTCTTCCTTCAGCTAAAACATGCATGTGGAACCCAAGTATGATCAACCATGTGATCGGGAGACGTGTTCAAATATGTCTCAGTTTTCCTCCCCTGGTACTCGGGTGCAACATTCCAGATGCTTTACTAACACTCTCCCCACTTGGAGAGTCAGTGCCTTTAACCTCCTGTTTGGCCCAGTTTGCAATTTCTGCGGAAGATGAACAGGAATAGCGAGAACCAATGAGAGGCTAGCTGGAGGTGTCTGGACGGGCAAATTTAACTCTCATTTCCCACCAGGAAGAGGAAATAACCAAAGGCTCAGCGTGCCGTACCGGAACCAGATTAGGGCCTGAAGCCATCCTGCGGTGTTGCGGCCAGCACAAAAGAAAGCGAGTTGAAGAAAGGAGCTCAGGGGCACTGTAATTCACAAACCTGCAGAGTTATAAATGACAGCTATCGTCCAAAAATAGACTGAAGTAAGGCTGCCAAGAGGACTTGAAAGCGGGGCAGAATTGCAGGAAACCGATTTCAGGAGGTAGACTGGAATTGCATTGAAAGCATAGGAAAAGAGGCAGAACGTCCACAATGATGCACTTGGCCAAAAAGGGCGTATGCGTTTTTTCCTGAATATATTCAGGAAAAAACGCATACGCCCTTTTTGGCCAACCAAGCAAGCTTGCAAAGGAAATCTGCACTACAATGAAGTCTCACTTCCCCCCGGTCAAAAGGGCCATGTGAAAAAAGTGTAAAATCCAGAAAGGCAGGACAGGCCATGGAGAACTGGGAGCCTTGTTATGCTGATGGGCGGGATGTAAATTGCCAACAGACACTCGGGAGAAGTGTATGGTGTTTCCTGAAACATCTAAAAAACAAAGCAACAGAACCTAGGGCACTTCCACTTATGGTCCTATAGCTTAGGGAAATTAAAATCAAAAAGACACAGCCACCCCAAAGTTTGGAACGGCTCTGTTTACAAGAACCTCGTTTACAGTACAAGTTCAACATCGCAGAAAGTGAAAAATGGATAAAGAAGTTGTGGTATTTACTTACAAAGCAATATCACTCAGCAATGAAATCTGTGTCATCAGGCCCTTAGCAGCAAAATGAGTGGATTCAGGTATGATGATTCTAACTGAAGTAAGTCACACAGAAAAAGAAACATCATAAGATATCAGTAATACACGGAATGTAAACTTGGCTACACAGGAACTGAATTACAGAACAGAACAGGGTCTCAAATTTAGAAAACCAACTTATGCTTGCTTAAGGGTAAAGGTGAGTTGGGGTGCTGCATAAAACCAGAGATTGAAATGAGCACAGATAAAGTTCCTTAAGCCAAATATGGAATAGACAAGAGCTACTCCTTGCTCAACGAAATGGACTCAACACCGCATATTAAACGCCTAAGAATGTACCTGACTTGTAAGTATCTTAAAACCTATGGATTGCTATGTCTCCGAAAGAGAATCAAGCATGTGTACAGGGGCATAAACGCAGCAGTGATAGGATTGGAGAGGTTCAGTGAGCAAATGAAGACCCTTTGAAGTCATATTGCATGGTACCCATTCCACGGGTTTCAACTACCCAGGTTTAAGGTATTCTTCCTTCAGCTAAAACATGCATGTGGAACCTAGAGTATGATCAACCATGTGATCGGGAGACGTTTTCAAATATGTCTCAGTTTTCCTCCCCTGGTACTCGGGTGCAACATTCCAGACGCTTTACTAACACTCTCCCCACTTGGAGAGTCAGTCCCTTTAACCTCCTGTTTGGCCCAGTTTGCAATTTCTGCGGAAGATGAACAGGAATAGCGAGAACCAATGAGAGGCTAGCTGGAGGTGTCTGGACGGGCAAATTTAACTCTCATTTCCCACCAGGAAGAGGAAATAACCAAAGGCTCAGCGTGCCGTGCCGGAACCAGATTAGGGCCTGAAGCCATCCTGCGGTGTTGCGGCCAGGTCACAAGAAAGCGAGTTGAAGAAAGGAGCTCAGGGGCACTGTAATTCACAAACCTGCAGAGTTATAAATGACAGCTATCGTCCAAAAATAGACTGAAGTAAGGCTGCCAAGAGGACTTGAAAGCGGGGCAGAATTGCAGGAAACCGATTTCAGGAGGTAGACTGGAATTGCATTGAAAGCATAGGAAAAGAGGCAGAACGTCCACAATGATGCACTTGGCCAAAAAGGGCGTATGCGTTTTTTCCTGAATATATTCAGGAAAAAACGCATACGCCCTTTTTGGCCAACCAAGCAAGCTTGCAAAGGAAATCTGCACTACAATGAAGTCTCACTTTCCCCCGGTCAAAAGGGCCATCTGAAAAAAGTGTAAAATCCAGAAAGGCAGGACAGGCCATGGAGAACTGGGAGCCTTGTTGTGCTGATGGGCGGGATGGAAATTGCCAACAGACACTCGGCAGAAGTGTATGGTGTTTCCTGAAACATCTAAAAAACAAAGCAACAGAGCCTAGGGCACTGCCACTTATGGTCCTATAGCTTAGGGAAATTAAAATCAAAAAGACACAGCCACCCCAAAGTTTGGGACGCCTCTGTTTACAAGAACCTCGTTTACAGTACAAGTTCAACATCGCAGAAAGTGAAAAATGGATAAAGAAGTTGTGGTATTTACTTACAAAACAATATCACTCAGCAATGAAATCTATGTCATCAGGCCCTTAGCATCACAATGAGTGGATTCAGGTATGATGATTCTAACTGAAATAAGTCACACAGAAAAAGAAACATCATAAGATATCAGTAATACACGGAATGTAAACTTGGCTACACAGGAACTGAATTACAGAACAGAACAGGGTCTCAAATTTAGAAAACCAACTTATGCTTGCTTAAGGGTAAAGGTGAGTTGGGGTGCTGCATAAAACCAGAGATTGAAATGAGCATAGATAAAGTTCCTTAAGTCAAATGTGGAATAGACAAGAGCTACTCCTTGCTCAACGAAATGGACCCAACACCGCATATTAAACGCCTAAGAATGTACCTGACTAGTAAGTATCCTAAAACCTATGGATTGCTATGTCTCCAAAAGAGAATCAAGCATGTGTACAGGGGCATAAACGCAGCAGTGATAGGATTGGAGAGGTTCGGTGAGCAAATGAAGACCCTTTGAAGTCATATTGCATGGTACCCATTACACGGGTCTCAACTCTCCAGGTTTAAGGTATTCTTCCTTCAGCTAAAACATGCATGTGGAACCCAAGTATGATCAACCATGTGAATGGGAGACGTGTTCAAATATGTCTCAGTTTTCCTCCCCTGGTACTCGGGTGCAACATTCCAGACGCTTTACTAACACTCTCCCCACTTGGAGAGTCAGCGCCTTTAACCTCCTGTTTGGCCCAGTTTGCAATTTCTGCGGAAGATGAACAGGAATAGCGAGAACCAATGAGAGGCTAGCTGGAGGTGTCTGGACGGGCAAATTTAACTCTCATTTCCCACCAGGAAGAGGAAATAACCAAAGGCTCAGCGTGCCGTACCGGAACCAGATTAGGGCCTGAAGCCATCCTGCGGTGTTGCGGGCAGCTCAAAAGAAAGCGAGTTGAAGAAAGGAGCTCAGGGGCACTGTAATTCACAAACCTGCAGAGTTATAAATGACAGCTATCGTCCAAAAATAGACTGAAGTAAGGCTGCCAAGAGGACTTGAAAGCGGGGCAGAATTGCAGGAAACCGATTTCAGGAGGTAGACTGGAATTGCATTGAAAGCATAGGAAAAGAGGCAGAACGTCCACAATGATGCACTTGGACAAAAAGGGCGTATGCGTTTTTTCCTGAATATATTCAGGAAAAAACGCATACGCCCTTTTTGGCCAACCAAGCAAGCTTGCAAAGGAAATCTGCACTACAATGAAGTCTCACTTCCCCCCGGTCAAAAGGGCCATCTGAAAAAAGTGTAAAATCCAGAAAGGCAGGACAGGCCATGGAGAACTGGGAGCCTTGTTATGCTGATGGGCGGGATGTAAATTGCCAACAACCACTCAGGAGAAGTGTATGGTGTTTCCTGAAACATCTAAAAAACAAAGCAACAGAACCTAGGGCACTTCCACTTATGGTCCTATAGCTTAGGGAAATTAAAATCAAAAAGACACAGCCACCCCAAAGTTTGGAACGGCTCTGTTTACAAGAACCTCGTTTACAGTACAAGTTCAACATCGCAGAAAGTGAAAAATGGATAAAGAAGTTGTGGTATTTACTTACAAAGCAATATCACTCAGCAATGAAATCTGTGTCATCAGGCCCTTAGCAGCACAATGAGTGGATTCAGGTATGATGATTCTAACTGAAGTAAGTCACACAGAAAAAGAAACATCATAAGATATCAGTAATACACGGAATGTAAACTTGGCTACACAGGAACTGAATTACAGAACAGAACAGGGTCTCAAATTTAGAAAACCAACTTATGCTTGCTTAAGGGTAAAGGTGAGTTGGGGTGCTGCATAAAACCAGAGATTGAAATGAGCACAGATAAAGTTCCTTAAGCCAAATATGGAATAGACAAGAGCTACTCCTTGCTCAACGAAATGGACTCAACACCGCATATTAAACGCCTAAGAATGTACCTGACTAGTAAGTATCTTAAAACCTATGGATTGCTATGTCTCCGAAAGAGAATCAAGCATGTGTACAGGGGCATAAACGCAGCAGTGATAGGATTGCAGAGGTTCGGTGAGCAAATGAAGACCCTTTGAAGTCATATTGCATGGTACCCATTACACGGGTCTTAACTCTCCAGGTTTAAGGTATTCTTCCTTCAGCTAAAACATGCATGTGGAACCCAAGTATGATCAACCATGTGAACGGGAGACGTGTTCAAATATGTCTCAGTTTTCCTCCCCTGGTACTCGGGTGCAACATTCCAGACGCTTAACTAACACTCTCCCCACTTGGAGAGTCAGCGCCTTTAACCTCCTGTTTGGCCCAGTTTGCAATTTCTGCGGAAGATGAACAGGAATAGCGAGAACCAATGAGAGACTAGCTGGTGGTGTCTGGACGGGCAAATTTAACTCTCATTTCCCACCAGGAAGAGGAAATAACCAAAGGCTCAGCGTGCCGTGCCGGAACCAATTAGGGCCTGAAGCCATCCTGCGGTGTTGCGGCCAGGTCACAAGAAAGCGAGTTGAAGAAAGGAGCTCAGGGGCACTGTAATTCACAAACCTGCAGAGTTATAAATGACAGCTATCATCCAAAAATAGACTGAAGTAAGGCTGCCAAGAGGACTTGAATGCGGGGCAGAATTGCAGGAAACCGATTTCAGGAGGTAGACTGGAATTGCATTGAAAGCATAGGAAAAGAGGCAGAACGTCCACAATGATGCACTTGGCCAAAAAGGGCGTATGCGTTTTTTCCTGAATATATTCAGGAAAAAACGCATACGCCCTTTTTGGCCAACCAAGCAAGCTTGCAAAGGAAATCTGCACTACAATGAAGTCTCACTTCCCCCCGGTCAAAAGGGCCATCTGAAAAAAGTGTAAAATCCAGAAAGGCAGGACAGGCCATGGAGAACTGGGAGCCTTGTTTTGCTGATGGGCGGGATGTAAATTGCCAACAGACACTCGGGAGAAGTGTATGGTGTTTCCTGAAACATCTAAAAAACAAAGCAACAGAGCCTAGGGCACTGCCACTTATGGTCCTATAGCTTAGGGAAATTAAAATCAAAAAGACACAGCCACCCCAAAGTTTGGGACGCCTCTGTTTACAAGAACCTCGTTTACAGTACAAGTTCAACATCGCAGAAAGTGAAAAATGGATAAAGAAGTTGTGGTATTTACTTACAATGCAATATCACTCAGCAATGAAATCTATGTCATCAGGCCCTTAGCAGCACAATGAGTGGATTCAGGTATGATGATTCTAACTGAAATAAGTCACACAGAAAAAGAAACATCATAAGATATCAGTAATACACGGAATGTAAACTTGGCTACACAGGAACTGAATTACAGAACAGAACAGGGTCTCAAATTTAGAAAACCAACTTATGCTTGCTTAAGGGTAAAGGTGAGTTGGGGTGCTGCATAAAACCAGAGATTGAAATGAGCACAGATAAAGTTCCTTAAGTCAAATATGGAATAGACAAGAGCTACTCCTTGCTCAACGAAATGGACTCAACACCGCATATTAAACGCCTAAGAATGTACCTGACTAGTAAGTATCGTAAAACCTATGGATTGCTATGTCTCCAAAAGAGAATCAAGCATGTGTACAGGGGCATAAACGCAGCAGTGATAGGATTGGAGAGGTTCGGTGAGCAAATGAAGACCCTTTGAAGTCATATTGCATGGTACCCATTACACGGGTCTCAACTCTCCAGGTTTAAGGTATTCTTCCTTCAGCTAAAACATGCATGTGGAACCCAAGTATGATCAACCATGTGAACGGGAGACGTGTTCAAATATGTCTCAGTTTTCCTCCCCTGGTACTCGGGTGCAACATTCCAGACACTTTACAAACACTCTCCCCACTTGGAGAGTCAGCGCCTTTAACCTCCTGTTTGGCCCAGTTTGCAATTTCTGCGGAAGATGAACAGAAATAGCGAGAACCAATGAGAGGCTACCTGGAGGTGTGTGGACGGGCAAATTTAACTCTCATTTCCCACCAGGAAGAGGAAATAACCAAAGGCTCAGCGTGCCGTACCAGAACCACATTAGGGCCTGAAGCCATCCTGCGGTGTTGCGGCCAGCTCAAAAGAAAGCGAGTTGAAGAAAGGAGCTCAGGGGCACTGTAATTCACAAACCTGCAGAGTTATAAATGACAGCTATCGTCCAAAAATAGACTGAAGTAAGGCTGCCAAGAGGACTTGAAAGCGGGGCAGAATTGCAGGAAACCGATTTCAGGAGGTAGACTGGAATTGCATTGAAAGCATAGGAAAAGAGGCAGAACGTCCACAATGATGCACTTGGCCAAAAAGGGCGTATGCGTTTTTTCCTGAATATATTCAGGAAAAAACGCATACGCCCTTTTTGGCCAACCAAGCAAGCTTGCAAAGGAAATCTGCACTACAATGAAGTCTCACTTCCCCCCGGTCAAAAGGGCCATCTGAAAAAAGTGTAAAATCCAGAAAGGCAGGACAGGCCATGGAGAACTGGGAGCCTTGTTATGCTGATGGGCGGGATGTAAATTGCCAACAACCACTCGGGAGAAGTGTATGGTGTTTCCTGAAACATCTAAAAAACAAAGCAACAGAGCCTAGGGCACTTCCACTTATGGTCCTATAGCTTAGGGAAATTAAAATCAAAAAGACACAGCCACCCCAAAGTTTGGGACGCCTCCGTTTACAAGAACCTCGTTTACCGTACAAGTTCAATATCACAGAATGTGAAAAATGGATAAAGAACTTGTGGTACTTACGTACAATGCAGTATCACTCAGCAATGAAATCTATGTCATCAGGCCCGTAGCAGCATAATGAGTGGATTCAGGTACGATGATTCTAACTGAAATAAGTCACACAGAAAAAGAAACATCATAAGATATCACTAATACACGGAATGTAAACTTGGCTACACAGGAACTGCATTCCAAAACAGAACAGGGTCTCAAATTTAGAAAACCAACTTATGCTTGCTTAAGGGGAAAGGTGAGTTGGGGTGCTGCATAAAACCAGAGATTGAAATGAGCACAGATAAAGTTCCTTAAGCCAAATATGGAATAGACAAGAGCTACTCCTTGCTCAACGAAATGGACTCAACACCCCATATTAAACGCCTAAGAATGTACCTGACTAGTAAGTATCTTAAAACCTATGGATTGCTATGTCTCCAAAAGAGAATCAAGCGTGTGTACAGGGGCATAAACGCAGCAGTGATAGGATTGGAGAGGTTCGGTGAGCAAATGAAGACCCTTTGAAGTCATATTGCATGGTACCCATTCCACGGGTCTCAACTCTCCAGGTTTAAGGTATTCTTCCTTCAGCTAAAACATGCATGTGGAACCCAGAGTATGATCAACCAAGTGAACGGGAGACGTGTTCAAATATGTCTCAGTTTTCCTCCCCTGGTACTCGGGTGCAACATTCCAGACGCTTTACTAACACTCTCCCGACTTGGAGAGTCAGTCCCTTTAACCTCCTGTTTGGCCCAGTTTGCAATTTCTGCGGAAGATGAACAGGAATAGCGAGAACCAATGAGAGACTAGCTGGAGGTGTCTGAACGGGCAAATTTAACTCTCATTTCCCACCAGGAAGAGGAATTAACCAAAGGCTCAGCATGCCGGGCCAGAACCTGATTAGGGCCTGAAGCCATCCTGCGGTGTTGCGGCCAGGTCACAAGAAAGCGAGTTGAAGAAAGGAGCTCAGGGGCACTGTAATTCACAAACCTGCAGAGTTATAAATGACAGCTATCGTCCAAAAATAGACTGAAGTAAGGCTGCCAAGAGGACTTGAAAGCGGGGCAGAATTGCAGGAAACCGATTTCAGGAGGCAGACTGGAATTGCATTGAAAGCATAGGAAAAGAGGCAGAACGTCCACAATGATGCACTTGGCCAAAAAGGGCGTATGCGTTTTCTCCTGAATATATTCAGGAAAAAACGCATACGCCCTTTTTGGCCAACCAAGCAAGCTTGCAAAGGAAATCTGCACTACAATGAAGTCTCACTTCCCCCCGGTCAAAAGGGCCATCTGAAAAAAGTGTAAAATCCAGAAAGGCAGGACAGGCCATGGACAACTGGGAGCCTTGTTATGCTGATGGGCGGGATGTAAATTGCCAACAGACACTCGGGAGAAGTGTATGGTGTTTCCTGAAACATCTAAAAAACAAAGCAACAGAGCCTAGGGCACTGCCACTTATGGTCCTATAGATTAGGGAAATTAAAATCAAAAAGACACAGCCACCCCAGAGTTTGGGACTCCTCTGTTTACAAGAACCTCGTTTACAGTACAAGTTCAACATCGCAGAAAGTGAAAAATGGATAAAGAAGTTGTGGTATTTACTTACAAAGCAATATCACTCAGCAATGAAATCTGTGTCATCAGGCCCTTAGCAGCACAATGAGTGGATTCAGGTATGATGATTCTAACTGAAGTAAGTCACACAGAAAAAGAAACATCATAAGATATCAGTAATACACGGAATGTAAACTTGGCTACACAGGAACTGAATTACAGAACAGAACAGGGTCTCAAATTTAGAAAACCAACTTATGCTTGCTTAAGGGTAAAGGTGAGTTGGGGTGCTGCATAAAACCAGAGGTTGAAATGAGCACAGATAAAGTTCCTTAAGCCAAATATGGAATAGACAAGAGCTACTCCTTGCTCAACGAAATGGACTCAACACCGCATATTAAACGCCTAAGAATGTACCTGACTAGTAAGTATCTTAAAACCTATGGATTGCTATGTCTCCGAAAGAGAATCAAGCATGTGTACAGGGGCATAAACGCAGCAGTGATAGGATTGGAGAGGTTCGGTGAGCAAATGAAGACCCTTTGAAGTCATATTGCATGGTACCCATTACACGGGTCTTAACTCTCCAGGTTTAAGGTATTCTTCCTTCAGCTAAAACATGCATGTGGAACCCAAGTATGATCAACCATGTGAACGGGAGACGTGTTCAAATATGTCTCAGTTTTCCTCCCCTGGTACTCGGGTGCAACATTCCAGACGCTTAACTAACACTCTCCCCACTTGGAGAGTCAGCGCCTTTAACCTCCTGTTTGGCCCAGTTTGCAATTTCTGCGGAAGATGAACAGGAATAGCGAGAACCAATGAGAGATTAGCTGGTGGTGTCTGGACGGGCAAATTTAACTCTCATTTCCCACCAGGAAGAGGAAATAACCAAAGGCTCAGCGTGCCGTGCCGGAACCAGATTAGGGCCTGAAGCCATCCTGCGGTGTTGCGGCCAGGTCACAAGAAAGCGAGTTGAAGAAAGGAGCTCAGGGGCACTGTAATTCACAAACCTGCAGAGTTATAAATGACAGCTATCATCCAAAAATAGACTGAAGTAAGGCTGCCAAGAGGACTTGAATGCGGGGCAGAATTGCAGGAAACCGATTTCAGGAGGTAGACTGGAATTGCATTGAAAGCATAGGAAAAGAGGCAGAACGTCCACAATGATGCACTTGGCCAAAAAGGGCGTATGCGTTTTTTCCTGAATATATTCAGGAAAAAACGCATACGCCCTTTTTGGCCAACCAAGCAAGCTTGCAAAGGAAATCTGCACTACAATGAAGTCTCACTTCCCCCCGGTCAAAAGGGCCATCTGAAAAAAGTGTAAAATCCAGAAAGGCAGGACAGGCCATGGAGAACTGGGAGCCTTGTTATGCTGATGGGCGGGATGGAAATTGCCAACAGACACTCGGGAGAAGTGTATGGTGTTTCCTGAAACATCTAAAAAACAAAGCAACAGAGCCTAGGGCACTGCCACTTATGGTCCTATAGCTTAGGGAAATTAAAATCAAAAAGACACAGCCACCCCAGAGTTTGGGACTCCTCTGTTTACAAGAACCTCGTTTACAGTACAAGTTCAACATCGCAGAAAGTGAAAAATGGATAAAGAAGTTGTGGTATTTACTTACAAAGCAATATCACTCAGCAATGAAATCTGTGTCATCAGGCCCTTAGCAGCACAATGAGTGGATTCAGGTATGATGATTCTAACTGAAGTAAGTCACACAGAAAAAGAAACATCATAAGATATCAGTAATACACGGAATGTAAACTTGGCTACACAGGAACTGAATTACAGAACAGAACAGGGTCTCAAATTTAGAAAACCAACTTATGCTTGCTTAAGGGTAAAGGTGAGTTGGGGTGCTGCATAAAACCAGAGGTTGAAATGAGCACAGATAAAGTTCCTTAAGCCAAATATGGAATAGACAAGAGCTACTCCTTGCTCAACGAAATGGACTCAACACCGCATATTAAACGCCTAAGAATGTACCTGACTAGTAAGTATCTTAAAACCTATGGATTGCTATGTCTCCGAAAGAGAATCAAGCATGTGTACAGGGGCATAAACGCAGCAGTGATAGGATTGGAGAGGTTCGGTGAGCAAATGAAGACCCTTTGAAGTCATATTGCATGGTACCCATTACACGGGTCTTAACTCTCCAGGTTTAAGGTATTCTTCCTTCAGCTAAAACATGCATGTGGAACCCAAGTATGATCAACCATGTGAACGGGAGACGTGTTCAAATATGTCTCAGTTTTCCTCCCCTGGTACTCGGGTGCAACATTCCAGACGCTTAACTAACACTCTCCCCACTTGGAGAGTCAGCGCCTTTAACCTCCTGTTTGGCCCAGTTTGCAATTTCTGCGGAAGATGAACAGGAATAGCGAGAACCAATGAGAGATTAGCTGGTGGTGTCTGGACGGGCAAATTTAACTCTCATTTCCCACCAGGAAGAGGAAATAACCAAAGGCTCAGCGTGCCGTGCCGGAACCAGATTAGGGCCTGAAGCCATCCTGCGGTGTTGCGGCCAGGTCACAAGAAAGCGAGTTGAAGAAAGGAGCTCAGGGGCACTGTAATTCACAAACCTGCAGAGTTATAAATGACAGCTATCATCCAAAAATAGACTGAAGTAAGGCTGCCAAGAGGACTTGAATGCGGGGCAGAATTGCAGGAAACCGATTTCAGGAGGTAGACTGGAATTGCATTGAAAGCATAGGAAAAGAGGCAGAACGTCCACAATGATGCACTTGGCCAAAAAGGGCGTATGCGTTTTTTCCTGAATATATTCAGGAAAAAACGCATACGCCCTTTTTGGCCAACCAAGCAAGCTTGCAAAGGAAATCTGCACTACAATGAAGTCTCACTTCCCCCCGGTCAAAAGGGCCATCTGAAAAAAGTGTAAAATCCAGAAAGGCAGGACAGGCCATGGAGAACTGGGAGCCTTGTTATGCTGATGGGCGGGATGGAAATTGCCAACAGACACTCGGGAGAAGTGTATGGTGTTTCCTGAAACATCTAAAAAACAAAGCAACAGAGCCTAGGGCACTGCCACTTATGGTCCTATAGCTTAGGGAAATTAAAATCAAAAAGACACAGCCACCCCAAAGTTTGGGACGCCTCTGTTTACAAGAACCTCGTTTACAGTACAAGTTCAACATTGCAGAAAGTGAAAAATGGATAAAGAAGTTGTGGTATTTACTTACAAAGCAATATCACTCAGCAATGAAATCTATGTCATCAGGCCCTTAGCATCACAATGAGTGGATTCAGGTATGATGATTCTAACTGAAATAAGTCACACAGAAAAAGAAACATCATAAGATATCAGTAATACACGGAATGTAAACTTGGCTACACAGGAACTGAATTACAGAACAGAACAGGGTCTCAAATTTAGAAAACCAACTTATGCTTGCTTAAGGGTAAAGGTGAGTTGGGGTGCTGCATAAAACCAGAGATTGAAATGAGCACAGATAAAGTTCCTTAAGTCAAATATGGAATAGACAAGAGCTACTCCTTGCTCAACGAAATGGACTCAACACCCCATATTAAACGCCTAAGAATGTACCTGACTAGTAAGTATCTTAAAACCTATGGATTGCTATGTCTCCGAAAGAGAATCAAGCATGTGTACAGGGGCATAAACGCAGCAGTGATAGGATTGGAGAGGTTCGGTGAGCAAATGAAGACCCTTTGAAGTCATATTGCATGGTACCCATTCCACGGGTTTCAACTACCCAGGTTTAAGGTATTCTTCCTTCAGCTAAAACATGCATGTGGAACCTAGAGTATGATCAACCATGTGATCGGGAGACATGTTCAAATATGTCTCAGTTTTCCTCCCCTGGTACTCGGGTGCAACATTCCAGACGCTTTACTAACACTCTCCCCACTTGGAGAGTCAGTCCCTTTAACCTCCTGTTTGGCCCAGTTTGCAATTTCTGCGGAAGATGAACAGGAATAGCGAGAACCAATGAGAGGCTAGCTGGAGGTGTCTGGACGGGCAAATTTAACTCTCATTTCCCACCAGGAAGAGGAATTAACCAAAGGCTCAGCATGCCGGGCCGGAACCAGATTAGGGCCTGAAGCCATCCTGCGGTGTTGCGGCCAGGTCACAAGAAAGCGAGTTGAAGAAAGGAGCTCAGGGGCACTGTAATTCACAAACCTGCAGAGTTATAAATGACAGCTATCGTCCAAAAATAGACTGAAGTAAGGCTGCCAAGAGGACTTGAAAGCGGGGCAGAATTGCAGGAAACCGATTTCAGGAGGTAGACTGGAATTGCATTGAAAGCATAGGAAAAGAGGCAGAACGTCCACAATGATGCACTTGGCCAAAAAGGGCGTATGCGTTTTTTCCTGAATATATTCAGGAAAAAACGCATACGCCCTTTTTGGCCAACCAAGCAAGCTTGCAAAGGAAATCTGCACTACAATGAAGTCTCACTTCCCCCCGGTCAAAAGGGCCATCTGAAAAAAGTGTAAAATCCAGAAAGGCAGGACAGGCCATGGAGAACTGGGAGCCTTGTTTTGCTGATGGGCGGGATGTAAATTGCCAACAGACACTCGGGAGAAGTGTATGGTGTTTCCTGAAACATCTAAAAAACAAAGCAACAGAGCCTAGGGCACTGCCACTTATGGTCCTATAGCTTAGGGAAATTAAAATCAAAAAGACACAGCCACCCCAAAGTTTGGGACGCCTCTGTTTACAAGAACCTCGTTTACAGTACAAGTTCAACATCGCAGAAAGTGAAAAATGGATAAAGAAGTTGTGGTATTTACTTACAATGCAATATCACTCAGCAATGAAATCTATGTCATCAGGCCCTTAGCAGCACAATGAGTGGATTCAGGTATGATGATTCTAACTGAAATAAGTCACACAGAAAAAGAAACATCATAAGATATCAGTAATACACGGAATGTAAACTTGGCTACACAGGAACTGAATTACAGAACAGAACAGGGTCTCAAATTTAGAAAACCAACTTATGCTTGCTTAAGGGTAAAGGTGAGTTGGGGTGCTGCATAAAACCAGAGATTGAAATGAGCACAGATAAAGTTCCTTAAGTCAAATATGGAATAGACAAGAGCTACTCCTTGCTCAACGAAATGGACTCAACACCGCATATTAAACGCCTAAGAATGTACCTGACTAGTAAGTATCGTAAAACCTATGGATTGCTATGTCTCCAAAAGAGAATCAAGCATGTGTACAGGGGCATAAACGCAGCAGTGATAGGATTGGAGAGGTTCGGTGAGCAAATGAAGACCCTTTGAAGTCATATTGCATGGTACCCATTACACGGGTCTCAACTCTCCAGGTTTAAGGTATTCTTCCTTCAGCTAAAACATGCATGTGGAACCCAAGTATGATCAACCATGTGAACGGGAGACGTGTTCAAATATGTCTCAGTTTTCCTCCCCTGGTACTCGGGTGCAACATTCCAGACACTTTACAAACACTCTCCCCACTTGGAGAGTCAGCGCCTTTAACCTCCTGTTTGGCCCAGTTTGCAATTTCTGCGGAAGATGAACAGAAATAGCGAGAACCAATGAGAGGCTAGCTGGAGGTGTGTGGACGGGCAAATTTAACTCTCATTTCCCACCAGGAAGAGGAAATAACCAAAGGCTCAGCGTGCCGTACCAGAACAACATTAGGGCCTGAAGCCATCCTGCGGTGTTGCGGCCAGCTCAAAAGAAAGCGAGTTGAAGAAAGGAGCTCAGGGGCACTGTAATTCACAAACCTGCAGAGTTATAAATGACAGCTATCGTCCAAAAATAGACTGAAGTAAGGCTGCCAAGAGGACTTGAAAGCGGGGCAGAATTGCAGGAAACCGATTTCAGGAGGTAGACTGGAATTGCATTGAAAGCATAGGAAAAGAGGCAGAACGTCCACAATGATGCACTTGGCCAAAAAGGGCGTATGCGTTTTTTCCTGAATATATTCAGGAAAAAACGCATACGCCCTTTTTGGCCAACCAAGCAAGCTTGCAAAGGAAATCTGCACTACAATGAAGTCTCACTTCCCCCCGGTCAAAAGGGCCATCTGAAAAAAGTGTAAAATCCAGAAAGGCAGGACAGGCCATGGAGAACTGGGAGCCTTGTTATGCTGATGGGCGGGATGTAAATTGCCAACAACCACTCGGGAGAAGTGTATGGTGTTTCCTGAAACATCTAAAAAACAAAGCAACAGAGCCTAGGGCACTTCCACTTATGGTCCTATAGCTTAGGGAAATTAAAATCAAAAAGACACAGCCACCCCAAAGTTTGGGACGCCTCCGTTTACAAGAACCTCGTTTACCGTACAAGTTCAATATCACAGAAAGTGAAAAATGGATAAAGAACTTGTGGTACTTACGTACAATGCAGTATCACTCAGCAATGAAATCTATGTCATCAGGCCCGTAGCAGCATAATGAGTGGATTCAGGTACGATGATTCTAACTGAAATAAGTCACACAGAAAAAGAAACATCATAAGATATCACTAATACACGGAATGTAAACTTGGCTACACAGGAACTGCATTCCAAAACAGAACAGGGTCTCAAATTTAGAAAACCAACTTATGCTTGCTTAAGGGGAAAGGTGAGTTGGGGTGCTGCATAAAACCAGAGATTGAAATGAGCACAGATAAAGTTCCTTAAGCCAAATATGGAATAGACAAGAGCTACTCCTTGCTCAACGAAATGGACTCAACACCCCATATTAAACGCCTAAGAATGTACCTGACTAGTAAGTATCTTAAAACCTATGGATTGCTATGTCTCCAAAAGAGAATCAAGCGTGTGTACAGGGGCATAAACGCAGCAGTGATAGGATTGGAGAGGTTCGGTGAGCAAATGAAGACCCTTTGAAGTCATATTGCATGGTACCCATTCCACGGGTCTCAACTCTCCAGGTTTAAGGTATTCTTCCTTCAGCTAAAACATGCATGTGGAACCCAGAGTATGATCAACCAAGTGAACGGGAGACGTGTTCAAATATGTCTCAGTTTTCCTCCCCTGGTACTCGGGTGCAACATTCCAGACGCTTTACTAACACTCTCCCGACTTGGAGAGTCAGTCCCTTTAACCTCCTGTTTGGCCCAGTTTGCAATTTCTGCGGAAGATGAACAGGAATAGCGAGAACCAATGAGAGACTAGCTGGAGGTGTCTGAACGGGCAAATTTAACTCTCATTTCCCACCAGGAAGAGGAATTAACCAAAGGCTCAGCATGCCGGGCCAGAACCAGATTAGGGCCTGAAGCCATCCTGCGGTGTTGCGGCCAGGTCACAAGAAAGCGAGTTGAAGAAAGGAGCTCAGGGGCACTGTAATTCACAAACCTGCAGAGTTATAAATGACAGCTATCGTCCAAAAATAGACTGAAGTAAGGCTGCCAAGAGGACTTGAAAGCGGGGCAGAATTGCAGGAAACCGATTTCAGGAGGCAGACTGGAATTGCATTGAAAGCATAGGAAAAGAGGCAGAACGTCCACAATGATGCACTTGGCCAAAAAGGGCGTATGCGTTTTCTCCTGAATATATTCAGGAAAAAACGCATACGCCCTTTTTGGCCAACCAAGCAAGCTTGCAAAGGAAATCTGCACTACAATGAAGTCTCACTTCCCCCCGGTCAAAAGGGCCATCTGAAAAAAGTGTAAAATCCAGAAAGGCAGGACAGGCCATGGACAACTGGGAGCCTTGTTATGCTGATGGGCGGGATGGAAATTGCCAACAGACACTCGGCAGAAGTGTATGGTGTTTCCTGAAACATCTAAAAAACAAAGCAACAGAGCCTAGGGCACTGCCACTTATGGTCCTATAGCTTAGGGAAATTAAAATCAAAAAGACACAGCCACCCCAAAGTTTGGGACTCCTCTGTTTACAAGAACCTCGTTTACAGTACAAGTTCAACATCGCAGAAAGTGAAAAATGGATAAAGAAGTTCTGGTATTTACTTACAAAGCAATATCACTCAGCAATGAAATCTATGTCATCAGGCCCTTAGCATCACAATGAGTGGATTCAGGTATGATGATTCTAACTGAAATAAGTCACACAGAAAAAGAAACATCATAAGATATCAGTAATACACAGAATGTAAACTTGGCTACACAGGAACTGAATTACAGAACAGAACAGGGTCTCAAATTTAGAAAACCAACTTATGCTTGCTTAAGGGTAAAGGTGAGTTGGGGTGCTGCATAAAACCAGAGATTGAAATGAGCACAGATAAAGTTCCTTAAGTCAAATATGGAATAGACAAGAGCTACTCCTTGCTCAACGAAATGGACTCAACACCGCATATTAAACGCCTAAGAATGTACCTGACTAGTAAGTATCGTAAAACCTATGGATTGCTATGTCTCCAAAAGAGAATCAAGCATGTGTACAGGGGCATAAACGCAGCAGTGATAGGATTGGAGAGGTTCGGTGAGCAAATGAAGACCCTTTGAAGTCATATTGCATGGAACCCATTACACGGGTCTCAACTCTCCAGGTTTAAGGTATTCTTCCTTCAGCTAAAACATGCATGTGGAACCCAAGTATGATCAACCATGTGAACGGGAGACGTGTTCAAATATGTCTCAGTTTTCCTCCCCTGGTACTCGGGTGCAACATTCCAGACACTTTACTAACACTCTCCCCACTTGGAGAGTCAGCGCCTTTAACCTCCTGTTTGGCCCAGTTTGCAATTTCTGCAGAAGATGAACAGGAATAGCGAGAACCAATGAGAGGCTAGCTGGAGGTGTCTGGACGGGCAAATTTAACTCTCATTTCCCACCAGGAAGAGGAAATAACCAAAGGCTCAGCGTGCCGTACCGGAACCAGATTAGGGCCTGAAGCCATCCTGCGGTGTTGCGGCCAGCTCAAAAGAAAGCGAGTTGAAGAAAGGAGCTCAGGGGCACTGTAATTCACAAACCTGCAGAGTTATAAATGACAGCTATCGTCCAAAAATAGACTGAAGTAAGGCTGCCAAGAGGACTTGAAAGCGGGGCAGAATTGCAGGAAACCGATTTCAGGAGGTAGACTGGAATTGCATTGAAAGCATAGGAAAAGAGGCAGAACGTCCACAATGATGCACTTGGCCAAAAAGGGCGTATGCGTTTTTTCCTGAATATATTCAGGAAAAAACGCATACGCCCTTTTTGGCCAACCAAGCAAGCTTGCAAAGGAAATCTGCACTACAATGAAGTCTCACTTCCCCCCGGTCAAAAGGGCCATCTGAAAAAAGTGTAAAATCCAGAAAGGCAGGACAGGCCATGGAGAACTGGGAGCCTTGTTATGCTGATGGGCGGGATGTAAATTGCCAACAACCACTCGGGAGAAGTGTATGGTGTTTCCTGAAACATCTAAAAAACAAAGCAACAGAGCCTAGGGCACTTCCACTTATGGTCCTATAGCTTAGGGAAATTAAAATCAAAAAGACACAGCCACCCCAAAGTTTGGGACGCCTCCGTTTACAAGAACCTCGTTTACCGTACAAGTTCAATATCACAGAAAGTGAAAAATGGATAAAGAACTTGTGGTACTTACGTACAATGCAGTATCACTCAGCAATGAAATCTATGTCATCAGGCCCGTAGCAGCATAATGAGTGGATTCAGGTACGATGATTCTAACTGAAATAAGTCACACAGAAAAAGAAACATCATAAGATATCACTAATACACGGAATGTAAACTTGGCTACAGAGGAACTGCATTCCAAAACAGAACAGGGTCTCAAATTTAGAAAACCAACTTATGCTTGCTTAAGGGGAAAGGTGAGTTGGGGTGCTGCATAAAACCAGAGATTGAAATGAGCACAGATAAATTTCCTTAAGCCAAATATGGAATAGACAAGAGCTACTCCTTGCTCAACGAAATGGACTCAACACCCCATATTAAACGCCTAAGAATGTACCTGACTAGTAAGTATCTTAAAACCTATGGATTGCTATGTCTCCAAAAGAGAATCAAGCGTGTGTACAGGGGCATAAACGCAGCAGTGATAGGATTGGAGAGGTTCGGTGAGCAAATGAAGACCCTTTGAAGTCATATTGCATGGTACCCATTCCACGGGTCTCAACTCTCCAGGTTTAAGGTATTCTTCCTTCAGCTAAAACATGCATGTGGAACCCAGAGTATGATCAACCAAGTGAACGGGAGACGTGTTCAAATATGTCTCAGTTTTCCTCCCCTGGTACTCGGGTGCAACATTCCAGACGCTTTACTAACACTCTCCCGACTTGGAGAGTCAGTCCCTTTAACCTCCTGTTTGGCCCAGTTTGCAATTTCTGCGGAAGATGAACAGGAATAGCGAGAACCAATGAGAGACTAGCTGGAGGTGTCTGAACGGGCAAATTTAACTCTCATTTCCCACCAGGAAGAGGAATTAACCAAAGGCTCAGCATGCCGGGCCAGAACCAGATTAGGGCCTGAAGCCATCCTGCGGTGTTGCGGCCAGGTCACAAGAAAGCGAGTTGAAGAAAGGAGCTCAGGGGCACTGTAATTCACAAACCTGCAGAGTTATAAATGACAGCTATCGTCCAAAAATAGACTGAAGTAAGGCTGCCAAGAGGACTTGAAAGCGGGGCAGAATTGCAGGAAACCGATTTCAGGAGGCAGACTGGAATTGCATTGAAAGCATAGGAAAAGAGGCAGAACGTCCACAATGATGCACTTGGCCAAAAAGGGCGTATGCGTTTTCTCCTGAATATATTCAGGAAAAAACGCATACGCCCTTTTTGGCCAACCAAGCAAGCTTGCAAAGGAAATCTGCACTACAATGAAGTCTCACTTCCCCCCGGTCAAAAGGGCCATCTGAAAAAAGTGTAAAATCCAGAAAGGCAGGACAGGCCATGGACAACTGGGAGCCTTGTTATGCTGATGGGCGGGATGTAAATTGCCAACAGACACTCGGGAGAAGTGTATGGTGTTTCCTGAAACATCTAAAAAACAAAGCAACAGAGCCTAGGGCACTGCCACTTATGGTCCTATAGCTTAGGGAAATTAAAATCAAAAAGACACAGCCACCCCAAAGTTTGGGACTCCTCTGTTTACAAGAACCTCGTTTACAGTACAAGTTCAACATCGCAGAAAGTGAAAAATGGATAAAGAAGTTCTGGTATTTACTTACAAAGCAATATCACTCAGCAATGAAATCTATGTCATCAGGCCCTTAGCATCACAATGAGTGGATTCAGGTATGATGATTCTAACTGAAATAAGTCACACAGAAAAAGAAACATCATAAGATATCAGTAATACACAGAATGTAAACTTGGCTACACAGGAACTGAATTACAGAACAGAACAGGGTCTCAAATTTAGAAAACCAACTTATGCTTGCTTAAGGGTAAAGGTGAGTTGGGGTGCTGCATAAAACCAGAGATTGAAATGAGCACAGATAAAGTTCCTTAAGTCAAATATGGAATAGACAAGAGCTACTCCTTGCTCAACGAAATGGACTCAACACCGCATATTAAACGCCTAAGAATGTACCTGACTAGTAAGTATCGTAAAACCTATGGATTGCTATGTCTCCAAAAGAGAATCAAGCATGTGTACAGGGGCATAAACGCAGCAGTGATAGGATTGGAGAGGTTCGGTGAGCAAATGAAGACCCTTTGAAGTCATATTGCATGGTACCCATTACACGGGTCTCAACTCTCCAGGTTTAAGGTATTCTTCCTTCAGCTAAAACATGCATGTGGAACCCAAGTATGATCAACCATGTGAACGGGAGACGTGTTCAAATATGTCTCAGTTTTCCTCCCCTGGTACTCGGGTGCAACATTCCAGACACTTTACTAACACTCTCCCCACTTGGAGAGTCAGCGCCTTTAACCTCCTGTTTGGCCCAGTTTGCAATTTCTGCAGAAGATGAACAGGAATAGCGAGAACCAATGAGAGGCTAGCTGGAGGTGTCTGGACGGGCAAATTTAACTCTCATTTCCCACCAGGAAGAGGAAATAACCAAAGGCTCAGCGTGCCGTACCGGAACCAGATTAGGGCCTGAAGCCATCCTGCGGTGTTGCGGCCAGCTCAAAAGAAAGCGAGTTGAAGAAAGGAGCTCAGGGGCACTGTAATTCACAAACCTGCAGAGTTATAAATGACAGCTATCGTCCAAAAATAGACTGAAGTAAGGCTGCCAAGAGGACTTGAAAGCGGGGCAGAATTGCAGGAAACCGATTTCAGGAGGTAGACTGGAATTGCATTGAAAGCATAGGAAAAGAGGCAGAACGTCCACAATGATGCACTTGGCCAAAAAGGGCGTATGCGTTTTTTCCTGAATATATTCAGGAAAAAACGCATACGCCCTTTTTGGCCAACCAAGCAAGCTTGCAAAGGAAATCTGCACTACAATGAAGTCTCACTTCCCCCCGGTCAAAAGGGCCATCTGAAAAAAGTGTAAAATCCAGAAAGGCAGGACAGGCCATGGAGAACTGGGAGCCTTGTTGTGCTGATGGGCGGGATGTAAATTGCCAACAACCACTCGGGAGAAGTGTATGGTGTTTCCTGAAACATCTAAAAAACAAAGCAACAGAGCCTAGGGCACTTCCACTTATGGTCCTATAGCTTAGGGAAATTAAAATCAAAAAGACACAGCCACCCCAAAGTTTGGGACGCCTCCGTTTACAAGAACCTCGTTTACCGTACAAGTTCAATATCACAGAATGTGAAAAATGGATAAAGAACTTGTGGTACTTACGTACAATGCAGTATCACTCAGCAATGAAATCTATGTCATCAGGCCCGTAGCAGCATAATGAGTGGATTCAGGTACGATGATTCTAACTGAAATAAGTCACACAGAAAAAGAAACATCATAAGATATCACTAATACACGGAATGTATACTTGGCGACACAGGAACTGCATTCCAAAACAGAACAGGGTCTCAAATTTAGAAAACCAACTTATGCTTGCTTAAGGGGAAAGGTGAGTTGGGGTGCTGCATAAAACCAGAGATTGAAATGAGCACAGATAAAGTTCCTTAAGCCAAATATGGAATAGACAAGAGCTACTCCTTGCTCAACGAAATGGATTCAACACCCCATATTAAACGCCTAAGAATGTACCTGACTAGTAAGTATCTTAAAACCTATGGATTGCTATGTCTCCAAAAGAGAATCAAGCGTGTGTACAGGGGCATAAATGCAGCAGTGATAGGATTGGAGAGGTTCGGTGAGCAAATGAAGACCCTTTGAAGTCATATTGCATGGTACCCATTCCACGGGTCTCAACTCTCCAGGTTTAAGGTATTCTTCCTTCAGCTAAAACATGCATGTGGAACCCAGAGTATGATCAACCATGTGAACGGGAGACGTGTTCAAATATGTCTCAGTTTTCGTACCCTGGTACTCGGGTGCAACATTCCAGACGCTTTACTAACACTCTCCCGACTTGGAGAGTCAGTCCCTTTAACCTCCTGTTTGGCCCAGTTTGCAATTTCTGCGGAAGATGAACAGGAATAGCGAGAACCAATGAGAGACTAGCTGGAGGTGTCTGAACGGGCAAATTTAACTCTCATTTCCCACCAGGAAGAGGAATTAACCAAAGGCTCAGCATGCCGGGCCAGAACCAGATTAGGGCCTGAAGCCATCCTGCGGTGTTGCGGCCAGGTCACAAGAAAGCGAGTTGAAGAAAGGAGCTCAGGGGCACTGTAATTCACAAACCTGCAGACTTATAAATGACAGCTATCGTCCAAAAATAGACTGAAGTAAGGCTGCCAAGAGGACTTGAAAGCGGGGCAGAATTGCAGGAAACCGATTTCAGGAGGCAGACTGGAATTGCATTGAAAGCATAGGAAAAGAGGCAGAACGTCCACAATGATGCACTTGGCCAAAAAGGGCGTATGCGTTTTTTCCTGAATATATTCAGGAAAAAACGCATACGCCCTTTTTGGCAAACCAAGCAAGCTTGCAAAGGAAATCTGCACTACAATGAAGTCTCACTTCCCCCCGGTCAAAAGGGCTATCTGAAAAAAGTGTAAAATCCAGAAAGGCAACAGGCCATTGAGAACTGGGAGCCTTGTTATGCTGATGGGCGGGATGTAAATTGCCAACAGACACTCGGGAGAAGTGTATGGTGTTTCCTGAAACATCTAAAAAACAAAGCAACAGAGCCTAGGGCACTTCCACTTATGGTCCTATAGCTTAGGGAAATTAAAATCAAAAAGACACAGCCACCCCAAAGTTTGGAATGGCTCTGTTTACAAGAACCTCGTTTACAGTACAAGTTCAACATCGCAGAAAGTGAAAAATGGATAAAGAAGATGTGGTATTTACTTACAAAGCAATATCACGCAGCAATGAAATCTGTGTCATCAGGCCCTTAGCAGCACAATGAGTGGATTCAGGTATGATGATTCTAACTGAAGTAAGTCACACAGAAAAAGAAACATCATAAGATATCAGTAATACACGGAATGTAAACTTGGCTACACAGGAACTGAATTACAGAACACAACAGGGACTCAAATTTAGAAAAACAACTTATGCTTGCTTAAGGGTAAAGGTGAGTTGGGGTGCTGCATAAAACCAGAGATTGAAATGAGCACAGATAAAGTTCCTTAAGTCAAATATGGAATAGACAAGAGCTACTCCTTGCTCAACGAAATGGACTCAACACTGCATATTAAACGCCTAAGAATGTACCTGACTAGTAAGTATCTTAAAACCTATGGATTGCTATGTCTCCGAAAGAGAATCAAGCATGTGTACAGGGGCATAAACGCAGCAGTGATAGGATTGGAGAGGTTCGGTGAGCAAATGAAGACCCTTTGAAGTCATATTGCATGGTACCCATTACAGGGGTCTTAACTCTCCAGGTTTAAGGTATTCTTCCTTCAGCTAAAACATGCATGTGGAACCTAGAGTATGATCAACCATGTGATCGGGAGACGTGTTCAAATATGTCTCAGTTTTCCTCCCCTGGTACTCGGGTGCAACATTCCAGACGCTTTACTAACACTCTCCCCACTTGGAGAGTCAGCGCCTTTAACCTCCTGTTTGGCCCAGTTTGCAATTTCTGCGGAAGATGAACAGGAATAGCGAGAACCAATGAGAGACTAGCTGGAGGTGTCTGGACGGGCAAATTTAACTCTCATTTCCCACCAGGAAGAGGAAATAACCAAAGGCTCAGCGTGCCGTGCCGGAACCAGATTTGGGCCTGAAGCCATCCTGCGGTGTTGCGGCCAGGTCACAAGAAAGCAAGTTGAAGAAAGGAGCTCAGGGGCACTGTAATTCACAAACCTGCAGAGTTATAAATGACAGCTATCGTCCAAAAATAGACTGAAGTAAGGCTGCCAAGAGGACTTGAAAGCGGGGCAGAATTGCAGGAAACCGATTTCAGGAGGTAGACTGGAATTGCATTGAAAGCATAGGAAAAGAGGCAGAACGTCCACAATGATGCACTTGGCCAAAAAGGGCGTATGCGTTTTTTCCTGAATATATTCAGGAAAAAACGCATACGCCCTTTTTGGCCAACCAAGCAAGCTTGCAAAGGAAATCTGCACTACAATGAAGTCTCACTTCCCCCCGGTCAAAAGGGCCATCTGAAAAAAGTGTAAAATCCAGAAAGGCAGGACAGGCCATGGAGAACTGGGAGCCTTGTTGTGCTGATGGGCGGGATGTAAATTGCCAACAACCACTCGGGAGAAGTGTATGGTGTTTCCTGAAACATCTAAAAAACAAAGCAACAGAGCCTAGGGCACTTCCACTTATGGTCCTATAGCTTAGGGAAATTAAAATCAAAAAGACACAGCCACCCCAAAGTTTGGGACGCCTCCGTTTACAAGAACCTCGTTTACCGTACAAGTTCAATATCACAGAATGTGAAAAATGGATAAAGAACTTGTGGTACTTACGTACAATGCAGTATCACTCAGCAATGAAATCTATGTCATCAGGCCCGTAGCAGCATAATGAGTGGATTCAGGTACGATGATTCTAACTGAAATAAGTCACACAGAAAAAGAAACATCATAAGATATCACTAATACATGGAATGTAAACTTGGCTACACAGGAACTGCATTCCAAAACAGAACAGGGTCTCAAATTTAGAAAACCAACTTATGCTTGCTTAAGGGGAAAGGTGAGTTGGGGTGCTGCATAAAACCAGAGATTGAAATGAGCACAGATAAAGTTCCTTAAGCCAAATATGGAATAGACAAGAGCTACTCCTTGCTCAACGAAATGGATTCAACACCCCATATTAAACGCCTAAGAATGTACCTGACTAGTAAGTATCTTAAAACCTATGGATTGCTATGTCTCCAAAAGAGAATCAAGCGTGTGTACAGGGGCATAAACGCAGCAGTGATAGGATTGGAGAGGTTCGGTGAGCAAATGAAGACCCTTTGAAGTCATATTGCATGGTACCCATTCCACGGGTCTCAACTCTCCAGGTTTAAGGTATTCTTCCTTCAGCTAAAACATGCATGTGGAACCCAGAGTATGATCAACCATGTGAACGGGAGACGTGTTCAAATATGTCTCAGTTTTCGTACCCTGGTACTCGGGTGCAACATTCCAGACGCTTTACTAACACTCTCCCGACTTGGAGAGTCAGTCCCTTTAACCTCCTGTTTGGCCCAGTTTGCAATTTCTGCGGAAGATGAACAGGAATAGCGAGAACCAATGAGAGACTAGCTGGAGGTGTCTGAACGGGCAAATTTAACTCTCATTTCCCACCAGGAAGAGGAATTAACCAAAGGCTCAGCATGCCGGGCCAGAACCAGATTAGGGCCTGAAGCCATCCTGCGGTGTTGCGGCCAGGTCACAAGAAAGCGAGTTGAAGGAAGGAGCTCAGGGGCACTGTAATTCACAAACCTGCAGACTTATAAATGACAGCTATCGTCCAAAAATAGACTGAAGTAAGGCTGCCAAGAGGACTTGAAAGCGGGGCAGAATTGCAGGAAACCGATTTCAGGAGGCAGACTGGAATTGCATTGAAAGCATAGGAAAAGAGGCAGAACGTCCACAATGATGCACTTGGCCAAAAAGGGCGTATGCGTTTTTTCCTGAATATATTCAGGAAAAAACGCATACGCCCTTTTTGGCAAACCAAGCAAGCTTGCAAAGGAAATCTGCACTACAATGAAGTCTCACTTCCCCCTGGTCAAAAGGGCTATCTGAAAAAAGTGTAAAATCCAGAAAGGCAACAGGCCATTGAGAACTGGGAGCCTTGTTATGCTGATGGGCGGGATGTAAATTGCCAACAGACACTCGGGAGAAGTGTATGGTGTTTCCTGAAACATCTAAAAAACAAAGCAACAGAGCCTAGGGCACTTCCACTTATGGTCCTATAGCTTAGGGAAATTAAAATCAAAAAGACACAGCCACCCCAAAGTTTAGAACGGCTCTGTTTACAAGAACCTCGTTTACAGTACAAATTAAACATCGCAGAAAGTGAAAAATGGATAAAGAAGATGTGGTATTTACTTACAAAGCAATATCACTCAGCAATGAAATCTGTGTCATCAGGCCCTTAGCAGCACAATGAGTGGATTCAGGTATGATGATTCTAACTGAAGTAAGTCACACAGAAAAAGAAACATCATAAGATATCAGTAATACACGGAATGTAAACTTGGCTACACAGGAACTGAATTACAGAACACAACAGGGACTCAAATTTAGAAAAACAACTTATGCTTGCTTAAGGGTAAAGGTGAGTTGGGGTGCTGCATAAAACCAGAGATTGAAATGAGCACAGATAAGTTCCTTAAGTCAAATATGGAATAGACAAGAGCTACTCCTTGCTCAACGAAATGGACTCAACACCGCATATTAAACGCCTAAGAATGTACCTGACTAGTAAGTATCTTAAAACCTATGGATTGCTATGTCTCCGAAAGAGAATCAAGCATGTGTACAGGGGCATAAACGCAGCAGTGATAGGATTGGAGAGGTTCGGTGAGCAAATGAAGACCCTTTGAAGTCATATTGCATGGTACCCATTACACGGGTCTTAACTCTCCAGGTTTAAGGTATTCTTCCTTCAGCTAAAACATGCATGTGGAACCTAGAGTATGATCAACCATGTGATCGGGAGACGTGTTCAAATATGTCTCAGTTTTCCTCCCCTGGTACTCGGGTGCAACATTCCAGACCCTTTACTAACGCTCTCCCGACCCGGAGAGTCAGTGCCTTTAACCTCCTGTTTGGCGCAGTTTGCAATTTCTGCGGAAGATGAACAGGAATAGCGAGAACCAATGAGAGACTAGCTGGAGGTGTCTGGACGGGCAAATTTAACTCTCATTTCCCACCAGGAAGAGGAAATAACCAAAGGCTCAGCGTGCCGTGCCGGAACCAGATTTGGGCCTGAAGCCATCCTGCGGTGTTGCGGCCAGGTCACAAGAAAGCAAGTTGAAGAAAGGAGCTCAGGGGCACTGTAATTCACAAACCTGCAGAGTTATAAATGACAGCTATCGTCCAAAAATAGACTGAAGTAAGGCTGCCAAGAGGACTTGAAAGCGGGGCAGAATTGCAGGAAACCGATTTCAGGAGGTAGACTGGAATTGCATTGAAAGCATAGGAAAAGAGGCAGAACGTCCACAATGATGCACTTGGCCAAAAAGGGCGTATGCGTTTTTTCCTGAATATATTCAGGAAAAAACGCATACGCCCTTTTTGGCCAACCAAGCAAGCTTGCAAAGGAAATCTGCACTACAATGAAGTCTCACTTCCCCCCGGTCAAAAGGGCCATCTGAAAAAAGTGTAAAATCCAGAAAGGCAGGACAGGCCATGGAGAACTGGGAGCCTTGTTATGCTGATGGGCGGGATGTAAATTGCCAACAACCACTCGGGAGAAGTGTATGGTGTTTCCTGAAACATCTAAAAAACAAAGCAACAGAGCCTAGGGCACTGCCACTTATGGTCCTATAGCTTAGGGAAATTAAAATCAAAGACACAGCCACCCCAAAGTTTGGGACGCCTCCGTTTACAAGAACCTCGTTTACCGTACAAGTTCAATATCACAGAAAGTGAAAAATGGATAAAGAACTTGTGGTACTTACGTACAATGCAGTATCACTCAGCAATGAAATCTATGTCATCAGGCCCGTAGCAGCATAATGAGTGGATTCAGGTACGATGATTCTAACTGAAATAAGTCACACAGAAAAAGAAACATCATAAGATATCACTAATACACGGAATGTAAACTTGGCTACACAGGAACTGAATTACAGAACAGAACAGGGTCTCAAATTTAGAAAACCAACTTATGCTTGCTTAAGGGGAAAGGTGAGTTGGGGTGCTGCATAAAACCAGAGATTGAAATGAGCACAGATAAAGTTCCTTAAGTCAAATATGGAATAGACAAGAGCTACTCCTTGCTCAACGAAATGGACTCAACACCCCATATTAAACGCCTAAGAATGTACCTGACTAGTAAGTATCTTAAAACCTATGGATTGCTATGTCTCCAAAAGAGAATCAAGCGTGTGTACAGGGGCATAAACGCAGCAGTGATAGGATTGGAGAGGTTCGGTGAGCAAATGAAGACCCTTTGAAGTCATATTGCATGGTACCCATTCCACGGGTCTCAACTCTCCAGGTTTAAGGTATTCTTCCTTCAGCTAAAACATGCATGTGGAACCCAAGTATGATCAACCATGTGAACGGGAGACGTGTTCAAATATGTCTCAGTTTTCCTCCCCTGGTACTCGGGTGCAACATTCCAGACGCTTTACTAACACTCTCCCGACTTGGAGAGTCAGCGCCTTTAACCTCCTGTTTGGCCCAGTTTGCAATTTCTGCGGAAGATGAACAGGAATAGCGAGAACCAATGAGAGACTAGCTGGAGGTGTCTGAACGGGCAAATTTAACTCTCATTTCCCACCAGGAAGAGGAATTAACCAAAGGCTCAGCATGCCGGGCCGTAACCAGATTAGGGCCTGAAGCCATACTGCGGTGTTGCGGCCAGGTCACAAGAAAGCGAGTTGAAGAAAGGAGCTCAGGGGCACTGTAATTCACAAACCTGCAGAGTTATAAATGACAGCTATCGTCCAAAAATAGACTGAAGTAAGGCTGCCAAGAGGACTTGAAAGCGGGGCAGAATTGCAGGAAACCGATTTCAGGAGGTAGACTGGAATTGCATTGAAAGCATAGGAAAAGAGGCAGAACGTCCACAATGATGCACTTGGCCAAAAAGGGCGTATGCGTTTTTTCCTGAATATATTCAGGAAAAAACGCATACGCCCTTTTTGGCCAACCAAGCAAGCTTGCAAAGGAAATCTGCACTACAATGAAGTCTCACTTCCCCCCGGTCAAAAGGGCCATCTGGAAAAAGTGTAAAATCCAGAAAGGCAGGACAGGCCATGGTGAACTGGGAGCCTTGTTATGCTGATGGGCGGGATGTAAGTTGCCAACAGACACTCGGCAGAAGTGTATGGTGTTTCCTGAAACATCTAAAAAACAAAGCAACAGAGCCTAGGGCACTTTCACTTATGGTCCTATAGCTTAGGGAAATTAAAATGAAAAAGACACAGCCACCCCAAAGTTTGGAACGGCTCTGTTTACAAGAACCTCGTTTACAGTACAAGTTCAACATCGCAGAAAGTGAAAAATGGATAAAGAAGTTGTGGTATTCACTTACAAAGCAATATCATTCAGCAATGAAATCTATGTCATCAGGCCCTTAGCAGCACAATGAGTGGATTCAGGTATGATGATTCTAACTGAAATAAGTCACACAGAAAAAGAAACATCATAAGATATCAGTAATACACGGAATGGAAACTTGGCTACACAGGAACTGAATTACAGAACAGAACAGGGTCTCAAATTTAGAAAAACAACTTATGCTTGCTTAAGGGTAAAGGTGAGTTGGGGTGCTGCATAAAACCAGAGATTGAAATAAGCACAGATAAAGTTCCTTAAGCCAAATATGGAATAGACAAGAGCTACTCCTTGCTCAACGAAATGGACTCAACACCGCATATTAAACGCCTAAGAATGTACCTGACTTGTAAGTATCTTAAAACCTAAGAATTGCTATGTCTCCGAAAGAGAATCAAGCATGTGTACAGGGGCATAAACGCAGCAGTGATAGGATTGGAGAGGTTCGGTGAGCAAATGAAGACCCTTTGAAGTCATATTGCATGGTACCCATTCCACGGGTTTCAACTACCCAGGTTTAAGGTATTCTTCCTTCAGCTAAAACATGCATGTGGAACCTAGAGTATGATCAACCATGTGATCGGGAGACGTGTTCAAATATGTCTCAGTTTTCCTCCCCTGGTACTCGGGTGCAACATTCCAGACGCTTTACTAACACTCTCCCCACTTGGAGAGTCAGCACCTTTAACCTCCTGTTTGGCCCAGTTTGCAATTTCTGCGGAAGATGAACAGGAATAGCGAGAACCAATGAGAGACTAGCTGGAGGTGTCTGGACGGGCAAATTTAACTCTCATTTCCCACCAGGAAGAGGAAATAACCAAAGGCTCAGCGTGCCGTGCCGAAACCAGATTAGGGCCTGAAGCCATCCTGCGGTGTTGCGGCCAGGTCACAAGAAAGCGAGTTGAAGAAAGGAGCTCAGGGGCACTGTAATTCACAAACCTGCAGAGTTATAAATGACAGCTATCGTCCAAAAATAGACTGAAGTAAGGCTGCCAAGAGGACTTGAAAGCGGGGCAGAATTGCAGGAAACCGATTTCAGGAGGTAGACTGGAATTGCATTGAAAGCATAGGAAAAGAGGCAGAACGTCCACAATGATGCACTTGGCCAAGAAGGGCGTATGCGTTTTTTCCTGAATATATTCAGGAAAAAACGCATACGCCCTTTTTGGCCAACCAAGCAAGCTTGCAAAGGAAATCTGCACTACAATGAAGTCTCACTTCCCCCCGGTCAAAAGGGCCATCTGAAAAAAGTGTAAAATCCAGAAAGGCAGGACAGGCCATGGAGAACTGGGAGCCTTGTTATGCTGATGGGCGGGATGGAAATTGCCAACAGACACTCGGGAGAAGTGTATGGTGTTTCCTGAAACATCTAAAAAACAAAGCAACAGAGCCTAGGGCACTGCCACTTATGGTCCTATAGCTTAGGGAAATTAAAATCAAAAAGACACAGCCACCCAAAAGTTTGGAACGGCTCTGTTTACAAGAACCTCGTTTACAGTACAAGTTCAACATCGCAGAAAGTGAAAAATGGATAAAGAAGTTGTGGTATTTACTTACAAAGCAATATCACTCAGCAATGAAATCTGTGTCATCAGGCCCTTAGCAGCACAATGAGTGGATTCAGGTATGATGATTCTAACTGAAGTAAGTCACACAGAAAAAGAAACATCATAAGTTATCAGTAATACATGGAATGTAAACTTGGCTACACAGGAACTGAATTACAGAACAGAACAGGGTCTCAAATTTAGAAAACCAACTTATGCTTGCTTAAGGGTAAAGGTGAGTTGGGGTGCTGCATAAAACCAGAGATTGAAATGAGCACAGATAAAGTTCCTTAAGTCAAATATGGAATAGACAAGAGCTACTCCTTGCTCAACGAAATGGACTCAACACCGCATATTAAACGCCTAAGAATGTACCTGACTAGTAAGTATCGTAAAACCTATGGATTGCTGTGTCTCCAAAAGAGAATCAAGCATGTGTACAGTGGCATAAACGCAGCAGTGATAGGATTGGAGAGGTTCGGTGAGCAAATGAAGACCCTTTGAAGTCATATTGCATGGTACCCATTACACGGGTCTCAACTCTCCAGGTTTAAGGTATTCTTCCTTCAGCTAAAACATGCATGTGGAACCCAAGTATGATCAACCATGTGAACGGGAGACGTGTTCAAATATGTCTCAGTTTTCCTCCCCTGGTACTCGGGTGCAACATTCCAGACGCATTACTAACACTCTCCCCACTTGGAGAGTCAGTCCCTTTAACCTCCTGTTTGGCCCAGTTTGCAATTTCTGCGGAAGATGAACAGGAATAGCGAGAACCAATGAGAGGCTAGCTGGAGGTGTCTGGACGGGCAAATTTAACTCTCATTTCCCACCAGGAAGAGGAAATAACCAAAGGCTCAGTAATACACGGAATGTAAACTTGGCTACACAGGAACTGAATTACAGAACAGAACAGGGTCTCAAATTTAGAAAACCAACTTATGCTTGCTTAAGGGTAAAGGTGAGTTGGGGTGCTGCATAAAACCAGAGATTGAAATGAGCACAGATAAATTTCCTTAAGTCAAATATGGAATAGACAAGAGCTACTCCTTGCTCAACGAAATGGACTCAACACCGCATATTAAACGCCTAAGAATGTACCTGACTAGTAAGTATCTTAAAACCTATGGATTGCTATGTCTCCGAAAGAGAATCAAGCATGTGTACACGGGCATAAACGCAGCAGTGATAGGATTGGAGAGGTTCGGTGAGCAAATGAAGACCCTTTGAAGTCATATTGCATGGTACCCATTACACGGGTCTTAACTCTCCAGGTTTAAGGTATTCTTCCTTCAGCTAAAACATGCATGTGGAACCCAAGTATAAACAAGCATGTGAACGGGAGACGTGTTCAAATATGTCTCAGTTTTCCTCCCCTGGTACTCGGGTGCAACATTCCAGACGCTTTACTAACAATCTCTCCACTTGGAGATTCAGTCCCTTTAACCTCCTGTTTGGCCCAGTTTGCAATTTCTGCGGAAGATGAACAGGAATAGCGAGAACCAATGAGAGGCTAGCTGGAGGTGTGTGGACGGGCAAATTTAACTCTCATTTCCCACCAGGAAGAGGAATTAACCAAACGCTCATATGCCGGCCCGGAACCAGATTAGGGCCTGAAGCCATCCTGCGGTGTTGCGGCCAGGTCACAAGGAAGCGAGTTGAAGAAAGGAGCTCAGGGGCACTGTAATTCACAAACCTGCAGAGTTATAAATGACAGCTATCGTCCAAAAATAGACTGAAGTAAGGCTGCCAAGAGGACTTGAAAGCGGGGCAGAATTGCAGGAAACCGATTTCAGGAGGTAGACTGGAATTGCATTGAAAGCATAGGAAAAGAGGCAGAACGTCCACAATGATGCACTTGGCCAAAAAGGGCGTATGCGTTTTTTCCTGAATATATTCAGGAAAAAACGCATACGCCCTTTTTGGCCAACCAAGCAAGCTTGCAAAGGAAATCTGCACTACAATGAAGTCTCACTTCCCCCTGGTCAAAAGGGCCATCTGAAAAAAGTGTAAAATCCAGAAAGGCAGGACAGGCCATGGAGAACTGGGAGCCTTGTTATGCTGATGGGCGGGATGTAAATTGCCAACAGACACTCGGGAGAAGTGTATGGTGTTTCCTGAAACATCTAAAAAACAAAGCAACAGAACCTAGGGCACTTCCACTTATGCTCCTATAGCTTAGGGAAATTAAAATCAAAAAGACACAGCCACCCCAAAGTTTGGAATGGCTCTGTTTACAAGAACCTCGTTTACAGTACAAGTTCAACATCGCAGAAAGTGAAAAATGGATAAAGAAGTTGTGGTATTCACTTACAAAGCAATATCACTCAGCAATGAAATCTATGTCATCAGGCCCTTAGCAGCACAATGAGTGGATTCAGGTATGATGATTCTAACTGAAATAAGTCACACAGAAAAAGAAACATCATAAGATATCAGTAATACACGGAATGGAAACTTGGCTACACAGGAACTGAATTACAGAACAGAACAGGGCCTCAAATTTAGAAAAACAACTTATGCTTGCTTAAGGGTAAAGGTGAGTTGGGGTGCTGCATAAAACCAGAGATTGAAATGAGCACAGATAAAGTTCCTTAAGCCAAATATGGAATAGACAAGAGCTACTCCTTGCTCAACGAAATGGACTCAACACCGCATATTAAACGCCTAAGATGTACCTATCCTGTAAGTATCTTAAAACCTATGGATAGCTATGTCTCCGAAAGAGAATCAAGCATGTGTACAGGGGCATAAACGCAGCAGTGATAGGATTGGAGAGGTTCGGTGAGCAAATGAAGACCCTTTGAAGTCATATTGCATGGTACCCATTCCACGGGTCTCAACTCTCCAGGTTTAAGGTATTCTTCCTTCAGCTAAAACATGCATGTGGAACCCAAGTATGATCAACCATGTGAACGGGAGACGTGTTCAAATATGTCTCAGTTTTCCTCCCCTGGTACTCGGGTGCAACATTCCAGACGCTTTACTAACACTCTCCCCACTTGGAGAGTCAGCGCCTTTAACCTCCTGTTTGGCCCAGTTTGCAATTTCTGCGGAAGATGAACAGGAATAGCGAGAACCAATGAGAGGCTAGTTGGAGGTGTCTGGACGGGCAAATTTAACTCTCATTTCCCACCAGGAAGAGGAAATAACCAAAGGCTCAGCGTGCCGTACCGGAACCAGATTAGGGCCTGAAGCCATCCTGCGGTGTTGCGGCCAGCTCAAAAGAAAGCGAGTTGAAGAAAGGAGCTCAGGGGCACTGTAATTCACAAACCTGCAGAGTTATAAATGACAGCTATCGTCCAAAAATAGACTGAAGTAAGGCTGCCAAGAGGACTTGAAAGCGGGGCAGAATTGCAGGAAACCGATTTCAGGAGGTAGACTGGAATTGCATTGAAAGCATAGGAAAAGAGGCAGAACGTCCACAATGATGCACTTGGCCAAAAAGGGCGTATGCGTTTTTTCCTGAATATATTCAGGAAAAAACGCATACGCCCTTTTTGGCCAACCAAGCAAGCTTGCAAAGGAAATCTGCACTACAATGAAGTCTCACTTCCCCCCGGTCAAAAGGGCCATCTGAAAAAAGTGTAAAATCCAGAAAGGCAGGACAGGCCATGGAGAACTGGGAGCCTTGTTATGCTGATGGGCGGGATGTAAATTGCCAACAGACACTCGGCAGAAGTGTATGGTGTTTCCTGAAACATCTAAAAAACAAAGCAACAGAACCTAGGGCACTTCCACTTATGCTCCTATAGCTTAGGGAAATTAAAATCAAAAAGACACAGCCACCCCAAAGTTTGGGACGGCTCTGTTTACAAGAACCTCGTTTACAGTACAAGTTCAACATCGCAGAAAGTGAAAAATGGATAAAGAAGTTGTGGTATTTACTTACAAAGCAATATCACTCAGCAATGAAATCTGTGTCATCAGGCCCTTAGCAGCACAATGAGTGGATTCAGGTATGATGATTCTAACTGAAGTAAGTCACACAGAAAAAGAAACATCATAAGATATCAGTAATACACGGAATGTAAACTTGGCTACACAGGAACTGAATTACAGAACAGAACAGGGTCTCAAATTTAGAAAACCAACTTATGCTTGCTTAAGGGTAAAGGTGAGTTGGGGTGCTGCATAAAACCAGAGATTGAAATGAGCACAGATAAAGTTCCTTAAGCCAAATATGGAATAGACAAGAGCTACTCCTTGCTCAACGAAATGGACTCAACACCGCATATTAAACGCCTAAGAATGTACCTGACTTGTAAGTATCTTAAAACCTATGGATTGCTATGTCTCCGAAAGAGAATCAAGCATGTGTACAGGGACATAAACGCAGCAGTGATAGGATTGGAGAGGTTCGGTGAGCAAATGAAGACCCTTTGAAGTCATATTGCATGGTACCCATTCCACGGGTTTCAACTACCCAGGTTTAAGGTATTCTTCCTTCAGCTAAAACATGCATGTGGAACCTAGAGTATGATCAACCATGTGATTGGGAGACGTGTTCAAATATGTCTCAGTTTTCCTCCCCTGGTACTCGGGTGCAACATTCCAGACGCTTTACTAACACTCTCCCCACTTGGAGAGTCAGTCCCTTTAACCTCCTGTTTGGCCCAGTTTGCAATTTCTGCGGAAGATGAACAGGAATAGCGAGAACCAATGAGAGGCTAGCTGGAGGTGTCTGGACGGGCAAATTTAACTCTCATTTCCCACCAGGAAGAGGAAATAACCAAAGGCTCAGCGTGCCGTGCCGGAACCAGATTAGGGCCTGAAGCCATCCTGCGGTGTTGCGGCCAGGTCACAAGAAAGCGAGTTGAAGAAAGGAGCTCAGGGGCACTGTAATTCACAAACCTGCAGAGTTATAAATGACAGCTATCGTCCAAAAATAGACTGAAGTAAGGCTGCCAAGAGGACTTGAAAGCGGGGCAGAATTGCAGGAAACCGATTTCAGGAGGTAGACTGGAATTGCATTGAAAGCATAGGAAAAGAGGCAGAACGTCCACAATGATGCACTTGGCCAAAAAGGGCGTATGCGTTTTTTCCTGAATATATTCAGGAAAAAACGCATACGCCCTTTTTGGCCAACCAAGCAAGCTTGCAAAGGAAATCTGCACTACAATGAAGTCTCACTTCCCCCCGGTCAAAAGGGCCATCTGAAAAAAGTGTAAAATCCAGAAAGGCAGGACAGGCCATGGAGAACTGGGAGCCTTGTTATGCTGATGGGCGGGATGGAAATTGCCAACAGACACTCGGGAGAAGTGTATGGTGTTTCCTGAAACATCTAAAAAACAAAGCAACAGAGCCTAGGGCACTGCCACTTATGGTCCTATAGCTTAGGGAAATTAAAATCAAAAAGACACAGCCACCCCAAAGTTTGGGACGCCTCTGTTTACAAGAACCTCGTTTACAGTACAAGTTCAACATCGCAGAAAGTGAAAAATGGATAAAGAAGTTGTGGTATTTACTTACAAAGCAATATCACTCAGCAATGAAATCTATGTCATCAGGCCCTTAGCATCACAATGAGTGGATTCAGGTATGATGATTCTAACTGAAATAAGTCACACAGAAAAAGAAACATCATAAGATATCAGTAATACACGGAATGTAAACTTGGCTCCACAGGAACTGAATTACAGAACAGAACAGGGTCTCAAATTTAGAAAACCAACTTATGCTTGCTTAAGGGTAAAGGTGAGTTGGGGTGCTGCATAAAACCAGAGATTGAAATGAGCACAGATAAAGTTCCTTAAGTCAAATATGGAATAGACAAGAGCTACTCCTTGCTCAACGAAATGGACTCAACACCGCATATTAAACTCCTAAGAATGTACCTGACTAGTAATTATCGTAAAACCTATGGATTGCTATGTCTCCGAAAGAGAATCAAGCATGTGTACAGGGGCATAAACGCAGCAGTGATAGGATTGGAGAGGTTCGGTGAGCAAATGAAGACCCTTTGAAGTCATATTGCATGGTACCCATTCCACGGGTCTCAACTCTCCAGGTTTAAGGTATTCTTCCTTCAGCTAAAACATGCATGTGGAACCCAAGTATGATCAACCATGTGATCGGGAGACGTGTTCAAATATGTCTCAGTTTTCCTCCCCTGGTACTCGGGTGCAACATTCCAGACGCTTTACTAACACTCTCCCCACTTGGAGAGTCAGTGCCTTTAACCTCCTGTTTGGCCCAGTTTGCAATTTCTGCGGAAGATGAACAGGAATAGCGAGAACCAATGAGAGGCTAGCTGGAGGTGTCTGGACGGGCAAATTTAACTCTCATTTCCCACCAGGAAGAGGAAATAACCAAAGGCTCAGCGTGCCGTACCGGAACCAGATTAGGGCCTGAAGCCATCCTGCGGTGTTGCGGCCAGCACAAAAGAAAGCGAGTTGAAGAAAGGAGCTCAGGGGCACTGTAATTCACAAACCTGCAGAGTTATAAATGACAGCTATCGTCCAAAAATAGACTGAAGTAAGGCTGCCAAGAGGACTTGAAAGCGGGGCAGAATTGCAGGAAACCGATTTCAGGAGGTAGACTGGAATTGCATTGAAAGCATAGGAAAAGAGGCAGAACGTCCACAATGATGCACTTGGCCAAAAAGGGCGTATGCGTTTTTTCCTGAATATATTCAGGAAAAAACGCATACGCCCTTTTTGGCCAACCAAGCAAGCTTGCAAAGGAAATCTGCACTACAATGAAGTCTCACTTCCCCCCAGTCAAAAGGGCCATCTGAAAAAAGTGTAAAATCCAGAAAGGCAGGACAGGCCATGGAGAACTGGGAGCCTTGTTGTGCTGATGGGCGGGATGTAAATTGCCAACAGACACTCGGCAGAAGTGTATGGTGTTTCCTGAAACATCTAAAAAACAAAGCAACAGAGCCTAGGGCACTGCAACTTATGGTCCTATAGCTTAGGGAAATTAAAATCAAAAAGACACAGCCACCCCAAAGTTTGGGACGCCTCTGTTTACAAGAACCTCGTTTACAGTACAAGTTCAACATCGCAGAAAGTGAAAAATGGATAAAGAAGTTGTGGTATTTACTTACAAAGCAATATCACTCAGCAATGAAATCTATGTCATCAGGCCCTTAGCATCACAATGAGTGGATTCAGGTATGATGATTCTAACTGAAATAAGTCACACAGAAAAAGAAACATCATAAGATATCAGTAATACACGGAATGTAAACTTGGCTACACAGGAACTGAATTAGAGAACAGAACAGGGTCTCAAATTTAGAAAACCAACTTATGCTTGCTTAAGGGTAAAGGTGAGTTGTGGTGCTGCATAAAACAAGAGATTGAAATGAGCATAGATAAAGTTCCTTAAGTCAAATATGGAATAGACAAGAGCTACTCATTGCTCAACGAAATGGACTCAACACCGCATATTAAACGCCTAAGAATGTACCTGACTAGTAAGTATCCTAAAACCTATGGATTGCTATGTCTCCAAAAGAGAATCAAGCATGTGTACAGGGGCATAAACGCAGCAGTGATAGGATTGGAGAGGTTCGGTGAGCAAATGAAGACCCTTTGAAGTCATATTGCATGGTACCCATTACACGGGTCTCAACTCTCCAGGTTTAAGGTATTCTTCCTTCAGCTAAAACATGCATGTGGAACCCAAGTATGATCAACCATGTGAACGGGAGACGTGTTCAAATATGTCTCAGTTTTCCTCCCCTGGTACTCGGGTGCAACATTCCAGACGCTTTACTAACACTCTCCCCACTTGGAGAGTCAGCGCCTTTAACCTCCTGTTTGGCCCAGTTTGCAATTTCTGCGGAAGATGAACAGGAATAGCGAGAACCAATGAGAGGCTAGCTGGAGGTGTCTGGACGGGCAAATTTAACTCTCATTTCCCACCAGGAAGAGGAAATAACCAAAGGCTCAGCGTGCCGTACCGGAACCAGATTAGGGCCTGAAGCCATCCTGCGGTGTTGCGGCCAGCTCAAAAGAAAGCGAGTTGAAGAAAGGAGCTCAGGGGCACTGTAATTCACAAACCTGCAGAGTTATAAATGACAGCTATCGTCCAAAAATAGACTGAAGTAAGGCTGCCAAGAGGACTTGAAAGCGGGGCAGAATTGCAGGAAACCGATTTCAGGAGGTAGACTGGAATTGCATTGAAAGCATAGGAAAAGAGGCAGAACGTCCACAATGATGCACTTGGCCAAAAAGGGCGTATGCGTTTTTTCCTGAATATATTCAGGAAAAAACGCATACGCCCTTTTTGGCCAACCAAGCAAGCTTGCAAAGGAAATCTGCACTACAATGAAGTCTCACTTCCCCCCGGTCAAAAGGGCCATCTGAAAAAAGTGTAAAATCCAGAAAGGCAGGACAGGCCATGGAGAACTGGGAGCCTTGTTATGCTGATGGGCGGGATGGAAATTGCCAACAACCACTCGGGAGAAGTGTATGGTGTTTCCTGAAACATCTAAAAAACAAAGCAACAGAGCCTAGGGCACTTCCACTTATGGTCCTATAGCTTAGGGAAATTAAAATCAAAAAGACACAGCCACCCCAAAGTTTGGAACGGCTCTGTTTACAAGAACCTCGTTTACAGTACAAGTTCAACATCGCAGAAAGTGAAAAATGGATAAAGAAGTTGTGGTATTTACTTACAAAGCAATATCACTCAGCAATGAAATCTGTGTCATCAGGCCCTTAGCAGCACAATGAGTGGATTCAGGTATGATGATTCTAACTGAAGTAAGTCACACAGAAAAAGAAACATCATAAGATATCAGTAATACACGGAATGTAAACTTGGCTACACAGGAACTGAATTACAGAACAGAACAGGGTCTCAAATTTAGAAAACCAACTTATGCTTGCTTAAGGGTAAAGGTGAGTTGGGGTGCTGCATAAAACCAGAGATTGAAATGAGCACAGATAAAGTTCCTTAAGCCAAATATGGAATAGACAAGAGCTACTCCTTGCTCAACGAAATGGACTCAACACCGCATATTAAACGCCTAAGAATGTACCTGACTTGTAAGTATCTTAAAACCTATGGATTGCTATGCCTCCGAAAGAGAATCAAGCATGTGTACAGGGGCATAAACGCAGCAGTGATAGGATTGGAGAGGTTCAGTGAGCAAATGAAGACCCTTTGAAGTCATATTGCATGGTACCCATTCCACGGGTTTCAACTACCCAGGTTTAAGGTATTCTTCCTTCAGCTAAAACATGCATGTGGAACCTAGAGTATGATCAACCATGTGATCGGGAGACGTGTTCAAATATGTCTCAGTTTTCCTCCCCTGGTACTCGGGTGCAACATTCCAGACGCTTTACTAACACTCTCCCCACTTGGAGAGTCAGTCCCTTTAACCTCCTGTTTGGCCCAGTTTGCAATTTCTGCGGAAGATGAACAGGAATAGCGAGAACCAATGAGAGGCTAGCTGGAGGTGTCTGGACGGGCAAATTTAACTCTCATTTCCCACCAGGAAGAGGAAATAACCAAAGGCTCAGCGTGCCGTGCCGGAACCAGATTAGGGCCTGAAGCCATCCTGCGGTGTTGCGGCCAGGTCACAAGAAAGCGAGTTGAAGAAAGGAGCTCAGGGGCACTGTAATTCACAAACCTGCAGAGTTATAAATGACAGCTATCGTCCAAAAATAGACTGAAGTAAGGCTGCCAAGAGGACTTGAAAGCGGGGCAGAATTGCAGGAAACCGATTTCAGGAGGTAGACTGGAATTGCATTGAAAGCATAGGAAAAGAGGCAGAACGTCCACAATGATGCACTTGGCCAAAAAGGGCATATGCGTTTTTTCCTGAATATATTCAGGAAAAAATGCATACGCCCTTTTTGGCCAACCAAGCAAGCTTGCAAAGGAAATCTGCACTACAATGAAGTCTCACTTCCCCCCGGTCAAAAGGGCCATCTGAAAAAAGTGTAAAATCCAGAAAGGCAGGACAGGCCATGGAGAACTGGGAGCCTTGTTGTGCTGATGGGCGGGATGTAAATTGCCAACAGACACTCGGCAGAAGTGTATGGTGTTTCCTGAAACATCTAAAAAACAAAGCAACAGAGCCTAGGGCACTGCCACTTATGGTCCTATAGCTTAGGGAAATTAAAATCAAAAAGACACAGCCACCCCAAAGTTTGGGACGCCTCTGTTTACAAGAACCTCGTTTACAGTACAAGTTCAACATCGCAGAAAGTGAAAAATGGATAAAGAAGTTGTGGTATTTACTTACAAAGCAATATCACTCAGCAATGAAATCTATGTCATCAGGCCCTTAGCATCACAATGAGTGGATTCAGGTATGATGATTCTAACTGAAATAAGTCACACAGAAAAAGAAACATCATAAGATATCAGTAATACACGGAATGTAAACTTGGCTACACAGGAACTGAATTACAGAACAGAACAGGGTCTCAAATTTAGAAAACCAACTTATGCTTGCTTAAGGGTAAAGGTGAGTTGGGGTGCTGCATAAAACCAGAGATTGAAATGAGCATAGATAAAGTTCCTTAAGTCAAATGTGGAATAGACAAGAGCTACTCCTTGCTCAACGAAATGGACTCTACACCGCATATTAAACGCCTAAGAATGTACCTGACTAGTAATTATCCTAAAACCTATGGATTGCTATGTCTCCAAAAGAGAATCAAGCATGTGTACAGGGGCATAAACGCAGCAGTGATAGGATTGGAGAGGTTCGGTGAGCAAATGAAGACCCTTTGAAGTCATATTGCATGGTACCCATTACACGGGTCTCAACTCTCCAGGTTTAAGGTATTCTTCCTTCAGCTAAAACATGCATGTGGAACCCAAGTATGATCAACCATGTGAATGGGAGACGTGTTCAAATATGTCTCAGTTTTCCTCCCCTGGTACTCGGGTGCAACATTCCAGACGCTTTACTAACACTCTCCCCACTTGGAGAGTCAGCGCCTTTAACCTCCTGTTTGGCCCAGTTTGCAATTTCTGCGGAAGATGAACAGGAATAGCGAGAACCAATGAGAGGCTAGCTGGAGGTGTCTGGACGGGCAAATTTAACTCTCATTTCCCACCAGGAAGAGGAAATAACCAAAGGCTCAGCGTGCCGTACCGGAACCAGATTAGGGCCTGAAGCCATCCTGCGGTGTTGCGGCCAGCTCAAAAGAAAGCGAGTTGAAGAAAGGAGCTCAGGGGCACTGTAATTCACAAACCTGCAGAGTTATAAATGACAGCTATCGTCCAAAAATAGACTGAAGTAAGGCTGCCAAGAGGACTTGAAAGCGGGGCAGAATTGCAGGAAACCGATTTCAGGAGGTAGACTGGAATTGCATTGAAAGCATAGGAAAAGAGGCAGAACGTCCACAATGATGCACTTGGACAAAAAGGGCGTATGCGTTTTTTCCTGAATATATTCAGGAAAAAACGCATACGCCCTTTTTGGCCAACCAAGCAAGCTTGCAAAGGAAATCTGCACTACAATGAAGTCTCACTTCCCCCCGGTCAAAAGGGCCATCTGAAAAAAGTGTAAAATCCAGAAAGGCAGGACAGGCCATGGAGAACTGGGAGCATTGTTATGCTGATGGGCGGGATGGAAATTGCCAACAGACACTCGGGAGAAGTGTATGGTGTTTCCTGAAACATCTAAAAAACAAAGCAACAGAGCCTAGGGCACTGCCACTTATGGTCCTATAGCTTAGGGAAATTAAAATCAAAAAGACACAGCCACCCCAAAGTTTGGGACGCCTCTGTTTACAAGAACCTCGTTTACAGTACAAGTTCAACATTGCAGAAAGTGAAAAATGGATAAAGAAGTTGTGGTATTTACTTACAAAGCAATATCACTCAGCAATGAAATCTGTGTCATCAGGCCCTTAGCAGCACAATGAGTGGATTCAGGTATGATGATTCTAACTGAAATAAGTCACACAGAAAAAGAAACATCATAAGATATCAGTAATACACGGAATGTAAACTTGGCTACACATGAACTGAATTACAGAACAGAACAGGGTCTCAAATTTAGAAAACCAACTTATTCTTGCTTAAGGGTAAAGGTGAGTTGGGGTGCTGCATAAAACCAGAGATTGAAATGAGCACAGATAAAGTTCCTTAAGCCAAATATGGAATAGACAAGAGCTACTCCTTGCTCAACGAAATGGACTCAACACCCCATATTAAACGCCTAAGAATGTACCTGACTAGTAAGTATCTTTAAACCTATGGATTGCTATGTCTCCGAAAGAGAATCAAGCATGTGTACAGGGGCATAAACGCAGCAGTGATAGGATTGGAGAGGTTCGGTGAGCAAATGAAGACCCTTTGAAGTCATATTGCATGGTACCCATTCCACGGGTTTCAACTACCCAGGTTTAAGGTATTCTTCCTTCAGCTAAAACATGCATGTGGAACCTAGAGTATGATCAACCATGTGATCGGGAGACGTGTTCAAATATGTCTCAGTTTTCCTCCCCTGGTACTCGGGTGCAACATTCCAGACGCTTTACTAACACTCTCTCCACTTGGAGATTCAGTCCCTTTAACCTCCTGTTTGGCCCAGTTTGCAATTTCTGCGGAAGATGAACAGGAATAGCGAGAACCAATGAGAGGCTAGCTGGAGGTGTGTGGACGGGCAAATTTAACTCTCATTTCCCACCAGGAAGAGGAATTAACCAAACGCTCATATGCCGGCCCGGAACCAGATTAGGGCCTGAAGCCATCCTGCGGTGTTGCGGCCAGGTCACAAGGAAGCGAGTTGAAGAAAGGAGCTCAGGGGCACTGTAATTCACAAACCTGCAGAGTTATAAATGACAGCTATCGTCCAAAAATAGCCTGAAGTAAGGCTGCCAAGAGGACTTGAAAGCGGGGCAGAATTGCAGGAAACCGATTTCAGGAGGTAGACTGGAATTGCATTGAAAGCATAGGAAAAGAGGCAGAACGTCCACAATGATGCACTTGGCCAAAAAGGGCGTATGCGTTTTTTCCTGAATATATTCAGGAAAAAACGCATACGCCCTTTTTGGCCAACCAAGCAAGCTTGCAAAGGAAATCTGCACTACAATGAAGTCTCACTTCCTCCCGGTCAAAAGGGCCATCTGAAAAAAGTGTAAAATCCAGAAAGGCAGGACAGGCCATGGAGAACTGGGAGCCTTGTTATGCTGATGGGCGGGATGTAAATTGCCAACAACCACTCGGGAGAAGTGTATGGTGTTTCCTGAAACATCTAAAAAACAAAGCAACAGAACCTAGGGCACTTCCACTTATGGTCCTATAGCTTAGGGAAATTAAAATCAAAAAGACACAGCCACCCCAAAGTTTGGAACGGATCTGTTTACAAGAACCTCGTTTACAGTATAAGTTCAACATCGCAGAAAGTGAAAAATGGATAAAGAAGTTGTGGTATTTACTTACAAAGCAATATCACTCAGCAATGAAATCTGTGTCATCAGGCCCTTAGCATCACAATGAGTGGATTCAGGTATGATGATTCTAACTGAAATAAGTCACACAGAAAAAGAAACATCATAAGATATCAGTAATACACGGAATGTAAACTTGGCTACACAGGAACTGAATTACAGAACAGAACAGGGTCTCAAATTTAGAAAACCAACTTATTCTTGCTTAAGGGTAAAGGTGAGTTGGGGTGCTGCATAAAACCAGAGATTGAAATGAGCACAGATAAGGTTCCTTAAGCCAAATATGGAATAGACAAGAGCTACTCCTTGCTCAACGAAATGGACTCAACACCCCATATTAAACGCCTAAGAATGTACCTGACTAGTAAGTATCGTAAAACCTATGGATTGCTATGTCTCCGAAAGAGAATCAAGCATGTGTACAGGGGCATAAACGCAGCAGTGATAGGATTGGAGAGATTCGGTGAGCAAATGAAGACCCTTTGAAGTCATATTGCATGGTACCCATTACACGGGTTTCAACTACCCAGGTTTAAGGTATTCTTCCTTCAGCTAAAACATGCATGTGGAACCCAAGTAGGATCAACCATGTGATCGGGAGACGTGTTCAAATATGTCTCAGTTTTCCTCCCCTGGTACTCGGGTGCAACATTCCAGACGCTTTACTTACACTCTCCCCACTTGGAGAGTCAGTCCCTTTAACCTCCTGTTTGGCCCAGTTTGCAATTTCTGCGGAAGATGAACAGGAATAGCGAGAACCAATGAGAGGCTAGCTGGAGGTGTCTGGACGGGCAAATTTAACTCTCATTTCCCACCAGAAAGAGGAAATAACCAAAGGCTCAGCATGCCGGGCCGGAACCAGATTAGAGCCTGAAGCCATCCTGCGGTGTTGCGGCCAGGTCACAAGAAAGCGAGTTGAAGAAAGGAGCTCAGGGGCACTGTAATTCACAAACCTGCAGAGTTATAAATGACAGCTATCGTCCAAAAATAGACTGAAGTAAGGCTGCCAAGAGGACTTGAAAGCGGGGCAGAATTGCAGGAAACCGATTTCAGGAGGTAGACTGGAATTGCATTGAAAGCATAGGAAAAGAGGCAGAACGTCCACAATGATGCACTTGGCCAAAAAGGGCGTATGCGTTTTTTCCTGAATATATTCAGGAAAAAACGCATACGCCCTTTTTGGCCAACCAAGCAAGCTTGCAAAGGAAATCTGCACTACAATGAAGTCTCACTTCCCCCCGGTCAAAAGGGCCATCTGAAAAAAGTGTAAAATCCAGAAAGGCAACAGGCCATTGAGAACTGGGAGCCTTGTTATGCTGATGGGCGGGATGTAAATTGCCAACAGACACTCGGGAGAAGTGTATGGTGTTTCCTGAAACATCTAAAAAACAAAGCAACAGAACCTAGGGCACTTCCACTTATGCTCCTATAGCTTAGGGAAATTAAAATCAAAAAGACACAGCCACCCCAAAGTTTGGAATGGCTCTGTTTACAAGAACCTCGTTTACAGTACAAGTTCAACATCGCAGAAAGTGAAAAATGGATAAAGAAGTTGTGGTATTCACTTACAAAGCAATATCACTCAGCAATGAAATCTATGTCATCAGGCCCTTAGCAGCACAATGAGTGGATTCAGGTATGATGATTCTAACTGAAATAAGTCACACAGAAAAAGAAACATCATAAGATATCAGTAATACACGGAATGGAAACTTGGCTACACAGGAACTGAATTACAGAACAGAACAGGGCCTCAAATTTAGAAAAACAACTTATGCTTGCTTAAGGGTAAAGGTGAGTTGGGGTGCTGCATAAAACCAGAGATTGAAATGAGCACAGATAAAGTTCCTTAAGCCAAATATGGAATAGACAAGAGCTACTCCTTGCTCAACGAAATGGACTCAACACCGCATATTAAACGCCTAAGATGTACCTATCCTGTAAGTATCTTAAAACCTATGGATAGCTATGTCTCCGAAAGAGAATCAAGCATGTGTACAGGGGCATAAACGCAGCAGTCATAGGATTGGAGAGGTTCGGTGAGCAAATGAAGACCCTTTGAAGTCATATTGCATGGTACCCATTCCACGGGTTTCAACTACCCAGGTTTAAGGTATTCTTCCTTCAGCTAAAACATGCATGTGGAACCCAAGTAGGATCAACCATGTGAACGGGAGACGTGTTCAAATATGTCTCAGTTTTCCTCCCCTGGTACTCGGGTGCAACATTCCAGACGCTTTACTAACACTCTCCCCACTTGGAGAGTCAGCGCCTTTAACCTCCTGTTTGGCCCAGTTTGCAATTTCTGCGGAAGATTAACAGGAATAGCGAGAACCAATGAGAGGCTAGTTGGAGGTGTCTGGACGGGCAAATTTAACTCTCATTTCCCACCAGGAAGAGGAAATAACCAAAGGCTCAGCGTGCCGTACCGGAACCAGATTAGGGCCTGAAGCCATCCTGCGGTGTTGCGGCCAGCTCAAAAGAAAGCGAGTTGAAGAAAGGAGCTCAGGGGCACTGTAATTCACAAACCTGCAGAGTTATAAATGACAGCTATCGTCCAAAAATAGACTGAAGTAAGGCTGCCAAGAGGACTTGAAAGCGGGGCAGAATTGCAGGAAACCGATTTCAGGAGGTAGACTGGAATTGCATTGAAAGCATAGGAAAAGAGGCAGAACGTCCACAATGATGCACTTGGCCAAAAAGGGCGTATGCGTTTTTTCCTGAATATATTCAGGAAAAAACGCATACGCCCTTTTTGGCCAACCAAGCAAGCTTGCAAAGGAAATCTGCACTACAATGAAGTCTCACTTTCCCCCGGTCAAAAGGGCCATCTGAAAAAAGTGTAAAATCCAGAAAGGCAGGACAGGCCATGGAGAACTGGGAGCCTTGTTATGCTGATGGGCGGGATGTAAATTGCCAACAGACACTCGGGAGAAGTGTATGGTGTTTCCTGAAACATCTAAAAAACAAAGCAACAGAACCTAGGGCACTTCCACTTATGCTCCTATAGCTTAGGGAAATTAAAATCAAAAAGACACAGCCACCCCAAAGTTTGGAACGGCTCTGTTTACAAGAACCTCGTTTACAGTACAAGTTCAACATCGCAGAAAGTGAAAAATGGATAAAGAAGTTGTGGTATTTACTTACAAAGCAATATCACTAAGCAATGAAATCTGTGTCATCAGGCCCTTAGCAGCACAATGAGTGGATTCAGGTATGATGATTCTAACTGAAGTAAGTCACACAGAAAAAGAAACATCATAAGATATCAGTAATACACGGAATGTAAACTTGGCTACACAGGAACTGAATTACAGAACAGAACAGGGTCTCAAATTTAGAAAACCAACTTATGCTTGCTTAAGGGTAAAGGTGAGTTGGGGTGCTGCATAAAACCAGAGATTGAAATGAGCACAGATAAAGTTCCTTAAGCCAAATATGGAATAGACAAGAGCTACTCCTTGCTCAACGAAATGGACTCAACACCGCATATTAAACGCCTAAGAATGTACCTGACTTGTAAGTATCTTAAAACCTATGGATTGCTATGTCTCCGAAAGAGAATCAAGCATGTGTACAGGGACATAAACGCAGCAGTGATAGGATTGGAGAGGTTCAGTGAGCAAATGAAGACCCTTTGAAGTCATATTGCATGGTACCCATTACACGGGTTTCAACTACCCAGGTTTAAGGTATTCTTCCTTCAGCTAAAACATGCATGTGGAACCTAGAGTATGATCAACCATGTGATTGGGAGACGTGTTCAAATATGTCTCAGTTTTCCTCCCCTGGTACTCGGGTGCAACATTCCAGACGCTTTACTAACACTCTCCCCACTTGGAGAGTCAGTCCCTTTAACCTCCTGTTTGGCCCAGTTTGCAATTTCTGCGGAAGATGAACAGGAATAGCGAGAACCAATGAGAGACTAGCTGGAGGTGTCTGGACGGGCAAATTTAACTCTCATTTCCCACCAGGAAGAGGAAATAACCAAAGGCTCAGCGTGCCGTGCCAGAACCAGATTAGGGCCTGAAGCCATCCTGCGGTGTTGCGGCCAGGTCACAAGAAAGCGAGTTGAAGAAAGGAGCTCAGGGGCACTGTAATTCACAAACCTGCAGAGTTATAAATGACAGCTATCGTCCAAAAATAGACTGAAGTAAGGCTGCCAAGAGGACTTGAAAGCGGGGCAGAATTGCAGGAAACCGATTTCAGGAGGTAGACTGGAATTGCATTGAAAGCATAGGAAAAGAGGCAGAACGTCCACAATGATGCACTTGGCCAAAAAGGGCGTATGCGTTTTTTCCTGAATATATTCAGGAAAAAACGCATACGCCCTTTTTGGCCAACCAAGCAAGCTTGCAAAGGAAATCTGCACTACAATGAAGTCTCACTTCCCCCCGGTCAAAAGGGCCATCTGAATAAAGTGTAAAATCCAGAAAGGCAGGACAGGCCATGGAGAACTGGGAGCCTTGTTATGCTGATGGGCGGGATGGAAATTGCCAACAGACACTCGGGAGAAGTGTATGGTGTTTCCTGAAACATCTAAAAAACAAAGCAACAGAGCCTAGGGCACTGCCACTTATGGTCCTATAGCTTAGGGAAATTAAAATCAAAAAGACACAGCCACCCCAAAGTTTGGGACGCCTCTGTTTACAAGAACCTCGTTTACAGTACAAGTTCAACATCGCAGAAAGTGAAAAATGGATAAAGAAGTTGTGGTATTTACTTACAAAGCAATATCACTCAGCAATGAAATCTATGTCATCAGGCCCTTAGCATCACAATGAGTGGATTCAGGTATGATGATTCTAACTGAAATAAGTCACACAGAAAAAGAAACATCATAAGATATCAGTAATACACGGAATGTAAACTTGGCTCCACAGGAACTGAATTACAGAACAGAACAGGGTCTCAAATTTAGAAAACCAACTTATGCTTGCTTAAGGGTAAAGGTGAGTTGGGGTGCTGCATAAAACCAGAGATTGAAATGAGCACAGATAAAGTTCCTTAAGTCAAATATGGAATAGACAAGAGCTACTCCTTGCTCAACGAAATGGACTCAACACCGCATATTAAACGCCTAAGAATGTACCTGACTAGTAATTATCGTAAAACCTATGGATTGCTATGTCTCCGAAAGAGAATCAAGCATGTGTACAGGGGCATAAACGCAGCAGTGATAGGATTGGAGAGGTTCGGTGAGCAAATGAAGACCCTTTGAAGTCATATTGCATGGTACCCATTCCACAGGTCTCAACTCTCCAGGTTTAAGGTATTCTTCCTTCAGCTAAAACATGCATGTGGAACCCAAGTATGATCAACCATGTGATCGGGAGACGTGTTCAAATATGTCTCAGTTTTCCTCCCCTGGTACTCGGGTGCAACATTCCAGACGCTTTACTAACACTCTCCCCACTTGGAGAGTCAGTGCCTTTAACCTCCTGTTTGGCCCAGTTTGCAATTTCTGCGGAAGATGAACAGGAATAGCGAGAACCAATGAGAGGCTAGCTGGAGGTGTCTGGACGGGCAAATTTAACTCTCATTTCCCACCAGGAAGAGGAAATAACCAAAGGCTCAGCGTGCCGTACCGGAACCAGATTAGGGCCTGAAGCCATCCTGCGGTGTTGCGGCCAGCACAAAAGAAAGCGAGTTGAAGAAAGGAGCTCAGGGGCACTGTAATTCACAAACCTGCAGAGTTATAAATGACAGCTATCGTCCAAAAATAGACTGAAGTAAGGCTGCCAAGAGGACTTGAAAGCGGGGCAGAATTGCAGGAAACCGATTTCAGGAGGTAGACTGGAATTGCATTGAAAGCATAGGAAAAGAGGCAGAACGTCCACAATGATGCACTTGGCCAAAAAGGGCGTATGCGTTTTTTCCTGAATATATTCAGGAAAAAACGCATACGCCCTTTTTGGCCAACCAAGCAAGCTTGCAAAGGAAATCTGCACTACAATGAAGTCTCACTTCCCCCCAGTCAAAAGGGCCATCTGAAAAAAGTGTAAAATCCAGAAAGGCAGGACAGGCCATGGAGAACTGGGAGCCTTGTTGTGCTGATGGGCGGGATGTAAATTGCCAACAGACACTCGGCAGAAGTGTATGGTGTTTCCTGAAACATCTAAAAAACAAAGCAACAGAGCCTAGGGCACTGCAACTTATGGTCCTATAGCTTAGGGAAATTAAAATCAAAAAGACACAGCCACCCCAAAGTTTGGGACGCCTCTGTTTACAAGAACCTCGTTTACAGTACAAGTTCAACATCGCAGAAAGTGAAAAATGGATAAAGAAGTTGTGGTATTTACTTACAAAGCAATATCACTCAGCAATGAAATCTATGTCATCAGGCCCTTAGCATCACAATGAGTGGATTCAGGTATGATGATTCTAACTGAAATAAGTCACACAGAAAAAGAAACATCATAAGATATCAGTAATACACGGAATGTAAACTTGGCTACACAGGAACTGAATTAGAGAACAGAACAGGGTCTCAAATTTAGAAAACCAACTTATGCTTGCTTAAGGGTAAAGGTGAGTTGTGGTGCTGCATAAAACAAGAGATTGAAATGAGCATAGATAAAGTTCCTTAAGTCAAATATGGAATAGACAAGAGCTACTCCTTGCTCAACGAAATGGACTCAACACCGCATATTAAACGCCTAAGAATGTACCTGACTAGTAAGTATCCTAAAACCTATGGATTGCTATGTCTCCAAAAGAGAATCAAGCATGTGTACAGGGGCATAAACGCAGCAGTGATAGGATTGGAGAGGTTCGGTGAGCAAATGAAGACCCTTTGAAGTCATATTGCATGGTACCCATTACACGGGTCTCAACTCTCCAGGTTTAAGGTATTCTTCCTTCAGCTAAAACATGCATGTGGAACCCAAGTATGATCAACCATGTGAACGGGAGACGTGTTCAAATATGTCTCAGTTTTCCTCCCCTGGTACTCGGGTGCAACATTCCAGACGCTTTACTAACACTCTCCCCACTTGGAGAGTCAGCGCCTTTAACCTCCTGTTTGGCCCAGTTTGCAATTTCTGCGGAAGATGAACAGGAATAGCGAGAACCAATGAGAGGCTAGCTGGAGGTGTCTGGACGGGCAAATTTAACTCTCATTTCCCACCAGGAAGAGGAAATAACCAAAGGCTCAGCGTGCCGTACCGGAACCAGATTAGGGCCTGAAGCCATCCTGCGGTGTTGCGGCCAGCTCAAAAGAAAGCGAGTTGAAGAAAGGAGCTCAGGGGCACTGTAATTCACAAACCTGCAGAGTTATAAATGACAGCTATCGTCCAAAAATAGACTGAAGTAAGGCCGCCAAGAGGACTTGAAAGCGGGGCAGAATTGCAGGAAACCGATTTCAGGAGGTAGACTGGAATTGCATTGAAAGCATAGGAAAAGAGGCAGAACGTCCACAATGATGCACTTGGCCAAAAAGGGCGTATGCGTTTTTTCCTGAATATATTCAGGAAAAAACGCATACGCCCTTTTTGGCCAACCAAGCAAGCTTGCAAAGGAAATCTGCACTACAATGAAGTCTCACTTCCCCCCGGTCAAAAGGGCCATCTGAAAAAAGTGTAAAATCCAGAAAGGCAGGACAGGCCATGGAGAACTGGGAGCCTTGTTATGCTGATGGGCGGGATGTAAATTGCCAACAGACACTCGGGAGAAGTGTATGGTGTTTCCTGAAACATCTAAAAAACAAAGCAACAGAACCTAGGGCACTTCCACTTATGGTCCTATAGCTTAGGGAAATTAAAATCAAAAAGACACAGCCACCCCAAAGTTTGGAACGGCTCTGTTTACAAGAACCTCGTTTACAGTACAAGTTCAACATCGCAGAAAGTGAAAAATGGATAAAGAAGTTGTGGTATTTACTTACAAAGCAATATCACTCAGCAATGAAATCTATGTCATCAGGCCCGTAGCAGCATAATGAGTGGATTCAGGTACGATGATTCTAACTGAAATAAGTCACACAGAAAAAGAAACATCATAAGATATCACTAATACACGGAATGTAAACTTGGATACACAGGAACTGAATTACAGAACAGAACAGGGTCTCAAATTTAGAAAACCAACTTATGCTTGCTTAAGGGGAAAGGTGAGTTGGGGTGCTGCATAAAACCAGAGATTGAAATGAGCACAGATAAAGTTCCTTAAGTCAAATATGGAATAGACAAGAGCTACTCCTTGCTCAACGAAATGGACTCAACACCCCATATTAAACGCCTAAGAATGTACCTGACTAGTAAGTATCTTAAAACCTATGGATTGCTATGTCTCCAAAAGAGAATCAAGCGTGTGTACAGGGGCATAAACGCAGCAGTGATAGGATTGGAGAGGTTCGGTGAGCAAATGAAGACCCTTTGAAGTCATATTGCATGGTACCCATTCCACGGGTCTCAACTCTCCAGGTTTAAGGTATTCTTCCTTCAGCTAAAACATGCATGTGGAACCCAAGTATGATCAACCATGTGAACGGGAGACGTGTTCAAATATGTCTCAGTTTTCCTCCCCTGGTACTCGGGTGCAACATTCCAGACGCTTTACTAACACTCTCCCGACTTGGAGAGTCAGTCCCTTTAACCTCCTGTTTGGCCCAGTTTGCAATTTCTGCGGAAGATGAACAGGAATAGCGAGAACCAATGAGAGACTAGCTGGAGGTGTCTGGACGGGCAAATTTAACTCTCATTTCCCACCAGGAAGAGGAATTAACCAAAGGCTCAGCATGCCGGGCCGGAACCAGATTAGGGCCTGAAGCCATCCTGCGGTGTTGCGGCCAGGTCACAAGAAAGCGAGTTGAAGAAAGGAGCTCAGGGGCACTGTAATTCACAAACCTGCAGAGTTATAAATGACAGCTATCGTCCAAAAATAGACTGAAGTAAGGCTGCCAAGAGGACTTGAAAGCGGGGCAGAATTGCAGGAAACCGATTTCAGGAGGTAGACTGGAATTGCATTGAAAGCATAGGAAAAGAGGCAGAACGTCCACAATGATGCACTTGGCCAAAAAGGGCGTATGCGTTTTTTCCTGAATATATTCAGGAAAACACGCATACGCCCTTTTTGGCCAACCAAGCAAGCTTGCAAAGGAAATCTGCACTACAATGAAGTCTCACTTCCCCCCAGTCAAAAGGGCCATCTGAAAAAAGTGTAAAATCCAGAAAGGCAGGACAGGCCATGGAGAACTGGGAGCCTTGTTATGCTGATGGGCGGGATGTAAATTGCCAACAACCACTCGGGAGAAGTGTATGGTGTTTCCTGAAACATCTAAAAAACAAAGCAACAGAACCTAGGGCACTTCCACTTATGGTCCTATAGCTTAGGGAAATTAAAATCAAAAAGACACAGCCACCCCAAAGTTTGGAACGGCTCTGTTTACAAGAACCTCGTTTACAGTACAAGTTCAACATCGCAGAAAGTGAAAAATGGATAAAGAAGTTGTGGTATTTACTTACAAAGCAATATCACTCAGCAATGAAATCTGTGTCATCAGGCCCTTAGCAGCACAATGAGTGGATTCAGGTATGATGATTCTAACTGAAGTAAGTCACACAGAAAAAGAAACATCATAAGGTATCAGTAATACATGGAATGTAAACTTGGCTACACAGGAACTGAATTACAGAACAGAACAGGGACTCAAATTTAGAAAACCAACTTATGCTTGCTTAAGGGTAAAGGTGAGTTGGGGTGCTGCATAAAACCAGAGATTGAAATGAGCACAGATAAAGTTCCTTAAGCCAAATATGGAATAGACAAGAGCTACTCCTTGCTCAACGAAATGGACTCAACACCGCATATTAAACGCCTAAGAATGTACCTGACTAGTAAGTATCTTAAAACCTATGGATTGCTATGTCTCCGAAAGAGAATCAAGCGTGTGTACAGGGGCATAAACGCAGCAGTGATAGGATTGGAGAGGTTCGGTGAGCAAATGAAGACCCTTTGAAGTCATATTGCATGGTACCCATTCCACGGGTTTCAACTACCCAGGTTTAAGGTATTCTTCCTTCAGCTAAAACATGCATGTGGAACCTAGAGTATGATCAACCATGTGATCGGGAGACGTGTTCAAATATGTCTCAGTTTTCGTACCCTGGTACTCGGGTGCAACATTCCAGACGCTTTACTAACACTCTCCCGACTTGGAGAGTCAGTCCCTTTAACCTCCTGTTTGGCCCAGTTTGCAATTTCTGCGGAAGATGAACAGAAATAGCGAGAACCAATGAGAGGCTAGCTGGAGGTGTCTGGACGGGCAAATTTAACTCTCATTTCCCACCAGGAAGAGGAAATAACCAAAGGCTCAGCGTGCCGTGCCGGAACCAGATTAGGGCCTGAAGCCATCCTGCGGTGTTGCGGCCAGCTCAAAAGAAAGCGAGTTGAAGAAAGGAGCTCAGGGGCACTGTAATTCACAAACCTGCAGAGTTATAAATGACAGCTATCGTCCAAAAATAGACTGAAGTAAGGCTGCCAAGAGGACTTGAAAGCAGGGCAGAATTGCAGGAAAGCGATTTCAGGAGGTAGACTGGAATTGCATTGAAAGCATAGGAAAAGAGGCAGAACGTCCACAATGATGCACTTGGCCAAAAAGGGCGTATGCGTTTTTTCCTGAATATATTCAGGAAAAAACGCATACGCCCTTTTTGGCCAACCAAGCAAGCTTGCAAAGGAAATCTGCACTACAATGAAGTCTCACTTCCCCCCGGGCAAAAGGGCCATCTGAAAAAAGTGTAAAATCCAAAGGCAGGACAGGCCATGGAGAACTGGGAGCCTTGTTATGCTGATGGGCGGGATGTAAATTGCCAACAACCACTCGGGAGAAGTGTATGGTGTTTCCTGAAACATCTAAAAAACAAAGCAACAGAGCCTAGGGCACTGCCACTTATGGTCCTATAGCTTAGGGAAATTAAAATCAACGACACAGCCACCCCAAAGTTTGGGACGCCTCCGTTTACAAGAACCTCATTTACCATACAAGTTCAATACCACAGAAAGTGAAAAATGGATAAAGAACTTGTGGTACTTACGTACAATGCAGTATCACTCAGCAATGAAATCTATGTCATCAGGCCCGTAGCAGCATAATGAGTGGATTCAGGTACGATGATTCTAACTGAAATAAGTCACACAGAAAAAGAAACATCATAAGATATCACTAATACACGGAATGTAAACTTGGATACACAGGAACTGAATTACAGAACAGAACAGGGTCTCAAATTTAGAAAACCAACTTATGCTTGCTTAAGGGGAAAGGTGAGTTGGGGTGCTGCATAAAACCAGAGATTGAAATGAGCACAGATAAAGTTCCTTAAGTCAAATATGGAATAGACAAGAGCTACTCCTTGCTCAACGAAATGGACTCAACACCCCATATTAAACGCCTAAGAATGTACCTGACTAGTAAGTATCTTAAAACCTATGGATTGCTATGTCTCCAAAAGAGAATCAAGCGTGTGTACAGGGGCATAAACGCAGCAGTGATAGGATTGGAGAGGTTCGGTGAGCAAATGAAGACCCTTTGAAGTCATATTGCATGGTACGCATTACACGGGTCTCAACTCTCCAGGTTTAAGGTATTCTTCCTTCAGCTAAAACATGCATGGGGAACCTAGAGTATGATCAACCATGTGATCGGGAGAGGTTTTCAAATATGTCTCAGTTTTCCTCCCCTGGTACTCGGGTGCAACATTCCAGACGCTTTACTAACACTCTCCCGACTTGGAGAGTCAGTCCCTTTAACCTCCTGTTTGGCCCAGTTTGCAATTTCTGCGGAAGATGAACAGGAATAGCGAGAACCAATGAGAGACTAGCTGGAGGTGTCTGGACGGGCAAATTTAACTCTCATTTCCCACCAGGAAGAGGAATTAACCAAAGGCTCAGCGTGCCGTGCCAGAACCAGATTAGGGCCTGAAGCCATCCTGCGGTGTTGCGGCCAGGTCACAAGAAAGCGAGTTGAAGAAAGGAGCTCAGGGGCACTGTAATTCACAAACCTGCAGACTTATAAATGACAGCTATCGTCCAAAAATAGACTGAAGTAAGGCTGCCAAGAGGACTTGAAAGCGGGGCAGAATTGCAGGAAACCGATTTCAGGAGGTAGACTGGAATTGCATTGCAAGCATAGGAAAAGAGGCAGAACGTCCACAATGATGCACTTGGCCAAAAAGGGCGTATGCGTTTTTTCCTGAATATATTCAGGAAAAAACGCATACGCCCTTTTTGGCCAACCAAGCAAGCTTGCAAAGGAAATCTGCACTACAATGAAGTCTCACTTCCCCCCGGTCAAAAGGGCCATCTGAAAAAAGTGTAAAATCCAGAAAGACAAGACAGGCCATGGAGAACTGGGAGCCTTGTTATGCTGATGGGCGGGATGTAAATTGCCAACAACCACTCGGGAGAAGTGTATGGTGTTTCCTGAAACATGTAAAAAACAAAGCAACAGAACCTAGGGCACTTCCACTTATGGTCCTATAGCTTAGGGAAATTAAAATCAAAAAGACACAGCCACCCCAAAGTTCGGGACGCCTCCATTTACAAGAACCACGTTTACCATACAAGTTCAATATCACAGAAAGTGAAAAATGGATAAAGAACTTGTGGTACTTACGTACAATGCAGTATCACTCAGCAATGAAATCTATGTCATCAGGCCCGTAGCAGCATAATGAGTGGATTCAGGTACGATGATTCTAACTGAAATAAGTCACACAGAAAAAGAAACATCATAAGATATCACTAATACACGGAATGTAAACTTGGCTACACAGGAACTGCATTCCAAAACAGAACAGGGTCTCAAATTTAGAAAACCAACTTATGCTTGCTTAAGGGGAAAGGTGAGTTGGGGTGCTGCATAAAACCAGAGATTGAAATGAGCACAGATAAAGTTCCTTAAGCCAAATATGGAATAGACAAGAGCTACTCCTTGCTCAACGAAATGGACTCAACACCCCATATTAAACGCCTAAGAATGTACCTGACTAGTAAGTATCTTAAAACCTATGGATTGCTATGTCTCCAAAAGAGAATCAAGCGTGTGTACAGGGGCATAAACGCAGCAGTGATAGGATTGGAGAGGTTTGGTGAGCAAATGAAGACCCTTTGAAGTCATATTGCACGGTACCCATTCCACGGGTCTCAACTCTCCAGGTTTAAGGTATTCTTCCTTCAGCTAAAACATGCATGTGGAACCCAAGTATGATCAACCATGTGAACGGGAGACGTGTTCAAATATGTCTCAGTTTTCCTCCCCTGGTACTCGGGTGCAACATTCCAGATGCTTTACTAACACTCTCCCCACTTGGAGAGTCAGCGCCTTTAACCTCCTGTTTGGCCCAGTTTGCAATTTCTGCGGAAGATGAACAGGAATAGCGAGAACCAATGAGAGGCTAGCTGGAGGTGTCTGGACGGGCAAATTTAACTCTCATTTCCCACCAGGAAGAGGAAATAACCAAAGGCTCAGCGTGCTGTGCCAGAACCAGATTAGGGCCTGAAGCCATCCTGCGGTGTTGCGGCCAGCTCAAAAGAAAGCGAGTTGAAGAAAGGAGCTCAGGGGCACTGTAATTCACAAACCTGCAGAGTTATAAATGTCAGGTATCGTCCAAAAATAGACTGAAGTAAGGCTGCCAAGAGGACTTGAAAGCGGGGCAGAATTGCAGGAAACCGATTTCAGGAGGTAGACTGGAATTGCATTGAAAGCATAGGAAAAGAGGCAGAACGTCCACAATGATGCACTTGGACAAAAAGTGCGTATGCGTTTTTTCCTGAATATATTCAGGAAAAAACGCATACGCCCTTTTTGGCCAACCAAGCAAGCTTGCAAAGGAAATCTGCACTACAATGAAGTCTCACTTCCCCCCGGTCAAAAGGGCCATCTGAAAAAAGTGTAAAATCCAGAAAGGCAAGACAGGCCATGGAGAACTGGGAGCCTTGTTATGCTGATGGGCGGGATGTAAATTGCCAACAACCATTTGGGAGAAGTGTATGAGGTTTCCTGAAACATGTAAAAAACAAAGCAACAGAACCTAGGGCACTTCCACTTATGGTCCTATAGCTTAGGGAAATTAAAATCAAAAAGACACAGCCACCCCAAAGTTTGGGACGCCTCTGTTTACAAGAACCTCGTTTACAGTACAAGTTCAACATCGCAGAAAGTGAAAAATGGATAAAGAAGTTGTGGTATTTACTTACAAAGCAATATCACTCAGCAATGAAATCTGTGTCATCAGGCCCTTAGCAGCACAATGAGTGGATTCAGGTACGATGATTCTAACTGAAATAAGTCACACAGAAAAAGAAACATCATAAGATATCAGTAATACACGGAATGTAAACTTGGCTACACAGGAACTGAATTCCAAAACAGAACAGTGTCTCAAATTTAGAAAAACAACTTATGCTTGCTTAAGGGGAAAGGTGAGTTGGGGTGCTGCATAAAACCAGAGATTGAAATGAGCACAGATAAAGTTCCTTAAGCCAAATATGGAATAGACAAGAGCTACTCCTTGCTCAACGAAATGGACTCAACACCCCATATTAAACGCCTAAGGATGTACCTGACTAGTAAGTATCTTAAAACCTATGGATTGCTATGTCTCCAAAAGAGAATCAAGCGTGTGTACAGGGGCATAAACGCAGCAGTGATAGGATTGGAGAGGTTCGGTGAGCAAATGAAGACCCTTTGAAGTCATATTGCATGGTACCCATTACACGGGTCTCAACTCTCTAGGTTTAAGGTATTCTTCCTTCAGCTAAAACATGCATGTGGAACCCAAGTATGATCAACCATGTGAACGGGAGACGTGTTCAAATATGTCTCAGTTTTCCTCCCCTGGTACTCGGGTGCAACATTCCAGACGCTTTACTAACACTCTCCCCACTTGGAGAGTCAGCGCCTTTAACCTCCTGTTTGGCCCAGTTTGCAATTTCTGCGGAAGATGAACAGGAATAGCTAGAACCAATGAGAGACTAGCTGGAGGTGTCTGGACGGGCAAATTTAACTCTCATTTCCCACCAGGAAGAGGAAATAACCAAAGGCTCAGCGTGCCGTACCGGAACCAGATTAGGGCCTGAAGCCATCCTGCGGTGTTGCGGCCAGCTCAAAAGAAAGCGAGTTGAAGAAAGGAGCTCAGGGGCACTGTAATTCACAAACCTGCAGAGTTATAAATGACAGGTATCGTCCAAAAATAGACTGAAGTAAGGCTGCCAAGAGGACTTGAAAGCGGGGCAGAATTGCAGGAATCCGATTTCAGGAGGTAGACTGGAATTGCATTGAAAGCATAGGAAAAGAGGCAGAACGTCCACAATCATGCACTTGGCCAAAAAGGGCGTATGCGTTTTTTCCTGAATATATTCAGGAAAAAACGCATACGCCCTTTTTGGCCAACCAAGCAAGCTTGCAAAGGAAATCTGCACTACAATGAAGTCTCACTTCCCCCCGGTCAAAAGGGCCATCTGAAAAAAGTGTAAAATCCAGAAAGGCAGGACAGGCCATGGAGAACTGGGAGCCTTGTTATGCTGATGGGCGGGATGTAAATTGCCAACAACCACTCGGGAGAAGTGTATGGCGTTTCCTGAAACATCTAAAAAACAAAGCAACAGAACCTAGGGCACTTCCACTTATGGTCCTATAGCTTAGGGAAATTAAAATCAAAAAGACACAGCCACCCCAAAGTTTGGAACGGCTCTGTTTACAAGAACCTCGTTTACAGTACAAGTTCAACATCGCAGAAAGTGAAAAATGGATAAAGAAGTTGTGGTATTTACTTACAAAGCAATATCACTCAGCAATGAAATCTGTGTCATCAGGCCCTTAGCAGCACAATGAGTGGATTCAGGTATGATGATTCTAACTGAAGTAAGTCACACAGAAAAAGAAACATCATAAGATATCAGTAATACACGGAATGTAAACTTGGCTACACAGGAACTGAATTACAGAACAGAACAGGGTCTCAAATTTAGAAAACCAACTTATGCTTGCTTAAGGGGAAAGGTGAGTTCGGGTGCTGCATAAAACCAGAGATTGAAATGAGCACAGATAAAGTTCCTTAAGCCAAATATGGAATAGACAAGAGCTACTCCTTGCTCAACGAAATGGACTCAACACCGCATATTAAACGCCTAAGAATGTACCTGATTAGTAAGTATCGTAAAACCTATGGATTGCTATGTCTCCGAAAGAGAATCAAGCGTGTGTACAGGGGCATAAACGCAGCAGTGATAGGATTGGAGATGTTCGGTGAGCAAATGAAGACCCTTTGAAGTCATATTGCATGGTACCCATTCCACGGGTTTCAAATACCCAGGTTTAAGGTATTCTTCCTTCAGCTAAAACATGCATGTGACACCTAGAGTATGATCAACCATGTGATCGGGAGACGTGTTCAAATATGTCTCAGTTTTCCTCCCCTGGTACTTGGGTGCAACATTCCAGATGCTTTACTAACACTCTCCCGACTTGGAGAGTCAGTCCCTTTAACCTCCTGTTTGGCCCAGTTTGCAATTTCTGCGGAAGATGAACAGGAATAGCGAGAACCAATGAGAGACTAGCTGGAGGTGTCTGGACGGGCAAATTTAACTCTCATTTCCCACCAGGAAGAGGAATTAACCAAAGGCTCAGCGTGCCGTGCCAGAACCTGATTAGGGCCTGAAGCCATCCTGCGGTGTTGCGGCCAGGTCACAAGAAAGCGAGTTGAAGAAAGGAGCTCAGGGACACTGTAATTCACAAACCTGCAGACTTATCAATGACAGCTATCGTCCAAAAATAGACTGAAGTAAGGCTGCCAAGAGGACTTGAAAGCGGGGCAGAATTGCAGGAAACCGATTTCAGGAGGTAGACTGGAATTGCATTGAAAGCATAGGAAAAGAGGCAGAACGTCCACAATGATGCACTTGGCCAAAAAGGGCGTATGCGTTTTTTCCTGAATATATTCAGGAAAAAACGCATACGCCCTTTTTGGCCAACCAAGCAAGCTTGCAAAGGAAATCTGCACTACAATGAAGTCTCACTTCCCCCCGGTCAAAAGGGCCATCTGAAAAAAGTGTAAAATCCAGAAAGGCAAGACAGGCCATGGAGAACTGGGAGCCTTGTTATGCTGATGGGCGGGATGTAAATTGCCAACAACCACTCAGGAGAAGTGTATGGTGTTTCCTGAAACATCTAAAAAACAAAGCAACAGAACCTAGGGCACTTCCACTTATGGTCCTATAGCATAGGGAAATTAAAATCAAAAAGACACAGCCACCCCAAAGTTTGGAACGGCTCTGTTTACAAGAACCTCGTTTACAGTACAAGTTCAACATCGCAGAAAGTGAAAAATGGATAAAGAAGTTGTGGTATTTACTTACAAAGCAATATCACTCAGCAATGAAATCTGTGTCATCAGGCCCTTAGCAGCACAATGAGTGGATTCAGGTATGATGATTCTAACTGAAGTAAGTCACACAGAAAAAGAAACATCATAAGATATCAGTAATACACGGAATGTAAACTTGGCTACACAGGAACTGAGTTACAGAACAGAACAGGGACTCAAATTTAGAAAAACAACTTATGCTTGCTTAAGGGTAAAGGTGAGTTGGGGTGCTGCATAAAACCAGAGATTGAAATGAGCACAGATAAAGTTCCTTAAGCCAAATATGGAATAGACAAGAGCTACTCCTTGCTCAACGAAATGGACTCAACACCCCATATTAAACGCCTAAGAATGTACCTGACTAGTAAGTATCTTAAAACCTATGGATTGCTATGTCTCCAAAAGAGAATCAAGCGTGTGTACAGGGGCATAAACGCAGCAGTGATAGGATTGGAGAGGTTTGGTGAGCAAATGAAGACCCTTTGAAGTCATATTGCACGGTACCCATTACACGGGTCTCAACTCTCCAGGTTTAAGGTATTCTTCCTTCAGCTAAAACATGCATGTGGAACCCAAGTATGATCAACCATGTGAACGGGAGACGTGTTCAAATATGTCTCAGTTTTCCTCCCCTGGTACTCGGGTGCAACATTCCAGATGCTTTACTAACACTCTCCCCACTTGGAGAGTCAGCGCCTTTAACCTCCTGTTTGGCCCAGTTTGCAATTTCTGCGGAAGATGAACAGGAATAGCGAGAACCAATGAGAGGCTAGCTGGAGGTGTCTGGACGGGCAAATTTAACTCTCATTTCCCACCAGGAAGAGGAAATAACCAAAGGCTCAGCGTGCCGTGCCGGAACCAGATTAGGGCCTGAAGCCATCCTGCGGTGTTGCGGCCAGCTCAAAAGAAAGCGAGTTGAAGAAAGGAGTTCAGGGGCACTGTAATTCACAAACCTGCAGAGTTATAAATGACAGCTATCGTCCAAACATAGACTGAAGTAAGGCTGCCAAGAGGACTTGAAAGCAGGGCAGAATTGCAGGAAACCGATTTCAGGAGGTAGACTGGAATTGCATTGAAAGCACAGGAAAAGAGGCAGAACGTCCACAATGATGCACTTGGCCAAAAAGGGCGTATGCGTTTTTTCCTGAATATATTCAGGAAAAAATGCATACGCCCTTTTTGGCCAACCAAGCAAGCTTGCAAAGGAAATCTGCACTACAATGAAGTCTCACTTCCCCCCGGTCAAAAGGGCCATCTGAAAAAAGTGTAAAATCCAGAAAGACAAGACAGGCCATGGAGAACTGGGAGCCTTGTTATGCTGATGGGCGGATTGTAAATTGCCAACAACCACTCGGGAGAAGTGTATGCTGTTTCCTGAAACATGTAAAAAACAAAGCAACACAACCTAGGGCACTTCCACTTATGGTCCTATAGCTTAGGGAAATTAAAATCAAAAAGACACAGCCACCCCAAAGTTTGGAATGGCTCTGTTTACAAGAACCTCGTTTACAGTACAAGTTCAACATCGCAGAAAGTGAAAAATGGATAAAGAAGTTGTGGTATTTACTTACAAAGCAATATCACTCAGCAATGAAATCTGTGTCATCAGGCCCTTAGCAGCACAATGAGTGGATTCAGGTACGATGATTCTAACTGAAATAAGTCACACAGAAAAAGAAACACCATAAGATATCACTAATACACGGAATGTAAACTTGGCTACACAGGAACTGAATTCCAAAACAGAACAGGGTCTCAAATTTAGAACCAACTTATGCTTGCTTAAGGGTAAAGGTGAGTTTGGGTGCTGCATAAAACCAGAGATTGAAATGAGCACAGATAAAGTTCCTTAAGCCAAATATGGAATAGACAAGAGCTACTCCTTGCTCAACGAAATGGACTCAACACCCCATATTAAACGCCTAAGAATGTACCTGACTAGTAAGTATCTTAAAACCTATGGATTGCTATGTCTCCAAAAGAGAATCAAGCGTGTGTACAGGGGCATAAACGCAGCAGTGATAGGATTGGAGAGGTTCGGTGAGCAAATGAAGACCCTTTGAAGTCATATTGCATGGTACCCATTACACGGGTCTCAACTCTCCAGGTTTAAGGTATTCTTCCTTCAGCTAAAACATGCATGTGGAACCCAAGTATGATCAACCATGTGAACGGGAGACGTGTTCAAATATGTCTCAGTTTTCCTCCCCTGGTACTCGGGTGCAACATTCCAGACGCTTTACTAACACTCTCCCCACTTGGAGAGTCAGCGCCTTTAACCTCCTGTTTGGCCCAGTTTGCAATTTCTGCGGAAGATGAACAGGAATAGCGAGAACCAATGAGAGACTAGCTGGAGGTGTCTGGACGGGCAAATTTAACTCTCATTTCCCACCAGGAAGAGGAAATAATCAAAGGCTCAGCGTGCCGTGCCGGAACCAGATTAGGGCCTGAAGCCATCCTGCGGTGTTGCGGCCAGGTCACAAGAAAGCAAGTTGAAGAAAGGAGCTCAGGGGCACTGTAATTCACAAACCTGCAGAGTTATAAATGACAGCTATCGTCCAAAAATAGACTGAAGTAAGGCTGCCAAGAGGACTTGAAAGCGGGGCAGAATTGCAGGAAACCGATTTCAGGAGGTAGACTGGAATTGCATTGAAAGCATAGGAAAAGAGGCAGAACGTCCACAATGATGCACTTGGCCAAAAAGGGCGTATGCGTTTTTTCCTGAATATATTCAGGAAAAAACGCATACGCGCTTTTTGGCCAACCAAGCAAGCTTGCAAAGGAAATCTGCACTACAATGAAGTCTCACTTCCCCCCGGTCTAAAGGGCCATCTGAAAAAAGTGTAAAATCCAGAAAGGCAGGACAGGCCATGGAGAACTGGGAGCCTTGTTATGCTGATGGGCGGGATGTAAATTGCCAACAGACACTCGGGAGAAGTGTATGGTGTTTCCTGAAACATCTAAAAAACAAAGCAACAGAGCCTAGGGCACTGCCACTTATGGTCCTATAGCTTAGGGAAATTAAAATCAAAAAGACACAGCCACCCCAAACTTTCGAACGGCTCTGTTTACAAGAACCTCGTTTACAGTACAAGTTCAGCATCGCAGAAAGTGAAAAATGGATAAAGAAGTTGTGGTATTTACTTACAAAGCAATATCACTCAACAATGAAATCTGTGTCATAAGGCCCGTAGCAGCACAATGAGTGGATTCAGGTATGATGATTCTAACTGAAATAAGTCACACAGAAAAGAAACATCATAAGATATCAGTAATACACGGAATGTAAACTTGGCTACACAGGAACTGAATTACAGAACAGAATAGGGTCTCAAATTTAGAAAACCAACTTATGCTTGCTTAAGGGTAAAGGTGAGTTGGGGTGCTGCATAAAACCAGAGATTGAAATGAGCACAGATAAAGTTCCTTAAGTCAAATATGAAATAGACAAGAGCTACTCCTTGCTCAACGAAATGGACTCAACACCGCATATTAAACGCCTAAGAATGTACCTGACTAGTAAGTATCGGAAAACCTATGTATTGCTATGTCTCCAAAAGAGAATCAAGCATGTGTACAGGGGCATAAACGCAGCAGTGATAGGATTGGAGAGGTTCGGTGAGCAAATGAAGACCCTTTGAAGTCATATTGCATGGTACGCATTACACGGGTCTCAACTCTCCAGGTTTAAGGTATTCTTCCTTCAGCTAAAACATGCATGTGGAACCTAGAGTATGATCAACCATGTGATCGGGAGACGTGTTCATATATGTCTCAGTTTTCCTCCCCTGGTACTCGGGTGCAACATTCCAGACGCTTTACTAACACTCTCCCGACTTGGAGAGTCAGTCCCTTTAACCTCCTGTTTGGCCCAGTTTGCAATTTCTGCGGAAGATGAACAGGAATAGCGAGAACCAATGAGAGACTAGCTGGAGGTGTCTGGACGGGCAAATTTAACTCTCATTTCCCACCAGGAAGAGGAATTAACCAAAGGCTCAGCGTGCCGTGCCAGAACCAGATTAGGGCCTGAAGCCATCCTGCGGTGTTGCGGCCAGGTCACAAGAAAGCGAGTTGAAGAAAGGAGCTCAGGGGCACTGTAATTCACAAACCTGCAGACTTATAAATGACAGCTATCGTCCAAAAATAGACTGAAGTAAGGCTGCCAAGAGGACTTGAAAGCAGGGCAGAATTGCAGGAAACCGATTTCAGGAGGTAGACTGGAATTGCATTGCAAGCATAGGAAAAGAGGCAGAACGTCCACAATGATGCACTTGGCCAAAAAGGGCGTATGCGTTTTTTCCTGAATATATTCAGGAAAAAACGCATACGCCCTTTTTGGCCAACCAAGCAAGCTTGCAAAGGAAATCTGCACTACAATGAAGTCTCACTTCCCCCCGGTCAAAAGGGCCATCTGAAAAAAGTGTAAAATCCAGAAAGACAAGACAGGCCATGGAGAACTGGGAGCCTTGTTATGCTGATGGGCGGGATGTAAATTGCCAACAACCACTCGGGAGAAGTGTATGGTGTTTCCTGAAACATGTAAAAAACAAAGCAACAGAACCTAGGGCACTTCCACTTATGGTCCTATAGCTTAGGGAAATTAAAATCAAAAAGACACAGCCACCCCAAAGTTTGGAAAGGCTCTGTTTACAAGAACCTCGTTTACAGTACAAGTTCAACATCGCAGAAAGTGAAAAATGGATAAAGAAGTTGTGGTATTTACTTACAAAGCAATATCACTCAGCAATGAAATCTGTGTCACCAGGCCCTTAGCAGCACAATGAGTGGATTCAGGTACGATGATTCTAACTGAAATAAGTCACACAGAAAAAGAAACATCATAAGATATCACTAATACACGGAATGTAAACTTGGCTACACAGGAACTGAATTCCAAAACAGAACAGTGTCTCAAATTTAGAAAACCAACTTATGCTTGCTTAAGGGTAAAGGTGAGTTGGGGTGCTGCATAAAACCAGAGATTGAAATGAGCACAGATAAAGTTCCTTAAGCCAAATATGGAATAGTCAAGAGCTACTCCTTGCTCAACGAAATGGACTCAACACCGCATATTAAACGCCTAAGAATGTACCTGACTAGTAAGTATCTTAAAACCTATGGATTGCTATGTCTCCAAAAGAGAATCAAGCGTGTGTACAGGGGCATAAACGCAGCAGTGATAGGATTGGAGAGGTTTGGTGAGCAAATGAAGACCCTTTGAAGTCATATTGCACGGTACCCATTACACGGGTCTCAACTCTCCAGGTTTAAGGTATTCTTCCTTCAGCTAAAACATGCATGTGGAACCCAAGTATGATCAACCATGTGAACGGGAGACGTGTTCAAATATGTCTCAGTTTTCCTCCCCTGGTACTCGGGTGCAACATTCCAGATGCTTTACTAACACTCTCCCCACTTGGAGAGTCAGCGCCTTTAACCTCCTGTTTGGCCCAGTTTGCAATTTCTGCGGAAGATGAACAGGAATAGCGAGAACCAATGAGAGGCTAGCTGGAGGTGTCTGGACGGGCAAATTTAACTCTCATTTCCCACCAGGAAGAGGAAATAACCAAAGGCTCAGCGTGCCGTGCCGGAACCAGATTAGGGCCTGAAGCCATCCTGCGGTGTTGCGGCCAGCTCAAAAGAAAGCGAGTTGAAGAAAGGAGTTCAGGGGCACTGTAATTCACAAACCTGCAGAGTTATAAATGACAGCTATCGTCCAAACATAGACTGAAGTAAGGCTGCCAAGAGGACTTGAAAGCAGGGCAGAATTGCAGGAAACCGATTTCAGGAGGTAGACTGGAATTGCATTGAAAGCACAGGAAAAGAGGCAGAACGTCCACAATGATGCACTTGGCCAAAAAGGGCGTATGCGTTTTTTCCTGAATATATTCAGGAAAAAACGCATACGCCCTTTTTGGCCAACCAAGCAAGCTTGCAAAGGAAATCTGCACTACAATGAAGTCTCACTTCCCCCCGGTCAAAAGGGCCATCTGAAAAAAGTGTAAAATCCAGAAAGACAAGACAGGCCATGGAGAACTGGGAGCCTTGTTATGCTGATGGGCGGATTGTAAATTGCCAACAACCACTCGGGAGAAGTGTATGCTGTTTCCTGAAACATGTAAAAAACAAAGCAACACAACCTAGGGCACTTCCACTTATGGTCCTATAGCTTAGGGAAATTAAAATCAAAAAGACACAGCCACCCCAAAGTTTGGAACGGCTCTGTTTACAAGAACCTCGTTTACAGTACAAGTTCAACATCGCAGAAAGTGAAAAATGGATAAAGAAGTTGTGGTATTTACTTACAAAGCAATATCACTCAGCAATGAAATCTGTGTCATCAGGCCCTTAGCAGCACAATGAGTGGATTCAGGTACGATGATTCTAACTGAAATAAGTCACACAGAAAAAGAAACACCATAAGATATCACTAATACACGGAATGTAAACTTGGCTACACAGGAACTGAATTCCAAAACAGAACAGGGTCTCAAATTTAGAAAACCAACTTATGCTTGCTTAAGGGTAAAGGTGAGTTTGGGTGCTGCATAAAACCAGAGATTGAAATGAGCACAGATAAAGTTCCTTAAGCCAAATATGGAATAGACAAGAGCTACTCCTTGCTCAACGAAATGGACTCAACACCCCATATTAAACGCCAAAAATGTACCTGACTAGTAAGTATCTTAAAACCTATGGATTGCTATGTCTCCAAAAGAGAATCAAGCATGTGTACAGGGGCATAAACGCAGCAGTGATAGGATTGGAGAGGTTCGGTGAGCAAATGAAGACCCTTTGAAGTCATATTGCATGGTACCCATTCCACGGGTCTCAACTCTCCAGGTTTAAGGTATTCTTCCTTCAGCTAAAACATGCATGTGGAACCCAAGTACGATCAACCATGTGAACGGGAGACGTGTTCAAATATGTCTCAGTTTTCCTCCCCTGGTACTCGGGTGCAACATTCCAGACGCTTTACTAACACTCTCCCCACTTGGAGAGTCAGTGCCTTTAACCTCCTGTTTGGCCCAGTTTGCAATTTCTGCGGAAGATGAACAGGAATCGCGAGAACCAATGAGAGACTAGCTGGAGGTGTCTGGACGGGCAAATTTAACTCTCATTTCCCACCAGGAAGAGGAATTAACCAAAGGCTCAGCATGCCGTGCCGGAACCAGATTAGGGCCTGAAGCCATCCTGCGGTGTTGCGGCCAGGTCACAAGAAAGCGAGTTGAAGAAAGGAGCTCAGGGGCACTGTAATTCACAAACCTGCAGACTTATAAATGACAGCTATCGTCCAAAAATAGACTGAAGTAAGGCTGCCAAGAGGACTTGAAAGCGGGGCAGAATTGCAGGAAACCGATTTCAGGAGGTAGACTGGAATTGCATTGAAAGCATAGGAAAAGAGGCAGAACGTCCACAATGATGCACTTGGCCAAAAAGGGCGTATGCGTTTTTTCCTGAATATATTCAGGAAAAAACGCATACGCCCTTTTTGGCCAACCAAGCAAGCTTGCAAAGGAAATCTGCACTACAATGAAGTCTCACTTCCCCCCGGTCAAAAGGGCCATCTGAAAAAAGTGTAAAATCCAGAAAGGCAGGACAGGCCATGGACAACTGGGAGCCTTGTTATGCTGATGGGCGGGATGTAAATTGCCAACAACCACTCGGGAGAAGTGTATGGTGTTTCCTGAAACATCTAAAAAACAAAGCAACAGAGCCTAGGGCACTGCCACTTATGGTCCTATAGCTTAGGGAAATTAAAATCAAAAAGACACAGCCACCCCAAACTTTCGAACGGCTCTGTTTACAAGAACCTCGTTTACAGTACAAGTTCAACATCGCAGAAAGTGAAAAATGGATAAAGAAGTTGTGGTATTTACTTACAAAGCAATATCACTCAGCAATGAAATCTGTGTCATCAGGCCCTTAGCAGCACAATGAGTGGATTCAGGTATGATGATTCTAACTGAAATAAGTCACACAGAAAAGAAACATCATAAGATATCAGTAATACACGGAATGTAAACTTGGCTACACAGGAACTGAATTACAGAACAGAACAGGGTCTCAAATTTAGAAAACCAACTTATGCTTGCTTAAGGGTAAAGGTGAGTTGGGGTGCTGCATAAAACCAGAGATTGAAATGAGCACAGATAAAGTTCCTTAAGTCAAATATGGAATAGACAAGAGCTACTCCTTGCTCAACGAAATGGACTCAACACCGCATATTAAACGCCTAAGAATGTACCTGACTAGTAAGTATCGGAAAACCTATGGATTGCTATGTCTCCAAAAGAGAATCAAGCATGTGTACAGGGGCATAAACGCAGCAGTGATAGGATTGGAGAGGTTCGGTGAGCAAATGAAGACCCTTTGAAGTCATATTGCATGGTACGCATTACACGGGTCTCAACTCTCCAGGTTTAAGGTATTCTTCCTTCAGCTAAAACATGCATGTGGAACCTAGAGTATGATCAACCATGTGATCGGGAGACGTGTTCAAATATGTCTCAGTTTTCCTCCCCTGGTACTCGGGTGCAACATTCCAGACGCTTTACTAACACTCTCCCGACTTGGAGAGTCAGTCCCTTTAACCTCCTGTTTGGCCCAGTTTGCAATTTCTGCGGAAGATGAACAGGAATAGCGAGAACCAATAAGGGACTAGCTGGAGGTGTCTGGACGGGCAAATTTAACTCTCATTTCCCACCAGGAAGAGGAATTAACCAAAGGCTCAGCGTGCCGTGCCAGAACCAGATTAGGGCCTGAAGCCATCCTGCGGTGTTGCGGCCAGGTCACAAGAAAGCGACTTGAAGAAAGGAGCTCAGGGGCACTGTAATTCACAAACCTGCAGACTTATAAATGACAGCTATCGTCCAAAAATAGACTGAAGTAAGGCTGCCAAGAGGACTTGAAAGCGGGGCAGAATTGCAGGAAACCGATTTCAGGAGGTAGACTGGAATTGCATTGAAAGCATAGGAAAAGAGGCAGAACGTCCACAATGATGCACTTGGCCAAAAAGGGCGTATGCGTTTTTTCCTGAATATATTCAGGAAAAAACGCATACGCCCTTTTTGGCCAACCAAGCAAGCTTGCAAAGGAAATCTGCACTACAATGAAGTCTCACTTCCCCCCGGTCAAAAGGGCCATCTGAAAAAAGTGTAAAATCCAGAAAGGCAGGACAGGCCATGGAGAACTGGGAGCCTTGTTATGCTGATGGGCGGGATGTAAATTGCCAACAGACACTCCGGAGAAGTGTATGGTGTTTCCTGAAACATCTAAAAAACAAAGCAACAGAACCTAGGGCACTTCCACTTATGGTCCTATAGCTTAGGGAAATTAAAATCAAAAAGACACAGCCACCCCAAAGTTTGGAACGGCTCTGTTTACAAGAACCTCGTTTACAGTACAAGTTCAACATCGCAGAAAGTGAAAAATGGATAAAGAAGTTGTGGTATTTACTTACAAAGCAATATCACTCAGCAATGAAATCTGTGTCATCAGGCCCTTAGCAGCACAATGAGTGGATTCAGGTATGATGATTCTAACTGAAGTAAGTCACACAGAAAAAGAAACATCATAAGATATCAGTAATACACGGAATGTAAACTTGGCTACACAGGAACTGAATTACAGAACAGAACAGGGATTCAAATTTAGAAAACCAACTTATGCTTGCTTAAGGGTAAAGGTGAGTTGGGGTGCTGCATAAAACCAGAGATTGAAATGAGCACAGATAAAGTTCCTTAAGTCAAATATGGAATAGACAAGAGCTACTCCTTGCTCAACGAAATGGACTCAACACCGCATATTAAACGCCTAATAATGTACCTGACTAGTAAGTATCTTAAAACCTATGGATTGCTATGTCTCCAAAAGAGAATCAAGCGTGTGTACAGGGGAATAAACGCAGCAGTGATAGGATTGGAGAGGTTCGGTGAGCAAATGAAGACCCTTTGAAGTCATATTGCATGGTACCCATTCCACGGGTTTCAACTACCCAGGTTTAAGGTATTCTTCCTTCAGCTAAAACATGCATGTGGAACCTAGAGTATGATCAACCATGTGATCGGGAGACGTGTTCAAATATGTCAGTTTTCGTACCCTGGTACTCGGGTGCAACATTCCAGACGCTTTACTAACACTCTCCCCACTTGGAGAGTCAGTCCCTTTAACCTCCTGTTTGGCCCAGTTTGCAATTTCTGCGGAAGATGAACAGGAATAGCAAGAACCAATGAGAGGCTAGCTGGAGGTGTCTGGACGGGCAAATTTAACTCTCATTTCCCAACAGAAAGAGGAAATAACCAAAGGCTCAGCGTGCCGTACCGGAACCAGATTAGGGCCTGAAGCCATCCTGCGGTGTTGCGGCCAGGTCACAAGAAAGCGAGTTGAAGAAAGGAGCTCACGGGTACTGTAATTCACAAACCTGCAGACTTATAAATGACAGCTATCGTCCAAAAATAGACTGAAGTAAGGCTGCCAAGAGGACTTGAAAGCGGGGCAGAATTGCAGGAAACCGATTTCAGGAGGTAGACTGGAATTGCATTGAAAGCATAGGAAAAGAGGCAGAACGTCCACAATGATGCACTTGGCCAAAAAGGGCGTATGCGTTTTTTCCTGAATATATTCAGGAAAAAACGCATACGCCCTTTTTGGCCAACCAAGCAAGCTTGCAAAGGAAATCTGCACTACAATGAAGTCTCACTTCCCCCCGGTCAAAAGGGCCATCTGAAAAAAGTGTAAAATCCAGAAAGGCAGGACAGGCCATGGACAACTGGGAGCCTTGTTATGCTGATGGGCGGGATGTAAATTGCCAACAACCACTCGGGAGAAGTGTATGGTGTTTCCTGAAACATCTAAAAAACAAAGCAACAGAGCCTAGGGCACTGCCACTTATGGTCCTATAGCTTAGGGAAATTAAAATCAAAAAGACACAGCCACCCCAAACTTTCGAACGGCTCTGTTTACAAGAACCTCGTTTACAGTACAAGTTCAACATCGCAGAAAGTGAAAAATGGATAAAGAAGTTGTGGTATTTACTTACAAAGCAATATCACTCAGCAATGAAATCTGTGTCATCAGGCCCATAGCAGCACAATGAGTGGATTCAGGTATGATGATTCTAACTGAAATAAGTCACACAGAAAAGAAACATCATAAGATATCAGTAATACACGGAATGTAAACTTGGCTACACAGGAACTGAATTACAGAACAGAACAGGGTCTCAAATTTAGAAAACCAACTTATGCTTGCTTAAGGGTAAAGGTGAGTTGGGGTGCTGCATAAAACCAGAGATTGAAATGAGCACAGATAAAGTTCCTTAAGTCAAATATGGAATAGACAAGAGCTACTCCTTGCTCAACGAAATGGACTCAACACCGCATATTAAACGCCTAAGAATGTACCTGACTAGTAAGTATCGGAAAACCTATGTATTGCTATGTCTCCAAAAGAGAATCAAGCATGTGTACAGGGGCATAAACGCAGCAGTGATAGGATTGGAGAGGTTCGGTGAGCAAATGAAGACCCTTTGAAGTCATATTGCATGGTACGCATTACACGGGTCTCAACTCTCCAGGTTTAAGGTATTCTTCCTTCAGCTAAAACATGCATGTGGAACCTAGAGTATGATCAACCATGTGATCGGGAGACGTGTTCATATATGTCTCAGTTTTCCTCCCCTGGTACTCGGGTGCAACATTCCAGACGCTTTACTAACACTCTCCCGACTTGGAGAGTCAGTCCCTTTAACCTCCTGTTTGGCCCAGTTTGCAATTTCTGCGGAAGATGAACAGGAATAGCGAGAACCAATGAGAGACTAGCTGGAGGTGTCTGGACGGGCAAATTTAACTCTCATTTCCCACCAGGAAGAGGAATTAACCAAAGGCTCAGCGTGCCGTGCCAGAACCAGATTAGGGCCTGAAGCCATCCTGCGGTGTTGCGGCCAGGTCACAAGAAAGCGAGTTGAAGAAAGGAGCTCAGGGGCACTGTAATTCACAAACCTGCAGACTTATAAATGACAGCTATCGTCCAAAAATAGACTGAAGTAAGGCTGCCAAGAGGACTTGAAAGCAGGGCAGAATTGCAGGAAACCGATTTCAGGAGGTAGACTGGAATTGCATTGCAAGCATAGGAAAAGAGGCAGAACGTCCACAATGATGCACTTGGCCAAAAAGGGCGTATGCGTTTTTTCCTGAATATATTCAGGAAAAAACGCATACGCCCTTTTTGGCCAACCAAGCAAGCTTGCAAAGGAAATCTGCACTACAATGAAGTCTCACTTCCCCCCGGTCAAAAGGGCCATCTGAAAAAAGTGTAAAATCCAGAAAGACAAGACAGGCCATGGAGAACTGGGAGCCTTGTTATGCTGATGGGCGGGATGTAAATTGCCAACAACCACTCGGGAGAAGTGTATGGTGTTTCCTGAAACATGTAAAAAACAAAGCAACAGAACCTAGGGCACTTCCACTTATGGTCCTATAGCTTAGGGAAATTAAAATCAAAAAGACACAGCCACCCCAAAGTTTGGAAAGGCTCTGTTTACAAGAACCTCGTTTACAGTACAAGTTCAACATCGCAGAAAGTGAAAAATGGATAAAGAAGTTGTGGTATTTACTTACAAAGCAATATCACTCAGCAATGAAATCTGTGTCATCAGGCCCTTAGCAGCACAATGAGTGGATTCAGGTACGATGATTCTAACTGAAATAAGTCACACAGAAAAAGAAACATCATAAGATATCACTAATACACGGAATGTAAACTTGGCTACACAGGAACTGAATTCCAAAACAGAACAGTGTCTCAAATTTAGAAAACCAACTTATGCTTGCTTAAGGGTAAAGGTGAGTTGGGGTGCTGCATAAAACCAGAGATTGAAATGAGCACAGATAAAGTTCCTTAAGCCAAATATGGAATAGTCAAGAGCTACTCCTTGCTCAACGAAATGGACTCAACACCCCATATTAAACGCCTAAGAATGTACCTGACTAGTAAGTATCTTAAAACCTATGGATTGCTATGTCTCCAAAAGAGAATCAAGCGTGTGTACAGGGGCATAAACGCAGCAGTGATAGGATTGGAGAGGTTTGGTGAGCAAATGAAGACCCTTTGAAGTCATATTGCACGGTACCCATTACACGGGTCTCAACTCTCCAGGTTTAAGGTATTCTTCCTTCAGCTAAAACATGCATGTGGAACCCAAGTATGATCAACCATGTGAACGGGAGACGTGTTCAAATATGTCTCAGTTTTCCTCCCCTGGTACTCGGGTGCAACATTCCAGATGCTTTACTAACACTCTCCCCACTTGGAGAGTCAGCGCCTTTAACCTCCTGTTTGGCCCAGTTTGCAATTTCTGCGGAAGATGAACAGGAATAGCGAGAACCAATGAGAGGCTAGCTGGAGGTGTCTGGACGGGCAAATTTAACTCTCATTTCCCACCAGGAAGAGGAAATAACCAAAGGCTCAGCGTGCCGTGCCGGAACCAGATTAGGGCCTGAAGCCATCCTGCGGTGTTGCGGCCAGCTCAAAAGAAAGCGAGTTGAAGAAAGGAGTTCAGGGGCACTGTAATTCACAAACCTGCAGAGTTATAAATGACAGCTATCGTCCAAACATAGACTGAAGTAAGGCTGCCAAGAGGACTTGAAAGCAGGGCAGAATTGCAGGAAACCGATTTCAGGAGGTAGACTGGAATTGCATTGAAAGCACAGGAAAAGAGGCAGAACGTCCACAATGATGCACTTGGCCAAAAAGGGCGTATGCGTTTTTTCCTGAATATATTCAGGAAAAAACGCATACGCCCTTTTTGGCCAACCAAGCAAGCTTGCAAAGGAAATCTGCACTAGAATGAAGTCTCACTTCCCCCCGGTCAAAAGGGCCATCTGAAAAAAGTGTAAAATCCAGAAAGACAAGACAGGCCATGGAGAACTGGGAGCCTTGTTATGCTGATGGGCGGATTGTAAATTGCCAACAACCACTCGGGAGAAGTGTATGCTGTTTCCTGAAACATGTAAAAAACAAAGCAACACAACCTAGGGCACTTCCACTTATGGTCCTATAGCTTAGGGAAATTAAAATCAAAAAGACACAGCCACCCCAAAGTTTGGAACGGCTCTGTTTACAAGAACCTCGTTTACAGTACAAGTTCAACATCGCAGAAAGTGAAAAATGGATAAAGAAGTTGTGGTATTTACTTACAAAGCAATATCACTCAGCAATGAAATCTGTGTCATCAGGCCCTTAGCAGCACAATGAGTGGATTCAGGTATGATGATTCTAACTGAAATAAGTCACACAGAAAAAGAAACACCATAAGATATCACTAATACACGGAATGTAAACTTGGCTACACAGGAACTGAATTCCAAAACAGAACAGGGTCTCAAATTTAGAAAACCAACTTATGCTTGCTTAAGGGTAAAGGTGAGTTTGGGTGCTGCATAAAACCAGAGATTGAAATGAGCACAGATAAAGTTCCTTAAGCCAAATATGGAATAGACAAGAGCTACTCCTTGCTCAACGAAATGGACTCAACACCCCATATTAAACGCCAAAAATGTACCTGACTAGTAAGTATCTTAAAACCTATGGATTGCTATGTCTCCAAAAGAGAATCAAGCATGTGTACAGGGGCATAAACGCAGCAGTGATAGGATTGGAGAGGTTCGGTGAGCAAATGAAGACCCTTTGAAGTCATATTGCATGGTACCCATTCCACGGGTCTCAACTCTCCAGGTTTAAGGTATTCTTCCTTCAGCTAAAACATGCATGTGGAACCCAAGTACGATCAACCATGTGAACGGGAGACGTGTTCAAATATGTCTCAGTTTTCCTCCCCTGGTACTCGGGTGCAACATTCCAGACGCTTTACTAACACTCTCCCCACTTGGAGAGTCAGTGCCTTTAACCTCCTGTTTGGCCCAGTTTGCAATTTCTGCGGAAGATGAACAGGAATCGCGAGAACCAATGAGAGACTAGCTGGAGGTGTCTGGACGGGCAAATTTAACTCTCATTTCCCACCAGGAAGAAGAATTAACCAAAGGCTCAGCATGCCGTGCCGGAACCAGATTAGGGCCTGAAGCCATCCTGCGGTGTTGCGGCCAGGTCACAAGAAAGCGAGTTGAAGAAAGGAGCTCAGGGGCACTGTAATTCACAAACCTGCAGACTTATAAATGACAGCTATCGTCCAAAAATAGACTGAAGTAAGGCTGCCAAGAGGACTTGAAAGCGGGGCAGAATTGCAGGAAACCGATTTCAGGAGGTAGACTGGAATTGCATTGAAAGCATAGGAAAAGAGGCAGAACGTCCACAATGATGCACTTGGCCAAAAAGGGCGTATGCGTTTTTTCCTGAATATATTCAGGAAAAAACGCATACGCCCTTTTTGGCCAACCAAGCAAGCTTGCAAAGGAAATCTGCACTACAATGAAGTCTCACTTCCCCCCGGTCAAAAGGGCCATCTGAAAAAAGTGTAAAATCCAGAAAGGCAGGACAGGCCATGGACAACTGGGAGCCTTGTTATGCTGATGGGCGGGATGTAAATTGCCAACAACCACTCGGGAGAAGTGTATGGTGTTTCCTGAAACATCTAAAAAACAAAGCAACAGAGCCTAGGGCACTGCCACTTATGGTCCTATAGCTTAGGGAAATTAAAATCAAAAAGACACAGCCACCCCAAACTTTCGAACGGCTCTGTTTACAAGAACCTCGTTTACAGTACAAGTTCAACATCGCAGAAAGTGAAAAATGGATAAAGAAGTTGTGGTATTTACTTACAAAGCAATATCACTCAGCAATGAAATCTGTGTCATCAGGCCCATAGCAGCACAATGAGTGGATTCAGGTATGATGATTCTAACTGAAATAAGTCACACAGAAAAGAAACATCATAAGATATCAGTAATACACGGAATGTAAACTTGGCTACACAGGAACTGAATTACAGAACAGAACAGGGTCTCAAATTTAGAAAACCAACTTATGCTTGCTTAAGGGTAAAGGTGAGTTGGGGTGCTGCATAAAACCAGAGATTGAAATGAGCACAGATAAAGTTCCTTAAGTCAAATATGGAATAGACAAGAGCTACTCCTTGCTCAACGAAATGGACTCAACACCGCATATTAAACGCCTAAGAATGTACCTGACTAGTAAGTATCGGAAAACCTATGGATTGCTATGTCTCCAAAAGAGAATCAAGCATGTGTACAGGGGCATAAACGCAGCAGTGATAGGATTGGAGAGGTTCGGTGAGCAAATGAAGACCCTTTGAAGTCATATTGCATGGTACGCATTACACGGGTCTCAACTCTCCAGGTTTAAGGTATTCTTCCTTCAGCTAAAACATGCATGTGGAACCTAGAGTATGATCAACCATGTGATCGGGAGACGTGTTCAAATATGTCTCAGTTTTCCTCCCCTGGTACTCGGGTGCAACATTCCAGACGCTTTACTAACACTCTCCCGACTTGGAGAGTCAGTCCCTTTAACCTCCTGTTTGGCCCAGTTTGCAATTTCTGCGGAAGATGAACAGGAATAGCGAGAACCAATAAGGGACTAGCTGGAGGTGTCTGGACGGGCAAATTTAACTCTCATTTCCCACCAGGAAGAGGAATTAACCAAAGGCTCAGCGTGCCGTGCCAGAACCAGATTAGGGCCTGAAGCCATCCTGCGGTGTTGCGGCCAGGTCACAAGAAAGCGACTTGAAGAAAGGAGCTCAGGGGCACTGTAATTCACAAACCTGAAGACTTATAAATGACAGCTATCGTCCAAAAATAGACTGAAGTAAGGCTGCCAAGAGGACTTGAAAGCGGGGCAGAATTGCAGGAAACCGATTTCAGGAGGTAGACTGGAATTGCATTGAAAGCATAGGAAAAGAGGCAGAACGTCCACAATGATGCACTTGGCCAAAAAGGGCGTATGCGTTTTTTCCTGAATATATTCAGGAAAAAACGCATACGCCCTTTTTGGCCAACCAAGCAAGCTTGCAAAGGAAATCTGCACTACAATGAAGTCTCACTTCCCCCCGGTCAAAAGGGCCATCTGAAAAAAGTGTAAAATCCAGAAAGGCAGGACAGGCCATGGAGAACTGGGAGCCTTGTTATGCTGATGGGCGGGATGTAAATTGCCAACAGACACTCGGGAGAAGTGTATGGTGTTTCCTGAAACATCTAAAAAACAAAGCAACAGAACCTAGGGCACTTCCACTTATGGTCCTATAGCTTAGGGAAATTAAAATCAAAAAGACACAGCCACCCCAAAGTTTGGAACGGCTCTGTTTACAAGAACCTCGTTTACAGTACAAGTTCAACATCGCAGAAAGTGAAAAATGGATAAAGAAGTTGTGGTATTTACTTACAAAGCAATATCACTCAGCAATGAAATCTGTGTCATCAGGCCCTTAGCAGCACAATGAGTGGATTCAGGTATGATGATTCTAACTGAAGTAAGTCACACAGAAAAAGAAACATCATAAGATATCAGTAATACACGGAATGGAAACTTGGCTACACAGGAACTGAATTACAGAACAGAACAGGGTCTCAAATTTAGAAAACCAACTTATGCTTGCTTAAGGGTAAAGGTGAGTTGGGGTGCTGCATAAAACCAGAGATTGAAATGAGCACAGATAAAGTTCCTTAAGTCAAATATGGAATAGACAAGAGCTACTCCTTGCTCAACGAAATGGACTCAACACCGCATATTAAACGCCTAATAATGTACCTGACTAGTAAGTATCTTAAAACCTATGGATTGCTATGTCTCCAAAAGAGAATCAAGCGTGTGTACAGGGGAATAAACGCAGCAGTGATAGGATTGGAGAGGTTCGGTGAGCAAATGAAGACCCTTTGAAGTCATATTGCATGGTACCCATTCCACGGGTTTCAACTACCCAGGTTTAAGGTATTCTTCCTTCAGCTAAAACATGCATGTGGAACCTAGAGTATGATCAACCATGTGATCGGGAGACGTGTTCAAATATGTCAGTTTTCGTACCCTGGTACTCGGGTGCAACATTCCAGACGCTTTACTAACACTCTCCCCACTTGGAGAGTCAGTCCCTTTAACCTCCTGTTTGGCCCAGTTTGCAATTTCTGCGGAAGATGAACAGGAATAGCAAGAACCAATGAGAGGCTAGCTGGAGGTGTCTGGACGGGCAAATTTAACTCTCATTTCCCACCAGAAAGAGGAAATAACCAAAGGCTCAGCGTGCCGTACCGGAACCAGATTAGGGCCTGAAGCCATCCTGCGGTGTTGCGGCCAGGTCACAAGAAAGCGAGTTGAAGAAAGGAGCTCAGGGGCACTGTAATTCACAAACCTGAAGACTTATAAATGACAGCTATCGTCCAAAAATAGACTGAAGTAAGGCTGCCAAGAGGACTTGAAAGCGGGGCAGAATTGCAGGAAACCGATTTCAGGAGGTAGACTGGAATTGCATTGAAAGCATAGGAAAAGAGGCAGAACGTCCACAATGATGCACTTGGACAAAAAGGGCGTATGCGTTTTTTCCTGAATATATTCAGGAAAAAACGCATACGCCCTTTTTGGCCAACCAAGCAAGCTTGCAAAGGAAATCTGCACTACAATGAAGTCTCACTTCCCCCCGGTCAAAAGGGCCATCTGAAAAAAGTGTAAAATCCAGAAAGGCAGGACAGGCCATGGAGAACTGGGAGCCTTGTTATGCTGATGGGCGGGATGTAAATTGCCAACAGACACTGGGGAGAAGTGTATGGTGTTTCCTGAAACATCTAAAAAACAAAGCAACAGAGCCTAGGGCACTGCCACTTATGGTCCTATAGCTTAGGGAAATTAAAATCAAAAAGACACAGCCACCCCAAAGTTTGGGACGCCTCTGTTTACAAGAACCTCGTTTACAGTACAAGTTCAACATCGCAGAAAGTGAAAAATGGATAAAGAACTTGTGGTACTTACGTACAATGCAGTATCACTCAGCAATGAAATCTATGTCATCAGGCCCGTAGCAGCATAATGAGTGGATTCAGGTACGATGATTCTAACTGAAATAAGTCACACAGAAAAAGAAACATCATAAGATATCACTAATACACGGAATGTAAACTTGGCTACACAGGAACTGAATTACAGAACAGAACAGGGTCTCAAATTTAGAAAACCAACTTATGCTTGCTTAAGGGGAAAGGTGAGTTGGGGTGCTGCATAAAACCAGAGATTGAAATGAGCACAGATAAAGTTCCTTAAGCCAAATATGGAATAGACAAGAGCTACTCCTTGCTCAACGAAATGGACTCAAAACCCCATATTAAACCCCAAAGAATGTACCTGACTAGTAAGTATCTTAAAACCTATGGATTGCTATGTCTCCAAAAGAGAATCAAGCGTGTGTACAGGGGCATAAACGCAGCAGTGATAGGATTGGAGAGGTTCGGTGAGCAAATGAAGACCCTTTGAAGTCATATTGCATGGTACCCATTCCACGGGTCTCAACTCTCCAGGTTTAAGGTATTCTTCCTTCAGCTAAAACATGCATGTGGAACCCAAGTATGATCAACCATGTGAATGGGAGACGTGTTCAAATATGTCTCAGTTTTCCTCCCCTGGTACTCGGGTGCAATATTCCAGACGCTTTAGTAACACTCTCCCCACTTGGAGAGTCAGCGCCTTTAACCTCCTGTTTGGCCCAGTTTGCAATTTCTGCGGAAGATGAACAGGAATAGCGAGAACCAATGAGAGGCTAACTGGAGGTGTCTGGACGGGCAAATTTAACTCTCATTTCCCAACAGGAAGAGGAAATAACCAAAGGCTCAGCGTGCCGTACCGGAACCAGATTAGGGCCTGAAGCCACCCTGCGGTGTTTCGGCCAGCTCAAAAGAAAGCGAGTTGAAGAAAGGAGCTCAGGGGCACTGTAATTCACAAACCTGCAGAGTTATAAATGACAGCTATCGTCCAAAAATAGACTGAAGTAAGGCTGCCAAGAGCACTTGAAAGCGGGGCAGAATTGCAGGAAACCGATTTCAGGAGGTAGACTGGAATTGCATTGAAAGCATAGGAAAAGAGGCAGAACGTCCACAATGATGCACTTGGCCAAAAAGGGCGTATGCGTTTTTTCCTGAATATATTCAGGAAAAAACGCATACGCCCTTTTTGGCCAACCAAGCAAGCTTGCAAAGGAAATCTGCACTACAATGAAGTCTCACTTCCCCCCGGTCAAAAGGGCCATCTGAAAAAAGTGTAAAATCCAGAAAGGCAGGACAGGCCATGGAGAACTGGGAGCCTTGTTATGCTGATGGGCGGGATGTAAATTGCCAACAACCACTCGGGAGAAGTGTATGGTGTTTCCTGAAACATCTAAAAAACAAAGCAACAGAGCCTAGGGCACTGCCACTTATGGTCCTATAGCTTAGGGAAATTAAAATCAAAAAGACACAGCCACCCCAAAATTTGGAACGGCTCTGTTTACAAGAACCTCGTTTACAGTACAAGTTCAACATCGCAGAAAGTGAAAAATGGATAAAGAAGTTGTGGTATTTACTTACAAAGCAATATCACTGAGCAATGAAATCTGTGTCATCAGGCCCTTAGCAGCACAATGAGTGGATATAGGTATGATGATTCTAACTGAAGTAAGTCACACAGAAAAAGAAACATCATAAGATATCAGTAATACATGGAATGTAAACTTGGCTACACAGGAACTGAATTACAGAACAGAACAGGGTCTCAAATTTAGAAAACCAACTTATGCTTGCTTAAGGGTAAAGGTGAGTTGGGGTGCTGCATAAAACCAGAGATTGAAATGAGCACAGATAAAGTTCCTTAAGCCAAATATGGAATAGACAAGAGCTACTCCTTGCTCAACGAAATGGACTCAACACCCCATATTAAACGCCTAAGAATGTACCTGACTAGTAAGTATCTTAAAACCTATGGATTGCTATGTCTCCGAAAGAGAATCAAGCATGTGTACAGGGGCATAAACGCAGCAGTGATAGGATTGGAGAGGTTCGGTGAGCAAATGAAGACCCTTTGAAGTCATATTGCATGGTACCCATTACACGGGTCTTAACTCTCCACGTTTAAGGTATTCTTCCTTCAGCTAAAACATGCATGTGGAACCCAAGTATGATCAACCATGTGAACGGTGGACGTGTTCAAATATGTCTCAGTTTTCCTCCCCTGGTACTCGGGTGCAACACTCCAGACGCTTTACTAACACTCTCCCCACTTGGAGAGTCAGCGCCTTTAACCTCCTGTTTGGCCCAGTTTGCAATTTCTGCGGAAGATGAACAGGAATAGCGAGAACCAATGAGAGACTAGCTGGAGGTGTCTGGACGGGCAAATTTAACTCTCATTTCCCACCAGGAAGAGGAAATAACCAAAGGCTCAGCGTGCCGTGCTGGAACCAGATTAGGGCCTGAAGCCATCCTGCGGTGTTGCGGCCAGGTCACAAGAAAGCAAGTTGAAGAAAGGAGCTCAGGGGCACTGTAATTCACAAACCTGCAGAGTTATAAATGACAGCTATCGTCCTAAAATACACTGAAGTAAGGCTGCCAAGAGGACTTGAAAGCGGGGCAGAATTGCAGGAAACTGATTTCAGGAGGTAGACTGGAATTGCATTGAAAGCATAGGAAAAGAGGCAGAACGTCCACAATGATGCACTTGGCCAAAAAGGGCGTATGCGTTTTTTCCTGAATATATTCAGGAAAAAACGCATACGCCCTTTTTGGCCAACCAAGCAAGCTTGCAAAGGAAATCTGCATTACAATGAAGTCTCACTTCCCCCCTGTCAAAAGGGCCATCTGAAAAAAGTGTAAAATCCAGAAAGGCACGATAGGCCATTAAGAACTGGGAGCCTTGTTATGCTGATGGGCGGGATGTAAATTGCCAACAACCACTCGGGAGAAGTGTATGGTGTTTCCTGAAACATCTAAAAAACAAAGCAACAGAGCCTAGGGCACTTCCACTTACGGTCCTATAGCTTAGGGAAATTAAAATCAAAAAGACACAGCCACCCCAAAGTTTGGGACGCCTCCGTTTACAAGAACCTCGTTTACCATACAAGTTCAATATCACAGAAAGTGAAAAATGGATAAAGAACTTGTGGTACTTACGTACAATGCAATATCACTCAGCAATGAAATCTATGTCATCAGGCCCGTAGCAGCATAATGAGTGGATTCAGGTACGATGATTCTAACTGAAATAAGTCACACAGAAAAAGAAACATCATAAGATATCACTAATACACGGAATGTAAACTTGGCTACACAGGAACTGCATTCCAAAACAGAACAGGGTCTCAAATTTAGAAAACCAACTTATGCTTGTTTAAGGGGAAAGGTGAGTTGGGGTGCTGCATAAAACCAGAGATTGAAATGAGCACAGATAAAGTTCCTTAAGCCAAATATGGAATAGACAAGAGCTACTCCTTGCTCAACGAAATGGACTCAACACCCCATATTAAACGCCTAAGAATGTACCTGACTAGTAAGTATCTTAAAACCTATGGATTGCTATGTCTCCAAAAGAGAATCAAGCGTGTGTACAGGGGCATAAACGCAGCAGTGATAGGATTGGAGAGGTTCGGTGAGCAAATGAAGACCCTTTGAAGTCATATTGCATGGTACCCATTCCACGGGTCTCAACTCTCCAGTTTTAAGGTATTCTTCCTTCAGCTAAAACATGCATGTGGAACCCAAGTATGATCAACCATGTGAACGGGAGACGTGTTCAAATATGTCTCAGTTTTCCTCCCCTGGTACTCGGGTGCAACATTCCAGACGCTTTACTAACACTCTCCCCACTTGGAGAGTCAGCGCCTTTAACCTCCTGTTTGGCCCAGTTTGCAATTTCTGCGGAAGATGAACAGGAATAGCGAGAACCAATGAGAGGCTAGCTGAAGGTGTCTGGACTGGCAAATTTAACTCTCATTTCCCACCAGGAAGAGGAATTAACCAAAGGCTCAGCGTGCCGTGCCAGAACCAGATTAGGGCCTGAAGCCATCCTGCGGTGTTGCGGCCAGCTCAAAAGAAAGCGAGTCGAAGAAAGGAGCTCAGGGGCACTGTAATTCACAAACCTGCAGAGTTATAAATGACAGCTATCGTCCAAAAATAGACTGAAGTAAGGCTGCCAAGAGGACTTGAAAGCAGGGCAGAATTGCAGGAAACCGATTTCAGGAGGTAGACTGGAATTGCATTGAAAGCATAGGAAAAGAGGCAGAACGTCCACAATGATGCACTTGGCCAAAAAGGGCGTATGCGTTTTGTCCTGAATATATTCAGGAAAAAACGCATACGCCCTTTTTGGCCAACCAAGCAAGCTTGCAAAGGAAATCTGCACTACAATGAAGTCTCACTTCCCCCCGGTCAAGAGGGCCATCTGAAAAAAGTGTAAAATCCAGAAAGGCAGGACAGGCCATGGAGAACTGGGAGCCTTGTTATGCTGATGGGCGGGATGTAAATTGCCAACAACCACTCGGGAGAAGTGTATGGTGTTTCCTGAAACATCTAAAAAACAAAGCAACAGAACCTAGGGCACTTCCACTTATGGTCCTATAGCTTAGGGAAATTAAATTCAAAAAGACACAGCCACCCCAAAGTTTGGAACAGCTCTGTTTACAAGAACCTCGTTTACAGTACAAGTTCAACATCGCAGAAAGTGAAAAATGGATAAAGAACTTGTGGTACTTACGTACAATGCAGTATCACTCAGCAATGAAATCTATGTCATCAGGCCCGTAGCAGCATAATGAGTGGATTCAGGTACGATGATTCTAACTGAAATAAGTCACACAGAAAAAGAAACATCATAAGATATCACTAATACACGGAATGTAAACTTGGCTACACAGGAACTGCATTCCAAAACAGAACAGGGTCTCAAATTTAGAAAACCAACTTATGCTTGCTTAAGGGGAAAGGTGAGTTGGGGTGCTGCATAAAACCAGAGATTGAAATGAGCACAGATAAAGTTCCTTAAGCCAAATATGGAATAGACAAGAGCTACTCCTTGCTCAACGAAATGGACTCAACACCGCATATTAAACGCCTAAGAATGTACCTGACTAGTAAGTATCTTAAAACCTATGGATTGCTATGTCTCCGAAAGAGAATCAAGCATGTGTACAGGGGCATAAACGCAGCAGTGATAGGATTGGAGAGGTTCGGTGAGCAAATGAAGACCCTTTGAAGTCATATTGCATGGTACCCATTCCACGGGTCTCAACTCTCCAGGTTTAAGGTATTCTTCCTTCAGCTAAAACATGCATGTGGAACCCAAGTACGATCAACCATGTGAACGGGAGACGTGTTCAAATATGTCTCAGTTTTCCTCCCCTGGTACTCGGGTGCAACATTCCAGACGCTTTACTAACACTCTCCCCACTTGGAGAGTCAGTGCCTTTAACCTCCTGTTTGGCCCAGTTTGCAATTTCTGCGGAAGATGAACAGGAATCGCGAGAACCAATGAGAGACTAGCTGGAGGTGTCTGGACGGGCAAATTTAACTCTCATTTCCCACCAGGAAGAGGAATTAACCAAAGGCTCAGCATGCCGTGCCGGAACCAGATTAGGGCCTGAAGCCATCCTGCGGTGTTGCGGCCAGGTCACAAGAAAGCGAGTTGAAGAAAGGAGCTCAGGGGCACTGTAATTCACAAACCTGCAGACTTATAAATGACAGCTATCGTCCAAAAATAGACTGAAGTAAGGCTGCCAAGAGGACTTGAAAGCGGGGCAGAATTGCAGGAAACCGATTTCAGGAGGTAGACTGGAATTGCATTGAAAGCATAGGAAAAGAGGCAGAACGTCCACAATGATGCACTTGGCCAAAAAGGGCGTATGCGTTTTTTCCTGAATATATTCAGGAAAAAACGCATACGCCCTTTTTGGCCAACCAAGCAAGCTTGCAAAGGAAATCTGCACTACAATGAAGTCTCACTTCCCCCCGGTCAAAAGGGCCATCTGAAAAAAGTGTAAAATCCAGAAAGGCAGGACAGGCCATGGACAACTGGGAGCCTTGTTATGCTGATGGGCGGGATGTAAATTGCCAACAACCACTCGGGAGAAGTGTATGGTGTTTCCTGAAACATCTAAAAAACAAAGCAACAGAGCCTAGGGCACTGCCACTTATGGTCCTATAGCTTAGGGAAATTAAAATCAAAAAGACACAGCCACCCCAAACTTTCGAACGGCTCTGTTTACAAGAACCTCGTTTACAGTACAAGTTCAACATCGCAGAAAGTGAAAAATGGATAAAGAAGTTGTGGTATTTACTTACAAAGCAATATCACTCAGCAATGAAATCTGTGTCATCAGGCCCATAGCAGCACAATGAGTGGATTCAGGTATGATGATTCTAACTGAAATAAGTCACACAGAAAAGAAACATCATAAGATATCAGTAATACACGGAATGTAAACTTGGCTACACAGGAACTGAATTACAGAACAGAACAGGGTCTCAAATTTAGAAAACCAACTTATGCTTGCTTAAGGGTAAAGGTGAGTTGGGGTGCTGCATAAAACCAGAGATTGAAATGAGCACAGATAAAGTTCCTTAAGTCAAATATGGAATAGACAAGAGCTACTCCTTGCTCAACGAAATGGACTCAACACCGCATATTAAACGCCTAAGAATGTACCTGACTAGTAAGTATCGGAAAACCTATGGATTGCTATGTCTCCAAAAGAGAATCAAGCATGTGTACAGGGGCATAAACGCAGCAGTGATAGGATTGGAGAGGTTCGGTGAGCAAATGAAGACCCTTTGAAGTCATATTGCATGGTACGCATTACACGGGTCTCAACTCTCCAGGTTTAAGGTATTCTTCCTTCAGCTAAAACATGCATGTGGAACCTAGAGTATGATCAACCATGTGATCGGGAGACGTGTTCAAATATGTCTCAGTTTTCCTCCCCTGGTACTCGGGTGCAACATTCCAGACGCTTTACTAACACTCTCCCGACTTGGAGAGTCAGTCCCTTTAACCTCCTGTTTGGCCCAGTTTGCAATTTCTGCGGAAGATGAACAGGAATAGCGAGAACCAATAAGGGACTAGCTGGAGGTGTCTGGACGGGCAAATTTAACTCTCATTTCCCACCAGGAAGAGGAATTAACCAAAGGCTCAGCGTGCCGTGCCAGAACCAGATTAGGGCCTGAAGCCATCCTGCGGTGTTGCGGCCAGGTCACAAGAAAGCGACTTGAAGAAAGGAGCTCAGGGGCACTGTAATTCACAAACCTGAAGACTTATAAATGACAGCTATCGTCCAAAAATAGACTGAAGTAAGGCTGCCAAGAGGACTTGAAAGCGGGGCAGAATTGCAGGAAACCGATTTCAGGAGGTAGACTGGAATTGCATTGAAAGCATAGGAAAAGAGGCAGAACGTCCACAATGATGCACTTGGCCAAAAAGGGCGTATGCGTTTTTTCCTGAATATATTCAGGAAAAAACGCATACGCCCTTTTTGGCCAACCAAGCAAGCTTGCAAAGGAAATCTGCACTACAATGAAGTCTCACTTCCCCCCGGTCAAAAGGGCCATCTGAAAAAAGTGTAAAATCCAGAAAGGCAGGACAGGCCATGGAGAACTGGGAGCCTTGTTATGCTGATGGGCGGGATGTAAATTGCCAACAGACACTCGGGAGAAGTGTATGGTGTTTCCTGAAACATCTAAAAAACAAAGCAACAGAACCTAGGGCACTTCCACTTATGGTCCTATAGCTTAGGGAAATTAAAATCAAAAAGACACAGCCACCCCAAAGTTTGGAACGGCTCTGTTTACAAGAACCTCGTTTACAGTACAAGTTCAACATCGCAGAAAGTGAAAAATGGATAAAGAAGTTGTGGTATTTACTTACAAAGCAATATCACTCAGCAATGAAATCTGTGTCATCAGGCCCTTAGCAGCACAATGAGTGGATTCAGGTATGATGATTCTAACTGAAGTAAGTCACACAGAAAAAGAAACATCATAAGATATCAGTAATACACGGAATGTAAACTTGGCTACACAGGAACTGAATTACAGAACAGAACAGGGTCTCAAATTTAGAAAACCAACTTATGCTTGCTTAAGGGTAAAGGTGAGTTGGGGTGCTGCATAAAACCAGAGATTGAAATGAGCACAGATAAAGTTCCTTAAGTCAAATATGGAATAGACAAGAGCTACTCCTTGCTCAACGAAATGGACTCAACACCGCATATTAAACGCCTAATAATGTACCTGACTAGTAAGTATCTTAAAACCTATGGATTGCTATGTCTCCAAAAGAGAATCAAGCGTGTGTACAGGGGAATAAACGCAGCAGTGATAGGATTGGAGAGGTTCGGTGAGCAAATGAAGACCCTTTGAAGTCATATTGCATGGTACCCATTCCACGGGTTTCAACTACCCAGGTTTAAGGTATTCTTCCTTCAGCTAAAACATGCATGTGGAACCTAGAGTATGATCAACCATGTGATCGGGAGACGTGTTCAAATATGTCAGTTTTCGTACCCTGGTACTCGGGTGCAACATTCCAGACGCTTTACTAACACTCTCCCCACTTGGAGAGTCAGTCCCTTTAACCTCCTGTTTGGCCCAGTTTGCAATTTCTGCGGAAGATGAACAGGAATAGCAAGAACCAATGAGAGGCTAGCTGGAGGTGTCTGGACGGGCAAATTTAACTCTCATTTCCCACCAGAAAGAGGAAATAACCAAAGGCTCAGCGTGCCGTACCGGAACCAGATTAGGGCCTGAAGCCATCCTGCGGTGTTGCGGCCAGGTCACAAGAAAGCGAGTTGAAGAAAGGAGCTCAGGGGCACTGTAATTCACAAACCTGAAGACTTATAAATGACAGCTATCGTCCAAAAATAGACTGAAGTAAGGCTGCCAAGAGGACTTGAAAGCGGGGCAGAATTGCAGGAAACCGATTTCAGGAGGTAGACTGGAATTGCATTGAAAGCATAGGAAAAGAGGCAGAACGTCCACAATGATGCACTTGGACAAAAAGGGCGTATGCGTTTTTTCCTGAATATATTCAGGAAAAAACGCATACGCCCTTTTTGGCCAACCAAGCAAGCTTGCAAAGGAAATCTGCACTACAATGAAGTCTCACTTCCCCCCGGTCAAAAGGGCCATCTGAAAAAAGTGTAAAATCCAGAAAGGCAGGACAGGCCATGGAGAACTGGGAGCCTTGTTATGCTGATGGGCGGGATGTAAATTGCCAACAGACACTGGGGAGAAGTGTATGGTGTTTCCTGAAACATCTAAAAAACAAAGCAACAGAGCCTAGGGCACTGCCACTTATGGTCCTATAGCTTAGGGAAATTAAAATCAAAAAGACACAGCCACCCCAAAGTTTGGGACGCCTCTGTTTACAAGAACCTCGTTTACAGTACAAGTTCAACATCGCAGAAAGTGAAAAATGGATAAAGAACTTGTGGTACTTACGTACAATGCAGTATCACTCAGCAATGAAATCTATGTCATCAGGCCCGTAGCAGCATAATGAGTGGATTCAGGTACGATGATTCTAACTGAAATAAGTCACACAGAAAAAGAAACATCATAAGATATCACTAATACACGGAATGTAAACTTGGCTACACAGGAACTGAATTACAGAACAGAACAGGGTCTCAAATTTAGAAAACCAACTTATGCTTGCTTAAGGGGAAAGGTGAGTTGGGGTGCTGCATAAAACCAGAGATTGAAATGAGCACAGATAAAGTTCCTTAAGCCAAATATGGAATAGACAAGAGCTACTCCTTGCTCAACGAAATGGACTCAAAACCCCATATTAAACCCCTAAGAATGTACCTGACTAGTAAGTATCTTAAAACCTATGGATTGCTATGTCTCCAAAAGAGAATCAAGCGTGTGTACAGGGGCATAAACGCAGCAGTGATAGGATTGGAGAGGTTCGGTGAGCAAATGAAGACCCTTTGAAGTCATATTGCATGGTACCCATTCCACGGGTCTCAACTCTCCAGGTTTAAGGTATTCTTCCTTCAGCTAAAACATGCATGTGGAACCCAAGTATGATCAACCATGTGAATGGGAGACGTGTTCAAATATGTCTCAGTTTTCCTCCCCTGGTACTCGGGTGCAATATTCCAGACGCTTTAGTAACACTCTCCCCACTTGGAGAGTCAGCGCCTTTAACCTCCTGTTTGGCCCAGTTTGCAATTTCTGCGGAAGATGAACAGGAATAGCGAGAACCAATGAGAGGCTAACTGGAGGTGTCTGGACGGGCAAATTTAACTCTCATTTCCCAACAGGAAGAGGAAATAACCAAAGGCTCAGCGTGCCGTACCGGAACCAGATTAGGGCCTGAAGCCACCCTGCGGTGTTTCGGCCAGCTCAAAAGAAAGCGAGTTGAAGAAAGGAGCTCAGGGGCACTGTAATTCACAAACCTGCAGAGTTATAAATGACAGCTATCGTCCAAAAATAGACTGAAGTAAGGCTGCCAAGAGCACTTGAAAGCGGGGCAGAATTGCAGGAAACCGATTTCAGGAGGTAGACTGGAATTGCATTGAAAGCATAGGAAAAGAGGCAGAACGTCCACAATGATGCACTTGGCCAAAAAGGGCGTATGCGTTTTTTCCTGAATATATTCAGGAAAAAACGCATACGCCCTTTTTGGCCAACCAAGCAAGCTTGCAAAGGAAATCTGCACTACAATGAAGTCTCACTTCCCCCCGGTCAAAAGGGCCATCTGAAAAAAGTGTAAAATCCAGAAAGGCAGGACAGGCCATGGAGAACTGGGAGCCTTGTTATGCTGATGGGCGGGATGTAAATTGCCAACAACCACTCGGGAGAAGTGTATGGTGTTTCCTGAAACATCTAAAAAACAAAGCAACAGAGCCTAGGGCACTGCCACTTATGGTCCTATAGCTTAGGGAAATTAAAATCAAAAAGACACAGCCACCCCAAAATTTGGAACGGCTCTGTTTACAAGAACCTCGTTTACAGTACAAGTTCAACATCGCAGAAAGTGAAAAATGGATAAAGAAGTTGTGGTATTTACTTACAAAGCAATATCACTGAGCAATGAAATCTGTGTCATCAGGCCCTTAGCAGCACAATGAGTGGATATAGGTATGATGATTCTAACTGAAGTAAGTCACACAGAAAAAGAAACATCATAAGATATCAGTAATACATGGAATGTAAACTTGGCTACACAGGAACTGAATTACAGAACAGAACAGGGTCTCAAATTTAGAAAACCAACTTATGCTTGCTTAAGGGTAAAGGTGAGTTGGGGTGCTGCATAAAACCAGAGATTGAAATGAGCACAGATAAAGTTCCTTAAGCCAAATATGGAATAGACAAGAGCTACTCCTTGCTCAACGAAATGGACTCAACACCCCATATTAAACGCCTAAGAATGTACCTGACTAGTAAGTATCTTAAAACCTATGGATTGCTATGTCTCCGAAAGAGAATCAAGCATGTGTACAGGGGCATAAACGCAGCAGTGATAGGATTGGAGAGGTTCGGTGAGCAAATGAAGACCCTTTGAAGTCATATTGCATGGTACCCATTACACGGGTCTTAACTCTCCACGTTTAAGGTATTCTTCCTTCAGCTAAAACATGCATGTGGAACCCAAGTATGATCAACCATGTGAACGGTGGACGTGTTCAAATATGTCTCAGTTTTCCTCCCCTGGTACTCGGGTGCAACACTCCAGACGCTTTACTAACACTCTCCCCACTTGGAGAGTCAGCGCCTTTAACCTCCTGTTTGGCCCAGTTTGCAATTTCTGCGGAAGATGAACAGGAATAGCGAGAACCAATGAGAGACTAGCTGGAGGTGTCTGGACGGGCAAATTTAACTCTCATTTCCCACCAGGAAGAGGAAATAACCAAAGGCTCAGCGTGCCGTGCTGGAACCAGATTAGGGCCTGAAGCCATCCTGCGGTGTTGCGGCCAGGTCACAAGAAAGCAAGTTGAAGAAAGGAGCTCAGGGGCACTGTAATTCACAAACCTGCAGAGTTATAAATGACAGCTATCGTCCTAAAATACACTGAAGTAAGGCTGCCAAGAGGACTTGAAAGCGGGGCAGAATTGCAGGAAACTGATTTCAGGAGGTAGACTGGAATTGCATTGAAAGCATAGGAAAAGAGGCAGAACGTCCACAATGATGCACTTGGCCAAAAAGGGCGTATGCGTTTTTTCCTGAATATATTCAGGAAAAAACGCATACGCCCTTTTTGGCCAACCAAGCAAGCTTGCAAAGGAAATCTGCATTACAATGAAGTCTCACTTCCCCCCTGTCAAAAGGGCCATCTGAAAAAAGTGTAAAATCCAGAAAGGCACGATAGGCCATTAAGAACTGGGAGCCTTGTTATGCTGATGGGCGGGATGTAAATTGCCAACAACCACTCGGGAGAAGTGTATGGTGTTTCCTGAAACATCTAAAAAACAAAGCAACAGAGCCTAGGGCACTTCCACTTACGGTCCTATAGCTTAGGGAAATTAAAATCAAAAAGACACAGCCACCCCAAAGTTTGGGACGCCTCCGTTTACAAGAACCTCGTTTACCATACAAGTTCAATATCACAGAAAGTGAAAAATGGATAAAGAACTTGTGGTACTTACGTACAATGCAATATCACTCAGCAATGAAATCTATGTCATCAGGCCCGTAGCAGCATAATGAGTGGATTCAGGTACGATGATTCTAACTGAAATAAGTCACACAGAAAAAGAAACATCATAAGATATCACTAATACACGGAATGTAAACTTGGCTACACAGGAACTGCATTCCAAAACAGAACAGGGTCTCAAATTTAGAAAACCAACTTATGCTTGTTTAAGGGGAAAGGTGAGTTGGGGTGCTGCATAAAACCAGAGATTGAAATGAGCACAGATAAAGTTCCTTAAGCCAAATATGGAATAGACAAGAGCTACTCCTTGCTCAACGAAATGGACTCAACACCCCATATTAAACGCCTAAGAATGTACCTGACTAGTAAGTATCTTAAAACCTATGGATTGCTATGTCTCCAAAAGAGAATCAAGCGTGTGTACAGGGGCATAAACGCAGCAGTGATAGGATTGGAGAGGTTCGGTGAGCAAATGAAGACCCTTTGAAGTCATATTGCATGGTACCCATTCCACGGGTCTCAACTCTCCAGTTTTAAGGTATTCTTCCTTCAGCTAAAACATGCATGTGGAACCCAAGTATGATCAACCATGTGAACGGGAGACGTGTTCAAATATGTCTCAGTTTTCCTCCCCTGGTACTCGGGTGCAACATTCCAGACGCTTTACTAACACTCTCCCCACTTGGAGAGTCAGCGCCTTTAACCTCCTGTTTGGCCCAGTTTGCAATTTCTGCGGAAGATGAACAGGAATAGCGAGAACCAATGAGAGGCTAGCTGAAGGTGTCTGGACTGGCAAATTTAACTCTCATTTCCCACCAGGAAGAGGAATTAACCAAAGGCTCAGCGTGCCGTGCCAGAACCAGATTAGGGCCTGAAGCCATCCTGCGGTGTTGCGGCCAGCTCAAAAGAAAGCGAGTCGAAGAAAGGAGCTCAGGGGCACTGTAATTCACAAACCTGCAGAGTTATAAATGACAGCTATCGTCCAAAAATAGACTGAAGTAAGGCTGCCAAGAGGACTTGAAAGCAGGGCAGAATTGCAGGAAACCGATTTCAGGAGGTAGACTGGAATTGCATTGAAAGCATAGGAAAAGAGGCAGAACGTCCACAATGATGCACTTGGCCAAAAAGGGCGTATGCGTTTTGTCCTGAATATATTCAGGAAAAAACGCATACGCCCTTTTTGGCCAACCAAGCAAGCTTGCAAAGGAAATCTGCACTACAATGAAGTCTCACTTCCCCCCGGTCAAGAGGGCCATCTGAAAAAAGTGTAAAATCCAGAAAGGCAGGACAGGCCATGGAGAACTGGGAGCCTTGTTATGCTGATGGGCGGGATGTAAATTGCCAACAACCACTCGGGAGAAGTGTATGGTGTTTCCTGAAACATCTAAAAAACAAAGCAACAGAACCTAGGGCACTTCCACTTATGGTCCTATAGCTTAGGGAAATTAAATTCAAAAAGACACAGCCACCCCAAAGTTTGGAACAGCTCTGTTTACAAGAACCTCGTTTACAGTACAAGTTCAACATCGCAGAAAGTGAAAAATGGATAAAGAACTTGTGGTACTTACGTACAATGCAGTATCACTCAGCAATGAAATCTATGTCATCAGGCCCGTAGCAGCATAATGAGTGGATTCAGGTACGATGATTCTAACTGAAATAAGTCACACAGAAAAAGAAACATCATAAGATATCACTAATACACGGAATGTAAACTTGGCTACACAGGAACTGCATTCCAAAACAGAACAGGGTCTCAAATTTAGAAAACCAACTTATGCTTGCTTAAGGGGAAAGGTGAGTTGGGGTGCTGCATAAAACCAGAGATTGAAATGAGCACAGATAAAGTTCCTTAAGCCAAATATGGAATAGACAAGAGCTACTCCTTGCTCAACGAAATGGACTCAACACCGCATATTAAACGCCTAAGAATGTACCTGACTAGTAAGTATCTTAAAACCTATGGATTGCTATGTCTCCGAAAGAGAATCAAGCATGTGTACAGGGGCATAAACGCAGCAGTGATAGGATTGGAGAGGTTCGGTGAGCAAATGAAGACCCTTTGAAGTCATATTGCATGGTACCCATTACACGGGTCTCAACTCTCCAGGTTTAAGGTATTCTTCCTTCAGCTAAAACATGCATGTGGAACCCAAGTATGATCAACCATGTGAACGGGAGACGTGTTCAAATATGTCTCAGTTTTCCTCCCCTGTTACTCGGGTGCAACATTCCAGACGCTTTACTAACACTCGCCCCACTTGGAGAGTCAGCGCCTTTAACCTCCTGTTTGGCCCAGTTTGCAATTTCTGCGGAAGATGAACAGGAATAGCGAGAACCAATGAGAGGCTAGCTGAAGGTGTCTGGACGGGCAAATTTAACTCTCATTTCCCACCAGGAAGAGGAAATAACCAAAGGCTCAGCGTGCCGTGCCGGAACCAGATTAGGGCCTGAAGCCATCCTGCGGTGTTGCGGCCAGGTCACAAGAAAGCGAGTTGAAGAAAGGAGCTCAGGGGCACTGTAATTCACAATCCTGCAGAGTTATAAATGACAGCTATCGTCCAAAAATAGACTGAAGTAAGGCTGCCAAGAGGACTTGAAAGCGGGGCAGAATTGCAGGAAACCGATTTCAGGAGGTAGACTGGAATTGCATTGAAAGCATAGGAAAAGAGGCAGAACGTCCACAATGATGCACTTGGCCAAAAAGGGCGTATGCGTTTTTTCCTGAATATATTCAGGAAAAAACGCATACGCCCTTTTTGGCCAACCAAGCAAGCTTGCAAAGGAAATCTGCACTACAATGAAGTCTCACTTCCCCCCGGTCAAAAGGGCCATCTGAGAAAAGTGTAAAATCCAGAAAGGCAGGACAGGCCATGGAGAACTGGGAGCCTTGTTATGCTGATGGGCGGGATGTAAATTGCCAACAGACACTCGGGAGAAGTGTATGGTGTTTCCTGAAACATCTAAAAAACAAAGCAACAGAACCTAGGGCACTTCCACTTATGGTCCTATAGCTTAGGGAAATTAAAATCAAAAAGACACAGCCACCCCAAAGTTTGGAGCGGCTCTGTTTACAAGAACCTCGTTTACAGTACAAGTTCAACATCGCAGAAAGTGAAAAATGGATAAAGAAGTTGTGGTATTTACTTACAAAGCAATATCACTCAGCAATGAAATCTGTGTCATCAGGCCCTTAGCAGCACAATGAGTGGATTCAGGTATGATGATTCTAACTGAAATAAGTCACACAGAAAAAGAAACATCATAAGATATCAGTAATACACGGAATGGAAACTTGGCTACACAGGAACTGAATTACAGAACAGAACAGGGTCTCAAATTTAGAAAACCAACTTATTCTTGCTTAAGGGTAAAGGTGAGTTGGGGTGCTGCATAAAACCAGAGATTGAAATGAGCACAGATAAAGTTCCTTAAGCCAAATATGGAATAGACAAGAGCTACTCCTTGCTCAACGAAATGGACTCAACACTGCATATTAAACGCCTAAGAATGTACCTGACTAGTAAGTATCTTAAAACCTATGGATTGCTATGTCTCCGAAAGAGAATCAGGCATGTGTACAGGGGCATAAACGCAGCAGTGATAGGATTGGAGAGGTTCGGTGAGCAAATGAAGACCCTTTGAAGTCATATTGCATGGTACCCATTCCACGGGTTTCAACTACCCAGGTTTAAGGTATTCTTCCTTCAGCTAAAACATGCATGTGGAACCTAGAGTATGATCAACCATGTGATCGGGAGACGTGTTCAAATATGTCTCAGTTTTCCTCCCCTGGTACTCGGGTGCAACATTCCAGACGCTTTACTAACACTCTCCCCACTTGGAGAGTCAGTCCCTTTAACCTCCTGTTTGGCCCAGTTTGCAATTTCTGCGGAAGATGAACAGGAATAGCGAGAACCAATGAGAGACTAGCTGGAGGTGTCTGGACGGGCAAATTTAACTCTCATTTCCCACCAGGAAGAGGAATTAACCAAAGGCTCAGCGTGCCGGGCCGGAACCAGATTAGGGCCTGAAGCCATCCTGCGGTGTTGCGGCCAGGTCACAAGAAATCGAGTTGAAGAAAGGAGCTCAGGGGCACTGTAATTCACAAACCTGCAGAGTTATAAATGACAGCTATCGTCCAAAAATAGACTGAAGTAAGGCTGCCAAGAGGACTTGAAAGCGGGGCAGAATTGCAGGAAACCGATTTCAGGAGGTAGACTGGAATTGCATTGAAAGCATAGGAAAAGAGGCAGAACGTCCACAATGATGCACTTGGCCAAAAAGGACGTATGCGTTTTTTCCTGAATATATTCAGGAAAAAACGCATACGCCCTTTTTGGCCAACCAAGCAAGCTTGCAAAGGAAATCTGCACTACAATGAAGTCTCACTTCCCCCCGGTCAAAAGGGCCATCTGAAAAAAGTGTAAAATCCAGAAAGGCAGGACAGGCCATGGAGAACTGGGAGCCTTGTTATGCTGATGGGCGGGATGTAAATTGCCAACAGACACTCGGGAGAAGTGTATGGTGTTTCCTGAAACATCTAAAAAACAAAGCAACAGAGCCTAGGGCACTGCCACTTATGGTCCTATAGCTTAGGGAAATTAAAATAAAAAAGACACAGCCACCCCAAAGTTTGGGACGCCTCTGTTTACAAGAACCTCGTTTACAGTACAAGTTCAACATCGCAGAAAGTGAAAAATGGATAAAGAAGTTGTGGTATTTACTTACAAAGCAATATCACTCAGCAATGAAATCTATGTCATCAGGCCCTTAGCATCACAATGAGTGGATTCAGGTATGATGATTCTAACTGAAATAAGTCACACAGAAAAAGAAACATCATAAGATATCAGTAATACACGGAATGTAAACTTGGCTACACAGGAACTGAATTACAGAACAGAACAGGGTCTCAAATTTAGAAAACCAACTTATGCTTGCTTAAGGGTAAAGGTGAGTTGGGGTGCTGCATAAAACCAGAGATTGAAATGAGCACAGATAAAGTTCCTTAAGTCAAATATGGAATAGACAAGAGCTACTCCTTGCTCAAAGAAATGGACTCAACACCGCATATTAAATGCCTAAGAATGTACCTGACTAGTAAGTATCGTACAACCTATGGATTGCTATGTCTCCGAAAGAGAATCAAGCATGTGTACAGGGGCATAAACGCAGCAGTGATAGGATTGGAGAGGTTCGGTGAGCAAATGAAGACCCTTTGAAGTCATATTGCATGGTACCCATTACACGGGTCTCAACTCTCCAGGTTTAAGGTATTCTTCCTTCAGCTAAAACATGCATGTGGAACCCAAGTATGATCAACCATGTGAACGGGAGACGTGTTCAAATATGTCTCAGTTTTCCTCCCCTGTTACTCGGGTGCAACATTCCAGACGCTTTAGTAACACTCTCCCCACTTGGAGAGTCAGCGCCTTTAACCTCCTGTTTGGCCAAGTTTGCAATTTCTGCGGAAGATGAACAGGAATAGCGAGAACCAATGAGAGGCTAGCTGAAGGTGTCTGGACGGGCAAATTTAACTCTCATTTCCCACCAGGAAGAGGAAATAACCAAAGGCTCAGCGTGCCGTGCCGGAACCAGATTAGGGCCTGAAGCCATCCTGCGGTGTTGCGGCCAGGTCACAAGAAAGCGAGTTGAAGAAAGGAGCTCAGGGGCACTGTAATTCACAAACCTGCAGAGTTATAAATGACAGCTATCGTCCAAAAATAGACTGAAGTAAGGCTGCCAAGAGGACTTGAAAGTGGGGCAGAATTGCAGGAAACCGATTTCAGGAGGTAGACTGGAATTGCATTGAAAGCATAGGAAAAGAGGCAGAACGTCCACAATGATGCACTTGGCCAAAAAGGGCGTATGCGTTTTTTCCTGAATATATTCAGGAAAAAACGCATACGCCCTTTTTGGCCAACCAAGCAAGCTTGCAAAGGAAATCTGCACTACAATGAAGTCTCACTTCCCCCCGGTCAAAAGGGCCATCTGAAAAAAGTGTAAAATCCAGAAAGGCAGGACAGGCCATGGAGAACTGGGAGCCTTGTTATGCTGATGGGCGGGATGTAAATTGCCAACAACCACTCCGGAGAAGTGTATGGTGTTTCCTGAAACATCTAAAAAACAAAGCAACAGAACCTAGGGCACTTCCACTTATGGTCCTATAGCTTAGGGAAATTAAAATCAAAAAGACACAGCCACCCCAAAGTTTGGAACGGCTCTGTTTACAAGAACCTCGTTTACAGTACAAGTTCAACATCGCAGAAAGTGAAAAATGTATAAAGAAGTTGTGGTATTTACTTCCAAAGCAATATCACTCAGCAATGAAATCTGTGTCATCAGGCCCTTAGCAGCACAATGAGTGGATTCAGGTATGATGATTCTAACTGAAATAAGTCACACAGAAAAAGAAACATCATAAGATATCAGTAATACACGGAATGGAAACTTGGCTACACAGGAACTGAATTACAGAACAGAACAGGGTCTCAAATTTAGAAAACCAACTTATTCTTGCTTAAGGGGAAAGGTGAGTTGGGGTGCTGCATAAAACCAGAGATTGAAATGAGCACAGATAAAGTTCCTTAAGCCAAATATGGAATAGACAAGAGCTACTCCTTGCTCAACGAAATGGACTCAACACCCCATATTAAACGCCTAAGAATGTACCTGACTAGTAAGTATCTTAAAACCTATGGATTGCTATGTCTCCGAAAGAGAATCAAGCATGTGTACAGGGGCATAAACGCAGCAGTGATAGGATTGGAGAGGTTCGGTGAGCAAATGAAGACCCTTTGAAGTCATATTGCATGGTACCCATTCCACGGGTTTCAACTACCCAGGTTTAAGGTATTCTTCCTTCAGCTAAAACATGCATGTGGAACCTAGAGTATGATCAACCATGTGATCGGGAGACGTGTTCAAATATGTCTCAGTTTTCCTCCCCTGGTACTCGGGTGCAACATTCCAGACGCTTTACTAACACTCTCCCCACTTGGAGAGTCAGCGCCTTTAACCTCCTGTTTGGCCCAGTTTGCAATTTCTGCGGAAGATGAACCGGAATAGCGAGAACCAATGAGAGGCTAGCTGAAGGTGTCTGGACGGGCAAATTTAACTCTCATTTCCCACCAGGAAGAGGAAATAACCAAAGGCTCAGCGTGCCGTGCCGGAACCAGATTAGGGCCTGAAGCCATCCTGCGGTGTTGCGGCCAGGTCACAAGAAAGCAAGTTGAAGAAAGGAGCTCAGGGGCACTGTAATTCACAAACCTGCAGAGTTATAAATGACAGCTATCGTCCAAAAATAGACTGAAGTAAGGCTGCCAAGAGGACTTGAAAGCGGCGCAGAATTGCAGGAAACCGATTTCAGGAGGTAGACTGGAATTGCATTGAAAGCATAGGAAAAGAGGCAGAACGTCCACAATGATGCACTTGGCCAAAAAGGGCGTATGCGTTTTTTCCTGAATATATTCAGGAAAAAACGCATACGCCCTTTTTGGCCAAGCAAGCAAGCTTGCAAAGGAAATCTGCACTACAATGAAGTCTCACTTCCCCCCGGTCAAAAGGGCCATCTGAAAAAAGTGTAAAATCCAGAAAGGCAGGACAGGCCATGGAGAACTGGGAGCCTTGTTATGCTGATGGGCGGGATGTAAATTGCCAACAACCACTCGGGAGAAGTGTATGGTGTTTCCTGAAACATCTAAAAAACAAAGCAACAGAACCTAGGGCACTTCCACTTATGGTCCTATAGCTTAGGGAAATTAAAATCAAAAAGACACAGCCACCCCAAAGTTTAGAACAGCTCTGTTTACAAGAACCTCGTTTACAGTACAAGTTCAACATCGCAGAAAGTGAAAAATGGATAAAGAAGTTGTGGTATTTACTTACAAAGCAATATCACTCAGCAATGAAATCTGTGTCATCAAGCACTTAGCAGCACAATGAGTGGATTCAGGTATGATGATTCTAACTGAAATAAGTCACACAGAAAAAGAAACATCATAAGATATCAGTAATACACGGAATGGAAACTTGGCTACACAGGAACTGAATTACAGAACAGAACAGGGTCTCAAATTTAGAAAACCAACTTATTCTTGCTTAAGGGTAAAGGTGAGTTGGGGTGCTGCATAAAACCAGAGATTGAAATGAGCACAGATAAAGTTCCTTAAGCCAAATATGGAATAGACAAGAGCTACTCCTTGCTCAACGAAATGGACTCAACACCCCATATTAAACGCCTAAGAATGTACCTGACTAGTAAGTATCTTAAAACCTATGGATTGCTATGTCTCCGAAAGAGAATCAGGCATGTGTACAGGGGCATAAACGCAGCAGTGATAGGATTGGAGAGGTTCGGTGAGCAAATGAAGACCCTTTGAAGTCATATTGCATGGTACCCATTCCACGGGTTTCAACTACCCAGGTTTAAGGTATTCTTCCTTCAGCTAAAACATGCATGTGGAACCTAGAGTATGATCAACCATGTGATCGGGAGACGTGTTCAAATATGTCTCAGTTTTCCTCCCCTGGTACTCGGGTGCAACATTCCAGATGCTTTACTAACACTCTCCCCACTTGGAGAGTCAGTCCCTTTAACCTCCTGTTTGGCCCAGTTTGCAATTTCTGCGGAAGATGAACAGGAATAGCGAGAACCAATGAGAGGCTAGCTGGAGGTGTCTGGACGGGCAAATTTAACTCTCATTTCCCACCAGGAAGAGGAATTAACCAAAGGCTCAGCGTGCCGGGCCGGAACCAGATTAGGGCCTGAAGCCATCCTGCGGTGTTGCGGCCAGGTCACAAGAAATCGAGTTGAAGAAAGGAGCTCAGGGGCACTGTAATTCACAAACCTGCAGAGTTATAAATGACAGCTATCGTCCAAAAATAGACTGAAGGAAGGCTGCCAAGAGGACTTGAAAGCGGGGCAGAATTGCAGGAAACCGATTTCAGAACGTAGACTGGAATTGCATTGAAAGCATAGGAAAAGAGGCAGAACGTCCACAATGATGCACTTGGCCAAAAAGGGCGTATGCGTTTTTTCCTGAATATATTCAGGAAAAAACGCATACGCCCTTTTTGGCCAACCAAGCCAGTTTGCAAAGGAAATCTGCACTACAATGAAGTCTCACTTCCCCCCGGTCAAAAGGGCCATCTGAAAAAAGTGTAAAATCCAGAAAGGCAACAGGCCATTGAGAACTGGGAGCCTTGTTATGCTGATGGGCGGGATGTAAATTGCCAACAGACACTTGGGAGAAGTGTATGGTGTTTCCTGAAACATCTAAAAAACAAAGCAACAGAGCCTAGGGCACTTCCACTTATGGTCCTATAGCTTAGGGAAATTAAAATCAAAAAGACACAGCCACCCCAAAGTTTGGAACGGCTCTGTTTACAAGAACCTCGTTTACAGTACAAGTTCAACATCGCAGAAAGTGAAAAATGGATAAAGAAGTTGTGGTATTCACTTACAAAGCAATATCACTCAGCAATGAAATCTATGTCATCAGGCCCTTAGCAGCAGAATGAGTGGATTCAGGTATGATGATTCTAACTGAAATAAGTCACACAGAAAAAGAAACATCATAAGATATCAGTAATACACGGAATGGAAACTTGGCTACACAGGAACTGAATTCCAAAACAGAACAGGGTCTCAAATTTAGAAAAACAACTTATGCTTGCTTAAGGGTAAAGGTGAGTTGGGGTGCTGCATAAAACCAGAGATTGACATGAGCACAGATAAAGTTCCTTAAGCCAAATATGGAATAGACAAGAGCTACTCCTTGCTCAACGAAATGGTCTCAACACCGCATATTAAACGCCTAAGAATGTACCTGACTTGTAAGTATCTTAAAACCTATGGATTGCTATGTCTCCGAAAGAGAATCAAGCATGTGTACAGGGGCATAAACGCAGCAGTGATAGGATTGGAGAGGTTCGGTGAGCAAATGAAGACCCTTTGAAGTCATATTGCATGGTACCCATTCCACGGGTTTCAACTACCCAGGTTTAAGGTATTCTTCCTTCAGCTAAAACATGCATGTGGAACCTAGAGTATGATCAACCATGTGATCGGGAGACATGTTCAAATATGTCTCAGTTTTCCTCCCCTGGTACTCGGGTGCAACATTCCAGACGCTTTACTAACACTCTCCCCACTTGGAGAGTCAGTCCCTTTAACCTCCTGTTTGGCCCAGTTTGCAATTTCTGCGGAAGATGAACAGGAATAGCGAGAACCAATGAGAGGCTAGCTGGAGGTGTCTGGACGGGCAAATTTAACTCTCATTTCCCACCAGGAAGAGGAATTAACCAAAGGCTCAGCGTGCCGGGCCGGAACCAGATTAGGGCCTGAAGCCATCCTGCGGTGTTGCGGCCAGGTCACAAGAAAGCGAGTTGAAGAAAGGAGCTCAGGGGCACTGTAATTCACAAACCTGCAGACTTATAAATGACAGCTATCGTCCAAAACTAGACTGAAGTAAGGCTGCCAAGAGGACTTGAAGGCGGGGCAGAATTGCAGGAAACCGATTTCAGGAGGTAGACTGGAATTGCATTGCAAGCATAGGAAAAGAGGCAGAACGTCCACAATGATGCACTTGGCCAAAAAGGGCGTATGCGTTTTTTCCTGAATATATTCAGGAAAAAACGCATACGCCCTTTTTGGCCAACCAAGCAAGCTTGCAAAGGAAATCTGCACTACAATGAAGTCTCACTTCCCCCCGGTCAAAAGGGCCATCTGAAAAAAGTGTAAACTCCAGAAAGGCAGGACAGGCCATGGAGAACTGGGAGCCTTGTTATGCTGATGGGCGGGTTGTAAATTGCCAACAGACACTGGGGAGAAGTGTATGGTGTTTCCTGAAACATCTAAAAAACAAAGCAACAGAGCCTAGGGCACTGCCACTTATGGTCCTATAGCTTAGGGAAATTAAAATCAAAAAGACACAGCCACCCCAAAGTTTGGGACGCCTCTGTTTACAAGAACCTCGTTTACAGTACAAGTTCAACATCGCAGAAAGTGAAAAATGGATAAAGAACTTGTGGTACTTACGTACAATGCAGTATCACTCAGCAATGAAATCTATGTCATCAGGCCCGTAGCAGCATAATGAGTGGATTCAGGTACGATGATTCTAACTGAAATAAGTCACACAGAAAAAGAAACATCATAAGATATCACTAATACACGGAATGTAAACTTGGCTACACAGGAACTGCATTCCAAAACAGAACAGGGTCTCAAATTTAGAAAACCAACTTATGCTTGCTTAAGGGGAAAGGTGAGTTGGGGTGCTGCATAAAACCAGAGATTGAAATGAGCACAGATAAAGTTCCTTAAGCCAAATATGGAATAGACAAGAGCTACTCCTTGCTCAACGAAATGGACTCAACACCGCATATTAAACGCCTAAGAATGTACCTGACTAGTAAGTATCTTAAAACCTATGGATTGCTATGTCTCCGAAAGAGAATCAAGCATGTGTACAGGGGCATAAACGCAGCAGTGATAGGATTGGAGAGGTTCGGTGAGCAAATGAAGACCCTTTGAAGTCATATTGCATGGTACCCATTCCACGGGTTTCAACTACCCAGGTTTAAGGTATTCTTCCTTCAGCTAAAACATGCATGTGGAACCTAGAGTATGATCAACCATGTGATCGGGAGACATGTTCAAATATGTCTCAGTTTTCCTCCCCTGGTACTCGGGTGCAACATTCCAGACGCTTTACTAACACTCTCCCCACTTGGAGAGTCAGTCCCTTTAACCTCCTGTTTGGCCCAGTTTGCAATTTCTGCGGAAGATGAACAGGAATAGCGAGAACCAATGAGAGGCTAGCTGGAGGTGTCTGGACGGGCAAATTTAACTCTCATTTCCCACCAGGAAGAGGAATTAACCAAAGGCTCAGCGGGCCGGGCCGGAACCAGATTAGGGCCTGAAGCCATCCTGCGGTGTTGCGGCCAGGTCACAAGAAAGCGAGTTGAAGAAAGGAGCTCAGGGGCACTGTAATTCACAAACCTGCAGAGTTATAAATGACAGCTATCGTCCAAAACTAGACTGAAGTAAGGCTGCCAAGAGGACTTGAAAGCGGGGCAGAATTGCAGGAAACCGATTTCAGGAGGTAGACTGGAATTGCATTGAAAGCATAGGAAAAGAGGCAGAACGTCCACAATGATGCACTTGGCCAAAAAGGGCGTATGCGTTTTTTCCTGAATATATTCAGGAAAAAACGCATACGCCCTTTTTGGCCAACCAAGCAAGCTTGCAAAGGAAATCTGCACTACAATGAAGTCTCACTTCCCCCGGTCAAAAGGGCCATCTGAAAAAAGTGTAAAATCCAGAAAGGCAGGACAGGCCATGGAGAACTGGGAGCCTTGTTATGCTGATGGGCGGGATGTAAATTGCCAACAGACAGTCGGGAGAAGTGTATGGTGTTTCCTGAAACATCTAAAAAACAAAGCAACAGAGCCTAGGGCACTGCCACTTATGGTCCTATAGCTTAGGGAAATTAAAATCAAAAAGACACAGCCACCCCAAAGTTTGGGACGCCTCTGTTTACAAGAACCTCGTTTACAGTACAAGTTCAACATCGCAGAAAGTGAAAAATGGATAAAGAAGTTGTGGTATTTACTTACAAAGCAATATCACTCAGCAATGAAATCTATGTCATCAGGCCCTTAGCATCACAATGAGTGGATTCAGGTATGATGATTCTAACTGAAATAAGTCACACAGAAAAAGAAACATCATAAGATATCAGTAATACACGGAATGTAAACTTGGCTACACAGGAACTGAATTACAGAACAGAACAGGGTCTCAAATTTAGAAAACCAACTTATGCTTGCTTAAGGGTAAAGGTGAGTTGGGGTACTGCATAAAACCAGAGATTGAAATGAGCACAGATAAAGTTCCTTAAGTCAAATATGGAATAGACAAGAGCTACTCCTTGCTCAACGAAATGGACTCAACACCGCATATTAAACGCCTAAGAATGTACCTGACTAGTAAGTATCGTAAAACCTATGGATTGCTATGTCTCCGAAAGAGAATCAAGCATGTGTACAGGGGCATAAACGCAGCAGTGATAGGATTGGAGAGGTTCGGTGAGCAAATGAAGACCCTTTGAAGTCATATTGCATGGTACCCATTACACGGGTCTCAACTCTCCAGGTTTAAGGTATTCTTCCTTCAGCTAAAACATGCATGTGGAACCCAAGTATGATCAACCATGTGAACGGGAGACGTGTTCAAATATGTCTCAGTTTTCCTCCCCTGTTACTCGGGTGCAACATTCCAGACGCTTTACTAACACTCTCCCCACTTGGAGAGTCAGCGCCTTTAACCTCCTGTTTGGCCCAGTTTGCAATTTCTGCGGAAGATGAACAGGAATAGCGAGAACCAATGAGAGGCTAGCTGAAGGTGTCTGGACGGGCAAATTTAACTCTCATTTCCCACCAGGAAGAGGAAATAACCAAAGGCTCAGCGTGCCGTGCCGGAACCAGATTAGGGCCTGAAGCCATCCTGCGGTGTTGCGGCCAGGTCACAAGAAAGCGAGTTGAAGAAAGGAGCTCAGGGGCACTGTAATTCACAATCCTGCAGAGTTATAAATGACAGCTATCGTCCAAAAATAGACTGAAGTAAGGCTTCCAAGAGGACTTGAAAGCGGGGCAGAATTGCAGGAAACCGATTTCAGGAGGTAGACTGGAATTGCATTGAAAGCATAGGAAAAGAGGCAGAACGTCCACAATGATGCACTTGGCCAAAAAGGGCGTATGCGTTTTTTCCTGAATATATTCAGGAAAAAACGCATACGCCCTTTTTGGCCAACCAAGCAAGCTTGCAAAGGAAATCTGCACTACAATGAAGTCTCACTTCCCCCCGGTCAAAAGGGCCATCTGAGAAAAGTGTAAAATCCAGAAAGGCAGGACAGGCCATGGAGAACTGGGAGCCTTGTTATGCTGATGGGCGGGATGTAAATTGCCAACAGACACTCGGGAGAAGTGTATGGTGTTTCCTGAAACATCTAAAAAACAAAGCAACAGAACCTAGGGCACTTCCACTTATGGTCCTATAGCTTAGGGAAATTAAAATCAAAAAGACACAGCCACCCCAAAGTTTGGAACGGCTCTGTTTACAAGAACCTCGTTTACAGTACAAGTTCAACATCGCAGAAAGTGAAAAATGTATAAAGAAGTTGTGGTATTTACTTACAAAGCAATATCACTCAGCAATGAAATCTGTGTCATCAGGCCCTTAGCAGCACAATGAGTGGATTCAGGTATGATGATTCTAACTGAAATAAGTCACACAGAAAAAGAAACATCATAAGATATCAGTAATACACGGAATGGAAACTTGGCTACACAGGAACTGAATTACAGAACAGAACAGGGTCTCAAATTTAGAAAACAAACTTATTCTTGCTTAAGGGTAAAGGTGAGTTGGGGTGCTGCATAAAACCAGAGATTGAAATGAGCACAGATAAAGTTCCTTAAGCCAAATATGGAATAGACAAGAGCTACTCCTTGCTCAACGAAATGGACTCAACACCGCATATTAAACGCCTAAGAATGTACCTGACTAGTAAGTATCTTAAAACCTATGGATTGCTATGTCTCCGAAAGAGAATCAGGCATGTGTACAGGGGCATAAACGCAGCAGTGATAGGATTGGAGAGGTTCGGTGAGCAAATGAAGACCCTTTGAAGTCATATTGCATGGTACCCATTCCACGGGTTTCAACTACCCAGGTTTAAGGTATTCTTCCTTCAGCTAAAACATGCATGTGGAACCTAGAGTATGATCAACCATGTGATCGGGAGACGTGTTCAAATATGTCTCAGTTTTCCTCCCCTGGTACTCGGGTGCAACATTCCAGACGCTTTACTAACACTCTCCCCACTTGGAGAGTCAGTCCCTTTAACCTCCTGTTTGGCCCAGTTTGCAATTTCTGCGGAAGATGAACAGGAATAGCGAGAACCAATGAGAGGCTAGCTGGAGGTGTCTGGACGGGCAAATTTAACTCTCATTTCCCACCAGGAAGAGGAATTAACCAAAGGCTCAGCGTGCCGTGCCGGAACCAGATTAGGGCCTGAAGCCATCCTGCGGTGTTGCGGCCAGGTCACAAGAAAGCGAGTTGAAGAAAGGAGCTCAGGGGCACTGTAATTCACAAACCTGCAGAGTTATAAATGACAGCTATCGTCCAAAAATAGACTGAAGTAAGGCTGCCAAGAGGACTTGAAAGATGGGGCAGAATTGCAGGAAACCAATTTCAGGAGGTAGACTGGAATTGCATTGAAAGCATAGGAAAAGAGGCAGAACGTCCACAATGATGCACTTGGCCAAAAAGGGCGTATGCGTTTTTTCCTGAATATATTCAGGAAAAAACACATACGCCCTTTTTGGCCAACCAAGCAAGCTTGCAAAGCAAATCTGCACTACAATGAAGTCTCACTTCCCCCCGGTCAAAAGGGCCATCTGAAAAAAGTGTAAAATCCAGAAAGGCAGGACAGGCCATGGAGAACTGGGAGCCTTGTTATGCTGATGGGCGGGATGTAAATTGCCAACAACCACTCGGGAGAAGTGTATGGTGTTTCCTGAAACATCTAAAAAACAAAGCAACAGAACCTAGGGCACTTCCACTTATGGTCCTATAGCTTAGGGAAATTAAAATCAAAAAGACACAGCCACCCCAAAGTTTGGAACGGCTCTGTTTACAAGAACCTCGTTTACAGTACAAGTTCAACATCGCAGAAAGTGAAAAATGGATAAAGAAGTTGTGGTATTTACTTCCAAAGCAATATCACTCAGCAATGAAATCTGTGTCATCAGGCCCTTAGCAGCACAATGAGTGGATTCAGGTATGATGATTCTAACTGAAATAAGTCACACAGAAAAAGAAACATCATAAGATATCAGTAATACACGGAATGTAAACTTGGCTACACAGGAACTGAATTACAGAACAGAACATGGTCTCAAATTTAGAAAACCAACTTATTCTTGCTTAAGGGTAAAGGTGAGTTGGGGTGCTGCATAAAACCAGAGATTGAAATGAGCACAGATAAAGTTCCTTAAGCCAAATATGGAATAGACAAGAGCTACTCCTTGCTCAACGAAATGGACTCAACACCCCATATTAAACGCCTAAGAATGTACCTGACTAGTAAGTATCTTAAAACCTATGGATTGCTATGTCTCCGAAAGAGAATCAAACATGTGTACAGGGGCATAAACGCAGCAGTGATAGGATTGGAGAGGTTCGGTGAGCAAATGAAGACCCTTTGAAGTCATATTGCATGGTACCCATTCCACGGGTTTCAACTACCCAGGTTTAAGGTATTCTTCCTTCAGCTAAAACATGCATGTGGAACCTAGAGTATGATCAACCATGTGATCGGGAGACGTGTTCAAATATGTCTCAGTTTTCCTCCCCTGGTACTCGGGTGCAACATTCCAGACGCTTTACTAACACTCTCCCCACTTGGAGAGTCAGCGCCTTTAATCTCCTGTTTGGCCCAGTTTGCAATTTCTGCGGAAGATGAACCGGAATAGCGAGAACCAATGAGAGGCTAGCTGAAGGTGTCTGGACGGGCAAATTTAACTCTCATTTCCCACCAGGAAGAGGAAATAACCAAAGGCTCAGCGTGCCGTGCCGGAACCAGATTAGGGCCTGAAGCCATCCTGCGGTGTTGCGGCCAGGTCACAAGAAAGCAAGTTGAAGAAAGGAGCTCAGGGGCACTGTAATTCACAAACCTGCAGAGTTATAAATGACAGCTATCGTCCAAAAATAGACTGAAGTAAGGCTGCCAAGAGGACTTGAAAGCGGGGCAGAATTGCAGGAAACCGATTTCAGGAGGTAGACTGGAATTGCATTGAAAGCATAGGAAAAGAGGCAGAACGTCCACAATGATGCACTTGGCCAAAAAGGGCGTATGCGTTTTTTCCTGAATATATTCAGGAAAAAACGCATACGCCCTTTTTGGCCAACCAAGCAAGCTTGCAAAGGAAATCTGCACTACAATGAAGTCTCACTTCCCCCCGGTCAAAAGGGCCATCTGAAAAAAGTGTAAAATCCAGAAAGGCAGGACAGGCCATGGAGAACTGGGAGCCTTGTTATGCTGAAGGGCGGGATGTAAATTGCCAACAACCACTCGGGAGAAGTGTATGGTGTTTCCTGAAACATCTAAAAAACAAAGCAACAGAACCTAGGGCACTTCCACTTATGGTCCTATAGCTTAGGGAAATTAAAATCAAAAAGACACAGCCACCCCAAAGTTTAGAACACCTCTGTTTACAAGAACCTCGTTTACAGTACAAGTTCAACATCGCAGAAAGTGAAAAATGGATAAAGAAGTTGTGGTATTTACTTACAAAGCAATATCACTCAGCAATGAAATCTGTGTCATCAAGCACTTAGCAGCACAATGAGTGGATTCAGGTATGATGATTCTAACTGAAATAAGTCACACAGAAAAAGAAACATCATAAGATATCAGTAATACACGGAATGGAAACTTGGCTACACAGGAACTGAATTACAGAACAGAACAGGGTCTCAAATTTAGAAAACCAACTTATTCTTGCTTAAGGGTAAAGGTGAGTTGGGGTGCTGCATAAAACCAGAGATTGAAATGAGCACAGATAAAGTTCCTTAAGCCAAATATGGAATAGACAAGAGCTACTCCTTGCTCAACGAAATGGACTCAACACCCCATATTAAACGCCTAAGAATGTACCTGACTAGTAAGTATCTTAAAACCTATGGATTGCTATGTCTCCGAAAGAGAATCAGGCATGTGTACAGGGGCATAAACGCAGCAGTGATAGGATTGGAGAGGTTCGGTGAGCAAATGAAGACCCTTTGAAGTCATATTGCATGGTACCCATTCCACGGGTTTCAACTACCCAGGTTTAAGGTATTCTTCCTTCAGCTAAAACATGCATGTGGAACCTAGAGTATGATCAACCATGTGATCGGGAGACGTGTTCAAATATGTCTCAGTTTTCCTCCCCTGGTACTCGGGTGCAACATTCCAGACGCTTTACTAACACTCTCCCCACTTGGAGAGTCAGTCCCTTTAACCTCCTGTTTGGCCCAGTTTGCAATTTCTGCGGAAGATGAACAGGAATAGCGAGAACCAATGAGAGGCTAGCTGGAGGTGTCTGGACGGGCAAATTTAACTCTCATTTCCCACCAGGAAGAGGAATTAACCAAAGGCTCAGCGTGCCGGGCCGGAACCAGATTAGGGCCTGAAGCCATCCTGCGGTGTTGCGGCCAGGTCACAAGAAATCGAGTTGAAGAAAGGAGCTCAGGGGCACTGTAATTCACAAACCTGCAGAGTTATAAATGACAGCTATCGTCCAAAAATAGACTGAAGGAAGGCTGCCAAGAGGACTTGAAAGCGGGGCAGAATTGCAGGAAACCGATTTCAGAACGTAGACTGGAATTGCATTGAAAGCATAGGAAAAGAGGCAGAACGTCCACAATGATGCACTTGGCCAAAAAGGGCGTATGCGTTTTTTCCTGAATATATTCAGGAAAAAACGCATACGCCCTTTTTGGCCAACCAAGCCAGTTTGCAAAGGAAATCTGCACTACAATGAAGTCTCACTTCCCCCCGGTCAAAAGGGCCATCTGAAAAAAGTGTAAAATCCAGAAAGGCAACAGGCCATTGAGAACTGGGAGCCTTGTTATGCTGATGGGCGGGATGTAAATTGCCAACAGACACTTGGGAGAAGTGTATGGTGTTTCCTGAAACATCTAAAAAACAAAGCAACAGAGCCTAGGGCACTTCCACTTATGGTCCTATAGCTTAGGGAAATTAAAATCAAAAAGACACAGCCACCCCAAAGTTTGGAACGGCTCTGTTTACAAGAACCTCGTTTACAGTACAAGTTCAACATCGCAGAAAGTGAAAAATGGATAAAGAAGTTGTGGTATTCACTTACAAAGCAATATCACTCAGCAATGAAATCTATGTCATCAGGCCCTTAGCAGCAGAATGAGTGGATTCAGGTATGATGATTCTAACTGAAATAAGTCACACAGAAAAAGAAACATCATAAGATATCAGTAATACACGGAATGGAAACTTGGCTACACAGGAACTGAATTCCAAAACAGAACAGGGTCTCAAATTTAGAAAAACAACTTATGCTTGCTTAAGGGTAAAGGTGAGTTGGGGTGCTGCATAAAACCAGAGATTGAAATGAGCACAGATAAAGTTCCTTAAGCCAAATATGGAATAGACAAGAGCTACTCCTTGCTCAACGAAATGGACTCAACACCGCATATTAAACGCCTAAGAATGTACCTGACTTGTAAGTATCTTAAAACCTATGGATTGCTATGTCTCCGAAAGAGAATCAAGCATGTGTACAGGGGCATAAACGCAGCAGTGATAGGATTGGAGAGGTTCGGTGAGCAAATGAAGACCCTTTGAAGTCATATTGCATGGTACCCATTCCACGGGTTTCAACTACCCAGGTTTAAGGTATTCTTCCTTCAGCTAAAACATGCATGTGGAACCTAGAGTATGATCAACCATGTGATCGGGGGACATGTTCAAATATGTCTCAGTTTTCCTCCCCTGGTACTCGGGTGCAACATTCCAGACGCTTTACTAACACTCTCCCCACTTGGAGAGTCAGTCCCTTTAACCTCCTGTTTGGCCCAGTTTGCAATTTCTGCGGAAGATGAACAGGAATAGCGAGAACCAATGAGAGGCTAGCTGGAGGTGTCTGGACGGGCAAATTTAACTCTCATTTCCCACCAGGAAGAGGAATTAACCAAAGGCTCAGCGTGCCGTGCCGGAACCAGATTAGGGCCTGAAGCCATCCTGCGGTGTTGCGGCCAGGTCACAAGAAAGCGAGTTGAAGAAAGGAGCTCAGGGGCACTGTAATTCACAAACCTGCAGAGTTATAAATGACAGCTATCGTCCAAAAATAGACTGAAGTAAGGCTGCCAAGAGGACTTGAAAGATGGGGCAGAATTGCAGGAAACCAATTTCAGGAGGTAGACTGGAATTGCATTGAAAGCATAGGAAAAGAGGCAGAACGTCCACAATGATGCACTTGGCCAAAAAGGGCGTATGCGTTTTTTCCTGAATATATTCAGGAAAAAACACATACGCCCTTTTTGGCCAACCAAGCAAGCTTGCAAAGCAAATCTGCACTACAATGAAGTCTCACTTCCCCCCGGTCAAAAGGGCCATCTGAAAAAAGTGTAAAATCCAGAAAGGCAGGACAGGCCATGGAGAACTGGGAGCCTTGTTATGCTGATGGGCGGGATGTAAATTGCCAACAACCACTCGGGAGAAGTGTATGGTGTTTCCTGAAACATCTAAAAAACAAAGCAACAGAACCTAGGGCACTTCCACTTATGGTCCTATAGCTTAGGGAAATTAAAATCAAAAAGACACAGCCACCCCAAAGTTTGGAACGGCTCTGTTTACAAGAACCTCGTTTACAGTACAAGTTCAACATCGCAGAAAGTGAAAAATGGATAAAGAAGTTGTGGTATTTACTTCCAAAGCAATATCACTCAGCAATGAAATCTGTGTCATCAGGCCCTTAGCAGCACAATGAGTGGATTCAGGTATGATGATTCTAACTGAAATAAGTCACACAGAAAAAGAAACATCATAAGATATCAGTAATACACGGAATGTAAACTTGGCTACACAGGAACTGAATTACAGAACAGAACATGGTCTCAAATTTAGAAAACCAACTTATTCTTGCTTAAGGGTAAAGGTGAGTTGGGGTGCTGCATAAAACCAGAGATTGAAATGAGCACAGATAAAGTTCCTTAAGCCAAATATGGAATAGACAAGAGCTACTCCTTGCTCAACGAAATGGACTCAACACCCCATATTAAACGCCTAAGAATGTACCTGACTAGTAAGTATCTTAAAACCTATGGATTGCTATGTCTCCGAAAGAGAATCAAGCATGTGTACAGGGGCATAAACGCAGCAGTGATAGGATTGGAGAGGTTCGGTGAGCAAATGAAGACCCTTTGAAGTCATATTGCATGGTACCCATTCCACGGGTTTCAACTACCCAGGTTTAAGGTATTCTTCCTTCAGCTAAAACATGCATGTGGAACCTAGAGTATGATCAACCATGTGATCGGGAGACGTGTTCAAATATGTCTCAGTTTTCCTCCCCTGGTACTCGGGTGCAACATTCCAGACGCTTTACTAACACTCTCCCCACTTGGAGAGTCAGCGCCTTTAATCTCCTGTTTGGCCCAGTTTGCAATTTCTGCGGAAGATGAACCGGAATAGCGAGAACCAATGAGAGGCTAGCTGAAGGTGTCTGGACGGGCAAATTTAACTCTCATTTCCCACCAGGAAGAGGAAATAACCAAAGGCTCAGCGTGCCGTGCCGGAACCAGATTAGGGCCTGAAGCCATCCTGCGGTGTTGCGGCCAGGTCACAAGAAAGCAAGTTGAAGAAAGGAGCTCAGGGGCACTGTAATTCACAAACCTGCAGAGTTATAAATGACAGCTATCGTCCAAAAATAGACTGAAGTAAGGCTGCCAAGAGGACTTGAAAGCGGGGCAGAATTGCAGGAAACCGATTTCAGGAGGTAGACTGGAATTGCATTGAAAGCATAGGAAAAGAGGCAGAACGTCCACAATGATGCACTTGGCCAAAAAGGGCGTATGCGTTTTTTCCTGAATATATTCAGGAAAAAACGCATACGCCCTTTTTGGCCAACCAAGCAAGCTTGCAAAGGAAATCTGCACTACAATGAAGTCTCACTTCCCCCCGGTCAAAAGGGCCATCTGAAAAAAGTGTAAAATCCAGAAAGGCAGGACAGGCCATGGAGAACTGGGAGCCTTGTTATGCTGAAGGGCGGGATGTAAATTGCCAACAACCACTCGGGAGAAGTGTATGGTGTTTCCTGAAACATCTAAAAAACAAAGCAACAGAACCTAGGGCACTTCCACTTATGGTCCTATAGCTTAGGGAAATTAAAATCAAAAAGACACAGCCACCCCAAAGTTTAGAACACCTCTGTTTACAAGAACCTCGTTTACAGTACAAGTTCAACATCGCAGAAAGTGAAAAATGGATAAAGAAGTTGTGGTATTTACTTACAAAGCAATATCACTCAGCAATGAAATCTGTGTCATCAAGCACTTAGCAGCACAATGAGTGGATTCAGGTATGATGATTCTAACTGAAATAAGTCACACAGAAAAAGAAACATCATAAGATATCAGTAATACACGGAATGGAAACTTGGCTACACAGGAACTGAATTACAGAACAGAACAGGGTCTCAAATTTAGAAAACCAACTTATTCTTGCTTAAGGGTAAAGGTGAGTTGGGGTGCTGCATAAAACCAGAGATTGAAATGAGCACAGATAAAGTTCCTTAAGCCAAATATGGAATAGACAAGAGCTACTCCTTGCTCAACGAAATGGACTCAACACCCCATATTAAACGCCTAAGAATGTACCTGACTAGTAAGTATCTTAAAACCTATGGATTGCTATGTCTCCGAAAGAGAATCAGGCATGTGTACAGGGGCATAAACGCAGCAGTGATAGGATTGGAGAGGTTCGGTGAGCAAATGAAGACCCTTTGAAGTCATATTGCATGGTACCCATTCCACGGGTTTCAACTACCCAGGTTTAAGGTATTCTTCCTTCAGCTAAAACATGCATGTGGAACCTAGAGTATGATCAACCATGTGATCGGGAGACGTGTTCAAATATGTCTCAGTTTTCCTCCCCTGGTACTCGGGTGCAACATTCCAGACGCTTTACTAACACTCTCCCCACTTGGAGAGTCAGTCCCTTTAACCTCCTGTTTGGCCCAGTTTGCAATTTCTGCGGAAGATGAACAGGAATAGCGAGAACCAATGAGAGGCTAGCTGGAGGTGTCTGGACGGGCAAATTTAACTCTCATTTCCCACCAGGAAGAGGAATTAACCAAAGGCTCAGCGTGCCGGGCCGGAACCAGATTAGGGCCTGAAGCCATCCTGCGGTGTTGCGGCCAGGTCACAAGAAATCGAGTTGAAGAAAGGAGCTCAGGGGCACTGTAATTCACAAACCTGCAGAGTTATAAATGACAGCTATCGTCCAAAAATAGACTGAAGGAAGGCTGCCAAGAGGACTTGAAAGCGGGGCAGAATTGCAGGAAACCGATTTCAGAACGTAGACTGGAATTGCATTGAAAGCATAGGAAAAGAGGCAGAACGTCCACAATGATGCACTTGGCCAAAAAGGGCGTATGCGTTTTTTCCTGAATATATTCAGGAAAAAACGCATACGCCCTTTTTGGCCAACCAAGCCAGTTTGCAAAGGAAATCTGCACTACAATGAAGTCTCACTTCCCCCCGGTCAAAAGGGCCATCTGAAAAAAGTGTAAAATCCAGAAAGGCAACAGGCCATTGAGAACTGGGAGCCTTGTTATGCTGATGGGCGGGATGTAAATTGCCAACAGACACTTGGGAGAAGTGTATGGTGTTTCCTGAAACATCTAAAAAACAAAGCAACAGAGCCTAGGGCACTTCCACTTATGGTCCTATAGCTTAGGGAAATTAAAATCAAAAAGACACAGCCACCCCAAAGTTTGGAACGGCTCTGTTTACAAGAACCTCGTTTACAGTACAAGTTCAACATCGCAGAAAGTGAAAAATGGATAAAGAAGTTGTGGTATTCACTTACAAAGCAATATCACTCAGCAATGAAATCTATGTCATCAGGCCCTTAGCAGCAGAATGAGTGGATTCAGGTATGATGATTCTAACTGAAATAAGTCACACAGAAAAAGAAACATCATAAGATATCAGTAATACACGGAATGGAAACTTGGCTACACAGGAACTGAATTCCAAAACAGAACAGGGTCTCAAATTTAGAAAAACAACTTATGCTTGCTTAAGGGTAAAGGTGAGTTGGGGTGCTGCATAAAACCAGAGATTGAAATGAGCACAGATAAAGTTCCTTAAGCCAAATATGGAATAGACAAGAGCTACTCCTTGCTCAACGAAATGGACTCAACACCGCATATTAAACGCCTAAGAATGTACCTGACTTGTAAGTATCTTAAAACCTATGGATTGCTATGTCTCCGAAAGAGAATCAAGCATGTGTACAGGGGCATAAACGCAGCAGTGATAGGATTGGAGAGGTTCGGTGAGCAAATGAAGACCCTTTGAAGTCATATTGCATGGTACCCATTCCACGGGTTTCAACTACCCAGGTTTAAGGTATTCTTCCTTCAGCTAAAACATGCATGTGGAACCTAGAGTATGATCAACCATGTGATCGGGGGACATGTTCAAATATGTCTCAGTTTTCCTCCCCTGGTACTCGGGTGCAACATTCCAGACGCTTTACTAACACTCTCCCCACTTGGAGAGTCAGTCCCTTTAACCTCCTGTTTGGCCCAGTTTGCAATTTCTGCGGAAGATGAACAGGAATAGCGAGAACCAATGAGAGGCTAGCTGGAGGTGTCTGGACGGGCAAATTTAACTCTCATTTCCCACCAGGAAGAGGAATTAACCAAAGGCTCAGCGTGCCGGGCCGGAACCAGATTAGGGCCTGAAGCCATCCTGCGGTGTTGCGGCCAGGTCACAAGAAAGCGAGTTGAAGAAAGGAGCTCAGGGGCACTGTAATTCACAAACCTGCAGAGTTATAAATGACAGCTATCGTCCAAAACTAGACTGAAGTAAGGCTGCCAAGAGGACTTGAAAGCGGGGCAGAATTGCAGGAAACCGATTTCAGGAGGTAGACTGGAATTGCATTGCAAGCATAGGAAAAGAGGCAGAACGTCCACAATGATGCACTTGGCCAAAAAGGGCGTATGCGTTTTTTCCTGAATATATTCAGGAAAAAACGCATACGCCCTTTTTGGCCAACCAAGCAAGCTTGCAAAGGAAATCTGCACTACAATGAAGTCTCACTTCCCCCCGGTCAAAAGGGCCATCTGAAAAAAGTGTAAACTCCAGAAAGGCAGGACAGGCCATGGAGAACTGGGAGCCTTGTTATGCTGATGGGCGGGTTGTAAATTGCCAACAGACACTGGGGAGAAGTGTATGGTGTTTCCTGAAACATCTAAAAAACAAAGCAACAGAGCCTAGGGCACTGCCACTTATGGTCCTATAGCTTAGGGAAATTAAAATCAAAAAGACACAGCCACCCCAAAGTTTGGGACGCCTCTGTTTACAAGAACCTCGTTTACAGTACAAGTTCAACATCGCAGAAAGTGAAAAATGGATAAAGAAGTTGTGGCATTTACTTACAAAGCAATATCACTCAGCAATGAAATCTATGTCATCAGGCCCTTAGCATCACAATGAGTGGATTCAGGTATGATGATTCTAACTGAAATAAGTCACACAGAAAAAGAAACATCATAAGATATCAGTAATACACGGAATGTAAACTTGGCTACACAGGAACTGAATTACAGAACAGAACAGGGTCTCAAATTTAGAAAACCAACTTATGCTTGCTTAAGGGTAAAGGTGAGTTGGGGTGCTGCATAAAACCAGAGATTGAAATGAGCACAGATAAAGTTCCTTAAGTCAAATATGGAATAGACAAGAGCTACTCCTTGCTCAACGAAATGGACTCAACACCGCATATTAAATGCCTAAGAATGTACCTGACTAGTAAGTATCGTACAACCTATGGATTGCTATGTCTCCGAAAGAGAATCAAGCATGTGTACAGGGGCATAAACGCAGCAGTGATAGGATTGGAGAGGTTCGGTGAGCAAATGAAGACCCTTTGAAGTCATATTGCATGGTACCCATTACACGGGTCTCAACTCTCCAGGTTTAAGGTATTCTTCCTTCAGCTAAAACATGCATGTGGAACCCAAGTATGATCAACCATGTGAACGGGAGACGTGTTCAAATATGTCTCAGTTTTCCTCCCCTGTTACTCGGGTGCAACATTCCAGACGCTTTACTAACACTCTCCCCACTTGGAGAGTCAGGGCCTTTAACCTCCTGTTTGGCCCAGTTTGCAATTTCTGCGGAAGATGAACAGGAATAGCGAGAACCAATGAGAGGCTAGCTGAAGGTGTTTGGACGGGCAAATTTAACTCTCATTTCCCACCAGGAAGAGGAAATAACCAAAGGCTCAGCGTGCCGTGCCGGAACCAGATTAGGGCCTGAAGCCATCCTGCGGTGTTGCGGCCAGGTCACAAGAAAGCGAGTTGAAGAAAGGAGCTCAGGGGCACTGTAATTCACAAACCTGCAGAGTTATAAATGACAGCTATCGTCCAAAACTAGACTGAAGTAAGGCTGCCAAGAGGACTTGAAAGCGGGGCAGAATTGCAGGAAACCGATTTCAGGAGGTAGACTGGAATTGCATTGAAAGCATAGGAAAAGAGGCAGAACGTCCACAATGATGCACTTGGCCAAAAAGGGCGTATGCGTTTTTTCCTGAATATATTCAGGAAAAAACGCATACGCCCTTTTTGGCCAACCAAGCAAGCTTGCAAAGGAAATCTGCACTACAATGAAGTCTCACTTCCCCCCGGTCAAAAGGGCCATGTGAAAAAAGTGTAAAATCCAGATGGGCAGGACAGGTCATGGAGAACTGGAAGCCTTGTTATGCTGATGGGCGGGATGTAAATTGCCAACAGACACTCGGGAGAAGTGTATGGTGTTTCCTGAAACATCTAAAAAACAAAGCAACAGAGCCTAGGGCACTGCCAGTTATGGTCCTATAGCTTAGGGAAATTAAAATCAAAAAGACACAGCCACCCCAAAGTTTGGAACGGCTCTGTTTACAAGAACCTCGTTTACAGTACAAGTTCAACATCGCAGAAAGTGAAAAATGGATAAAGAAGTTGTGGTATTTACTTACAAAGCAATATCACTCAGCAATGAAATCTGTGTCATCAGGCCCTTAGCAGCACAATGAGTGGATTCAGGTATGATGATTCTAACTGAAATAAGTCACACAGAAAAAGAAACATCATAAGATATCAGTAATACACGGAATGTAAACTTGGCTACACAGGAACTGAATTACAGAACAGAACAGGGTCTCAAATTTAGAAAACCAACTTATTCTTGCTTAAGGGTAAAGGTGAGTTGGGGTGCTGCATAAAACCAGAGATTGAAATGAGCACAGATAAAGTTCCTTAAGCCAAATATGGAATAGACAAGAGCTACTCCTTGCTCAACGAAATGGACTCAACACCCCATATTAAACGCCTAAGAATGTACCTGACTAGTAAGTATCTTAAAACCTATGGATTGCTATGTCTCCGAAAGAGAATCAAGCATGTGTACAGGGGCATAAATGCAGCAGTGATAGGATTGGAGAGGTTCGGTGAGCAAATGAAGACCCTTTGAAGTCATATTGCATGGTACCCATTCCACGGGTTTCAACTACCCAGGTTTAAGGTATTCTTCCTTCAGCTAAAACATGCATGTGGAACCTAGGGTATGATCAACCATGTGATCGGGAGATGTGTTCAAATATGTCTCAGTTTTCCTCCCCTGGTACTCGGGTGCAACATTCCAGACGCTTTACTAACACTCTCCCCACTTGGAGAGTCAGTCCCTTTAACCTCCTGTTTGGCCCAGTTTGCAATTTCTGCGGAAGATGAACAGGAATAGCGAGAACCAATGAGAGGCTAGCTGGAGGTGTCTGGACGGGCAAATTTAACTCTCATTTCCCACCAGGAAGAGGAATTAACCAAAGGATCAGCGTGCCGGGCCGGAACCAGATTAGGGCCTGAAGCCATCCTGCGGTGTTGCGGCCAGGTCACAAGAAATCGAGTTGAAGAAAGGAGCTCAGGGGCACTGTAATTCACAAACCTGCAGAGTTATAAATGACAGCTATCGTCCAAAAATAGATGGAAGTAAGGCTGCCAAGAGGACTTGAAAGCGGGGCAGAATTGCAGGAAACCGATTTCAGGAGGTAGACTGGAATTGCATTGAAAGCATAGGAAAAGAGGCAGAACGTCCACAATGATGCACTTGGCCAAAAAGGGCGTATGCGTTTTTTCCTGAATATATTCAGGAAAAAACGCATACGCCCTTTTTGGCCAACCAAGCAAGTTTGCAAAGGAAATCTGCACTACAATGAAGTCTCACTTCCCCCCGGTCAAAAGGGCCATCTGAAAAAAGTGTAAAATCCAGAAAGGCAACAGGCCATTGAGAACTGGGAGCCTTGTTATGCTGATGGGCGGGATGTAAATTGCCAACAGACACTCGGGAGAAGTGTATGGTGTTTCCTGAAACATCTAAAAAACAAAGCAACAGAGCCTAGGGCACTTCCACTTATGGTCCTATAGCTTAGGGAAATTAAAATCAAAAAGACACAGCCACCCCAAAGTTTGGAACGGCTCTGTTTACAAGAACCTCGTTTACAGTACAAGTTCAACATCGCAGAAAGTGAAAAATGGATAAAGAAGTTGTGGTATTCACTTACAAAGCAATATCACTCAGCAATGAAATCTATGTCATCAGGCCCTTAGCAGCACAATGAGTGGATTCAGGTATGATGATTCTAACTGAAATAAGTCACACAGAAAAAGAAACATCATAAGATATCAGTAATACACGGAATGGAAACTTGGCTACACAGGAACTGAATTACAGAACAGAACAGGGTCTCAAATTTAGAAAAACAACTTATGCTTGCTTAAGGGTAAAGGTGAGTTGGGGTGCTGCATAAAACCAGAGATTGAAATGAGCACAGATAAAGTTCCTTAAGCCAAATATGGAATAGACAAGAGCTACTCCTTGCTCAACGAAATGGACTCAACACCGCATATTAAACGCCTAAGAATGTACCTGACTTGTAAGTATCTTAAAACCTATGGATTGCTATGTCTCCGAAAGAGAATCAAGCATGTGTACAGGGGCATAAACGCAGCAGTGATAGGATTGGAGAGGTTCGGTGAGCAAATGAAGACCCTTTGAAGTCATATTGCATGGTACCCATTCCACGGGTTTCAACTACCCAGGTTTAAGGTATTCTTCCTTCAGCTAAAACATGCATGTGGAACCTAGAGTATGATCAACCATGTGATCGGGAGACATGTTCAAATATGTCTCAGTTTTCCTCCCCTGGTACTCGGGTGCAACATTCCAGACGCTTTACTAACACTCTCCCCACTTGGAGAGTCAGTCCCTTTAACCTCCTGTTTGGCCCAGTTTGCAATTTCTGCGGAAGATGAACAGGAATAGCGAGAACCAATGAGAGGCTAGCTGGAGGTGTCTGGACGGGCAAATTTAACTCTCATTTCCCACCAGGAAGAGGAATTAACCAAAGGCTCAGCGTGCCGGGCCGGAACCAGATTAGGGCCTGAAGCCATCCTGCGGTGTTGCGGCCAGGTCACAAGAAAGCGAGTTGAAGAAAGGAGCTCAGGGGCACTGTAATTCACAAACCTGCAGACTTATAAATGACAGCTATCGTCCAAAACTAGACTGAAGTAAGGCTGCCAAGAGGACTTGAAGGCGGGGCAGAATTGCAGGAAACCGATTTCAGGAGGTAGACTGGAATTGCATTGCAAGCATAGGAAAAGAGGCAGAACGTCCACAATGATGCACTTGGCCAAAAAGGGCGTATGCGTTTTTTCCTGAATATATTCAGGAAAAAACGCATACGCCCTTTTTGGCCAACCAAGCAAGCTTGCAAAGGAAATCTGCACTACAATGAAGTCTCACTTCCCCCCGGTCAAAAGGGCCATCTGAAAAAAGTGTAAGCTCCAGAAAGGCAGGACAGGCCATGGAGAACTGGGAGCCTTGTTATGCTGATGGGCGGGTTGTAAATTGCCAACAGACACTGGGGAGAAGTGTATGGTGTTTCCTGAAACATCTAAAAAACAAAGCAACAGAGCCTAGGGCACTGCCAGTTATGGTCCTATAGCTTAGGGAAATTAAAATCAAAAAGACACAGCCACCCCAAAGTTTGGAACGGCTCTGTTTACAAGAACCTCGTTTACAGTACAAGTTCAACATCGCAGAAAGTGAAAAATGGATAAAGAAGTTGTGGTATTTACTTACAAAGCAATATCACTCAGCAATGAAATCTGTGTCATCAGGCCCTTAGCAGCACAATGAGTGGATTCAGGTATGATGATTCTAACTGAAATAAGTCACACAGAAAAAGAAACATCATAAGATATCAGTAATACACGGAATGTAAACTTGGCTACACAGGAACTGAATTACAGAACAGAACAGGGTCTCAAATTTAGAAAACCAACTTATTCTTGCTTAAGGGTAAAGGTGAGTTGGGGTGCTGCATAAAACCAGAGATTGAAATGAGCACAGATAAAGTTCCTTAAGCCAAATATGGAATAGACAAGAGCTACTCCTTGCTCAACGAAATGGACTCAACACCCCATATTAAACGCCTAAGAATGTACCTGACTAGTAAGTATCTTAAAACCTATGGATTGCTATGTCTCCGAAAGAGAATCAAGCATGTGTACAGGGGCATAAATGCAGCAGTGATAGGATTGGAGAGGTTCGGTGAGCAAATGAAGACCCTTTGAAGTCATATTGCATGGTACCCATTCCACGGGTTTCAACTACCCAGGTTTAAGGTATTCTTCCTTCAGCTAAAACATGCATGTGGAACCTAGAGTATGATCAACCATGTGATCGGGAGATGTGTTCAAATATGTCTCAGTTTTCCTCCCCTGGTACTCGGGTGCAACAATCCAGACGCTTTACTAACACTCTCCCCACTTGGAGAGTCAGTCCCTTTAACCTCCTGTTTGGCCCAGTTTGCAATTTCTGCGGAAGATGAACAGGAATAGCGAGAACCAATGAGAGGCTAGCTGGAGGTGTCTGGACGGGCAAATTTAACTCTCATTTCCCACCAGGAAGAGGAATTAACCAAAGGCTCAGCGTGCCGGGCCGGAACCAGATTAGGGCCTGAAGCCATCCTGCGGTGTTGCGGCCAGGTCACAAGAAATCGAGTTGAAGAAAGGAGCTCAGGGGCACTGTAATTCACAAAACTGCAGAGTTATAAATGACAGCTATCGTCCAAAAATAGATGGAAGTAAGGCTGCCAAGAGGACTTGAAAGCGGGGCAGAATTGCAGGAAACCGATTTCAGGAGGTAGACTGGAATTGCATTGAAAGCATAGGAAAAGAGGCAGAACGTCCACAATGATGCACTTGGCCAAAAAGGGCGTATGCGTTTTTTCCTGAATATATTCAGGAAAAAACGCATACGCCCTTTTTGGCCAACCAAGCAAGTTTGCAAAGGAAATCTGCACTACAATGAAGTCTCACTTCCCCCCGGTCAAAAGGGCCATCTGAAAAAAGTGTAAAATCCAGAAAGGCAACAGGCCATTGAGAACTGGGAGCCTTGTTATGCTGATGGGCGGGATGTAAATTGCCAACAGACACTTGGGAGAAGTGTATGGTGTTTCCTGAAACATCTAAAAAACAAAGCAACAGAGCCTAGGGCACTTCCACTTATGGTCCTATAGCTTAGGGAAATTAAAATCAAAAAGACACAGCCACCCCAAAGTTTGGAACGGCTCTGTTTACAAGAACCTCGTTTACAGTACAAGTTCAACATCGCAGAAAGTGAAAAATGGATAAAGAAGTTGTGGTATTCACTTACAAAGCAATATCACTCAGCAATGAAATCTATGTCATCAGGCCCTTAGCAGCACAATGAGTGGATTCAGGTATGATGATTCTAACTGAAATAAGTCACACAGAAAAAGAAACATCATAAGATATCAGTAATACACGGAATGGAAACTTGGCCACACAGGAACTGAATTACAGAACAGAACAGGGTCTCAAATTTAGAAAAACAACTTATGCTTGCTTAAGGGTAAAGGTGAGTTGGGGTGCTGCATAAAACCAGAGATTGAAATGAGCACAGATAAAGTTCCTTAAGCCAAATATGGAATAGACAAGAGCTACTCCTTGCTCAACGAAATGGACTCAACACCGCATATTAAACGCCTAAGAATGTACCTGACTTGTAAGTATCTTAAAACCTATGGATTGCTATGTCTCCAAAAGAGAATCAAGCATGTGTACAGGGGCATAAACGCAGCAGTGATAGGATTGGAGAGGTTCGGTGAGCAAATGAAGACCCTTTGAAGTCATATTGCATGGTACCCATTCCACGGGTTTCAACTACCCAGGTTTAAGGTATTCTTCCTTCAGCTAAAACATGCATGTGGAACCTAGAGTATGATCAACCATGTGATCGGGAGACATGTTCAAATATGTCTCAGTTTTCCTCCCCTGGTACTCGGGTGCAACATTCCAGACGCTTTACTAACACTCTCCCCACTTGGAGAGTCAGTCCCTTTAACCTCCTGTTTGGCCCAGTTTGCAATTTCTGCGGAAGATGAACAGGAATAGCGAGAACCAATGAGAGGCTAGCTGGAGGTGTCTGGACGGGCAAATTTAACTCTCATTTCCCACCAGGAAGAGGAATTAACCAAAGGCTCAGCGTGCCGGGCCGGAACCAGATTAGGGCCTGAAGCCATCCTGCGGTGTTGCGGCCAGGTCACAAGAAAGCGAGTTGAAGAAAGGAGCTCAGGGGCACTGTAATTCACAAACCTGCAGACTTATAAATGACAGCTATCGTCCAAAACTAGACTGAAGTAAGGCTGCCAAGAGGACTTGAAGGCGGGGCAGAATTGCAGGAAACCGATTTCAGGAGGTAGACTGGAATTGCATTGCAAGCATAGGAAAAGAGGCAGAACGTCCACAATGATGCACTTGGCCAAAAAGGGCGTATGCGTTTTTTCCTGAATATATTCAGGAAAAAACGCATACGCCCTTTTTGGCCAACCAAGCAAGCTTGCAAAGGAAATCTGCACTACAATGAAGTCTCACTTCCCCCCGGTCAAAAGGGCCATCTGAAAAAAGTGTAAGCTCCAGAAAGGCAGGACAGGCCATGGAGAACTGGGAGCCTTGTTATGCTGATGGGCGGGTTGTAAATTGCCAACAGACACTGGGGAGAAGTGTATGGTGTTTCCTGAAACATCTAAAAAACAAAGCAACAGAGCCTAGGGCACTGCCACTTATGGTCCTATAGCTTAGGGAAATTAAAATCAAAAAGACACAGCCACCCCAAAGTTTGGGACGCCTCTGTTTACAAGAACCTCGTTTACAGTACAAGTTCAACATCGCAGAAAGTGAAAAATGGATAAAGAAGTTGTGGTATTTACTTACAAAGCAATATCACTCAGCAATGAAATCTATGTCATCAGGCCCTTAGCATCACAATGAGTGGATTCAGGTATGATGATTCTAACTGAAATAAGTCACACAGAAAAAGAAACATCATAAGATATCAGTAATACACGGAATGTAAACTTGGCTACACAGGAACTGAATTACAGAACAGAACAGGGTCTCAAATTTAGAAAACCAACTTATGCTTGCTTAAGGGTAAAGGTGAGTTGGGGTGCTGCATAAAACCAGAGATTGAAATGAGCACAGATAAAGTTCCTTAAGTCAAATATGGAATAGACAAGAGCTACTCCTTGCTCAACGAAATGGACTCAACACCGCATATTAAATGCCTAAGAATGTACCTGACTAGTAAGTATCGTACAACCTATGGATTGCTATGTCTCCGAAAGAGAATCAAGCATGTGTACAGGGGCATAAACGCAGCAGTGATAGGATTGGAGAGGTTCGGTGAGCAAATGAAGACCCTTTGAAGTCATATTGCATGGTACCCATTACACGGGTCTCAACTCTCCAGGTTTAAGGTATTCTTCCTTCAGCTAAAACATGCATGTGGAACCCAAGTATGATCAACCATGTGAACGGGAGACGTGTTCAAATATGTCTCAGTTTTCCTCCCCTATTACTCGGGTGCAACATTCCAGACGCTTTACTAACACTCTCCCCACTTGGAGAGTCAGCGCCTTTAACCTCCTGTTTGGCCCAGTTTGCAATTTCTGCGGAAGATGAACAGGAATAGCGAGAACCAATCAGAGGCTAGCTGAAGGTGTCTGGACGGGCAAATTTAACTCTCATTTCCCACCAGGAAGAGGAATTAACCAAAGGCTCAGCGTGCCGTGCCGGAACCAGATTAGGGCCTGAAGCCATCCTGCGGTGTTGCGGCCAGGTCACAAGAAAGCGAGTTGAAGAAAGGAGCTCAGGGGCACTGTAATTCACAAACCTGCAGAGTTATAAATGACAGCTATCGTCCAAAAATAGATGGAAGTAAGGCTGCCAAGAGGACTTGAAAGCGGGGCAGAATTGCAGGAAACCGATTTCAGGAGGTAGACTGGAATTGCATTGAAAGCATAGGAAAAGAGGCAGAACGTCCACAATGATGCACTTGGCCAAAAAGGGCGTATGCGTTTTTTCCTGAATATATTCAGGAAAAAACGCATACGCCCTTTTTGGCCAACCAAGCAAGTTTGCAAAGGAAATCTGCACTACAATGAAGTCTCACTTCCCCCCGGTCAAAAGGGCCATCTGAAAAAAGTGTAAAATCCAGAAAGGCAACAGGCCATTGAGAACTGGGAGCCTTGTTATGCTGATGGGCGGGATGTAAATTGCCAACAGACACTTGGGAGAAGTGTATGGTGTTTCCTGAAACATCTAAAAAACAAAGCAACAGAGCCTAGGGCACTTCCACTTATGGTCCTATAGCTTAGGGAAATTAAAATCAAAAAGACACAGCCACCCCAAAGTTTGGAACGGCTCTGTTTACAAGAACCTCGTTTACAGTACAAGTTCAACATCGCAGAAAGTGAAAAATGGATAAAGAAGTTGTGGTATTCACTTACAAAGCAATATCACTCAGCAATGAAATCTATGTCATCAGGCCCTTAGCAGCACAATGAGTGGATTCAGGTATGATGATTCTAACTGAAATAAGTCACACAGAAAAAGAAACATCATAAGATATCAGTAATACACGGAATGGAAACTTGGCTACACAGGAACTGAATTACAGAACAGAACAGGGTCTCAAATTTAGAAAAACAACTTATGCTTGCTTAAGGGTAAAGGTGAGTTGGGGTGCTGCATAAAACCAGAGATTGAAATGAGCACAGATAAAGTTCCTTAAGCCAAATATGGAATAGACAAGAGCTACTCCTTGCTCAACGAAATGGACTCAACACCGCATATTAAACGCCTAAGAATGTACCTGACTTGTAAGTATCTTAAAACCTATGGATTGCTATGTCTCCAAAAGAGAATCAAGCATGTGTACAGGGGCATAAACGCAGCAGTGATAGGATTGGAGAGGTTCGGTGAGCAAATGAAGACCCTTTGAAGTCATATTGCATGGTACCCATTCCACGGGTTTCAACTACCCAGGTTTAAGGTATTCTTCCTTCAGCTAAAACATGCATGTGGAACCTAGAGTATGATCAACCATGTGATCGGGAGACATGTTCAAATATGTCTCAGTTTTCCTCCCCTGGTACTCGGGTGCAACATTCCAGACGCTTTACTAACACTCTCCCCACTTGGAGAGTCAGTCCCTTTAACCTCCTGTTTGGCCCAGTTTGCAATTTCTGCGGAAGATGAACAGGAATAGCGAGAACCAATGAGAGGCTAGCTGGAGGTGTCTGGACGGGCAAATTTAACTCTCATTTCCCACCAGGAAGAGGAATTAACCAAAGGCTCAGCGTGCCGGGCCGGAACCAGATTAGGGCCTGAAGCCATCCTGCGGTGTTGCGGCCAGGTCACAAGAAAGCGAGTTGAAGAAAGGAGCTCAGGGGCACTGTAATTCACAAACCTGCAGACTTATAAATGACAGCTATCGTCCAAAACTAGACTGAAGTAAGGCTGCCAAGAGGACTTGAAGGCGGGGCAGAATTGCAGGAAACCGATTTCAGGAGGTAGACTGGAATTGCATTGCAAGCATAGGAAAAGAGGCAGAACGTCCACAATGATGCACTTGGCCAAAAAGGGCGTATGCGTTTTTTCCTGAATATATTCAGGAAAAAACGCATACGCCCTTTTTGGCCAACCAAGCAAGCTTGCAAAGGAAATCTGCACTACAATGAAGTCTCACTTCCCCCCGGTCAAAAGGGCCATCTGAAAAAAGTGTAAGCTCCAGAAAGGCAGGACAGGCCATGGAGAACTGGGAGCCTTGTTATGCTGATGGGCGGGTTGTAAATTGCCAACAGACACTGGGGAGAAGTGTATGGTGTTTCCTGAAACATCTAAAAAACAAAGCAACAGAGCCTAGGGCACTGCCACTTATGGTCCTATAGCTTAGGGAAATTAAAATCAAAAAGACACAGCCACCCCAAAGTTTGGGACGCCTCTGTTTACAAGAACCTCGTTTACAGTACAAGTTCAACATCGCAGAAAGTGAAAAATGGATAAAGAAGTTGTGGTATTTACTTACAAAGCAATATCACTCAGCAATGAAATCTATGTCATCAGGCCCTTAGCATCACAATGAGTGGATTCAGGTATGATGATTCTAACTGAAATAAGTCACACAGAAAAAGAAACATCATAAGATATCAGTAATACACGGAATGTAAACTTGGCTACACAGGAACTGAATTACAGAACAGAACAGGGTCTCAAATTTAGAAAACCAACTTATGCTTGCTTAAGGGTAAAGGTGAGTTGGGGTGCTGCATAAAACCAGAGATTGAAATGAGCACAGATAAAGTTCCTTAAGTCAAATATGGAATAGACAAGAGCTACTCCTTGCTCAACGAAATGGACTCAACACCGCATATTAAATGCCTAAGAATGTACCTGACTAGTAAGTATCGTACAACCTATGGATTGCTATGTCTCCGAAAGAGAATCAAGCATGTGTACAGGGGCATAAACGCAGCAGTGATAGGATTGGAGAGGTTCGGTGAGCAAATGAAGACCCTTTGAAGTCATATTGCATGGTACCCATTACACGGGTCTCAACTCTCCAGGTTTAAGGTATTCTTCCTTCAGCTAAAACATGCATGTGGAACCCAAGTATGATCAACCATGTGAACGGGAGACGTGTTCAAATATGTCTCAGTTTTCCTCCCCTGTTACTCGGGTGCAACATTCCAGACGCTTTACTAACACTCTCCCCACTTGGAGAGTCAGCGCCTTTAACCTCCTGTTTGGCCCAGTTTGCAATTTCTGCGGAAGATGAACAGGAATAGCGAGAACCAATCAGAGGCTAGCTGAAGGTGTCTGGACGGGCAAATTTAACTCTCATTTCCCACCAGGAAGAGGAATTAACCAAAGGCTCAGCGTGCCGTGCCGGAACCAGATTAGGGCCTGAAGCCATCCTGCGGTGTTGCGGCCAGGTCACAAGAAAGCGAGTTGAAGAAAGGAGCTCAGGGGCACTGTAATTCACAAACCTGCAGAGTTATAAATGACAGCTATCGTCCAAAAATAGACTGAAGTAAGGCTGCCAAGAGGACTTGAAAGCGGGGCAGAATTGCAGGAAACCGATTTCAGGAGGTAGACTGGAATTGCATTGAAAGCATAGGAAAAGAGGCAGAACGTCCACAATGATGCACTTGGCCAAAAAGGGCGTATGCGTTTTTTCCTGAATATATTCAGGAAAAAACGCATACGCCCTTTTTGGCCAACCAAGCAAGCTTGCAAAGGAAATCTGCACTACAATGAAGTCTCACTTCCCCCCGGTCAAAAGGGCCATGTGAAAAAAGTGTAAAATCCAGATGGGCAGGACAGGCCTTGGAGAGCTGGAAGCCTTGTTATGCTGATGGGCGGGATGTAAATTGCCAACAGACACTCGGGAGAAGTGTATGGGGTTTCCTGAAACATCTAAAAAACAAAGCAACAGAGCCTAGGGCACTGCCACTTATGGTCCTATAGCTTAGGGAAATTAAAATCAAAAAGACACAGCCACCCCAAAGTTTGGAACGGCTCTGTTTACAAGAACCTCGTTTACAGTACAAGTTCAACATCGCAGAAAGTGAAAAATGGATAAAGAAGTTGTGGTATTTACTTACAAAGCAATATCACTCAGCAATGAAATCTGTGTCATCAGGCCCTTAGCAGCACAATGAGTGGATTCAGGTATGATGATTCTAACTGACATAAGTCACACAGAAAAAGAAACATCATAAGATATCAGTAATACACGGAATGTAAACTTGGCTACACAGGAACTGAATTACAGAACAGAACAGGGTCTCAAATTTAGAAAACCAACTTATGCTTGCTTAAGGGTAAAGGTGAGTTGGGGTGCTGCATAAAACCAGAGATTGAAATGAGCACAGATAAAGTTCCTTAAGCCAAATATGGAATAGACAAGAGCTACTCCTTGCTCAACGAAATGGACTCAACACCCCATATTAAACGCCTAAGAATGTACCTGACTAGTAAGTATCTTAAAACCTATGGATTGCTATGTCTCCGAAAGAGAATCAAGCATGTGTACAGGGGCATAAATGCAGCAGTGATAGGATTGGAGAGGTTCGGTGAGCAAATGAAGGCCCTTTGAAGTCATATTGCATGGTACCCATTCCACGGGTTTCAACTACCCAGGTTTAAGGTATTCTTCCTTCAGCTAAAACATGCATGTGGAACCTAGAGTATGATCAACCATGTGATCGGGAGACATGTTCAAATATGTCTCAGTTTTCCTCCCCTGGTACTCGGGTGCAACATTCCAGACGCTTTACTAACACTCTCCCCACTTGGAGAGTCAGTCCCTTTAACCTCCTGTTTGGCCCAGTTTGCAATTTCTGCGGAAGATGAACAGGAATAGCGAGAACCAATGAGAGGCTAGCTGGAGGTGTCTGGACGGGCAAATTTAACTCTCATTTCCCACCAGGAAGAGGAATTAACCAAAGGCTCAGCGTGCCGGGCCGGAACCAGATTAGGGCCTGAAGCCATCCTGCGGTGCTGCGGCCAGGTCACAAGAAATCGAGTTGAAGAAAGGAGCTCAGGGGCACTGTAATTCACAAACCTGCAGAGTTATAAATGACAGCTATCGTCCAAAAATAGATGGAAGTAAGGCTGCCAAGAGGACTTGAAAGCGGGGCAGAATTGCAGGAAACCGATTTCAGGAGGTAGACTGGAATTGCATTGAAAGCATAGGAAAAGAGGCAGAACGTCCACAATGATGCACTTGGCCAAAAAGGGCGTATGCGTTTTTTCCTGAATATATTCAGGAAAAAACGCATACGCCCTTTTTGGCCAACCAAGCAAGCTTGCAAAGGAAATCTGCACTACAATGAAGTCTCACTTCCCCCTGGTCAAAAGGGCCATCTGAAAAAAGTGTAAAATCCAGAAAGGCAGGACAGGCCATGGAGAACTGGGAGCCTTGTTATGCTGATGGGCGGGATGTAAATTGCCAACAGACACTCGGGAGAAGTGTATGGTGTTTCCTGAAACATCTAAAAAACAAAGCAACAGAGCCTAGGGCACTGCCACTTATGGTCCTATAGCTTAGGGAAATTAAAATCAAAAAGACACAGCCACCCCAAAGTTTGGAACGCCTCTGTTTACAAGAACCTCGTTTACAGTACAAGTTCAACATCGCAGAAAGTGAAAAATGGATAAAGAAGTTGTGGTATTTACTTACAAAGCAATATCACTCAGCAATGAAATCTATGTCATCAGGCCCTTAGCATCACAATGAGTGGATTCAGGTATGATGATTCTAACTGAAATAAGTCACACAGAAAAAGAAACATCATAAGATATCAGTAATACACGGAATGTAAACTTGGCTACACAGGAACTGAATTACAGAACAGAACAGGGTCTCAAATTTAGAAAACCAACTTATTCTTGCTTAAGGGTAAAGGTGAGTTGGGGTGCTGCATAAAACCAGAGATTGAAATGAGCACAGATAAAGTTCCTTAAGCCAAATATGGAATAGACAAGAGCTACTCCTTGCTCAACGAAATGGACTCAACACCCCATATTAAACGCCTAAGAATGTACCTGACTAGTAAGTATCTTAAAACCTATGGATTGCTATGTCTCCGAAAGAGAATCAAGCATGTGTACAGGGGCATAAATGCAGCAGTGATAGGATTGGAGAGGTTCGGTGAGCAAATGAAGACCCTTTGAAGTCATATTGCATGGTACCCATTCCACGGGTTTCAACTACCCAGGTTTAAGGTATTCTTCCTTCAGCTAAAACATGCATGTGGAACCTAGAGTATGATCAACCATGTGATCGGGAGACGTGTTCAAATATGTCTCAGTTTTCCTCCCCTGGTACTCGGGTGCAACATTCCAGACGCTTTACTAACACTCTCCCCACTTGGAGAGTCAGTCCCTTTAACCTCCTGTTTGGCCCAGTTTGCAATTTCTGCGGAAGATGAACAGGAATAGCGAGAACCAATGAGAGGCTAGCTGGAGGTGTCTGGACGGGCAAATTTAACTCTCATTTCCCACCAGGAAGAGGAATTAACCAAAGGCTCAGCGTGCCGGGCCGGAACCAGATTAGGGCCTGAAGCCATCCTGCGGTGTTGCGGCCAGGTCACAAGAAATCGAGTTGAAGAAAGGAGCTCAGGGGCACTGTAATTCACAAACCTGCAGAGTTATAAATGACAGCTATCGTCCAAAAATAGATGGAAGTAAGGCTGTCAAGAGGACTTGAAAGCGGGGCAGAATTGCAGGAAACCGATTTCAGGAGGTAGACTGGAATTGCATTGAAAGCATAGGAAAAGAGGCAGAACGTCCACAATGATGCACTTGGCCAAAAAGGGCGTATGCGTTTTTTCCTGAATATATTCAGGAAAAAACGCATACGCCCTTTTTGGCCAACCAAGCAAGCTTGCAAAGGAAATCTGCACTACAATGAAGTCTCACTTCCCCCTGGTCAAAAGGGCCATCTGAAAAAAGTGTAAAATCCAGAAAGGCAGGACAGGCCATGGAGAACTGGGAGCCTTGTTATGCTGATGGGCGGGATGTAAATTGCCAACAGACACTCGGGAGAAGTGTATGGTGTTTCCTGAAACATCTAAAAAACAAAGCAACAGAGCCTAGGGCACTGCCACTTATGGTCCTATAGCTTAGGGAAATTAAAATCAAAAAGACACAGCCACCCCAAAGTTTGGAACGCCTCTGTTTACAAGAACCTCGTTTACAGTACAAGTTCAACATCGCAGAAAGTGAAAAATGGATAAAGAAGTTGTGGTATTTACTTACAAAGCAATATCACTCAGCAATGAAATCTATGTCATCAGGCCCTTAGCATCACAATGAGTGGATTCAGGTATGATGATTCTAACTGAAATAAGTCACACAGAAAAAGAAACATCATAAGATATCAGTAATACACGGAATGGAAACTTGGCTACACAGGAACTGAATTACAGAACAGAACAGGGTCTCAAATTTAGAAAACCAACTTATGCTTGCTTAAGGGTAAAGGTGAGTTGGGGTGCTGCATAAAACCAGAGATTGAAATGAGCACAGATAAAGTTCCTTAAGTCAAATATGGAATAGACAAGAGCTACTCCTTGCTCAACGAAATGGACTCAACACCGCATATTAAATGCCTAAGAATGTACCTGACTAGTAAGTATCGTACAACCTATGGATTGCTATGTCTCCGAAAGAGAATCAAGCATGTGTACAGGGGCATAAACGCAGCAGTGATAGGATTGGAGAGGTTCGGTGAGCAAATGAAGACCCTTTGAAGTCATATTGCTTGGTACCCATTCCACGGGTTTCAACTACCCAGGTTTAAGGTATTCTTCCTTCAGCTAAAACATGCATGTGGAACCCAAGTATGATCAACCATGTGAACGGGAGACGTGTTCAAATATGTCTCAGTTTTCCTCCCCTGGTACTCGGGTGCAACATTCCAGACGCTTTACTAACACTCTCCCCACTTGGAGAGTCAGCCCCTTTAACCTCCTGTTTGGCCCAGTTTGCAATTTCTGCGGAAGATGAACAGGAATAGCGAGAACCAATGAGAGGCTAGCTGGAGGTGTCTGGACGGGCAAATTTAACTCTCATTTCCCACCAGGAAGAGGAATTAACCAAAGGCTCAGCGTGCCGGGCCGGAACCAGATTAGGGCCTGAAGCCATCCTGCGGTGTTGCGGCCAGGTCACAAGAAATCGAGTTAAAGAAAGGAGCTCAGGGGCACTGTAATTCACAAACCTGCAGAGTTATAAATGACAGCTATCGTCCAAAAATAGATGGAAGTAAGGCTGCCAAGAGGACTTGAAAGCGGGGCAGAATTGCAGGAAACCGATTTCAGGAGGTAGACTGGAATTGCATTGAAAGCATAGGAAAAGAGGCAGAACGTCCACAATGATGCACTTGGCCAAAAAGGGCGTATGCGTTTTTTCCTGAATATATTCAGGAAAAAACGCATACGCCCTTTTTGGCCAACCAAGCAAGCTTGCAAAGGAAATCTGCACTACAATGAAGTCTCACTTCCCCCCGGTCAAAAGGGCCATCTGAAAAAAGTGTAAAATCCAGAAAGGCAGGACAGGCCATGGAGAACTGGGAGCCTTGTTATGCTGATGGGCGGGATGTAAATTGCCAACAACCACTTGGGAGAAGTGTATGGTGTTTCCTGAAACATCTAAAAAACAAAGCAACAGAGCCTAGGGCACTGCCACTTATGGTCCTATAGCTTAGGGAAATTAAAATCAAAAAGACACAGCCACCCCAAAGTTTGGGACGCCTCTGTTTACAAGAACCTCGTTTACAGTACAAGTTCAACATCGCAGAAAGTGAAAAATGGATAAAGAAGTTGTGGTATTTACTTACAAAGCAATATCACTCAGCAATGAAATCTGTGTCATCAGGCCCTTAGCATCACAATGAGTGGATTCAGGTATGATGACTCTAACTGAAATAAGTCACACAGAAAAAGAAACATCATAAGATATCAGTAATACACGGAATGTAAACTTGGCTACACAGGAACTGAATTACAGAACAGAACAGGGTCTCAAATTTAGAAAACCAACTTATGCTTGCTTAAGGGTAAAGGTGAGTTGGGGTGCTGCATAAAACCAGAGATTGAAATGAGCACAGATAAAGTTCCTTAAGCCAAATATGGAATAGACAAGAGCTACTCCTTGCTCAACGAAATGGACTCAACACCCCATATTAAACGCCTAAGAATGTACCTGACTAGTAAGAATCTTAAAACCTATGGATTGCTATGTCTCCGAAAGAGAATCAAGCATGTGTACAGGGGCATAAACGCAGCAGTGATAGGATTGGAGAGGTTCGGTGAGCAAATGAAGACCCTTTGAAGTCATATTGCATGGTACCCATTCCACGGGTTTCAACTACCCAGGTTTAAGGTATTCTTCCTTCAGGTAAAACATGCATGTGGAACCTAGAGTATGATCAACCATGTGATCGGGAGACGTGTTCAAATATGTCTCAGTTTTCCTCCCCTGGTACTCGGGTGCAACATTCCAGACGCTTTACTAACACTCTCCCCACTTGGAGAGTCAGTCCCTTTAACCTCCTGTTTGGCCCAGTTTGCAATTTCTGCGGAAGATGAACAGGAATAGCGAGAACCAATGAGAGGCTAGCTGGAGGTGTCTGGACGGGCAAATTTAACTCTCATTTCCCACCAGGAAGAGGAATTAACCAAAGGCTCAGCGTGCCGGGCCGGAACCAGATTAGGGCCTGAAGCCATCCTGCGGTGTTGCGGCCAGGTCACAAGAAATCGAGTTGAAGAAAGGAGCTCAGGGGCACTGTAATTCACAAACCTGCAGAGTTATAAATGACAGCTATCGTCCAAAAATAGACTGAAGTAAGGCTGCCAAGAGGACTTGAAAGCGGGGCAGAATTGCAGGAAACCAATTTCAGAAGGTAGACTGGAATTGCATTGAAAGCATAGGAAAAGAGGCAGAACGTCCACAATGATGCACTTGGCCAAAAAGGGCGTATGCGTTTTTTCCTGAATATATTCAGGAAAAAACGCATACGCCCTTTTTGGCCAACCAAGCAAGCTTGCAAAGGAAATCTGCACTACAATGAAGTCTCACTTCCCCCCGGTCAAAAGGGCCATCTGAAAAAAGTGTAAGCTCCAGAAAGGCAGGACAGGCCATGGAGAACTGGGAGCCTTGTTATGCTGATGGGCGGGATGTAAATTGCCAACAGACACTTGGGAGAAGTGTATGGTGTTTCCTGAAACATCTAAAAAACAAAGCAACAGAGCCTAGGGCACTGCCACTTATGGTCCTATAGCTTAGGGAAATTAAAATCAAAAAGACACAGCCACCCCAAAGTTTGGGACGCCTCTGTTTACAAGAACCTCGTTTACAGTACAAGTTCAACATCGCAGAAAGTGAAAAATGGATAAAGAAGTTGTGGTATTTACTTACAAAGCAATATCACTCAGCAATGAAATCTATGTCATCAGGCCCTTAGCATCACAATGAGTGGATTCAGGTATGATGATTCTAACTGAAATAAGTCACACAGAAAAAGAAACATCATAAGATATCAGTAATACACGGAATGTAAACTTGGCTCCACAGGAACTGAATTACAGAACAGAACAGGGTCTCAAATTTAGAAAACCAACTTATGCTTGCTTAAGGGTAAAGGTGAGTTGGGGTGCTGCATAAAACCAGAGATTGAAATGAGCACAGATAAAGTTCCTTAAGTCAAATATGGAATAGACAAGAGCTACTCCTTGCTCAACGAAATTGACTCAACACCGCATATTAAACGCCTAAGAATGTACCTGACTAGTAAGTATCGTAAAACCTATGGATTGCTATGTCTCCAAAAGAGAATCAAGCATGTGTACAGGGGCATAAACGCAGCAGTGATAGGATTGGAGAGGTTCGGTGAGCAAATGAAGACACTTTGAAGTCATATTGCATGGTACCCATTACACGGGTCTCAACTCTCCAGGTTTAAGGTATTCTTCCTTCAGCTAAAACATGCATGTGGAACCCAAGTATGATCAACCATGTGAACGGGAGACGTGTTCAAATATGTCTCAGTTTTCCTCCCCTGGTACTCGGGTGCAACATTCCAGATGCTTTACTAACACTCTCCCCACTTGGAGAGTCAGCGCCTTTAACCTCCTGTTTGGCCCAGTTTGCAATTTCTGCGGAAGATGAACAGGAATAGCGAGAACCAATGAGAGACTAGCTGGAGGTGTCTGGACGGGCAAATTTAACTCTCATTTCCCACCAGGAAGAGGAAATAACCAAAGGCTCAGCGTGCCGTGCCGGAACCAGATTAGGGCCTGAAGCCATCCTGCGGTGTTGCGGCCAGGTCACAAGAAAGCAAGTTGAAGAAAGGAGATCAGGGGCACTGTAATTCACAAACCTGCAGAGTTATAAATGACAGCTATCGTCCAAAAATAGACTGAAGTAAGGCTGCCAAGAGGACTTGAAAGCGGGGCAGAATTGCAGGAAACCGATTTCAGGAGGTAGACTGGAATTGCATTGAAAGCATAGGAAAAGAGGCAGAACGTCCACAATGATGCACTTGGCCAAAAAGGGCGTATGCGTTTTTTCCTGAATATATTCAGGAAAAAACGCATACGCCCTTTTTGGCCAACCAAGCAAGCTTGCAAAGGAAATCTGCACTACAATGAAGTCTCACTTCCCCCCGGTCAAAAGGGCCATCTGAAAAAAGTGTAAAATCCAGAAAGGCAGGACAGGCCATGGAGAACTGGGAGCCTTGTTTTGCTGATGGGCGGGATGTAAATTGCCAACAGACACTCGGGAGAAGTGTATGGTGTTTCCTGAAACATCTAAAAAACAAAGCAACAGAGCCTAGGGCACTTCCACTTATGGTCCTATAGCTTAGGGAAATTAAAATCAAAAAGACACAGCCACCCCAAAGTTTGGAACGGCTCTGTTTACAAGAACCTCGTTTACAGTACAAGTTCAACATCGCAGAAAGTGAAAAATGTATAAAGAAGTTGTGGTATTTACTTACAAAGCAATATCACTCAGCAATGAAATCTGTGTCATCAGGCCCTTAGCAGCACAATGAGTGGATTCAGGTATGATGATTCTAACTGAAATAAGTCACACAGAAAAAGAAACATCATAAGATATCAGTAATACACGGAATGGAAACTTGGCTACACAGGAACTGAATTACAGAACAGAACAGGGTCTCAAATTTAGAAAACCAACTTATTCTTGCTTAAGGGTAAAGGTGAGTTGGGGTGCTGCATAAAACCAGAGATTGAAATGAGCACAGATAAAGTTCCTTAAGCCAAATATGGAATAGACAAGAGCTACTCCTTGCTCAACGAAATGGACTCAACACCCCATATTAAACGCCTAAGAATGTACCTGACTAGTAAGAATCTTAAAACCTATGGATTGCTATGTCTCCGAAAGAGAATCAAGCATGTGTACAGGGGCATAAACGCCGCAGTGATAGGATTGGAGAGGTTCGGTGAGCAAATGAAGACCCTTTGAAGTCATATTGCATGGTACCCATTCCACGGGTTTCAACTACCCAGGTTTAAGGTATTCTTCCTTCAGCTAAAACATGCATGTGGAACCTAGAGTATGATCAACCATGTGATCGGGAGACGTGTTCAAATATGTCTCAGTTTTCCTCCCCTGGTACTCGGGTGCAACATTCCAGACGCTTTACTAACACTCTCCCCACTTGGAGAGTCAGTCCCTTTAACCTCCTGTTTGGCCCAGTTTGCAATTTCTGCGGAAGATGAACAGGAATAGCGAGAACCAATGAGAGGCTAGCTGGAGGTGTCTGGACGGGCAAATTTAACTCTCATTTCCCACCAGGAAGAGGAATTAACCAAAGGCTCAGCGTGCCGGGCCGGAACCAGATTAGGGCCTGAAGCCATCCTGCGGTGTTGCGGCCAGGTCACAAGAAATTGAGTTGAAGAAAGGAGCTCAGGGGCACTGTAATTCACAAACCTGCAGAGTTATAAATGACAGCTATCGTCCAAAAATAGACTGAAGTAAGGCTGCCAAGAGGACTTGAAAGCGGGGCAGAATTGCAGGAAACCGATTTCAGGAGGTAGACTGGAATTGCATTGAAAGCATAGGAAAAGAGGCAGAACGTCCACAATGATGCACTTGGCCAAAAAGGGCGTATGCGTTTTTTCCTGAATATATTCAGGAAAAAACGCATACGCCCTTTTTGGCCAACCAAGCAAGCTTGCAAAGGAAATCTGCACTACAATGAAGTCTCACTTCCCCCCGGTCAAAAGGGCCATCTGAAAAAAGTGTAAAATCCAGAAAGGCAGGACAGGCCATGGAGAACTGGGAGCCTTGTTATGCTGATGGGCGGGATGTAAATTGCCAACAACCACTCGGGAGAAGTGTATGGTGTTTCCTGAAACATCTAAAAAACAAAGCAACAGAACCTAGGGCACTTCCACTTATGGTCCTATAGCTTAGGGAAATTAAAATCAAAAAGACACAGCCACCCCAAAGTTTGGAACGGCTCTGTTTACAAGAACCTCGTTTACAGTACAAGTTCAACATCGCAGAAAGTGAAAAATGGATAAAGAAGTTGTGGTATTCACTTACAAAGCAATATCACTCAGCAATGAAATCTGTGTCATCAGGCCCTTAGCAGCACAATGAGTGGATTCAGGTATGATGATTCTAACTGAAATAAGTCACACAGAAAAAGAAACATCATAAGATATCAGTAATACACGGAATGTAAACTTGGCTACACAGGAACTGAATTACAGAACAGAACAGGGTCTCAAATTTAGAAAACCAACTTATTCTTGCTTAAGGGTAAAGGTGAGTTGGGGTGCTGCATAAAACCAGAGATTGAAATGAGCACAGATAAAGTTCCTTAAGCCAAATATGGAATAGACAAGAGCTACTCCTTGCTCAACGAAATGGACTCAACACCGCATATTAAACGCCTAAGAATGTACCTGACTTGTAAGTATCTTAAAACCTATGGATTGCTATGTCTCCGAAAGAGAATCAAGCATGTGTACAGGGGCATAAACGCAGCAGTGATAGGATTGGAGAGGTTCGGTGAGCAAATGAAGACCCTTTGAAGTCATATTGCATGGTACCCATTCCACGGGTTTCAACTACCCAGGTTTAAGGTATTCTTCCTTCAGCTAAAACATGCATGTGGAACCTAGAGTATGATCAACCATGTGATCGGGAGACATGTTCAAATATGTCTCAGTTTTCCTCCCCTGGTACTCGGGTGCAACATTCCAGACGCTTTACTAACACTCTCCCCACTTGGAGAGTCAGTCCCTTTAACCTCCTGTTTTGCCCAGTTTGCAATTTCTGCGGAAGATGAACAGGAATAACGAGAACCAATGAGAGGCTAGCTGGAGGTGTCTGGACGGGCAAATTTAACTCTCATTTCCCACCAGGAAGAGGAATCAACAAAAGGCTCAGCGTGCCGTGCCGGAACCAGATTAGGGCCTGAAGCCATCCTGCGGTGTTGCGGCCAGGTCACAAGAAAGCGAGTTGAAGAAAGGAGCTCAGGGGCACTGTAATTCACAAACCTGCAGAGTTATAAATGACAGCTATCGTCCAAAAATAGACTGAAGTAAGGCTGCCAAGAGGACTTGAAAGCGGGGCAGAATTGCAGGAAACCGATTTCAGGAGGTAGACTGGAATTGCATTGAAAGCATAGGAAAAGAGGCAGAACGTCCACAATGATGCACTTGGCCAAAAAGGGCGTATGCGTTTTTTCCTGAATATATTCAGGAAAAAACGCATACGCCCTTTTTGGCCAACCAAGCAAGCTTGCAAAGGAAATCTGCACTACAATGAAGTCTCACTTCCCCCCGGTCAAAAGGGCCATCTGAAAAAAGTGTAAAATCCAGAAAGGCAGGACAGGCCATGGAGAACTGGGAGCCTTGTTATGCTGATGGGCGGGATGTAAATTGCCAACAGACACTCGGGAGAAGTGTATGGTGTTTCCTGAAACATCTAAAAAACAAAGCAACAGAGCCTAGGGCACTGCCACTGATGGTCCTATAGCTTAGGGAAATTAAAATCAAAAAGACACAGCCACCCCAAAGTTTGGGACGCCTCTGTTTACAAGAACCTCGTTTACAGTACAAGTTCAACATTGCAGAAAGTGAAAAATGGATAAAGAAGTTGTGGTATTCACTTACAAAGCAATATCACTCAGCAATGAAATCTATGTCATCAGGCCCTTAGCATCACAATGAGTGGATTCAGGTATGATGACTCTAACTGAAATAAGTCACACAGAAAAAGAAACATCATAAGATATCAGTAATACACGGAATGTAAACTTGGCTACACAGGAACTGAATTACAGAACAGAACAGGGTCTCAAATTTAGAAAAACAACTTATGCTTGCTTAAGGGGAAAGGTGAGTTGGGGTGCTGCATAAAACCAGAGATTGAAATGAGCACAGATAAAGTTCCTTAAGTCAAATATGGAATAGACAAGAGCTACTCCTTGCTCAACGAAATTGACTCAACACCGCATATTAAACGCCTAAGAATGTACCTGACTAGTAAGTATCGTAAAACCTATGGATTGCTATGTCTCCAAAAGAGAATCAAGCATGTGTACAGGGGCATAAACGCAGCAGTGATAGGATTGGAGAGGTTCGGTGAGCAAATGAAGACCCTTTGAAGTCATATTGCATGGTACCCATTCCACGGGTTTCAACTACCCAGGTTTAAGGTATTCTTCCTTCAGCTAAAACATGCATGTGGAACCTAGAGTATGATCAACCATGTGATCGGGAGACATGTTCAAATATGTCGCAGTTTTCCTCCCCTGGTACTCGGGTGCAACATTCCAGACGCTTTACTAACACTCTCCCCACTTGGAGAGTCAGTCCCTTTAACCTCCTGTTTGGCCCAGTTTGCAATTTCTGCGGAAGATGAACAGGAATAGCGAGAACCAATGAGAGGCTAGCTGGAGGTGTCTGGACGGGCAAATTTAACTCTCATTTCCCACCAGGAAGAGGAATCAACAAAAGGCTCAGCGTGCCGTGCCGGAACCAGATTAGGGCCTGAAGCCATCCTGCGGTGTTGCGGCCAGGTCACAAGAAAGCGAGTTGAAGAAAGGAGCTCAGGGGCACTGTAATTCACAAACCTGCAGAGTTATAAATGACAGCTATCGTCCAAAAATAGACTGAAGTAAGGCTGCCAAGAGGACTTGAAAGCGGGGCAGAATTGCAGGAAACCGATTTCAGGAGGTAGACTGGAATTGCATTGAAAGCATAGGAAAAGAGGCAGAACGTCCACAATGATGCACTTGGCCAAAAAGGGCGTATGCGTTTTTTCCTGAATATATTCAGGAAAAAATGCATACGCCCTTTTTGGCCAACCAAGCAAGCTTGCAAAGGAAATCTGCACTACAATGAAGTCTCACTTCCCCCCGGTCAAAAGGGCCATCTGAAAAAAGTGTAAAATCCAGAAAGGCAGGACAGGCCATGGAGAACTGGGAGCCTTGTTATGCTGATGGGCGGGATGTAAATTGCCAACAGACACTCGGGAGAAGTGTATGGTGTTTCCTGAAACATCTAAAAAACAAAGCAACAGAGCCTAGGGCACTGCCACTGATGGTCCTATAGCTTAGGGAAATTAAAATCAAAAAGACACAGCCACCCCAAAGTTTGGGACGCCTCTGTTTACAAGAACCTCGTTTACAGTACAAGTTCAACATCGCAGAAAGTGAAAAATGGATAAAGAAGTTGTGGTATTCACTTACAAAGCAATATCACTCAGCAATGAATTCTATGTCATCAGGCCCTTAGCATCACAATGAGTGGATTCAGGTATGATGACTCTAACTGAAATAAGTCACACAGAAAAAGAAACATCATAAGATATCAGTAATACACGGAATGTAAACTTGGCTACACAGGAACTCAATTACAGAACAGAACAGGGTCTCAAATTTAGAAAAACAACTTATGCTTGCTTAAGGGGAAAGGTGAGTTGGGGTGCTGCATAAAACCAGAGATTGAAATGAGCACAGATAAAGTTCCTTAAGTCAAATATGGAATAGACAAGAGCTACTCCTTGCTCAACGAAATTGACTCAACACCGCATATTAAACGCCTAAGAATGTACCTGACTAGTAAGTATCGTAAAACCTATGGATTGCTATGTCTCCAAAAGAGAATCAAGCATGTGTACAGGGGCATAAACGCAGCAGTGATAGGATTGGAGAGGTTCGGTGAGCAAATGAAGACCCTTTGAAGTCATATTGCATGGTACCCATTACATCGGTCTCAACTCTCCAGGTTTAAGGTATTCTTCCTTCAGCTAAAACATGCATGTGGAACCCAAGTATGATCAACCATGTGAACGGGAGACGTGTTCAAATATGTCTCAGTTTTCCTCCCCTGGTACTCGGGTGCAACATTCCAGATGCTTTACTAACACTCTCCCCACTTGGAGAGTCAGCGCCTTTAACCTCCTGTTTGGCCCAGTTTGCAATTTCTGCGGAAGATGAACAGGAATAGCGAGAACCAATGAGAGACTAGCTGGAGGTGTCTGGACGGGCAAATTTAACTCTCATTTCCCAACAGGAAGAGGAAATAACCAAAGGCTCAGTGTGCCGGGCCGGAACCAGTTTAGGGCCTGAAGCCATCCTGCGGTGTTGCGGCCAGGTCACAAGAAAGCAAGTTGAAGAAAGGAGCTCAGGGGCACTGTAATTCACAAACCTGCAGAGTTATAAATGACAGCTATCGTCCAAAAATAGACTGAAGTAAGGCTGCCAAGAGGACTTGAAAGCGGGGCAGAATTGCAGGAAACCGATTTCAGGAGGTAGACTGGAATTGCATTGAAAGCATAGGAAAAGAGGCAGAACGTCCACAATGATGCACTTGGCCAAAAAGGGCGTATGCGTTTTTTCCTGAATATATTCAGGAAAAAACGCATACGCCCTTTTTGGCCAACCAAGCAAGCTTGCAAAGGACATCTGCACTACAATGAAGTCTCACTTCCCCCCGGTCAAAAGGGCCATCTGAAAAAAGTGTAAAATCCAGAAAGGCAACAGGCCATTGAGAACTGGGAGCCTTGTTATGCTGATGGGCGGGATGTAAATTGCCAACAGACACTTGGGAGAAGTGTATGGTGTTTCCTGAAACATCTAAAAAAACAAAGCAACAGAGCCTAGGGCACTTCCACTTATGGTCCTATAGCTTAGGGAAATTAAAATCAAAAAGACACAGCCACCCCAAAGTTTGGAACGGCTCTGTTTACAAGAACCTCGTTTACAGTACAAGTTCAACATCGCAGAAAGTGAAAAATGGATAAAGAAGTTGTGGTATTCACTTACAAAGCAATATCACTCAGCAATGAAATCTATGTCATCAGGCCCTTAGCAGCACAATGAGTGGATTCAGGTATGATGATTCTAACTGAAATAAGTCACACAGAAAAAGAAACATCATAAGATATCAGTAATACACGGAATGGAAACTTGGCTACACAGGAACTGAATTACAGAACAGAACAGGGTCTCAAATTTAGAAAACCAACTTATGCTTGCTTAAGGGTAAAGGTGAGTTGGGGTGCTGCATAAAACCAGAGATTGAAATGAGCACAGATAAAGTTCCTTAAGCCAAATATGGAATAGACAAGAGCTACTCCTTGCTCAACGAAATGGACTCAACACCCCATATTAAACGCCTAAGAATGTACCTGACTAGTAAGTATCTTAAAACCTATGGATTGCTATGTCTCCGAAAGAGAATCAAGCATGTGTACAGGGGCATAAACGCAGCAGTGATAGGATTGGAGAGGTTCGGTGAGCAAATGAAGACCCTTTGAAGTCATATTGCATGGTACCCATTCCACGGGTCTTAACTCTCCAGGTTTAAGGTATTCTTCCTTCAGCTAAAACATGCATGTGGAACCTAGAGTATGATCAACCATGTGATCGGGAGACGTGTTCAAATATGTCTCAGTTTTCCTCCCCTGGTACTCGGGTGCAACATTCCAGACGCTTTACTAACACTCTCCCCACTTGGAGAGTCAGTCCCTTTAACCTCCTGTTTGGCCCAGTTTGCAATTTCTGCAGAAGATGAACAGGAATAGCGAGAACCAATGAGAGGCTAGCTGGAGGTGTCTGGACGGGCAAATTTAACTCTCATTTCCAACCAGGAAGAGGAATTAACCAAAGGCTCAGCGTGCTGGGCCGGAACCAGATTAGGGCCTGAAGCCATCCTGCGGTGTTGCGGCCAGGTCACAAGAAATCGAGTTGAAGAAAGGAGCTCAGGGGCACTGTAATTCACAAACCTGCAGAGTTATAAATGACAGCTATCGTCCAAAAATAGACTGAAGGAAGGCTGCCAAGAGGACTTGAAAGCGGGGCAGAATTGCAGGAAACCGATTTCAGGAGGTAGACTGGAATTGCATTGAAAGCATAGGAAAAGAGGCAGAACGTCCACAATGATGCACTTGGCCAAAAAGGGCGTATGCGTTTTTTCCTGAATATATTCAGGAAAAAACGCATACGCCCTTTTTGGCCAACCAAGCAAGTTTGCAAAGGAAATCTGCACTACAATAAAGTCTCACTTCCCCCCGGTCAAAAGGGCCATCTGAAAAAAGTGTAAAATCCAGAAAGGCAACAGACCATTGAGAACTGGGAGCCTTGTTATGCTGATGGGCGGGATGTAAATTGCCAACAGACACTTGGGAGAAGTGTATGGTGTTTCCTGAAACATCTAAAAAACAAAGCAACAGAGCCTAGGGCACTTCCACTTATGGTCCTATAGCTTAGGGAAATTAAAATCAAAAAGACACAGCCACCCCAAAGTTTGGAACGGCTCTGTTTACAAGAACCTCGTTTACATTACAAGTTCAACATCGCAGAAAGTGAAAAATGGATAAAGAAGTTGTGGTATTCACTTACAAAGCAATATCACTCAGCAATGAAATCTATGTCATCAGGCCCTTAGCAGCACAATGAGTGGATTCAGGTATGATGATTCTAACTGAAATAAGTCACACAGAAAAAGAAACATCATAAGATATCAGTAATACACGGAATGGAAACTTGGCTACACAGGAACTGAATTACAGAACAGAACAGGGTCTCAAATTTAGAAAAACAACTTATGCTTGCTTAAGGGTAAAGGTGAGTTGGGGTGCTGCATAAAACCAGAGATTGAAATGAGCACAGATAAAGTTCCTTAAGCCAAATATGGAATAGACAAGAGCTACTCCTTGCTCAACGAAATGGACTCAACACCGCATATTAAACGCCTAAGAATGTACCTGACTTGTAAGTATCTTAAAACCTATGGATTGCTATGTCTCCGAAAGAGAATCAAGCATGTGTACAGGGGCATAAACGCAGCAGTGATAGGATTGGAGAGGTTCGGTGAGCAAATGAAGACCCTTTGAAGTCATATTGCATGGTACCCATTCCACGGGTTTCAACTACCCAGGTTTAAGGTATTCTTCCTTCAGCTAAAACATGCATGTGGAACCTAGAGTATGATCAACCATGTGAACGGGAGACATGTTCAAATATGTCTCAGTTTTCCTCCCCTGGTACTCGGGTGCAACATTCCAGACGCTTTACTAACACTCTCCCCACTTGGAGAGTCAGTCCCTTTAACCTCCTGTTTGGCCCAGTTTGCAATTTCTGCGGAAGATGAACAGGAATAGCGAGAACCAATGAGAGGCTAGCTGGAGGTGTCTGGACGGGCAAATTTAACTCTCATTTCCCACCAGGAAGAGGAATTAACCAAAGGCTCAGCGTGCCGGGCCGGAACCAGATTAGGGCCTGAAGCCATCCTGCGGTGTTGCGGCCAGGTCACAAGAAAGCGAGTTGAAGAAAGGAGCTCAGGGGCACTGTAATTCACAAACCTGCAGAGTTATAAATGACAGCTATCGTCCAAAAATAGACTGAAGGAAGGCTGCCAAGAGGACTTGAAAGCGGGGCAGAATTGCAGGAAACCGATTTCAGGAGGTAGACTGGAATTGCATTGAAAGCATAGGAAAAGAGGCAGAACGTCCACAATGATGCACTTGGCCAAAAAGGGCGTATGCGTTTTTTCCTGAATATATTCAGATAAAAACGCATACGCACTTTTTGGCCAATCAAGCAAGCTTGCAAAGGAAATCTGCACTACAATGAAGTCTCACTTCCCCCCGGTCAAAAGGGCCATCTGAAAAAAGTGTAAAATCCAGAAAGGCAGGACAGGCCATGGAGAACTGGGAGCCTTGTTATGCTGATGGGCGGGATGTAAATTTCCAACAACCACTTGGGAGAAGTGTATGGTGTTTCCTGAAACATCTAAAAAACAAAGCAACAGAACCTAGGGCACTTCCACTTATGGTCCTATAGCTTAGGGAAATTAAAATCAAAAAGACACAGCCACCCCAAAGTTTGGAACGGCTCTGTTTACAAGAACCTCGTTTACAGTACAAGTTCAACATCGCAGAAAGTGAAAAATGTATAAAGAAGTTGTGGTATTTACTTACAAAGCAATATCACTCAGCAATGAAATCTGTGTCATCAGGCCCTTAGCAGCACAATGAGTGGATTCAGGTATGATGATTCTAACTGAAATAAGTCACACAGAAAAAGAAACATCATAAGATATCAGTAATACACGGAATGGAAACTTGGCTACACAGGAACTGAATTACAGAACAGAACAGGGTCTCAAATTTAGAAAACCAACTTATTCTTGCTTAAGGGTAAAGGTGAGTTGGGGTGCTGCATAAAACCAGAGATTGAAATGAGCACAGATAAAGTTCCTTAAGCCAAATATGGAATAGAAAAGAGCTACTCCTTGCTCAACGAAATGGACTCAACACCCCATATTAAACGCCTAAGAATGTACCTGACTAGTAAGAATCTTAAAACCTATGGATTGCTATGTCTCCGAAAGAGAATCAAGCATGTGTACAGGGGCATAAACGCAGCAGTGATAGGATTGGAGAGGTTCGGTGAGCAAATGAAGACCCTTTGAAGTCATATTGCATGGTACCCATTCCACGGGTTTCAACTACCCAGGTTTAAGGTATTCTTCCTTCAGCTAAAACATGCATGTGGAACCTAGAGTATGATCAACCATGTGATCAGGAGACGTGTTCAAATATGTCTCAGTTTTCCTCCCCTGGTACTCGGGTGCAACATTCCAGACGCTTTACTAACACTCTCCCCACTTGGAGAGTCAGTCCCTTTAACCTCCTGTTTGGCCCAGTTTGCAATTTCTGCGGAAGATGAACAGGAATAGCGAGAACCAATGAGAGGCTAGCTGGAGGTGTCTGGACGGGCAAATTTAACTCTCATTTCCCACCAGGAAGAGGAATTAACCAAAGGCTCAGCGTGCCGGGCCGGAACCAGATTAGGGCCTGAAGCCATCCTGCGGTGTTGCGGCCAGGTCACAAGAAATCGAGTTGAAGAAAGGAGCTCAGGGGCACTGTAATTCACAAACCTGCAGAGTTATAAATGACAGCTATCGTCCAAAAATAGACTGAAGTAAGGCTGCCAAGAGGACTTGAAAGCGGGGCAGAATTGCAGGAAACCAATTTCAGAAGGTAGACTGGAATTGCATTGAAAGCATAGGAAAAGAGGCAGAACGTCCACAATGATGCACTTGGCCAAAAAGGGCGTATGCGTTTTTTCCTGAATATATTCAGGAAAAAACGCATACGCCCTTTTTGGCCAACCAAGCAAGCTTGCAAAGGAAATCTGCACTACAATGAAGTCTCACTTCCCCCCGGTCAAAAGGGCCATCTGAAAAAAGTGTAAAATCCAGAAAGGCAGGACAGGCCATGGAGAACTGGGAGCCTTGTTATGCTGATGGGCGGGATGTAAATTGCCAACAGACACTCGGGAGAAGTGTATGGTGTTTCCTGAAACATCTAAAAAACAAAGCAACAGAGCCTAGGGAACTGCCACTTATGGTCCTATAGCTTAGGGAAATTAAAATCAAAAAGACACAGCCACCCCAAAGTTTGGGACGCCTCTGTTTACAAGAACCTCGTTTACAGTACAAGTTCAACATCGCAGAAAGTGAAAAATGGATAAAGAAGTTGTGGTATTTACTTACAAAGCAATATCACTCAGCAATGAAATCTATGTCATCAGGCCCTTAGCATCACAATGAGTGGATTCAGGTATGATGACTCTAACTGAAATAAGTCACACAGAAAAAGAAACATCATAAGATATCAGTAATACACGGAATGTAAACTTGGCTACACAGGAACTGAATTACAGAACAGAACAGGGTCTCAAATTTAGAAAACCAACTTATGCTTGCTTAAGGGTAAAGGTGAGTTGGGGTGCTGCATAAAACCAGAGATTGAAATGAGCACAGATAAAGTTCCTTAAGTCAAATATGGAATAGACAAGAGCTACTCCTTGCTCAACGAAATGGACACAATACCGCATATTAAACGCCTAAGAATGTACCTGACTAGTAAGTATCGTAAAACCTATGGATTGCTATGTCTCCGAAAGAGAATCAAGCATGTGTACAGGGGCATAAACGCAGCAGTGATAGGATTGGAGAGGTTCGGTGAGCAAATGAAGACCCTTTGAAGTCATATTGCATGGTACCCATTACACGGGTCTCAACTCTCCAGGTTTAAGGTATTCTTCCTTCAGCTAAAACATGCATGTGGAACCCAAGTATGATCAACCATGTGAACGGGAGACGTGTTCAAATATGTCTCAGTTTTCCTCCCCTGGTACTCGGGTGCAACATTCCAGACGCTTTACTAACACTCTCCCCACTTGGAGAGTCAGCGCCTTTAACCTCCTGTTTGGCCCTGTTTGCAATTTCTGCGGAAGATGAACAGGAATAGCGAGAACCAATGAGAGACTAGCTGGAGGTGTCTGGACGGGCAAATTTAACTCTCATTTCCCACCAGGAAGAGGAAATAACCAAAGGCTCAGCGTGCCGTGCCGGAACCAGATTAGGGCCTGAAGCCATCCTGCGGTGTTGCGGCCAGGTCACAAGAAAGCAAGTTGAAGAAAGGAGCTCAGGGGCACTGTAATTCACAAACCTGCAGAGTTATAAATGACAGCTATCGTCCAAAAATAGACTGAAGTAAGGCTGCCAAGAGGACTTGAAAGCGGGGCAGAATTGCAGGAAACCGATTTCAGGAGGTAGACTGGAATTGCATTGAAAGCATAGGAAAAGAGGCAGAACGTCCACAATGATGCACTTGGCCAAAAAGGGCGTATGCGTTTTTTCCTGAATATATTCAGGAAAAAACGCATACGCCCTTTTTGGCCAACCAAGCAAGCTTGCAAAGGAAATCTGCACTACAATGAAGTCTCACTTCCCCCCGGTCAAAAGGGCCATCTGAAAAAAGTGTAAAATCCAGAAAGGCAGGACAGGCCATGGAGAACTGGGAGCCTTGTTATGCTGATGGGCGGGATGTAAATTGCCAACAACCACTCGGGAGAAGTGTATGGTGTTTCCTGAAACATCTAAAAAACAAAGCAACAGAACCTAGGGCACTTCCACTTATGGTCCTATAGCTTAGGGAAATTAAAATCAAAAAGACACAGCCACCCCAAAGTTTGGAACGGCTCTGTTTACAAGAACCTCGTTTACAGTACAAGTTCAACATCGCAGAAAGTGAAAAATGGATAAAGAAGTTGTGGTATTTACTTACAAAGCAATATCACTCAGCAATGAAATCTGTGTCATCAGGCCCTTAGCAGCACAATGAGTGGATTCAGGTATGATGATTCTAACTGAAGTAAGTCACACAGAAAAACAAACATCATAAGATATCAGTAATACACGGAATGTAAACTTGGCTACACAGGAACTGAATTACAGAACAGAACAGGGTCTCAAATTTAGAAAACCAACTTATTCTTGCTTAAGGGTAAAGGTGAGTTGGGGTGCTGCATAAAACCAGAGATTGAAATGAGCACAGATAAAGTTCCTTAAGCCAAATATGGAATAGACAAGAGCTACTCCTTGCTCAACGAAATGGACTCAACACCGCATATTAAACACCTAAGAATGTACCTGACTAGTAAGTATCTTAAAACCTATGGATTGCTATGTCTCCGAAAGAGAATCAAGCATGTGTACAGGGGCATAAACGCAGCAGTGATAGGATTGGAGAGGTTCGGTGAGCAAATGAAGACCCTTTGAAGTCATATTGCATGGTACCCATTCCACGGGTTTCAACTACCCAGGTTTAAGGTATTCTTCCTTCAGCTAAAACATGCATGTGGAACCTAGAGTATGATCAACCATGTGATCGGGAGACGTGTTCAAATATGTCTCAGTTTTCCTCCCCTGGTACTCGGGTGCAACATTCCAGACGCTTTACTAACACTCTCCCCACTTGGAGAGTCAGTCCATTTAACCTCCTGTTTGGCCCAGTTTGCAATTTCTGCGGAAGATGAACAGGAATAGCGAGAACCAATGAGAGGCTAGCTGGAGGTGTCTGGACGGGCAAATTTAACTCTCATTTCCCAACAGGAAGAGGAATTAACCAAAGGCTCAGCGTGCCGGGCCGGAACCAGATTAGGGCCTGAAGCCATCCTGCGGTGTTGCGGCCAGGTCACAAGAAATTGAGTTGAAGAAAGGAGCTCAGGGGCACTGTAATTCACAAACCTGCAGAGTTATAAATGACAGCTATCGTCCAAAAATAGACGGAAGTAAGGCTGCCAAGAGGACTTGAAAGCGGGGCAGAATTGCAGGAAACCAATTTCAGAAGGTAGACTGGAATTGCATTGAAAGCATAGGAAAAGAGGCAGAACGTCCACAATGATGCACTTGGCCAAAAAGGGCGTATGCGTTTTTTCCTGAATATACTCAGGAAAAAACGCATACGCTCTTTTTGGCCAACCAAGCAAGTTTGCAAAGGAAATCTGCACTACAATGAAGTCTCACTTCCCCCCGGTCAAAAGGGCCATCTGAAAAAAGTGTAAAATCCAGAAAGGCAACAGGCCATTGAGAACTGGGAGCCTTGTTATGCTGATGGGCGGGATGTAAATTGCCAACAGACATTCGGGAGAAGTGTATGGTGTTTCCTGAAACATCTAAAAAACAAAGCAACAGAGCCTAGGGCACTTCCACTTATGGTCCTATAGCTTAGGGAAATTAAAATCAAAAAGACACAGCCACCCCAAAGTTTGGAACGGCTCTGTTTACAAGAACCTCGTTTACAGTACAAGTTCAACATCGCAGAAAGTGAAAAATGGATAAAGAAGTTGTGGTATTCACTTACAAAGCAATATCACTCAGCAATGAAATCTGTGTCATCAGGCCCTTAGCAGCACAATGAGTGGATTCAGGTATGATGATTCTAACTGAAATAAGTCACACAGAAAAAGAAACATCATAAGATATCAGTAATACACGGAATGGAAACTTGGCTACACAGGAACTGAATTACAGAACAGAACAGGGTCTCAAATTTAGAAAACCAACTTATGCTTGCTTAAGGGTAAAGGTGAGTTGGGGTGCTGCATAAAACCAGAGATTGAAATGAGCACAGATAAAGTTCCTTAAGCCAAATATGGAATAGACAAGAGCTACTCCTTGCTCAACGAAATGGACTCAACACCGCATATTAAACGCCTAAGAATGTACCTGACTTGTAAGTATCTTAAAACCTATGGATTGCTATGTCTCCGAAAGAGAATCAAGCATGTGTACAGGGGCATAAACGCAGCAGTGATAGGATTGGAGAGGTTCGGTGAGGAAATGAAGACCCTTTGAAGTCATATTGCATGGTACCCATTCCACGAGTTTCAACTACCCAGGTTTAAGGTATGCTTCCTTCAGCTAAAACATGCATGTGGAACCTAGAGTATGATCAACCATGTGATCGGGAGACGTGTTCAAATATGTCTCAGTTTTCCTCCCCTGGTACTCGGGTGCAACATTCCAGACGCTTTACTAACACTCTCCCCACTTGGAGAGTCAGTCCCTTTAACCTCCTGTTTGGCCCAGTTTGCAATTTCTGCGGAAGATGAACAGGAATAGCGAGAACCAATGAGAGGCTAGCTGGAGGTGTCTGGACGGGCAAATTTAACTCTCATTTCCCACCAGGAAGAGGAATTAACCAAAGGCTCAGCGTGCCGGGCCGGAACCAGATTAGGGCCTGAAGCCATCCTGCGGTGTTGCGGCCAGGTCACAAGAAATCGAGTTGAAGAAAGGAGCTCAGGGGCACTGTAATTCACAAACCTGCAGAGTTATAAATGACAGCTGTCGTCCAAAAATAGACTGAAGTAAGGCTGCCAAGAGGACTTGAAAGCGGGGCAGAATTGCAGGAAACCGATTTCAGGAGGTAGACTGGAATTGCATTGAAAGCATAGGAAAAGAGGCAGAACGTCCACAATGATGCACTTGGCCAAAAAGGGCGTATGCGTTTTTTCCTGAATATATTCAGGAAAAAACGCATACGCCCTTTTTGGCCAACCAAGCAAGCTTGCAAAGGAAATCTGCACTACAATGAAGTCTCACTTCCCCCCGGTCAAAAGGGCCATCTGAAAAAAGTGTAAAATCCAGAAAGGCAGGACAGGCCATGGAGAACTGGGAGCCTTGTTATGCTGATGGGCGGGATGTAAATTGCCAACAGACACTCGGGAGAAGTGTATGGTGTTTCCTGAAACATCTAAAAAACAAAGCAACAGAGCCTAGGGCACTGCCACTTATGGTCCTATAGCTTAGGGAAATTAAAATCAAAAAGACACAGCCACCCCAAAGTTTGGGACGCCGCTGTTTACAAGAACCTCGTTTACAGTACAAGTTCAACATCGCAGAAAGTGAAAAATGGATAAAGAAGTTGTGGTATTTACTTACAAAGCAATATCACTCAGCAATGAAATCTATGTCATCAGGCCCTTAGCATCACAATGAGTGGATTCAGGTATGATGATTCTAACTGAAATAAGTCACACAGAAAAAGAAACATCATAAGATATCAGTAATACACGGAATGGAAACTTGGCTACACAGGAACTGAATTACAGAACAGAACAGGGTCTCAAATTTAGAAAACCAACTTATGCTTGCTTAAGGGTAAAGGTGAGTTGGGGTGCTGCATAAAACCAGAGATTGAAATGAGCACAGATAAAGTTCCTTAAGTCAAATATGGAATAGACAAGAGCTACTCCTTGCTCAACGAAATGGACTCAACACCGCATATAAAACGCCTAAGAATGTACCTGACTAGTAAGTATCGTAAAACCTATGGATTGCTATGTCTCCGAAAGAGAATCAAGCATGTGTACAGGGGCATAAACGCAGCAGTGATAGGATTGGAGAGGTTCGGTGAGCAAATGAAGACCCTTTGAAGTCATATTGCATGGTACCCATTACACGGGTCTCAACTCTCCAGGTTTAAGGTATTCTTCCTTCAGCTAAAACATGCATGTGGAACCCAAGTATGATCAACCATGTGAACGGGAGACGTGTTCAAATATGTCTCAGTTTTCCTCCCCTGGTACTCGGGTGCAACATTCCAGATGCTTTACTAACACTCTCCCCACTTGGAGAGTCAGCGCCTTTAACCTCCTGTTTGGCCCAGTTTGCAATTTCTGCGGAAGATGAACAGGAATAGCGAGAACCAATGAGAGGCTAGCTGAAGGTGTCTGGACGGGCAAATTTAACTCTCATTTCCCACCAGGAAGAGGAAATAACCAAAGGCTCAGCGTGCCGTGCCGGAACCAGATTAGGGCCTGAAGCCATCCTGCGGTGTTGCGGCCAGGTCACAAGAAAGCGAGTTGAAGAAAGGAGCTCAGGGGCACTGTAATTCACAAACCTGCAGAGTTATAAATGACAGCTATCGTCCAAAAATAGACTGAAGTAAGGCTGCCAAGAGGACTTGAAAGCGGGGCAGAATTGCAGGAAACCGATTTCAGGAGGTAGACTGGAATTGCATTGAAAGCATAGGAAAAGAGGCAGAACGTCCACAATGATGCACTTGGCCAAAAAGGGCGTATGCGTTTTTTCCTGAATATATTCAGGAAAAAACGCATACGCCCTTTTTGGCCAACCAAGCAAGCTTGCAAAGGAAATCTGCACTACAATGAAGTCTCACTTCCCCCCGGTCAAAAGGGCCATCTGAAAAAAGTGTAAAATCCAGAAAGGCAGGACAGGCCATGGAGAACTGGGAGCCTTGTTATGCTGATGGGCGGGATGTAAATTGCCAACAGACACTCGGGAGAAGTGTATGGTGTTTCCTGAAACATCTAAAAAACAAAGCAACAGAACCTAGGGCACTTCCACTTATGGTCCTATAGCTTAGGGAAATTAAAATCAAAAAGACACAGCCACCCCAAAGTTTGGAACGGCTCTGTTTACAAGAACCTCGTTTACAGTACAAGTTCAACATCGCAGAAAGTGAAAAATGGATAAAGAAGTTGTGGTATTTACTTACAAAGCAATATCACTCAGCAATGAAATCTGTGTCATCAGGCCCTTAGCAGCACAATGAGTGGATTCAGGTATGATGATTCTAACTGAAGTAAGACACACAGAAAAACAAACATCATAAGATATCAGTAATACACGGAATGTAAACTTGGCTACACAGGAACTGAATTACAGAACAGAACAGGGTCTCAAATTTAGAAAACCAACTTATGCTTGCTTAAGGGTAAAGGTGAGTTGGGGTGCTGCATAAAACCAGAGATTGAAATGAGCACAGATAAAGTTCCTTAAGCCAAATATGGAATAGACAAGAGCTACTCCTTGCTCAACGAAATGGACTCAACACCGCATATTAAACGCCTAAGAATGTACCTGACTAGTAAGTATCTTAAAACCTATGGATTGCTATGTCTCCGAAAGAGAATCAAGCATGTGTACAGGGGCATAAACGCAGCAGTGATAGGATTGGAGAGGTTCGGTGAGCAAATGAAGACCCTTTGAAGTCATATTGCATGGTACCCATTCCACGGGTTTCAACTACCCAGGTTTAAGGTATTCTTCCTTCAGCTAAAACATGCATGTGGAACCTAGAGTATGATCAACCATGTGATCGGGAGATGTGTTCAAATATGTCTCAGTTTTCCTCCCCTGGTACTCGGGTGCAACATTCCAGACGCTTTACTAACACTCTCCCCACTTGGAGAGTCAGTCCATTTAACCTCCTGTTTGGCCCAGTTTGCAATTTCTGCGGAAGATGAACAGGAATAGCGAGAACCAATGAGAGGCTAGCTGGAGGTGTCTGGACGGGCAAATTTAACTCTCATTTCCCAACAGGAAGAGGAATTAACCAAAGGCTCAGCGTGCCGTGCCGGAACGAGATTAGGGCCTGAAGCCATCCTGCGGTGTTGCGGCCAGGTCACAAGAAATTGAGTTGAAGAAAGGAGCTCAGGGGCACTGTAATTCACAAACCTGCAGAGTTATAAATGACAGCTATCGTCCAAAAATAGACGGAAGTAAGGCTGCCAAGAGGACTTGAAAGCGGGGCAGAATTGCAGGAAACCAATTTCAGAAGGTAGACTGGAATTGCATTGAAAGCATAGGAAAAGAGGCAGAACGTCCACAATGATGCACTTGGCCAAAAAGGGCGTATGCGTTTTTTCCTGAATATATTCAGGAAAAAACGCATACGCCCTTTTTGGCCAACCAAGCAAGTTTGCAAAGGAAATCTGCACTACAATGAAGTCTCACTTCCCCCCGGTCAAAAGGGCCATCTGAAAAAAGTGTAAAATCCAGAAAGGCAACAGGCCATTGAGAACTGGGAGCCTTGTTATGCTGATGGGCGGGATGTAAATTGCCAACAGACACTCGGGAGAAGTGTATGGTGTTTCCTGAAACATCTAAAAAACAAAGCAACAGAGCCTAGGGCACTTCCACTTATGGTCCTATAGCTTAGGGAAATTAAAATCAAAAAGACACAGCCACCCCAAAGTTTGGAACGGCTCTGTTTACAAGAACCTCGTTTACAGTACAAGTTCAACATCGCAGAAAGTGAAAAATGGATAAAGAAGTTGTGGTATTCACTTACAAAGCAATATCACTCAGCAATGAAATCTGTGTCATCAGGCCCTTAGCAGCACAATGAGTGGATTCAGGTATGATGATTCTAACTGAAATAAGTCACACAGAAAAAGAAACATCATAAGATATCAGTAATACACGGAATGTAAACTTGGCTACACAGGAACTGAATTACAGAACAGAACAGGGTCTCAAATTTAGAAAACCAACTTATGCTTGCTTAAGTGTAAAGGTGAGTTGGGGTGCTGCATAAAACCAGAGATTGAAATGAGCACAGATAAAGTTCCTTAAGCCAAATATGGAATAGACAAGAGCTACTCCTTGCTCAACGAAATGGACTCAACACCGCATATTAAACGCCTAAGAATGTACCTGACTTGTAAGTATCTTAAAACCTATGGATTGCTATGTCTCCGAAAGAGAATCAATCATGTGTACAGGGGCATAAATGCAGCAGTGATAGGATTGGAGAGGTTCGGTGAGCAAATGAAGACCCTTTGAAGTCATATTGCATGGTACCCATTCCACGGGTTTCAACTACCCAGGTTTAAGGTATTCTTCCTTCAGCTAAAACATGCATGTGGAACCTAGAGTATGATCAACCATGTGATCGGGAGACGTGTTCAAATATGTCTCAGTTTTCCTCCCCTGGTACTCGGGTGCAACATTCCAGACGCTTTACTAACACTCTCCCCACTTGGAGAGTCAGTCCCTTTAACCTCCTGTTTGGCCCAGTTTGCAATTTCTGCGGAAGATGAACAGGAATAGCGAGAACCAATGAGAGGCTAGCTGGAGGTTTCTGGACGGGCAAATTTAACTCTCATTTCCCACCAGGAAGAGGAATTAACCAAAGGCTCAGCGTGCCGTGCCGGAACCAGATTAGGGCCTGAAGCCATCCTGCGGTGTTGCGGCCAGGTCACAAGAAAGCGAGTTGAAGAAAGGAGCTCAGGGGCACTGTAATTCACAAACCTGCAGAGTTATAAATGACAGCTATCGTCCAAAAATAGACTGAAGTAAGGCTGCCAAGAGGACTTGAAAGCGGGGCAGAATTGCAGGAAACCGATTTCAGGAGGTAGACTGGAATTGCATTGAAAGCATAGGAAAAGAGGCAGAACGTCCACAATGATGCACTTGGCCAAAAAGGGCGTATGCGTTTTTTCCTGAATATATTCAGGAAAAAACGCATACGCCCTTTTTGGCCAACCAAGCAAGTTTGCAAAGGAAATCTGCACTAAAATGAAGTCTCACTTCCCCCCGGTCAAAAGGGCCATCTGAAAAAAGTGTAAAATCCAGAAAGGCAACAGGCCATTGAGAACTGGGAGCCTTGTTATGCTGATGGGCGGGATGTAAATTGCCAACAGACACTCGGGAGAAGTGTATGGTGTTTCCTGAAACATCTAAAAAACAAAGCAACAGAGCCTAGGGCACTTCCACTTATGGTCCTATAGCTTAGGGAAATTAAAATCAAAAAGACACAGCCACCCCAAAGTTTGGAACGGCTCTGTTTACAAGAACCTCGTTTACAGTACAAGTTCAACATCGCAGAAAGTGAAAAATGGATAAAGAAGTTGTGGTATTCACTTACAAAGCAATATCACTCAGCAATGAAATCTGTGTCATCAGGCCCTTAGCAGCACAATGAGTGGATTCAGGTATGATGATTCTAACTGAAATAAGTCACACAGAAAAAGAAACATCATAAGATATCAGTAATACACGGAATGTAAACTTGGCTACACAGGAACTGAATTACAGAACAGAACAGGGTCTCAAATTTAGAAAACCAACTTATGCTTGCTTAAGGGTAAAGGTGAGTTGGGGTGCTGCATAAAACCAGAGATTGAAATGAGCACAGATAAAGTTCCTTAAGCCAAATATGGAATAGACAAGAGCTACTCCTTGCTCAACGAAATGGACTCAACACCGCATATTAAACGCCTAAGAATGTACCTGACTTGTAAGTATCTTAAAACCTATGGATTGCTATGTCTCCGAAAGAGAATCAAGCATGTGTACAGGGGCATAAACGCAGCAGTGATAGGATTGGAGAGGTTCGGTGAGCAAATGAAGACCCTTTGAAGTCATATTGCATGGTACCCATTCCACGGGTTTCAACTACCCAGGTTTAAGGTATTCTTCCTTCAGCTAAAACATGCATGTGGAACCTAGAGTATGATCAACCATGTGATCGGGAGACGTGTTCAAATATGTCTCAGTTTTCCTCCCCTGGTACTCGGGTGCAACATTCCAGACGCTTTACTAACACTCTCCCCACTTGGAGAGTCAGTCCCTTTAACCTCCTGTTTGGCCCAGTTTGCAATTTCTGCGGAAGATGAACAGGAATAGCGAGAACCAATGAGAGGCTAGCTGGAGGTGTCTGGACGGGCAAATTTAACTCTCATTTCCCACCAGGAAGAGGAATTAACCAAAGGCTCAGCGTGCCGTGCCGGAACCAGATTAGGGCCTGAAGACATCCTGCGGTGTTGCGGCCAGGTCACAAGAAAGCGAGTTGAAGAAAGGAGCTCAGGGGCACTGTAATTCACAAACCTGCAGAGTTATAAATGACAGCTATCGTCCAAAAATAGACTGAAGTAAGGCTGCCAAGAGGACTTGAAAGCGGGGCAGAATTGCAGGAAACCGATTTCAGGAGGTAGACTGGAATTGCATTGAAAGCATAGGAAAAGAGGCAGAACGTCCACAATGATGCACTTGGCCAAAAAGGGCGTATGCGTTTTTTCCTGAATATATTCAGGAAAAAACGCATACGCCCTTTTTGGCCAACCAAGCAAGTTTGCAAAGGAAATCTGCACTACAATGAAGTCTCACTTCCCCCCGGTCAAAAGGGCCATCTGAAAAAAGTGTAAAATCCAGAAAGGCAACAGGCCATTGAGAACTGGGAGCCTTGTTATGCTGATGGGCGGGATGTAAATTGCCAACAGACACTCGGGAGAAGTGTATGGTGTTTCCTGAAACATCTAAAAAACAAAGCAACAGAGCCTAGGGCACTTCCACTTATGGTCCTATAGCTTAGGGAAATTAAAATCAAAAAGACACAGCCACCCCAAAGTTTGGAACGGCTCTGTTTACAAGAACCTCGTTTACAGTACAAGTTCAACATCGCAGAAAGTGAAAAATGGATAAAGAAGTTGTGGTATTCACTTACAAAGCAATATCACTCAGCAATGAAATCTGTGTCATCAGGCCCTTAGCAGCACAATGAGTGGATTCAGGTATGATGATTCTAACTGAAATAAGTCACACAGAAAAAGAAACATCATAAGATATCAGTAATACACGGAATGTAAACTTGGCTACACAGGAACTGAATTACAGAACAGAACAGGGTCTCAAATTTAGAAAACCAACTTATGCTTGCTTAAGGGTAAAGGTGAGTTGGGGTGCTGCATAAAACCAGAGATTGAAATGAGCACAGATAAAGTTCCTTAAGCCAAATATGGAATAGACAAGAGCTACTCCTTGCTCAACGAAATGGACTCAACACCGCATATTAAACGCCTAAGAATGTACCTGACTTGTAAGTATCTTAAAACCTATGGATTGCTATGTCTCCGAAAGAGAATCAAGCATGTGTACAGGGGCATAAACGCAGCAGTGATAGGATTGGAGAGGTTCGGTGAGCAAATGAAGACCCTTTGAAGTCATATTGCATGGTACCCATTCCACGGGTTTCAACTACCCAGGTTTAAGGTATTCTTCCTTCAGCTAAAACATGCATGTGGAACCTAGAGTATGATCAACCATGTGATCGGGAGACGTGTTCAAATATGTCTCAGTTTTCCTCCCCTGGTACTCGGGTGCAACATTCCAGACGCTTTACTAACACTCTCCCCACTTGGAGAGTCAGTCCCTTTAACCTCCTGTTTGGCCCAGTTTGCAATTTCTGCGGAAGATGAACAGGAATAGCGAGAACCAATGAGAGGCTAGCTGGAGGTGTCTGGACGGGCAAATTTAACTCTCATTTCCCACCAGGAAGAGGAATTAACCAAAGGCTCAGCGTGCCGTGCCGGAACCAGATTAGGGCCTGAAGCCATCCTGCGGTGTTGCGGCCAGGTCACAAGAAAGCGAGTTGAAGAAAGGAGCTCAGGGGCACTGTAATTCACAAACCTGCAGAGTTATAAATGACAGCTATCGTCCAAAAATAGACTGAAGTAAGGCTGCCAAGAGGACTTGAAAGCGGGGCAGAATTGCAGGAAACCGATTTCAGGAGGTAGACTGGAATTGCATTGAAAGCATAGGAAAAGAGGCAGAACGTCCACAATGATGCACTTGGCCAAAAAGGGCGTATGCGTTTTTTCCTGAATATATTCAGGAAAAAACGCATACGCCCTTTTTGGCCAACCAAGCAAGCTTGCAAAGGAAATCTGCACTACAATGAAGTCTCACTTCCCCCCGGTCAAAAGGGCCATCTGAAAAAAGTGTAAAATCCAGAAAGGCAGGACAGGCCATGGAGAACTGGGAGCCTTGTTATGCTGATGGGCGGGATGTAAATTGCCAACAGACACTCGGGAGAAGTGTATGGTGTTTCCTGAAACATCTAAAAAACAAAGCAACAGAGCCTAGGGCACTGCCACTGATGGTCCTATAGCTTAGGGAAATTAAAATCAAAAAGACACAGCCACCCCAAAGTTTGGGACGCCTCTGTTTACAAGAACCTCGTTTACAGTACAAGTTCAACATCGCAGAAAGTGAAAAATGGATAAAGAAGTTGTGGTATTCACTTACAAAGCAATATCACTCAGCAATGAAATCTATGTCATCAGGCCCTTAGCATCACAATGAGTGGATTCAGGTATGATGACTCTAACTGAAATAAGTCACACAGAAAAAGAAACATCATAAGATATCAGTAATACACGGAATGGAAACTTGGCTACACAGGAACTGAATTACAGAACAGAACAGGGTCTCAAATTTAGAAAAACAACTTATGCTTGCTTAAGGGTAAAGGTGAGTTGGGGTGCTGCATAAAACCAGAGATTGAAATGAGCACAGATAAAGTTCCTTAAGTCAAATATGGAATAGACAAGAGCTACTCCTTGCTCAACGAAATTGACTCAACACCGCATATTAAACGCCTAAGAATGTACCTGACTAGTAAGTATCGTAAAACCTATGGATTGCTATGTCTCCAAAAGAGAATCAAGCATGTGTACAGGGGCATAAACGCAGCAGTGATAGGATTGGAGAGGTTCGGTGAGCAAATGAAGACCCTTTGAAGTCATATTGCATGGTACCCATTACACGGGTCTCAACTCTCCAGGTTTAAGGTATTCTTCCTTCAGCTAAAACATGCATGTGGAACCCAAGTATGATCAACCATGTGAACGGGAGACGTGTTCAAATATGTCTCAGTTTTCCTCCCCTGGTACTCGGGTGCAACATTCCAGATGCTTTACTAACACTCTCCCCACTTGGAGAGTCAGCGCCTTTAACCTCCTGTTTGGCCCAGTTTGCAATTTCTGCGGAAGATGAACAGGAATAGCGAAAACCAATGAGAGACTAGCTGGAGGTGTCTGGACGGGCAAATTTAACTCTCATTTCCCACCAGGAAGAGGAAATAACCAAAGGCTCAGCGTGCCGGGCCGGAACCAGATTAGGGCCTGAAGCCATCTTGCGGTGTTGCGGCCAGGTCACAAGAAAGCAAGTTGAAGAAAGGAGCTCAGGGGCACTGTAATTCACAAACCTGCAGAGTTATAAATGACAGCTATCGTCCAAAAATAGACTGAAGTAAGGCTGCCAAGAGGACTTGAAAGCGGGGCAGAATTGCAGGAAACCGATTTCAGGAGGTAGACTGGAATTGCATTGAAAGCATAGGAAAAGAGGCAGAACGTCCACAATGATGCACTTGGCCAAAAAGGGCGTATGCGTTTTTTCCTGAATATATTCAGGAAAAAACGCATACGCCCTTTTTGGCCAACCAAGCAAGCTTGCAAAGGACATCTGCACTACAATGAAGTCTCACTTCCCCCCGGTCAAAAGGGCCATCTGAAAAAAGTGTAAAATCCAGAAAGGCAACAGGCCATTGAGAACTGGGAGCCTTGTTATGCTGATGGGCGGGATGTAAATTGCCAACAGACACTCGGGAGAAGTGTATGGTGTTTCCTGAAACATCTAAAAAACAAAGCAACAGAGCCTAGGGCACTTCCACTTATGGTCCTATAGCTTAGGGAAATTAAAATCAAAAAGACACAGCCACCCCAAAGTTTGGAACGGCTCTGTTTACAAGAACCTCGTTTACAGTACAAGTTCAACATCGCAGAAAGTGAAAAATGGATAAAGAAGTTGTGGTATTCACTTACAAAGCAATATCACTCAGCAATGAAATCTATGTCATCAGGCCCTTAGCAGCACAATGAGTGGATTCAGGTATGATGATTCTAACTGAAATAAGTCACACAGAAAAAGAAACATCATAAGATATCAGTAATACACGGAATGTAAACTTGGCTACACAGGAACTGAATTACAGAACAGAACAGGGTCTCAAATTTAGAAAACCAACTTATGCTTGCTTAAGGGTAAAGGTGAGTTGGGGTGCTGCATAAAACCAGAGATTGAAATGAGCACAGATAAAGTTCCTTAAGCCAAATATGGAATAGACAAGAGCTACTCCTTGCTCAACGAAATGGACTCAACACCGCATATTAAACGCCTAAGAATGTACCTGACTTGTAAGTATCTTAAAACCTATGGATTGCTATGTCTCCGAAAGAGAATCAAGCATGTGTACAGGGGCATAAACGCAGCAGTGATAGGATTGGAGAGGTTCGGTGAGCAAATGAAGACCCTTTGAAGTCATATTGCATGGTACCCATTACACGGGTTTCAACTACCTAGGTTTAAGGTATTCTTCCTTCAGCTAAAACATGCATGTGGAACCTAGAGTATGATCAACCATGTGATCGGGAGACGTGTTCAAATATGTCTCAGTTTTCCTCCCCTGGTACTCGGGTGCAACATTCCAGACGCTTTACTAACACTCTCCCCACTTGGAGAGTCAGCGCCTTTAACCTCCTGTTTGGCCCAGTTTGCAATTTCTGCGGAAGATGAACAGGAATAGCGAGAACCAATGAGAGGCTAGCTGAAGGTGTCTGGACGGGCAAATTTAACTCTCATTTCCCACCAGGAAGAGGAAATAACCAAAGGCTCAGCGTGCCGTGCCGGAACCAGATTAGGGCCTGAAGCCATCCTGCGGTGTTGCGGCCAGGTCACAAGAAAGCAAGTTGAAGAAAGGAGCTCAGGGGCACTGTAATTCACAAACCTGCAGAGTTATAAATGACAGCTATCGTCCAAAAATAGACTGAAGTAAGGCTGCCAAGAGGACTTGAAAGCGGGGCAGAATTGCAGGAAACCGATTTCAGGAGGTAGACTGGAATTGCATTGAAAGCATAGGAAAAGAGGCAGAACGTCCACAATGATGCACTTGGCCAAAAAGGGCGTATGCGTTTTTTCCTGAATATATTCAGGAAAAAACGCATACGCCCTTTTTGGCCAACCAAGCAAGCTTGCAAAGGAAATCTGCACTACAATGAAGTCTCACTTCCCCCCGGTCAAAAGGGCCATCTGAAAAAAGTGTAAAATCCAGAAAGGCAGGACAGGCCATGGAGAACTGGGAGCCTTGTTATGCTGATGGGCGGGATGTAAATTGCCAACAACCACTCGGGAGAAGTGTATGGTGTTTCCTGAAACATCTAAAAAACAAAGCAACAGAACCTAGGGCACTTCCACTTATGGCCCTATAGCTTAGGGAAATTAAAATCAAAAAGACACAGCCACCCCAAAGTTTGGAACAGCTCTGTTTACAAGAACCTCGTTTACAGTACAAGTTCAACATCGCAGAAAGTGAAAAATGGATAAAGAAGTTGTGGTATTTACTTACAAAGCAATATCACTCAGCAATGAAATCTGTGTCATCAGGCACTTAGCAGCACAATGAGTGGATTCAGGTATGATGATTCTAACTGAAATAAGTCACACAGAAAAAGAAACATCATAAGATATCAGTAATACATGGAATGGAAACTTGGCTACACAGGAACTGAATTACAGAACAGAACAGGGTCTCAAATTTAGAAAACCAACTTATGCTTGCTTAAGGGTAAAGGTGAGTTGGGGTGCTGCATAAAACCAGAGATTGAAATGAGCACAGATAAAGTTCCTTAAGCCAAATATGGAATAGACAAGAGCTACTCCTTGCTCAACGAAATGGACTCAACACCCCATATTAAACGCCTAAGAATGTACCTGACTAGTAAGTATCTTAAAACCTATGGATTGCTATGTCTCCGAAAGAGAATCAAGCATGTGTACAGGGGCATAAACGCAGCAGTGATAGGATTGGAGAGGTTCGGTGAGCAAATGAAGACCCTTTGAAGTCATATTGCATGGTACCCATTCCACGGGTTTCAACTACCCAGGTTTAAGGTATTCTTCCTTCAGCTAAAACATGCATGTGGAACCTAGAGTATGATCAACCATGTGAACGGGAGACATGTTCAAATATGTCTCAGTTTTCCTCCCCTGGTACTCGGGTGCAACATTCCAGACGCTTTACTAACACTCTCCCCACTTGGAGAGTCAGCGCCTTTAACCTCCTGTTTGGCCCAGTTTGCAATTTCTGCGGAAGATGAACAGGAATAGCGAGAACCAATGAGAGGCTAGCTGAAGGTGTCTGGACGGGCAAATTTAACTCTCATTTCCCACCAGGAAGAGGAAATAACCAAAGGCTCAGCGTGCCGTGCCGGAACCAGATTAGGGCCTGAAGCCATCCTGCGGTGTTGCGGCCAGGTCACAAGAAAGCGAGTTGAAGAAAGGAGCTCAGGGGCACTGTAATTCACAAACCTGCAGAGTTATAAATGACAGCTATCGTCCAAAAATAGACTGAAGTAAGGCTGCCAAGAGGACTTGAAAGCGGGGCAGAATTGCAGGAAACCGATTTCAGGAGTTAGACTGGAATTGCATTGAAAGCATAGGAAAAGAGGCAGAACGTCCACAATGATGCACTTGGCCAAAAAGGGCGTATGCGTTTTTTCCTGAATATATTCAGGAAAAAACGCATACGCCCTTTTTGGCCAACCAAGCAAGCTTGCAAAGGAAATCTGCACTACAATGAAGTCTCACTTCCCCCCGGTCAAAAGGGCCATCTGAAAAAAGTGTAAAATCCAGAAAGGCAGGACAGGCCATGGAGAACTGGGAGCCTTGTTATGCTGACGGGCGGGATGTAAATTGCCAACAGACACTCGGGAGAAGTGTATGGTGTTTCCTGAAACATCTAAAAAACAAAGCAACAGAGCCTAGGGCACTGCCACTGATGGTCCTATAGCTTAGGGAAATTAAAATCAAAAAGACACAGCCACCCCAAAGTTTGGGACGCCTCTGTTTACAAGAACCTCGTTTACAGTACAAGTTCAACATCGCAGAAAGTGAAAAATGGATAAAGAAGTTGTGGTATTCACTTACAAAGCAATATCACTCAGCAATGAAATCTATATCATCAGGCCCTTAGCATCACAATGAGTGGATTCAGGTATGATGACTCTAACTGAAATAAGTCACACAGAAAAAGAAACATCATAAGATATCAGTAATACACGGAATGGAAACTTGGCTACACAGGAACTGAATTACAGAACAGAACAGGGTCTCAAATTTAGAAAAACAACTTATGCTTGCTTAAGGGTAAAGGTGAGTTGGGGTGCTGCATAAAACCAGAGATTGAAATGAGCACAGATAAAGTTCCTTAAGTCAAATATGGAATAGACAAGAGCTACTCCTTGCTCAACGAAATAGACTCAACACCGCATATTAAACGCCTAAGAATGTACCTGACTAGTAAGTATCGTAAAACCTATGGATTGCTATGTCTCCAAAAGAGAATCAAGCATGTGTACAGGGGCATAAACGCAGCAGTGATAGGATTGGAGAGGTTCGGTGAGCAAATGAAGACCCTTTGAAGTCATATTGCATGGTACCCATTACACGGGTCTCAACTCTCCAGGTTTAAGGTATTCTTCCTTCAGCTAAAACATGCATGTGGAACCCAAGTATGATCAACCATGTGAACGGGAGACGTGTTCAAATATGTCTCAGTTTTCCTCCCCTGGTACTCGGGTGCAACATTCCAGATGCTTTACTAACACTCTCCCCACTTGGAGAGTCAGCGCCTTTAACCTCCTGTTTGGCCCAGTTTGCAATTTCTGCGGAAGATGAACAGGAATAGCGAGAACCAATGAGAGACTAGCTGGAGGTGTCTGGACGGGCAAATTTAACTCTCATTTCCCACCAGGAAGAGGAAATAACCAAAGGCTCAGCGTGCCGGGCCGGAACCAGATTAGGGCCTGAAGCCATCCTGCGGTGTTGCGGCCAGGTCACAAGAAAGCAAGTTGAAGAAAGGAGCTCAGGGGCACTGTAATTCACAAACCTGCAGAGTTATAAATGACAGCTATCGTCCAAAAATAGACTGAAGTAAGGCTGCCAAGAGGACTTGAAAGCGGGGCAGAATTGCAGGAAACCGATTTCAGGAGGTAGACTGGAATTGCATTGAAAGCATAGGAAAAGAGGCAGAACGTCCACAATGATGCACTTGGCCAAAAAGGGCGTATGCGTTTTTTCCTGAATATATTCAGGAAAAAACGCATACGCCCTTTTTGGCCAACCAAGCAAGCTTGCAAAGGACATCTGCACTACAATGAAGTCTCACTTCCCCCCGGTCAAAAGGGCCATCTGAAAAAAGTGTAAAATCCAGAAAGGCAACAGGCCATTGAGAACTGGGAGCCTTGTTATGCTGATGGGCGGGATGTAAATTGCCAACAGACACTCGGGAGAAGTGTATGGTGTTTCCTGAAACATCTAAAAAACAAAGCAACAGAGCCTAGGGCACTTCCACTTATGGTCCTATAGCTTAGGGAAATTAAAATCAAAAAGACACAGCCACCCCAAAGTTTGGAACGGCTCTGTTTACAAGAACCTCGTTTACAGTACAAGTTCAACATCGCAGAAAGTGAAAAATGGATAAAGAAGTTGTGGTATTCACTTACAAAGCAATATCACTCAGCAATGAAATCTGTGTCATCAGGCCCTTAGCAGCACAATGAGTGGATTCAGGTATGATGATTCTAACTGAAATAAGTCACACAGAAAAAGAAACATCATAAGATATCAGTAATACACGGAATGTAAACTTGGCTACACAGGAACTGAATTACAGAACAGAACAGGGTCTCAAATTTAGAAAACCAACTTATGCTTGCTTAAGGGTAAAGGTGAGTTGGGGTGCTGCCTAAAACCAGAGATTGAAATGAGCACAGATAAAGTTCCTTAAGCCAAATATGCAATAGACAAGAGCTACTCCTTGCTCAACGAAATGGACTCAACACCGCATATTAAACGCCTAAGAATGTACCTGACTTGTAAGTATCTTAAAACCTATGGATTGCTATGTCTCCGAAAAAGAATCAAGCATGTGTACAGGGGCATAAACGCAGCAGTGATAGGATTGGAGAGGTTCGGTGAGCAAATGAAGACCCTTTGAAGTCATATTGCATGGTACCCATTCCACGGGTTTCAACTACCCAGGTTTAAGGTATTCTTCCTTCAGCTAAAACATGCATGTGGAACCTAGAGTATGATCAACCATGTGATCGGGAGACGTGTTCAAATATGTCTCAGTTTTCCTCCCCTGGTACTCGGGTGCAACATTCCAGACGCTTTACTAACACTCTCCCCACTTGGAGAGTCAGTCCCTTTAACCTCCTGTTTGGCCCAGTTTGCAATTTCTGCGGAAGATGAACAGGAATAGCGAGAACCAATGAGAGGCTAGCTGGAGGTGTCTGGACGGGCAAATTTAACTCTCATTTCCCACCAGGAAGAGGAATTAACCAAAGGCTCAGCGTGCCGTGCCGGAACCAGATTAGGGCCTGAAGCCATCCTGCGGTGTTGCGGCCAGGTCACAAGAAAGCGAGTTGAAGAAAGGAGCTCAGGGGCACTGTAATTCACAAACCTGCAGAGTTATAAATGACAGCTATCGTCCAAAAATAGACTGAAGTAAGGCTGCCAAGAGGACTTGAAAGCGGGGCAGAATTGCAGGAAACCGATTTCAGGAGGTAGACTGGAATTGCATTGAAAGCATAGGAAAAGAGGCAGAACGTCCACAATGATGCACTTGGCCAAAAAGGGCGTATGCGTTTTTTCCTGAATATATTCAGGAAAAAACGCATACGCCCTTTTTGGCCAACCAAGCAAGCTTGCAAAGGAAATCTGCACTACAATGAAGTCTCACTTCCCCCCGGTCAAAAGGGCCATCTGAAAAAAGTGTAAAATCCAGAAAGGCAGGACAGGCCATGGAGAACTGGGAGCCTTGTTATGCTGATGGGCGGGATGTAAATTGCCAACAGACACTCGGGAGAAGTGTATGGTGTTTCCTGAAACATCTAAAAAACAAAGCAACAGAGCCTAGGGCACTGCCACTGATGGTCCTATAGCTTAGGGAAATTAAAATCAAAAAGACACAGCCACCCCAAAGTTTGGGACGCCTCTGTTTACAAGAACCTCGTTTACAGTACAAGTTCAACATCGCAGAAAGTGAAAAATGGATAAAGAAGTTGTGGTATTCACTTACAAAGCAATATCACTCAGCAATGAAATCTATATCATCAGGCCCTTAGCATCACAATGAGTGGATTCAGGTATGATGACTCTAACTGAAATAAGTCACACAGAAAAAGAAACATCATAAGATATCAGTAATACACGGAATGGAAACTTGGCTACACAGGAACTGAATTACAGAACAGAACAGGGTCTCAAATTTAGAAAAACAACTTATGCTTGCTTAAGGGGAAAGGTGAGTTGGGGTGCTGCATAAAACCAGAGATTGAAATGAGCACAGATAAAGTTCCTTAAGTCAAATATGGAATAGACAAGAGCTACTCCTTGCTCAACGAAATGGACTCAACACCGCATATTAAACGCCTAAGAATGTACCTGACTAGTAAGTATCGTAAAACCTATGGATTGCTATGTCTCCAAAAGAGAATCAAGCATGTGTACAGGGGCATAAACGCAGCAGTGATAGGATTGGAGAGGTTCGGTGAGCAAATGAAGACCCTTTGAAGTCATATTGCATGGTACCCATTACACGGGTCTCAACTCTCCAGGTTTAAGGTATTCTTCCTTCAGCTAAAACATGCATGTGGAACCCAAGTATGATCAACCATGTGAACGGGAGACGTGTTCAAATATGTCTCAGTTTTCCTCCCCTGGTACTCGGGTGCAACATTCCAGATGCTTTACTAACACTCTCCCCACTTGGAGAGTCAGCGCCTTTAACCTCCTGTTTGGCCCAGTTTGCAATTTCTGCGGAAGATGAACAGGAATAGCGAGAACCAATGAGAGACTAGCTGGAGGTGTCTGGACGGGCAAATTTAACTCTCATTTCCCACCAGGAAGAGGAAATAACCAAAGGCTCAGCGTGCCGGGCCGGAACCAGATTAGGGCCTGAAGCCATCCTGCGGTGTTGCGGCCAGGTCACAAGAAAGCAAGTTGAAGAAAGGAGCTCAGGGGCACTGTAATTCACAAACCTGCAGAGTTATAAATGACAGCTATCGTCCAAAAATAGACTGAAGTAAGGCTGCCAAGAGGACTTGAAAGCGGGGCAGAATTGCAGGAAACCGATTTCAGGAGGTAGACTGGAATTGCATTGAAAGCATAGGAAAAGAGGCAGAACGTCCACAATGATGCACTTGGCCAAAAAGGGCGTATGCGTTTTTTCCTGAATATATTCAGGAAAAAACGCATACGCCCTTTTTGGCCAACCAAGCAAGCTTGCAAAGGAAATCTGCACTACAATGAAGTCTCACTTCCCCCCGGTCAAAAGGGCCATCTGAAAAAAGTGTAAAATCCAGAAAGGCAGGACAGGCCATGGAGAACTGGGAGCCTTGTTATGCTGATGGGCGGGATGTAAATTGCCAACAACCACTCGGGAGAAGTGTATGGTGTTTCCTGAAACATCTAAAAAACAAAGCAACAGAACCTAGGGCACTTCCACTTATGGCCCTATAGCTTAGGGAAATTAAAATCAAAAAGACACAGCCACCCCAAAGTTTGGAACAGCTCTGTTTACAAGAACCTCGTTTACAGTACAAGTTCAACATCGCAGAAAGTGAAAAATGGATAAAGAAGTTGTGGTATTCACTTACAAAGCAATATCACTCAGCAATGAAATCTGTGTCATCAGGCACTTAGCAGCACAATGAGTGGATTCAGGTATGATGATTCTAACTGAAATAAGTCACACAGAAAAAGAAACATCATAAGATATCAGTAATACACGGAATGGAAACTTGGCTACACAGGAACTGAATTACAGAACAGAACAGGGTCTCAAATTTAGAAAACCAACTTATTCTTGCTTAAGGGGAAAGGTGAGTTGGGGTGCTGCATAAAACCAGAGATTGAAATGAGCACAGATAAAGTTCCTTAAGCCAAATATGGAATAGACAAGAGCTACTCCTTGCTCAACGAAATGGACTCAACACCCCATATTAAACGCCTAAGAATGTACCTGACTAGTAAGTATCTTAAAACCTATGGATTGCTATGTCTCCGAAAGAGAATCAAGCATGTGTACAGGGGCATAAACGCAGCAGTGATAGGATTGGAGAGGTTCGGTGAGCAAATGAAGACCCTTTGAAGTCATATTGCATGGTACCCATTCCACGGGTTTCAACTACCCAGGTTTAAGGTATTCTTCCTTCAGCTAAAACATGCATGTGGAACCTAGAGTATGATCAACCATGTGAACGGGAGACATGTTCAAATATGTCTCAGTTTTCCTCCCCTGGTACTCGGGTGCAACATTCCAGACGCTTTACTAACACTCTCCCCACTTGGAGAGTCAGCGCCTTTAACCTCCTGTTTGGCCCAGTTTGCAATTTCTGCGGAAGATGAACAGGAATAGCGAGAACCAATGAGAGGCTAGCTGAAGGTGTCTGGACGGGCAAATTTAACTCTCATTTCCCACCAGGAAGAGGAAATAACCAAAGGCTCAGCGTGCCGTGCCGGAACCAGATTAGGGCCTGAAGCCATCCTGCGGTGTTGCGGCCAGGTCACAAGAAAGCAAGTTGAAGAAAGGAGCTCAGGGGCACTGTAATTCACAAACCTGCAGAGTTATAAATGACAGCTATCGTCCAAAAATAGACTGAAGTAAGGCTGCCAAGAGGACTTGAAAGCGGGGCAGAATTGCAGGAAACCGATTTCAGGAGGTAGACTGGAATTGCATTGAAAGCATAGGAAAAGAGGCAGAACGTCCACAATGATGCACTTGGCCAAAAAGGGCGTATGCGTTTTTTCCTGAATATATTCAGGAAAAAACGCATACGCCCTTTTTGGCCAACCAAGCAAGCTTGCAAAGGAAATCTGCACTACAATGAAGTCTCACTTCCCCCCGGTCAAAAGGGCCATCTGAAAAAAGTGTAAAATCCAGAAAGGCAGGACAGGCCATGGAGAACTGGGAGCCTTGTTATGCTGATGGGCGGGATGTAAATTGCCAACAACCACTCGGGAGAAGTGTATGGTGTTTCCTAAAACATCTAAAAAACAAAGCAACAGAGCCTAGGGCACTGCCACTTATGGTCCTATAGCTTAGGGAAATTAAAATCAAAAAGACACAGCCACCCCAAAGTTTGGGATGCCTCTGTTTACAAGAACCTCGTTTACAGTACAAGTTCAACATCGCAGAAAGTGAAAAATGGATAAAGATGTTGTGGTATTTACTTACAAAGCAATATCACTCAGCAATGAAATCTATGTCATCAGGCCCTTAGCATCACAATGAGTGGATTCAGGTATGATGATTCTAACTGAAATAAGTCACACAGAAAAAGAAACATCATAAGATATCAGTAATACACGGAATGTAAACTTGGCTACACAGGAACTGAATTACAGAACAGAACAGGGTCTCAAATTTAGAAAACCAACTTATGCTTGCTTAAGGGTAAAGGTGAGTTGGGGTGCTGCATAAAACCAGAGATTGAAATGAGCACAGATAAAGTTCCTTAAGTCAAATATGGAATAGACAAGAGCTACTCCTTGCTCAACGAAATGGACTCAACACCGCATATTAAATGCCTAAGAATGTAGCTGACTAGTAAGTATCGTACAACCTATGGATTGCTATGTCTCCGAAAGAGAATCAAGCATGTGTACAGGGGCATAAACGCAGCAGTGATAGGATTGGAGAGGTTCGGTGAGCAAATGAAGACCCTTTGAAGTCATATTGCATGGTACCCATTACACGGGTCTCAACTCTCCAGGTTTAAGGTATTCTTCCTTCAGCTAAAACATGCATGTGGAACCCAAGTATGATCAACCATGTGAACGGGAGACGTGTTCAAATATGTCTCAGTTTTCCTCCCCTGGTACTCGGGTGCAACATTCCAGACGCTTTACTAACACTCTCCCCACTTGGAGAGTCAGCGCCTTTAACCTCCTATTTGGCCCAGTTTGCAATTTCTGCGGAAGATGAACAGGAATAGCGAGAACCAATGAGAGGCTAGCTGAAGGTGTCTGGACGGGCAAATTTAACTCTCATTTCCCACCAGGAAGAGGAAATAACCAAAGGCTCAGCGTGCCGTGCCGGAACCAGATTAGGGCCTGAAGCCATCCTGCGGTGTTGCGGCCAGGTCACAAGAAAGCAAGTTGAAGAAAGGAGCTCAGGGGCACTGTAATTCACAAACCTGCAGAGTTATAAATGACAGCTATCGTCCAAAAATAGACTGAAGTAAGGCTGCCAAGAGGACTTGAAAGCGGGGCAGAATTGCAGGAAACCGATTTCAGGAGGTAGACTGGAATTGCATTGAAAGCATAGGAAAAGAGGCAGAACGTCCACAATGATGCACTTGGCCAAAAAGGGCGTATGCGTTTTTTCCTGAATATATTCAGGAAAAAACGCATACGCCCTTTTTGGCCAACCAAGCAAGCTTGCAAAGGACATCTGCACTACAATGAAGTCTCACTTCCCCCCGGTCAAAAGGGCCATCTGAAAAAAGTGTAAAATCCAGAAAGGCAACAGGCCATTGAGAACTGGGAGCCTTGTTATGCTGATGGGCGGGATGTAAATTGCCAACAGACACTCGGGAGAAGTGTATGGTGTTTCCTGAAACATCTAAAAAACAAAGCAACAGAGCCTAGGGCACTTCCACTTATAGTCCTATAGCTTAGGGAAATTAAAATCAAAAAGACACAGCCACCCCAAAGTTTGGAACGGCTCTGTTTACAAGAACCTCGTTTACAGTACAAGTTCAACATCGCAGAAAGTGAAAAATGGATAAAGAAGTTGTGGTATTCACTTACAAAGCAATATCACTCAGCAATGAAATCTATGTCATCAGGCCCTTAGCAGCACAATGAGTGGATTCAGGTATGATGATTCTAACTGAAATAAGTCACACAGAAAAAGAAACATCATAAGATATCAGTAATACACGGAATGGAAACTTGGCTACACAGGAACTGAATTACAGAACAGAACAGGGTCTCAAATTTAGAAAACCAACTTATTCTTGCTTAAGGGTAAAGGTGAGTTGGGGTGCTGCATAAAACCAGAGATTGAAATGAGCACAGATAAAGTTCCTTAAGCCAAATATGGAATAGACAAGAGCTACTCCTTGCTCAACGAAATGGACTCAACACCCCATATTAAACGCCTAAGAATGTACCTGACTAGTAAGTATCTTAAAACCTATGGATTGCTATGTCTCCGAAAGAGAATCAAGCATGTGTACAGGGGCATAAACGCAGCAGTGATAGGATTGGAGAGGTTCGGTGAGCAAATGAAGACCCTTTGAAGTCATATTGCATGGTACCCATTCCACGGGTTTCAACTACCCAGGTTTAAGGTATTCTTCCTTCAGCTAAAACATGCATGTGGAACCTAGAGTATGATCAACCATGTGAACGGGAGACATGTTCAAATATGTCTCAGTTTTCCTCCCCTGGTACTCGGGTGCAACATTCCAGACGCTTTACTAACACTCTCCCCACTTGGAGAGTCAGCGCCTTTAACCTCCTGTTTGGCCCAGTTTGCAATTTCTGCGGAAGATGAACAGGAATAGCGAGAACCAATGAGAGGCTAGCTGGAGGTGTCTGGACGGGCAAATTTAACTCTCATTTCCCACCAGGAAGAGGAATTAACCAAAGGCTCAGCGTGCCGGGCCGGAACAAGATTAGGGCCTAAAGCCATCCTGCGGTGTTGCGGCCAGGTCACAAGAAAGCGAGTTGAAGAAAGGAGCTCAGGGGCACTGTAATTCACAAACCTGCAGAGTTATAAATGACAGCTATCGTCCAAAAATAGACTGAAGTAAGGCTGCCAAGAGGACTTGAAAGCGGGGCAGAATTGCAGGAAACCGATTTCAGGAGGTAGACTGGAATTGCATTGAAAGCATAGGAAAAGAGGCAGAACGTCCACAATGATGCACTTGGCCAAAAAGGGCGTATGCGTTTTTTCCTGAATATATTCAGGAAAAAACGCATACGCCCTTTTTGGCCAACCAAGCAAGCTTGCAAAGGAAATCTGCACTACAATGAAGTCTCACTTCCCCCCGGTCAAAAGGGCCATCTGAAAAAAGTGTAAAATCCAGAAAGGCAGGACAGGCCATGGAGAACTGGGAGCCTTGTTATGCTGATGGGCGGGATGTAAATTGCCAACAACCACTCAGGAGAAGTGTATGGTGTTTCCTGAAACATCTAAAAAACAAAGCAACAGAGCCTAGGGCACTGCCACTTATGGTCCTATAGATTAGGGAAATTAAAATCAAAAAGACACAGCCACCCCAAAGTTTGGGATGCCTCTGTTTACAAGAACCTCGTTTACAGTACAAGTTCAACATCGCAGAAAGTGAAAAATGGATAAAGATGTTGTGGTATTTACTTACAAAGCAATATCACTCAGCAATGAAATCTATGTCATCAGGCCCTTAGCATCACAATGAGTGGATTCAGGTATGATGATTCTAACTGAAATAAGTCACACAGAAAAAGAAACATCATAAGATATCAGTAATACACGGAATGTAAACTTGGCTACACAGGAACTGAATTACAGAACAGAACAGGGTCTCAAATTTAGAAAACCAACTTATGCTTGCTTAAGGGTAAAGGTGAGTTGGGGTGCTGCATAAAACCAGAGATTGAAATGAGCACAGATAAAGTTCCTTAAGTCAAATATGGAATAGACAAGAGCTACTCCTTGCTCAACGAAATGGACTCAACACCGCATATTAAATGCCTAAGAATGTAGCTGACTAGTAAGTATCGTACAACCTATGGATTGCTATGTCTCCGAAAGAGAATCAAGCATGTGTACAGGGGCATAAACGCAGCAGTGATAGGATTGGAGAGGTTCGGTGAGCAAATGAAGACCCTTTGAAGTCATATTGCATGGTACCCATTACACGGGTCTCAACTCTCCAGGTTTAAGGTATTCTTCCTTCAGCTAAAACATGCATGTGGAACCCAAGTATGATCAACCATGTGAACGGGAGACGTGTTCAAATATGTCTCAGTTTTCCTCCCCTGGTACTCGGGTGCAACATTCCAGACGCTTTACTAACACTCTCCCCACTTGGAGAGTCAGCGCCTTTAACCTCCTGTTTGGCCCAGTTTGCAATTTCTGCGGAAGATGAACAGGAATAGCGAGAACCAATGAGAGGCTAGCTGAAGGTGTCTGGACGGGCAAATTTAACTCTCACTTCCCACCAGGAAGAGGAAATAACCAAAGGCTCAGCGTGCCGTGCCGGAACCAGATTAAGGCCTGAAGCCATCCTGCGGTGTTGCGGCCAGGTCACAAGAAAGCGAGTTGAAGAAAGGAGCTCAGGGGCACTGTAATTCACAAACCTGCAGAGTTATAAATGACAGCTATCATCCAAAAATAGACTGAAGTAAGGCTGCCAAGAGGACTTGAAAGCGGGGCAGAATTGCAGGAAACCGATTTCAGGAGGTAGACTGGAATTGCATTGAAAGCATAGGAAAAGAGGCAGAACGTCCACAATGATGCACTTGGCCAAAAAGGGCGTATGCGTTTTTTCCTGAATATATTCAGGAAAAAACGCATACGCCCTTTTTGGCCAACCAAGCAAGCTTGCAAAGGAAATCTGCACTACAATGAAGTCTCACTTCCCCCCGGTCAAAAGGGCCATCTGAAAAAAGTGTAAAATCCAGAAAGGCAGGACAGGCCATGGAGAACTGGGAGCCTTGTTATGCTGATGGGCGGGATGTAAATTGCCAACAACCACTCGGGAGAAGTGTATGGTGTTTCCTGAAACATCTAAAAAACAAAGCAACAGAACCTAGGGCACTTCCACTTATGGTCCTATAGCTTAGGGAAATTAAAATCAAAAAGACAGAGCCACCCCAAAGTTTGGAACGGCTCTGTTTACAAGAACCTCGTTTACAGTACAAGTTCAACATCGCAGAAAGTGAAAAATGGATAAAGAAGTTGTGGTATTTACTTACAAAGCAATATCACTCAGCAATGAAATCTGTGTCATCAGGCCCTTAGCAGCACAATGAGTGGATTCAGGTATGATGATTCTAACTGAAATAAGTCACACAGAAAAAGAAACATCATAAGATATCAGTAATACAAGGAATGGAAACTTGGCTACACAGGAACTGAATTACAGAACAGAACAGGGTCTCAAATTTAGAAAACCAACTTATTCTTGCTTAAGGGTAAAGGTGAGTTGGGGTGCTGCATAAAACCAGAGATTGAAATGAGCACAGATAAAGTTCCTTAAGCCAAATATGGAATAGACAAGAGCTACTCCTTGTTCAACGAAATGGACTCAACACCCCATATTAAACGCCTAAGAATGTACCTGACTAGTAAGTATCTTAAAACCTATGGATTGCTATGTCTCCAAAAGAGAATCAAGCATGTGTACAGGGGCATAAACGCAGCAGTGATAGGATTGGAGAGGTTCGGTGAGCAAATGAAGACCCTTTGAAGTCATATTGCATGGTACCCATTCCACGGGTTTCAACTACCCAGGTTTAAGGTATTCTTCCTTCAGCTAAAACATGCATGTGGAACCTAGAGTATGATCAACCATGTGATCAGGAGACGTGTTCAAATATGTCTCAGTTTTCCTCCCCTGGTACTCGGGTGCAACATTCCAGACGCTTTACTAACACTCTCCCCACTTGGAGAGTCAGTCCCTTTAACCTCCTGTTTGGCCCAGTTTGCAATTTCTGCGGAAGATGAACAGGAATAGCGAGAACCAATGAGAGGCTAGCTGGAGGTGTCTGGACGGGCAAATTTAACTCTCATTTCCCACCAGGAAGAGGAATTAACCAAAGGCTCAGCGTGCCGGGCCGGAACCAGATTAGGGCCTGAAGCCATCCTGCGGTGTTGCGGCCAGGTCACAAGAAAGCGAGTTGAAGAAAGGAGCTCAGGGGCACTGTAATTCACAAACCTGCAGAGTTATAAATGACAGCTATCGTCCAAAAATAGACTGAAGTAAGGCTGCCAAGAGGACTTGAAAGCGGGGCAGAATTGCAGGAAACCGATTTCAGGAGGTAGACTGGAATTGCATTGAAAGCATAGGAAAAGAGGCAGAACGTCCACAATGATGCACTTGGCCAAAAAGGGCGTATGCGTTTTTTCCTGAATATATTCAGGAAAAAACGCATACGCCCTTTTTGGCCAACCAAGCAAGCTTGCAAAGGAAATCTGCACTACAATGAAGTCTCACTTCCCCCCGGTCAAAAGGGCCATCTGAAAAAAGTGTAAAATCCAGAAAGGCAGGACAGGCCATGGAGAACTGGGAGCCTTGTTATGCTGATGGGCGGGATGTAAATTGCCAACAGACACTCGGGAGAAGTGTATGGTGTTTCCTGAAACATCTAAAAAACAAAGCAACAGAGCCTAGGGCACTGCCGCTTATGGTCCTATAGCTTAGGGAAATTAAAATCGAAAAGACACAGCCACCCCAAAGTTTGGGACGCCTCTGTTTACAAGAACCTCGTTTACAGTACAAGTTCAACATCGCAGAAAGTGAAAAATGGATAAAGAAGTTGTGGTATTTACTTACAAAGCAATATCACTCAGCAATGAAATCTATGTCATCAGGCCCTTAGCATCACAATGAGTGGATTCAGGTATGATGACTCTAACTGAAATAAGTCACACAGAAAAAGAAACATCATAAGATATCAGTAATACACGGAATGTAAACTTGGCTACACAGGAACTGAATTACAGAACAGAACAGGGTCTCAAATTTAGAAAACCAACTTATGCTTGCTTAAGGGTAAAGGTGAGTTGGGGTGCTGCATAAAACCAGAGATTGAAATGAGCACAGATAAAGTTCCTTAAGTCAAATATGGAATAGACAAGAGCTACTCCTTGCTCAACGAAATGGACTCAACACCGCATATTAAACGCCTAAGAATGTACCTGACTAGTAAGTATCGTAAAACCTATGGATTGCTATGTCTCCAAAAGAGAATCAAGCATGTGTACAGGGGCATAAACGCAGCAGTGATAGGATTGGAGAGGTTCGGTGAGCAAATGAAGACCCTTTGAAATCATATTGCATGGTACCCATTACACGGGTCTCAACTCTCCAGGTTTAAGGTATTCTTCCTTCAGCTAAAACATGCATGTGGAACCCAAGTATGATCAACCATGTGAACGGGAGACGTGTTCAAATATGTCTCAGTTTTCCTCCCCTGGTACTCGGGTGCAACATTCCAGACGCTTTACTAACACTCTCCCCACTTGGAGAGTCAGCGCCTTTAACCTCCTGTTTGGCCCAGTTTGCAATTTCTGCGGAAGATGAACAGGAATAGCGAGAACCAATGAGAGGCTAGCTGGAGGTGTCTGGACGGGCAAATTTAACTCTCATTTCCCACCAGGAAGAGGAATTAACCAAAGGCTCAGCGTGCCGGGCCGGAACCAGATTAGGGCCTGAAGCCATCCTGCGGTGTTGCGGCCAGGTCACAAGAAAGCGAGTTGAAGAAAGGAGCTCAGGGGCACTGTAATTCACAAACCTGCAGAGTTATAAATGACAGCTATCGTCCAAAAATAGACTGAAGTAAGGCTGCCAAGAGGACTTGAAAGCGGGGCAGAATTGCAGGAAACCGATTTCAGGAGGTAGACTGGAATTGCATTGAAAGCATAGGAAAAGAGGCAGAACGTCCACAATGATGCACTTGGCCAAAAAGGGCGTATGCGTTTTTTCCTGAATATATTCAGGAAAAAACGCATACGCCCTTTTTGGCCAACCAAGCAAGCTTGCAAAGGAAATCTGCACTACAATGAAGTCTCACTTCCCCCCGGTCAAAAGGGCCATCTGAAAAAAGTGTAAAATCCAGAAAGGCAGGACAGGCCATGGAGAACTGGGAGCCTTGTTATGCTGATGGGCGGGATGTAAATTGCCAACAGACACTCGGGAGAAGTGTATGGTGTTTCCTGAAACATCTAAAAAACAAAGCAAGAGAGCCTAGGGCACTGCCACTTATGGTCCTATAGCTTAGGGAAATTAAAATCGAAAAGACACAGCCACCCCAAATTTTGGGACGCCTCTGTTTACAAGAACCTCGTTTACAGTACAAGTTCAACATCGCAGAAAGTGAAAAATGGATAAAAAAGTTGTGGTATTTACTTACAAAGCAATATCACTCAGCAATGAAATCTATGTCATCAGGCCCTTAGCATCACAATGAGTGGATTCAGGTATGATGACTCTAACTGAAATAAGTCACACAGAAAAAGAAACATCATAAGATATCAGTAATACACGGAATGTAAACTTGGCTACACAGGAACTGAATTACAGAACAGAACAGGGTCTCAAATTTAGAAAACCAACTTATGCTTGCTTAAGGGTAAAGGTGAGTTGGGGTGCTGCATAAAACCAGAGATTGAAATGAGCACAGATAAAGTTCCTTAAGCCAAATATGGAATAGACAAGAGCTACTCCTTGCTCAACGAAATGGACTCAACACCGCATATTTAACGCCTAAGAATGTACCTGACTAGTAAGTATCGTAAAAGCTATGGATTGCTATGTCTCCAAAAGAGAATCAAGCATGTGTACAGGGGCATAAACGCAGCAGTGATAGGATTGGAGAGGTTCGGTGAGCAAATGAAGACCCTTTGAAGTCATATTGCATGGTACCCATTACACGGGTCTCAACTCTCCAGGTTTAAGGTATTCTTCCTTCAGCTAAAACATGCATGTGGAACCCAAGTATGATCAACCATGTGAACGGGAGACGTGTTCAAATATGTCTCAGTTTTCCTCCCGTGGTACTCGGGTGCAACATTCCAGACGCTTTACTAACATTCTCCCCACTTGGAGAGTCAGCGCCTTTAACCTCCTGTTTGGCACAGTTTGCAATTTCTGCGGAAGCTGAACAGGAATAGCGAGAACCAATGAGAGACTAGCTGGAGGTGTCTGGACGGGCAAATTTAACTCCATTTCCCACCAGGAAAAGGAAATAATGAAAGGCTCAGCGTGCCGTGCCGGAACCAGATTAGGGCCTGAAGCCATCCTGCGGTTTTGCGGCCAGGTCACAAGAAAGCGAGTTGAAGAAAGGAGCTCAGGGGCACTGTAATTCACAAACCTGCAGAGTTATAAATGACAGCTATCGTCCAAAAATAGACTGAAGTAAGGCTGCCAAGAGGACTTGAAAGCGGGGCAGAATTGCAGGAAACCGATTTCAGGAGGTAGACTGGAATTGCATTGAAAGCATAGGAAAAGAGGCAGAACGTCCACAATGATGCACTTGGCCAAAAAGGGCGTATGCGTTTTTTCCTGAATATATTCAGGAAAAAACGCATACGCCCTTTTTGGCCAACCAAGCAAGCTTGCAAAGGAAATCTGAACTACAATGAAGTCTCACTTCCCCCCGGTCAAAAGGGCCATCTGAAAAAAGTGTAAAATCCAGAAAGGCAGGACAGGCCATGGAGAACTGGGAGCCTTGTTATGCTGATGGGCGGGATGTAAATTGCCAACAACCACTCGGGAGAAGTGTATGGTGTTTCCTGAAACATCTAAAAAACAAAGCAACAGAACCTAGGGCACTTCCACTTATGGTCCTATAGCTTAGGGAAATTAAAATCAAAAAGACACAGCCACCCCAAAGTTTGGAACGCCTCTGTTTACAAGAACCTCGTTTACAGTACAAGTTCAACATCGCAGAAAGTGAAAAATGGATAAAGAAGTTGTGGTATTTACTTACAAAGCAATATCACTCAGCAATGAAATCTGTGTCATCAGGCCCTTAGCAGCACAATGAGTGGATTCAGGTATGATGATTCTAACTGAAGTAAGTCACACAGAAAAAGAAACATCATAAGATATCAGTAATACACGGAATGTAAACTTGGCTACACAGGAACTGAATTACAGAACAGAACAGGGTCTCAAATTTAGAAAACCAACTTATGCTTGCTTAAGGGTAAAGGTGAGTTGGGGTGCTGCATAAAACCAGAGATTGAAATGAGCACAGATAAAGTTCCTTAAGTCAAATATGGAATAGACAAGAGCTACTCCTTGCTCAACGAAATGGACTCAACACCGCATATTAAACGCCTAAGAATGTACCTGACTAGTAAGTATCTTAAAACCTATGGATTGCTATGTCTCCGAAAGAGAATCAAGCATGTGTACAGGGGCATAAACGCAGCAGTGATAGGATTGGAGAGGTTCGGTGAGCAAATGAAGACCCTTTGAAGTCATATTGCATGGTACCCATTACACGGGTCTTAACTCTCCAGGTTTAAGGTATTCTTCCTTCAGCTAAAACATGCATGTGGAACCCAAGTATGATCAACCATGTGAACGGGAGGCGTGTTCAAATATGTCTCAGTTTTCCTCCCCTGGTACTCGGGTGCAACATTCCAGACGCTTTACTAACACTCTCCCGACTTGGAGAGTCAGTCCCTTTAACCTCCTGTTTGGCCCAGTTTGCAATTTCTGCGGAAGATGAACAGGAATAGCGAGAACCAATGAGAGACTAGCTGGAGGTGTCTGAACGGGCAAATTTAACTCTCAATTCCCACCAGGAAGAGGAATTAACCAAAGGCTCAGCATGCCGGGCCGGAACCAGATTAGGGCCTGAAGCCATCCTGCGGTGTTGCGGCCAGGTCACAAGAAAGCGAGTTGAAGAAAGGAGCTCAGGGGCACTGTAATTCACAAACCTGCAGAGTTATAAATGACAGCTATCGTCCAAAAATAGACTGAAGTAAGGCTGCCAAGAGGACTTGAAAGCGGGGCAGAATTGCAGGAAACCGATTTCAGGAGGTAGACTGGAATTGCATTGAAAGCATAGGAAAAGAGGCAGAACGTCCACAATGATGCACTTGGCCAAAAAGGGCGTATGCGTTTTTTCCTGAATATATTCAGAAAAAAACGCATACGCCCTTTTTGGCCAACCAAGCAAGCTTGCAAAGGAAATCTGCACTACAATGAAGTCTCACTTCCCCCCGGTCAAAAGGGCCATCTGAAAAAAGTGTAAAATCCAGAAAGGCAACAGGCCATGGAGAACTGGGAGCCTTGTTATGCTGATGGACGGGATGTAAATTGCCAACAGACACTTGGGAGAAGTGTATGGTGTTTCCTGAAACATCTAAAAAACAAAGCAACAGAGCCTAGGGCACTTCCACTTATGGTCCTATAGCTTAGGGAAATTAAAATCAAAAAGACACAGCCACCCCAAAGTTTGGAACGGCTCTGTTTACAAGAACCTCGTTTACAGTACAAGTTCAACATCGCAGAAAGTGAAAAATGGATAAAGAACTTGTGGTACTTACGTACAATGCAGTGTCACTCAGCAATGAAATCTATGTCATCAGGCCGGTAGCAGCATAATGAGTGGATTCAGGTATGATGATTCTAACTGAAGTAAGTCACACAGAAAAAGAAACATCATAAGATATCAGTAATACACGGAATGTAAACTTGGCTACACAGGAACTGAATTACAGAACAGAACAGGGTCTCAAATTTAGAAAACCAACTTATGCTTGCTTAAGGGTAAAGGTGAGTTGGGGTGCTGCATAAAACCAGAGATTGAAATGAGCACAGATAAAGTTCCTTAAGTCAAATATGGAATAGACAAGAGCTACTCCTTGCTCAACGAAATGGACTCAACACCGCATATTAAACGCCTAAGAATGTACCTGACTAGTAAGTATCTTAAAACCTATGGATTGCTATGTCTCCGAAAGAGAATCAAGCATGTGTACAGGGGCATAAACGCAGCAGTGATAGGATTGGAGAGGTTCGGTGAGCAAATGAAGACCCTTTGAAGTCATATTGCATGGTACCCATTACACGGGTCTCAACTCTCCAGGTTTAAGGTATTCTTCCTTCAGCTAAAACATGCATGTGGAACCCAAGTATGATCAACCATGTGAACGGGAGACGTGTTCAAATATGTCTCAGTTTTCCTCCCCTGGTACTCGGGTGCAACATTCCAGACGCTTTACTAACACTCTCCCCACTTGGAGAGTCAGCGCCTTTAACCTCCTGTTTGGCCCAGTTTGCAATTTCTGCGGAAGATGAACAGGAATAGCGAGAACCAATGAGAGGCTAGCTGGAGGTGTCTGGACGGGCAAATTTAACTCTCATTTCCCACCAGGAAGAGGAATTAACCAAAGGCTCAGCGTGCCGGGCCGGAACCAGATTAGGGCCTGAAGCCATCCTGCGGTGTTGCGGCCAGGTCACAAGAAAGCGAGTTGAAGAAAGGAGCTCAGGGGCACTGTAATTCACAAACCTGCAGAGTTATAAATGACAGCTATCGTCCAAAAATAGACTGAAGTAAGGCTGCCAAGAGGACTTGAAAGCGGGGCAGAATTGCAGGAAACCGATTTCAGGAGGTAGACTGGAATTGCATTGAAAGCATAGGAAAAGAGGCAGAACGTCCACAATGATGCACTTGGCCAAAAAGGGCGTATGCGTTTTTTCCTGAATATATTCAGGAAAAAACGCATACGCCCTTTTTGGCCAACCAAGCAAGCTTGCAAAGGAAATCTGCACTACAATGAAGTCTCACTTCCCCCCGGTCAAAAGGGCCATCTGAAAAAAGTGTAAAATCCAGAAAGGCAGGACAGGCCATGGAGAACTGGGAGCCTTGTTATGCTGATGGGCGGGATGTAAATTGCCAACAGACACTCGGGAGAAGTGTATGGTGTTTCCTGAAACATCTAAAAAACAAAGCAAGAGAGCCTAGGGCACTGCCACTTATGGTCCTATAGCTTAGGGAAATTAAAATCGAAAAGACACAGCCACCCCAAATTTTGGGACGCCTCTGTTTACAAGAACCTCGTTTACAGTACAAGTTCAACATCGCAGAAAGTGAAAAATGGATAAAGAAGTTGTGGTATTTACTTACAAAGCAATATCACTCAGCAATGAAATCTATGTCATCAGGCCCTTAGCATCACAATGAGTGGATTCAGGTATGATGACTCTAACTGAAATAAGTCACACAGAAAAAGAAACATCATAAGATATCAGTAATACACGGAATGTAAACTTGGCTACACAGGAACTGAATTACAGAACAGAACAGGGTCTCAAATTTAGAAAACCAACTTATGCTTGCTTAAGGGTAAAGGTGAGTTGGGGTGCTGCATAAAACCAGAGATTGAAATGAGCACAGATAAAGTTCCTTAAGCCAAATATGGAATAGACAAGAGCTACTCCTTGCTCAACGAAATGGACTCAACACCGCATATTTAACGCCTAAGAATGTACCTGACTAGTAAGTATCGTAAAAGCTATGGATTGCTATGTCTCCAAAAGAGAATCAAGCATGTGTACAGGGGCATAAACGCAGCAGTGATAGGATTGGAGAGGTTCGGTGAGCAAATGAAGACCCTTTGAAGTCATATTGCATGGTACCCATTACACGGGTCTCAACTCTCCAGGTTTAAGGTATTCTTCCTTCAGCTAAAACATGCATGTGGAACCCAAGTATGATCAACCATGTGAACGGGAGACGTGTTCAAATATGTCTCAGTTTTCCTCCCGTGGTACTCGGGTGCAACATTCCAGACGCTTTACTAACATTCTCCCCACTTGGAGAGTCAGCGCCTTTAACCTCCTGTTTGGCACAGTTTGCAATTTCTGCGGAAGCTGAACAGGAATAGCGAGAACCAATGAGAGACTAGCTGGAGGTGTCTGGACGGGTAAATTTAACTCCATTTCCCACCAGGAAAAGGAAATAATGAAAGGCTCAGCGTGCCGTGCCGGAACCAGATTAGGGCCTGAAGCCATCCTGCGGTTTTGCGGCCAGGTCACAAGAAAGCGAGTTGAAGAAAGGAGCTCAGGGGCACTGTAATTCACAAACCTGCAGAGTTATAAATGACAGCTATCGTCCAAAAATAGACTGAAGTAAGGCTGCCAAGAGGACTTGAAAGCGGGGCAGAATTGCAGGAAACCGATTTCAGGAGGTAGACTGGAATTGCATTGAAAGCATAGGAAAAGAGGCAGAACGTCCACAATGATGCACTTGGCCAAAAAGGGCGTATGCGTTTTTTCCTGAATATATTCAGGAAAAAACGCATACGCCCTTTTTGGCCAACCAAGCAAGCTTGCAAAGGAAATCTGAACTACAATGAAGTCTCACTTCCCCCCGGTCAAAAGGGCCATCTGAAAAAAGTGTAAAATCCAGAAAGGCAACAGGCCATTGAGAACTGGGAGCCTTGTTATGCTGATGGGCGGGATGTAAATTGCCAACAGACACTTGGGAGAAGTGTATGGTGTTTCCTGAAACATCTAAAAAACAAAGCAACAGAGCCTAGGGCAATTCCACTTATGGTCCTATAGCTTAGGGAAATTAAAATCAAAAAGACACAGCCACCCCAAAGTTTGGAACGGCTCTCTTTACAAGAACCTCGTTTACAGTACAAGTTCAACATCGCAGAAAGTGAAAAATGGATAAAGAAGTTGTGGTATTCACTTACAAAGCAATATCACTCAGCAATGAAATCTATGTCATCAGGCCCTTAGCAGCACAATGAGTGGATTCAGGTATGATGATTCTAACTGAAATAAGTCACACAGAAAAAGAAACATCATAAGATATCAGTAATACACG